>NC_135237.1:315328560-315973560 GCF_051348905.1 Ranitomeya variabilis
TTAGTTAGGGCAGTTTCAGTTGAGTGATGGGGTCAGAAGCCAGATTGTAACCAGTCAAAGAGGGAGCAGGAGGAGAGGTGGGAGGACAGTTCAAGATGGACATGTTGTTCCAGTAATTTTGAGGCATAAGGGAGAAGAGATATCACGTGATAGCTAGACACAGAGGATGGGTTGAGGGAGGGCTTTTTGAGGATGGTTGTGATCTTAGCATGTTTGAAGGATGAGGGGAAGACACCTGTTGTGAGTGAGAGGTTGAAGAGGTGTGTTAGGGCTGGGATGAAGACAACAGGAAGATTAGGGATGAGGTGGGATGGGAGCGGGTCAAGCGTGCAAGTGGTGATGTGTAATCTTGACAGGAGGGTGGAGAGCTGATCTGCCATGGTGGAGAAGCTGGTTTTGGAGGAACAGGGTTGAGCAGCTAAGAGGGACATTGGGTGCTGTGGACCCATGCTTTCTCTGATCATATCAATCATCTGTTTAAAGAAAGAGGCAAAGTCTTCAGCAGAAATGAGAGGGGAGGGAGGGGGTGCGGGAGACGGAGTAGAGAATTGAAAGTGTTGAAAAGCTGTTTAGAGTTGTGAGACAGGGAGGATATGAGAGATGAGAACTAAGTTTGTTTTGCGTCAGTGAGCGTGGACTTGAAGCTGGCGAGGGACTGCTTGTATGCAGTGAAGTGGTCGGCAGAGTGGAATTGCTTCCATCTCTGCTCAGCGATCCTGGAAGCCCGTCTCAGTTCTTTGGTCAGGCTGGTCAGCCAGGGCTGCCTGTTGAGTGTACGAGTTTTGCTATGCATGAGCGGGGCGGCCAAATCAAGTGTAGCTGTTATTGTGGTGTTATAAAAAGTGGCAGCAGCATCTGTGTCATGAAGGGAAGCTATGTCTGTAAGAGGGAGAAAGGACTCAGAGAGTGATTGTAAATTGACGTGTTTGAGATTTCTGTGAGAGTGAGTGAATTTGTGGAGTGGAGGTTGCACACTAGGAGAGGATAGGGTAGAGAATGTCAGTAGGTTGTGGTCAGACAGGTGGAGGGGTGAGTTAGTGAGATTTGTAAGGGAGCAGAGGCAGGTGAAGATGTGGTCCAGCGTGTGGCTATCTTTGTGAGTGGCCTCAGAGGACCATTGAGTGAGGCCAAAGGAGGCAGTCAGTGATAAAAGTTTAGAGGCAGCTGAGGTGGAAGTGTCAATGGGGATATTGAAGTCACCCATGATGATAGTGGGGATGTCAGCGGAGAGGAAATGAAGTAGCCAGGTGGTGAGGTGGTCGAGAAAGGTGGAGATGGCTAGTCCTGGGGGGGCGGTAGATGACCGCCAGCTGGAGGTCGGAGGGGGAATAGATGCAGACGGAGTGCACCTCAAACGAGGGAAGAGTAGCAGAGGGTGGTAGCGGGATTTGAGTAAAGGAGCAGGTGTCAGACAGAGGCAAGCCAACTCCTCCATAATAAACATACATTAAAAAATATCTATTCACCCAGCTCTTGCCTGCACTGCCTCTGAGCGCTGCTCTGGTCCAGTCCTGCTGTTTGGTCCACTGATATGGACTTCAATGGGTCATCTTCAGCATCTTTCACCTCTTGACATGTTTAGCATCTTCTGGAACTTGGCATCTTTGGCGTTCCCTACTCTGACTAGGTAACAACATTATGAAATAATGGCTTAGGCAGCTAACATGACTCCAATATTTCTGAAAGTTGGAAGTATCCAAAGATGGTCCATTGAAGATTGTTCTGGTGACTGGACTGCAGAAAACAAGTGAGGGCCAGGTGAGTGTTAATTTTATTTTCAACTTTTAACCCATTCCTGTTTCTTGTAAATCAAGCAAAAAGATCTGCAGCTGACATTTTAATGGGTTGCTTGTGCCACTTACATTTGCAGAGCTGCTGAGCTCCGTTGTCTGCAGTGCTGTTGATGTGAGGTTAGCACATCAGACAACAGGCACCCACAAGAAGCAGCCACCGAGACTATAAGCTGGAATCGGGCAAGGTGAGTTAGGCTCAATTTGCTTTTCTACAGCTAAAAAAATTCCTGAAAAGGGATACCATCTTTAGTATATAATATTACAATTTAATCATTTTACAGGCTTAAATCAGTTACAGAACCCAACCCTTAGGGACATAGTAGCTAGAAAAGTATTGGTCAAAATATTGGCGGAAACAAGTAATATTTTTACAAAACAGTAATAATATTTGATGGTGGTTTTATTAGATGTCAGATAAAATAGTGTGCATTCATGTTTAAAATGCTGAATAAAATGCCTCTTAACTTCTGTAGAAGAGATTGACACCAAAAGACAAATCAAACTGCGCTGTGTTCCTGAAGTAAGTGCAATAATACGAGCAACAAGATGCCAATGACCTGGACTTATTTATAGCCAGACAGAATCAATAACATATAAATGTGTGTGACCAGACAGCATACACCATAAACTAGATGAATTCAATGAGGAGTTGATAACAACCTCAAAGAGATATGGCAGATAAGATGGACAGAAGGCAAAGCTACTAATTATCAAGAGCTTTAATAAAAAGTGTGAAGCTGATATAAAACACAGAAAACAAAAGTAGAAGCATGATGATATAATAAAACAGGGAGAAGTAATAAAATGGAACAGAATGAAAATTCTCTGTATCAAGTACTAAAGCGTTACTCTAAACAACATTGTGCACAATGGAAACATTACATTTATATATAAGTATTGATTTTCTTAAGGTGACATATTTACTATACCAGGAACATATCCTAGTATATCACATAAATAATTATTCGATTCTTCATAGTGAAGAAAGCCAAAGATGTATAATAGAATTGTTTTTCTAAATTTTACATTTTACTATTACATCTAATTGCACATATGGGCACAGGGTTGTACGTGGCATGATATACTGCACAATTTGGGTTAATAAATTATAGTACAATCACAAATTTGTTTTTGTTGTTTTTTTTTTTTTTTTTGCTGGCCGTGCACATGATTAGGGGCTGCCAACTCTCAGCATGGCATTAATGCTCCCTTCCCTACAATACACTTTTATGTTAGAGGTAAAAAAATATGTACGGTATTTGCAATTTATAGCGTATAAGTGCAACATCTAAACTAACAATGCAATAAACACACTGGCGCTCACCCACCAAAATTTTTTCCTCGGCAGCCGGGATCAAGACAGACAAAGTGCCAGATCTGTCAATAAAGACTTAACAGTTATATAGTACGATGCGGTGCTCAATGATAAATAGGCAGAACAAATGCTAAAAAGTGGTGCAAACCAGTGCACTGCTCGTCAATAGGTGCACTTTGGACAACCACGGAGTACACCCCTTATTTTCAGTCTGGGATACCTGTCAGTAATCTATCATTATGGATAACCACACACCCCTAATGGCATAGGCTAATGCTCATAGCAATACTGTCCAGGATGTGCAAATGTTATCTCAAAAAGGCAGATGCTATCTAGATAATCGCAAGTTTAAGGGGACAGCTAAAAAAATATGTGCAGTATTTGCAATTTGTAGGGTATAAGTGCAGCATCTAAACAATTTCTAATTGACTACTACATGCACTTCTACTAGTACCACGATGCCGAATATTTTGATATTTCATGGACATGGATATTAACCAGCTATAGTGTGCATCAAAGAAATGTTTCATGATATTCACTAGTCAGGTAAGTGTGACAGAGCAAGGATCACAGTCAAAGGGAGTTGAAATGCCTTTAACAGTGTTTTATAGCAGTACTGAGACTTTGCGCGTTACATAGCTGCCTGCCATAGAGTTACCATTAATTTTATCATTCTTGTCTTTCTTGGACACTCTAAAAACCAATTTAGCTGTATGAGTTTTATTACATTTAACTGTGAATGCACATTGAGAGATAGATTCATTATTATTGATTTACTGCCCATTAGAGATAAATGGCAAATCTCCAACTCAACTGAACAGGGTAATGCTTATAGCAACATTTATTAGTAGATAAATGCAGAAAAGGCACATTTAACCTCTGCCTTATAGGTAAAAAAGGATATATACCATATAGGTCTGGTTCATGTTTCAGCTAATTTTCTTAAAGAAAGAACTATTATAGTGGAGGATGCTTCAAAATAATATTTTTTTTATTATGAATAATTTATTTTCAATCCTATGGTGCACTGAAGATGGTAGCCTAACAGCAAGATGTCTAATTAAGTGTAGCCTCTAAAACAAACCACAGGTGGTCCATGCTGTGGGTAAAAAGCAAAATACCACAATAAAATTATGTAGAAAAAATATTATATTTCAAAGTCCTGTAACATAATTGTTTTTATTCTAAATAGGTAAATATACAGTAAATGTGTTAAAAATGTAGTATAATTATTAACTCATTCAATCCCGAGCCTGTTTTCACGTCTGAATCCACAATAGACTACCTCAAAACGTGCAAGATGAAGATTTTACAATGGTCCTCAGAGTCCCCTGATATGAACGTCATTGAAAATCTGTGGCTAGATCTCAAAATAGAAGAGCACGAAAGACGACCCAGGAATCTCACAGTACTGAAAGAATTTTTCAAGGAAGAATGGATGAAAATCCCTCAAACAATAATTGAAAGACTCTTGTCTGGCTACAAAACGCATTTACAAGCTGTGATACTTTCAAAAGTGGGTGCTGCTATGTACTAACTATGCAGAGCACCCAAACTTCTACATTGGCCCATTTTCCTTCTTTTAATTCTTGTAATGTAAAACATGACAATATTTTTTTTTGCTTAAAATACAAAGGAAATGTGTAGTGACGAGCGAGTGTACTCGTTGCTCGGGTTTTCCCGAGCATGCTTGGGTGACCTCCGAGTATTTGTTATTGCTCGGAGATATAGTTTTCATCGCCTCAGTTGCATGATTTATGGCTTCCAGATAAGCTGAATATATGTGGGAATTCCCTAACAAACCGTCATTTCTCACATGTATTCAGCGTATCTGGAAGCCGTAAATCATGCAACTGAGGTGATGAAAGCTATATATATATATATATATATATATATAACTATATCTCTGTGCAATAACAAACACTTAGAGGTCACCCGAGCGTGCTCGGGAAAACCCGAGCAACGAGTACATGCCATGGTCTACGTTTCTGGGATTAGGTGGTTTTAGGGTTAACATGGATGGTTTCACTCTGAGATTCTGGGAGGCTTCTTATAGCCTCATTGTGGGCCTATTCCCTGTCGTTTATACTCTGACCCTTGGCTGAATGTGTCTGACCCTGTTGCGCCTGTGCCAGTGCTTTGTGCCTGTGCTATGTTCTGTCTGTCTGGTTCTGATTTGGCTGTGTCCCTGTTACAAGTTTTGCCTGCCCCTTTTGTACTGCGCTGACCACTCTGTGTATGGCCTCTTGGCTATGTTCTGACTATCCTCTGTCTGCTTCTCTTGTACTGTGCTGCCCTCTCTGTGTATAACATCTTGGCTAAGTTCTGACTATCTTTATCACTACACAGGTATCTTTGGGCACAGCTGGCTTACTCAGAACATGTGCACTGGCTCAGTTAGCAAGTGTAGTGCAGTGTTCCTGACAGTACACTCGCTCATCACTAGAAATGTGTCATCTTTAACTTTAGGCCTTTTAGAGATTATTTAATCTTCAACTTTCTTAACTGTTCATAATAACAGTAATTTTGACTGGGGGTGCCCAAACGTATGTTAAGTATTCAGACCTCTATAATTTTTTCACTCTTTGTTTCATTGCAGCCATTTGGTAAATTCAAAAAAGTTCATTTTTTTCTCATTAATGTACAATCTGCACCCCATCTTGACTGAAAAGTGGTAAGTTGGGAAAAGTGGAATGCAGTTTATATTCATTCCATTTAGTAGCGTGCACACGTGAATGCCTGGCAGCTGCAGGAGGCAGGTATCTGTGGCAAACACTGTGCCCTCTATGCACTCAGAGGGAGCACAGGATGGTAAGTAGGATGATTTAGTTTTTAATGTTTTTCTGATGAGGGCAATGCATACCAGGATTTGGATTGGGGCCAATCATACCAGGATAAGGATGGGCCATACATACCGGAATAAGGATGGGGCAACGCATACCAGAACTGAGATGCGAGCCATGCAAACCAGGATAGAGATGAGGTGGTTATGCATTCCATGAAAGGGTTGAGGGGGCCATGCATACCAGGATGAGAATGGAGTAGAGGCATACCAAGATAGGGATGAGGAGGCTATGCATTCCAGGATATGGATGAGGAGACCATGTATACCAGAATAGGGATGAGGGGGCCATGCATACCAGGGTATGGATGAGGGGGCCATGCATACCAGGGTATGGATGAGGGAGCCATGCATACCAGGGTATGGATGAGGGAGCCTTGCATGCTAGAATAGGGATGAAGCAACCATATATACAAAGATAAGGGATATTAGTACAGAATTTACCACATTGTTTGCTTCAATTTTTTTCTAATTTTCTCCTCTAAAACCTAAGTGTGTCTTATCGTCCAGTACGTCTTAAAGTCTGAAAAATATGGTACATTGCAGGGATCTCTTCTGCTTGGTGTGTCATAGAGTATTGAGCTCCTTATCATGCTCTTTCTTAAATTTGAACATTGTCTGCAGCATAACAAGGAAAATCTCTGAAAAATGTTCTTAGCTGGTCTACCTTTTATAGGATATGGTGATTTTCTTTCTGTTTTATTTTGTACCTCAAATTGTAGTCCAGATGTTTAAGATACCATTAAGTTACACATTAATACTAAGGATTTGAGGGAACAGAATGCTTAAAAAGAAGAATTCTGCTACCCATACTGTTTCCAGTGAGTTTTAGATATGCAGTATATCCCATTTCTCATTAAAAGAAAAAAAATATGCATAATATTAAATTTGGTGATTTGAATTTCAGACTCAGAAGCAATCCTATTTGCTTCAAGATATATCTGGCAAATGGCTAGTCTATCTTCATGTGGGATGTTAGAATACATGGATTCCAAGGTGTCTAGAATGGCGACTTTAGGAACTGGACCTATGGTAGATAGATTATTTAGTAAGTCCATGTTGTCCTAAAGATAACTAGCTGTTTTTATTACCAGCAGTTTAACCCCTTCCTTACATTTGCAGTACATGTATGTCATGATCAGAATGGACTTTCTGACAAATACAGTACATGTACGTCATGGCGATCGCCACACATAAGGTCTGTGCACTAGGGATTGACATTGGGTGTCAGTTGATACTGACAGCTGACACCCGGCTCTCAGTGCCAGGAGGGTTGCCCAAACCACTCCCTGCACTTTAAGCTCCTAAATGCTGCAATCAGTGATCACAATATTTAGGGAGCAGGCAGAGGGAAGAAAGCCCCTCTAACCTTGGAAAGGAGACCCTGCAACGTTATCGCGGGGTCCCGATCGTAGTCATGGTGACCCGATATCTTCATGATGACATCTGGGTCAACAAACACTAAGAAGCTAGTTAGATCATGCACAGGGCTGACAGACTAAGGATGGTTTCACACGTCTGTTTATTTCTAGTACTGGAAAAAAACGGTACCGGAGATATGTGTTTCCGTGTGTCCATGGTAATCATATGCCGCCCATGTACCGCATCAGTACCACACAGAAGGCCACCGGGGAAGAAGAGCTACAGTAAGTACAACTACAGTAAGTGCTGTTCCCCGGCAGCTAGTGTGAACCCCGCACTCATCATTCTCTCCTGCTCTGTCGGCGATTGGAACTAGCAGAAGAGAATGATGAGAGTTAAAATAAAATCCAAGCGATGACAGCAGGTGGGGGCTTTTGAGACTCTTAATCCCATCATCCAACACCTGCTGCCGCTAATAACAGTGACAGCAGGGTGGGATGATCGGGGTATAACCCAGCTGTCGCCTGCGATCTAATGAAATAAATGAATGAAAAACCCGACATGGGTTCCCCCCTTTTTCTTGAACCAACCAGGCAAAACTCACAGCTGGGTCCTGCAACCCCCAGCTCTCAGCTTCAGCAAGGTTGGTTATCAAGAATAGAGAGGTACCCACACTGTTTTGTTTAATTACTTAAATAAATAATTTAAAAAAACGGAGTGGGGTCCTCCTCATTTTTGACAACCAGCTTTGCTAAAGCTCACAGCTGGGGGCTAGTATTCTCAGGCTTTTAAGGGGCCATGAATATTGCCCCCCAGCCTAAAATCAGCAGCCTGCAGCTGCCCAGAAAAGGCGCTCCATCCCTCCCAAGTCTCAGCATATAGGTAAGCAGTACTGTACAGTCACATTTGGAGTATTTCTACATTCAGCAGAGATTGTGGGACACATTTTTGTGCCATATATTACCAATTTCTCTGTGTGAAAATGTAAAATTTGGGGCTAACACAGAATTTTGGTTGCAAAAATATATTTTTTTATCTGCCCCATGGAATAAAATTCTGTGACTCACCTGTGGTGTCAATATCATCATTGCACCCCTAGATTAATTAATTGAGAGGTATTGTTTATAAAATGGGGTATTTTATGGGAGATTCTGCTGTTCTGGCACCAATGTGACATGGCACACTCAAACCAGTCCAGCAAAATGTAAACTGCAATATGGCACTTCTTCCCTTCTAAGCTTTGCACTGTGTCTCAAAAGTAGTTTCCGACCACATACAGGATATCGGCGTACTCAGGAGGAATCGCACAACAATTTTTAGGGTCCATTTTCTCCTGATATCCTTGTGAAAAAAAATGGGGCTAAAATAAAATTTTTGTGGAAAAAATGTGATTTTTTTATTTTCACTGCTCTACATTACCAACTTCTGTGAAGCAGCTGGGGGTTCAAGGTGCTCACCACACATCTATATAAGTTCCCTGAGGGATCTTATTTCTAAAATGGTGTCACATGTGGGGGGTTTCCACTGTTTTGGAAAATCAGGCAATATGACAACCTCTCTCTCACCTCCAGTATCTTTCTCTCCTCATTTAAACATGCATTACTTAAAAAAACCCATCTCAATCAAAACTGTGCTGCTAACTATAGACCCATCTCTAATCTTCCCTTCATCTCTAAACTCCTGGAATGCTTAAGGCCCCGTCTCACATAGCGAGATCGCTAGCGAGATCGCTGCTGAGTCACAAGTTTTGTGACGCAACAGCGACCTCCATAGCGATCTCGCTATGTGTGACACGTACCAGCGATCAGGCCCCTGCTGCGAGATCGCTGGTCGTGTCGGAATGGCCTGGACCTTTTTTTGGTCGTTGAGGCCCCGCTGACATCGCTGAATCGGTGTGTGTGACACCGATCCAGCGATGTCTTCACTGGTAACCAGGGTAAACATCGGGTTACTAAGCGCAGGGCCGCGCTTAGTAACCCGATGTTTACCCTGGTTACCAAAAAAAACAAACAGTACATACTCGCCTTTCGGTGTCCAGGTCCCTTGCCGTCTGCTTCCTGCTCTCACTGACTGCCGGCCGTACAGTGAGAAGTGAGAGCGCAGCAGTGACGTCACCGCTGTGATCTGCTCTCACTGTACGGCCGGATCTCAGTCAGAGCAGGAAGCAGACAGCAAGGGACCTGGACACCGAAAGGCGAGTATGTACTGTTTGTTTTTTTTGGTAACCAGGGTAAACATCGGGTTACTAAGCGCGGCCCTGCGCTTAGTAACCCGATGTTTACCCTGGTTACCCGGGTGCTGCAGGGGGACTTCGGCATAGTTGAAGACAGTTTCAACGATGCCGAAGTCGTTCCCCTGATCGTTGGTCGCTGGAGAGCGGTCTGTGTGACAGCTCCCCAGCGACCACACAGCGACTTACCAACGATCACGGCCAGGTCGTATCGCTGGTCGTGATCGTTGGTAAATCGCTTAGTGAGACGGGGCCTTTAAGGTACCTTCACACGAAACGACGCTGCAGCGATAGCGACAACAATGCCGATCGCTGCAGCGTCGCTGTTTGATCGCTGGGGAGCTGTCACACAGACCGCTCTCCAGCGACCAACGATGCCGAGGTCCCCGGGTAACCAGGGTAAACATCGGGTTACCAAGCGCAGGTCTGCGCTTAGTAACCCGATGTTTACCCTGGTTACCAGCGTAAAAGTAAAAAAAACAAACATTACATGCTCACCTGCGCGTCCCCCAGCGTCCGCTTCCTGACACTGACTGAGCTCCGGCCCTAACAGCACAGCGGTGACGTCACCGCTGTGCTTTCACTTTCACTTTAGGGCCGGCGCTCAGTAAGTGTCAGGAAGCAGACGCTGGGGGACGCGCAGGTGAGTATGTACTGTTTGTTTTTTTTACTTTTACGCTGGTAACCAGGGTAAACATCGGGTTACTAAGCGCGGCCCTGCGCTTGGTAACCCGATGTTTACCCTGGTTACCAGTGTAAAACATCGCTGGTATCGTTGCTTTTGCTTTCAAACACAACGATACACGGCGATCGGACGACCAAATAAAGTTCTGGACTTTATTCAGTGACCAGCGACATCACAGCAGGATCCTGATCGCTGCTGCGTGTCAAACTAAACGATATCGCTAGCGAGGACGCTGCAACGTCACGGATCGCTAGCGATATCGTTACAAAGTCGTTTCGTGTGAAGGTACCTTTAGTCCACTCCCGTCTAATCCGCTATCTCTCAGATCACTCTTCTTAACCCTCTTTAATCCAGTTGCTGATCTTTACACTCTACTGAAAATGCAGTAAGTTGCAGTAAGTATGCTTTATTTGAGATTAATAAAAGAGTCTGCGTAATTTTTTCAATTAAAGGATTTTATTCTGGCTGTGTCTTTATTTAACATAGCTATAGGATTAGTAATGGAGAGGGGTCTTATAAACACCTCTCCATTACTAAGCCATGGGCTTGATATCACCTGACATTACAGAGGTGACATCAACCCCACAAATATTAACCCCACTTGCCACCGCTACAAGGCAAGTGGGAAGAGCCGGGCAAAGCCACAGAAAAGGTGCATCTAATAGATTTCTAACCTAGATCTAATCTAATTTCTGGGCAACTACGGGCTGCTGATTTTAGGCTGGGGCAATATCCATGGCCTCTTACCAGCCTGAGAATACCAGCCCCCAGCTGAGAGCTTTAGCAAGGCTGGTTGTCAAAAATAGGGAGGACCCCACTCCGGTTTTCTAAATTATTTAAATAATTTTAAAAAAAGTATGGGTACCCCTCTATTCTTAACCAACCTGCAGCCCCCAGCTGTGAGTTTTGCCTGGTTGGTTCAAGAAAATAGGGGGGAACACACAGTGGGTTTTTTATTCACTTATTTCGTTAGATTGCAGCTTGTGGCTGTAGAATATCCTGATCATCTGCTCCTGCTGTCACTGTTATTAGCGGCAGCAGGTGTCGGGTATTGGGAGTAATTGTCCCAAAAGCCCCCACCTGCTGTCGTTTGGACTTTAATATAACTCTCATCATTCTCATCTGGTCGCTCCGATCGTTGGTAGAGCAGGGGAGAATGATAAGAGCCATCTTCAGCACCAGCCGCCCAGAACAGTGCTTACTGTAGCGCTTTTTCCCGGCGACCGTCCGTGTGGTACTGATGCAGCACATGGGAGGTGCACAGTTGCCACACATGTGCCACACGTATTGCACACACGGACATGGATATCTCTGGTATTGTTTTTTCAGTAACTGAAATAAACGGACGTATGAAAGAGGCCTAATGCAACGAGATATTAAATACATACTTTCTTACCTCTCTTAAATAAATAATTTGAGTATTCTCCATTTGCTATGTATTTGCATGGATTCCTATGAAATGGCATCTCTTGCTCTGGCCATCTAATTTATCGCAATGGCACAATATGTACCATCAGTACATGATTAACCCCTTTACCCCCAAGGGTGGTTTGCATGTTAATGACCAGGCCAAGTTTTACAATTCTGACCACTGTTCCTTTATTAGGTAATAACTCTGGAATGCTTCCATGGATCCCAGTGATTGACAATTTTTCTCATGACATATTGTACTTCATGATAATGGTAAAAAAATTGTGATATAACTTGCGTTTATTTGTGAAAAAAGCAGAAGATTGGTGACAATTTTGAAAATTTAGCAGTTTTCCAAATTTGAATTTTCATACCCTTAATGTACTTAATAAATAACATTTCCCACGTGTTTACTTTACATGAGCACAATTTTGGAACGAAATTTTTTTTTTGTTAGGAAGTTATAAGGGTTAGAATTTAAACAGCGATTTCTCATTTTTACAAAACCATTTTTATTTAGGGACCACATCATATTTGAAGTCACTTTGAGGGGTCTATATAATAGAAAATGCCCAAAAGTGACACCAATCTAAAACGGCACCCCTGAAAGTGCTCAAAATCACATTCAAGAAGTTTATTAACCCTTCTGGTGTTTCACATGAATTTTTTTAATGTTTAAAAACCACAAAAAAATTACTTCAGATCCTGATCGTCAGTGCAGAGGATGGAAGACACAGCGGTGCCCGGCGGCGGTGGAACGAGGAGCAAGTGAATATAGCAAGTGCCGGGGGCCTGAGAGGTGAGTATGTGATTTTTTTTTTATCGCAGCAACAGCATATGGGGCAAATGACTGTATAGAGCATCTTATGGGGCCATAAGCAACGTCTGTGGAGCATTATACAGGGCAAATGACTGTATAGAGCATCTTACGGGGCCATAAGCAACATTTGTGGAGCATTATATGGGGCAAATGTCTCTATGGAGCATCTTATGGGGCCATAATCAACGTTTGTGGAGCTTTATATGGGGCAAATATCTTTATGGAGCATCTTATGGGGCCATAATCTGCATTTGTGCAGCATTATATGGGGCATATTTTAATATGGAGCATCTTATGGCGCCCATCATAAACTTTATGGAGCATTATATGGGGCTCCTGATTCAATATGGATATTCAAAAACACTTAATCTTCTGATGTCTCAATTAATTTTACTTTTATTGGTATCTATTTGTATTTTTGACATTTACCGGTAGCTGCTGCATTTTCCACCCTAGGCTTATACTCAAGGCATTAAGTTTTCCCAGTTTTTTGTGGCAAAATTAGGGGTCTCGGCTTATACTCGAGTATATACGGTAATTGAAAATTGCCCCGATGATGAAGTGGTTAAAACAGAGCATGATGCCTCACTTGAATAGCTAATTCCCATTCTAAAAGCATATTTTTCTCTAACAGCTACTAATAAAGAAACCGACTTTTAGGACTGCAACGTATTTGATGTTTGGTAGATGCAAACGGGATTCAAATTGCAAATCAATATGTGAGGATGATTATTAATCAAAACTGAAGTTTGCCAAAGGGAATCTTACTTACAAAATTAAATTCAGCCTATAATGAATGCTAAAATAATATTTTACTATATGCTGGCATTGGTCTTTTAAATGTAGCTGGAAAATTACAACTCTCAACATCATATTTGCATTAGTATTAAAATCCTCTGTTTTAACTGGCAGCATAAATAGTAGATTATGCATTTACAGATCAATAAAATGGGTATGATTTTATTATATTTACTTAAATGTATGAATTTGCTTCTGTCTGTGATGTGCGTTTTCTTTAGAATGGAAGCAATTCTTACAGTATCTCGCAGAAAGCTCTTTTATGATGCTGGAAAATCTCTTTTGAGTTTAGATTTCATTTCATGTTCTGATTTCAGGGCAGCACAGTGGTTCAGTGGTTAGCACTGCTGTCTTGCAGTGCTGGGGTCCTAGGATCAAGTCCCACCAAGGGCAACATGTGCAAGAAGTTTGTATGTTTTTCCCCGTATTTGCATAGGTTTCCTCCCACATTCCAAAGACATACTTATCGGATATTTAGATTGTGAGCCCCAATGGGGACAATGATGATAATTTCTGTAAAGCACTGTGGAATAAAATGGCATTATATAATTATCATGAAATTTGAAGTACTCTTCACACTAGAGTATTGGATGCCATTCTTTTAGCAAATGGCATCGTATTTTACAAGGCAGAAAGATATCATAATTAAGAAAATAATTGCACTTTTTTATTGTATTTACTTCTTGTTTTTGGGTATAAAACAACCTACACATCAAAAATTCCATTTAACAGCCCTGCATGGGACTAGCATTGATATTTCTTGAAGATAAGAGTTAAAGGGCATTACAAATCCATCCACTGGAAATCCAATACCCCCCACCCCGTAGAAGAACAAACTATTATTGAAGCAATTCTGTTCTTTATGTCGGCCTGTCACTATATAAATTGGTAAAATGGGGTTACTGCAGCTTTTTGTCTTGTTACTAAATATATTTTTGATTATTATGTTCTTTACTGTTCTTCAATGCAGTAAGAGGACATGATGTGTAGGTATGTTTTATTGACTAAAAGCAGGAGACAAAAAAAGGCTCACAGCTACTGTGGCTTTTGTCTTAGCATATATGATAAAATGTTAATATGTATTTTCATTAATTTTCCTTACATTTACAAAGTTTACCAAAAATAGCATACTGTATGTTCCAAATCCTATAGTATAAAATTGAGTAAATAAAAAAAAGTAAAGTAGAAAGAACTGCAATATACAAGTGTAAACAAAAATATATATATACACTTTTATTCATTATAATAGCCAGTAAAAAAGGACATGTGAAGTGGAGGGAAGGGTGAATGCAGGCTGAATATTGCTCCAACTCAATTCTCATTGTCCTGAGAATATACTAGTTCTCAGAAAAGAAAACAAACAATAGAAATTGTTCAGCGTGGCTTTATTTACAGTCATTCAATATGGATGCACAATACTTTAAAAGTTTCAAAACGTTAACAATCATAGAACACTTATACTGTAAGCAGCCTTTTCCCAATTTGTGATTTCTGTAATGTGTGTTCTGCCCATTTGGGCAAAATATAGGGTTAAAATTATTGCTGTCACTTTAATAAGTGGTAATATTTTGATAGTGACGTCTAATGTGGCGATAACACCATGTGGTGACGTTTAATTGTATTACAAGTTGTTTTTCTGTAAAGCTGTCAATTACATTGTGGGAAAAACCAATGTATTTTGAGTAAAGGTACCGTCACATTGAGCGGCGCTGCAGCGATATAGACAACGATGCCGATCACTGCAGCATCGCTGTTTGGTCGCTGGAGAGCTGTCACACAGACAGCTCTCCAGCGACCAACTATGCCGAAGTCCCCGGGTAACCAGGGTAAACATCGGGTTACTAAGTGCAGGGCCGCGCTTAGTAACCCAATGTTTACCCTGGTTACCAGTGTAAAGGTAAAAAAATCAAACACTACATACTTACATTCCGGTGTCTGTCGTGTCCCCCGGCGTCCGCTTCCCTGCACTGTGTAAGCGCCAACCCTAAAGCAGAGCGGTGACGTCACCGCTGTGCTCTGCTTTACGGCCGGCGCTGACACAGTGCAGGGAAGCGGACGCCGGGGGACGCCACAGACATCAGAAGGTGAGAATGTAGTGTTTGTTTTTTTACATTTACAATGGTAACCAGGGTAAACATCGGGTTACTAAGCGCGGCCCTGCGCTTAGTAACCCGATGTTTACCCTGGTTACCAGTGAAGACATCGCTGGTTCGCTGTCACACACACCGATCCAGCGATGTCAGCGGGTGATCCAGTGATGAAATAAGGTGCTGGCCTTCTAGCTCCGACCAAAGATATCACAGCAGGATCCAGATCGCTTCTGTGTGTCAAACACAACGATATCGCTATCCAGGACGCTACAGCGTCACGGATTGCTATCGAGATCGTTGTGAAGTTGTTCAGTGTGAAGGTACCTTAAGAAGGTCCTGGTGAAGCAGACATTTTGTAGGAAGCAGTCTAGCAGAACAGTTGAGTTAACTTTCTCTTGCATTATGTTACTAAAACTCCATTATCCTGGATACAGTATATCTGGTAAGGGAACTATTTCTGTTCTGTGGTATTGTTCACATGTACAAACCCCATCTTGCCTGTGTGCTGTCTGTGTCCGTGTGTCAGTGTGTTGTCAGTTTACTGTATGTGTGATGCCTGTGGAATGAAATGCGGCATAGAAACCAAAGAGTTCTATGTATTAACCCCTTAGTGACAGAGCCAATTTTCTGCTTAACGTTTAAGCCAGTTTTTACAATTCTGACCACTGTCAATTTATGCGGTTATTACTCTGGAATAGGGTTGAGCGAAACGGATCGGTCATTTTCATAAGTCGCCGACTTTTGGCAAAGTCGGCGTCTCATGAAACCCGACCCGATCCCAGCATGGGGTCGGCCATGCGGTACGCGATCTTGGCGCAAAAGTCGCGTTTTGAATGATGCCTTCCCCGCCATTTTTTCAGCCAATTAATTGTGGG
This sequence comes from Ranitomeya variabilis, assembly GCF_051348905.1. Taxonomy (NCBI): domain Eukaryota; kingdom Metazoa; phylum Chordata; class Amphibia; order Anura; family Dendrobatidae; genus Ranitomeya; species Ranitomeya variabilis. The sequence goes on from NC_135237.1 coordinate 315,344,781, forward strand.
CAGCGTGATGACATAGGTTCCGGCCTGGTGTCTGCGGCGTCATAGAGCCATAATACCGTTTGGGCTGCAGTGATTTCCGGAGTCAAATACAACATATGCTTTGCATGGAGGGGAGAGAGAGAGAGAGAGAGAGAGAGAGAGAGAGAGAGAATAAAAAAATAAAATAATCCACATTGACTTGTATTGGGTTTCGTGTTTGGGGACCGGAACCCGACTTTACAGTAGAATCGGCCGATTTCACACGATCCGACTTTCGAGAAGGTCGGGTTTCACAAAACCCAACTCGATCCTAAAAAAGCAAAAGTCGCTCAACCCTACTCTGGAATAGGGTTGAGCGAAACGGATCGTTCATTTTCATAAGTCGCCGACTTTTGGTAAAGTCGGCATCTCATGAAACCCGACCCGATCCCTGTGTGGGGTCGGCCATGCGGTACGCGATCTTGGCGCCAAAGTCGCGTTTCGTATGACACGTTGAGCGCCATTTTTTCAGCCAATGAAGGAGCGTGGGCAGAGTGATGACATAGGGGTTATGGGCGTGCACGCCTATCACCATTTTATCGCTTGTGCGCAGTAGCGATTTGGAATGTGCAAAACAAAATTTTCTGTTCTGGGACGGAGGGGGGAAGAGAGAGAGAGAGAGAGAGAGAGAGAGAGAGAAAAAAAAAAAATATATCCCCATTGACGTGCATAGGGTTTCGTGTTCCGGCCGATCCTCGACTTTGCGCAGTAATCGGCCGATTTCGCCCGACTCGACTTTTCCAAAAGTTGGGTTTCGCGAAACAGGACTCGACCCTAAAAAAGTCAAGGTCGCTCAACCCTACTCTGGAATGCTTCAACAGATCTCACTGATTCTGAGGCTGTTTCTTCATAACATATTGTACTGCATGCTAGTGGTAAAATTTCTTCAATATGAGATGTGTTTATTTATGAAAAAAAAACGAAATAAGGCAAAAAAAATTATAATTTTGAAATTTTCAAACTTTGAATTTTTATGCCCTTAAATCGAAGAGTGGTGTCACACAAAATAATTAATAAACAACATTTTCCATGTGTCTACTTTACAGCAAACAAGCTTGTGCGCCTTATTTGTTATGTTGCATTAAGCAATATTGTGTCATTGTATAGCTCCATTTCACAGAGAATATCTCTGTAAGATATGTATAATATGTATATTGGTATAGGAAGTATGATCCCTCTATCTGCATATATTATTGAATATCGTGCCTATTATTATTATTATTTTTTTTGTCTATACCTTTATATTAATCTAGGCACTTTTTCTTTAAGATCCAAGATGTAATATGCTATTTAAGCATCATGTTATTTGAGGGCATTACCACCACTGTCGCTGCTTGCTGGGGCGACTAATGGTTTATTTGTATCTTAGAGCTATATTATTTCTGCGACATATGTATACTTATTTAGTGTTAGCCTGACATTTATATTGTAAGCACAATTATCTATAGTGACCCTTTGAATTACTTAACGTGCATGTAAAAGCACTAAACAACCGATTTTTAACTCCTGGTCCATCTGTCTAACATTAGTCACCCATAAGATATTGGCTTACAGCATTCATTGATAGCGCATGCACTTGTTGGAGGAGAGTGTATGGGTTTGCTAGCAGACGCGCCCACATTACTATCATGTGTCCCTACTGCGCATGTGCCAGAACTCTCTGCATTAGTTTGATACGTGCTTTACGCAAGTGAACTAAATAACCTGACCCCCGTTGAGATCTAGTTCTGGCTTTTCCCGGCACGCTATGGAAACATGCAGTGTCCAGTCCACTCCTGCCATAGCTAAACCAGCTGGTAAGACTATAAACAATTAATTCCCTATAAATAGGTTACCTTTTCCGGACCAGGTATACTCACCTTGAAAAAGACACCGAGAGTGTCGGAACGCATGGGTCCTCTTCCTCCACTAGGCTACATTGCGGCTTGCAGGGATATGGGGCGACCTTTAAAGGACTGACTAGGGTGAAGTATTAGCTTGCCTTGGTTTATAACCTTATTTGTCTAGCCCCTTTCAGGACTTGTAAATTTCTTTTTGTTAAGATTGCTATTAGTCCAGTTATTGTTGTATAGGGCCCGGAGGCTGGTATATATATACCCCAACTGAGTTATATGGAACTGAAGGGTGCAAAACAACATGAGTGTTCAGGTTTTATTGTGTCTAATCCTATGATGGAGGGTATTATAATTGGCAGAACCTGTTTGTAACACCATGCATCAATCCTGCAATAACAAAATATCTGTGTAGCCAGTGGTTGAATTATACATATTTATTGTGAATTTCATATTCTGTATATTGGATCTATTATGTATGTGCCTCTGTGGATGTTTTAAATTTGTGAGTGTTTTTCTGGTTTTCTGGGTGCCAGTTGGTTTACTAAAATTGACCTTCGAGGGGCGTATAATCTCGTTCGTATTAAACAAGGTGATGAATGGAAAACAGCATTTAATACGCCCGAAGGCCATTTTGAATATCTTGTGATGCCATTCGGGCTCTCTAATGCTCCATCGGTATTTCAGTCCTTTATGCATGATATCTTCCGGAATTATCTGGATAAATTCATGATTGTGTATTTGGATGATATTTTGTTTTTTTCCGATGATTGGGAGTCTCATGTGAAGCAGGTTAGGATGGTATTTCAGGTCCTTCGTGCTAATGCGTTGTTTGTGAAGGGGTCTAAGTGCCTCTTTGGAGTTCAGAAGGTTTCTTTTTTGGGTTTCATTTTTTCTCCCTCAGCCATTGAAATGGACCCTGTTAAAGTCCAGGCCATTCATGATTGGACTCAACCTACATCTGTAAAGAGCCTTCAGAAATTTTTGGGCTTTGCTAATTTTTATCGCCGCTTTATTGCTAATTTTTCTAGTGTGGTGAAGCCTCTGACCGATTTGACGAGGAAGGGCGCTGATGTGATGAATTGGTCCTCTGCGGATGTTGAGGCCTTTCAGGAGCTTAAACGTCATTTTACTTCTGCCCCTGTGTTGCGTCAGCCAGATGTTTCTCTCCCTTTTCAGGTTGAGGTTGATGCTTCTGAGATTGGGGCAGGGGCCGTTTTGTCTCAGAGAAATTCTGACGGCTCTTTGATGAAACCATGTGCTTTCTTCTCCAGAAAGTTTTCGCCTGCTGAGTGTAATTATGATGTCGGCAATCGGGAGTTGTTGGCTATGAAGTGGGCATTTGAGGAGTGGCGACATTGGCTTGAGGGAGCCAAGCATCGCGTGGAGGTCTTGACTGATCATAAGAATCTGATTTACCTCGAGTCTGCTAAGCGGTTGAATCCTAGACAAGCTCGGTGGTCTCTGTTTTTCTCCCGTTTTGATTTTGTGGTCTCGTATATTCCGGGATCTAAGAATGTGAAGGCTGATGCCCTTTCTAGGAGTTTTTTGCCTGATTCTCCGGGAGTTCTTGAGCCGGCTGGGATCCTCAAGGAGGGGGTGATTCTTTCTGCCATCTCCCCTGATCTGCGGCGGGTACTTCAGGAGTTTCAGGCTGATAAACCTGACCGCTGTCCAGTGGGGAAACTGTTTGTTCCTGATAGATGGACTAGCAGGGTAATTTCTGAGGTTCATTGTTCGGTGTTGGCTGGTCACCCTGGGATTTTTGGTACAAGAGATTTGGTGGCTAGGTCCTTTTGGTGGCCTTCATTGTCGCGGGATGTGCGTTCGTTTGTGCAGTCCTGTGGGACCTGTGCTCGGGCTAAGCCTTGCTGTTCCCGTGCCAGTGGGTTGCTTTTGCCTTTGCCTATTCCTGAGAGGCCAAGGACGCATATTTCTGTTGTGAATTTGGTTTCTGGGCTCCCCCGGTGGTCACTGGTGGTACTGAACTTGTGTGCTTCATCGCCTCTGTTCACCTGTTTCCATCAGGATGTGGGAGTTGTCTATTTAGCCTTGCTCCTCAGTCATTTCTATGCCGGCCAACAATGTTACCAGAAGCCTTTCTGTTGCATGTTCCTGCTCCTAGACTACTATCAGCTAAGTTGGACTTGTAGTCCTAAGTTTTTTTTGCATTTTTGTTCCAGTTCTCTGTGTTTGAATATTTCTGAGGCTGGAAGCTCTTGTGAGCTGAAATTGCCACTCTGGTGTCATGAGTTGATATTAGAGTCTTAAAGTAATTTCAGGATGGTGTTTTGAAAGGGTTTTCAGCTGACTGTGTAGTTCCCTTTTCTGTCTTCCTACTATCTAGTAAGCGGACCTCAATTTGCTAAACCTATCTTCATACTTCGTATGTCAATTTCCTCTAAAATCACCGACATTATATGTGGGGGCTACTGTCTGCCTTTTGGGGAAAATTTCTCTAGAGGTAAGCCAGGTCTGTATTTTCCTCTGCTAGGGTCAGTCAGTTCTCCGGCTGGCGCTGGGCATCTAGGGATAAAACGTAGGCACGCTACCCGGCCACTGTTAGTTGTGCGGTAGGTTTAGCTCACAGTCAGCTCGAGTTCCCATCTTCCAAGAGCTAGTCCTTTTGTATGCTTTACTACGGTCTCTTGCCATTGAGAACCATGACAGTTTGGCCGGCCGAGGGTTAAAATAATTGGCAGAAGAAAGGAGAGAAAAGAAGTCTGCAGAGAATTTTTTTTTTTTTCCTGAGTTTGCTCATTAGTTGATTCACTAGCATCTCTGCTTACTGCAGCCTTCATCTCTCTCTCCTTCTAATCCTTGAATGGTTCTGATTTCACCTGATGAAAATGGATTCTCAGAGTTTAGCTACAGGTTTGAATAATCTCGCTATGAAGGTTCAAAGTTTACAGGATTTTGTAATTCATGCTCCTATATCTGAACCTAGAGTACCTTTGCCTGAATTTTTCTCCGGGGATAGATCTCGCTTCCAGAATTTCAAACATAATTGTAAATTATTTTTGTCTCTGAGATCTCGCTCCGCTGGAGATCCTGCACAGCAGGTCAGGATTGTAATTTCCTTGCTCCGGGGCAACCCTCAGGATTGGGCATTTGCTTTGGCACCAGGGGATCCTGCGTTGCTCAATGTGGATGCGTTTTTCCTGGCTTTGGGGTTGCTTTATGAGGAACCTCATTTAGAGATTTAGGCTGAAAAAGCCTTGATGGCCCTGTCTCAGGGGCAAGATGAGGCTGAAATATACTGCCAAAAATTTCGTAAGTGGTCTGTGCTTACTCAGTGGAATGAGTGCGCCCTGGTGGCGAATTTCAGAGAGGGTCTCTCTGATGCCATTAAAGATGTTATGGTGGGGTTCCCTGTGCCTGCAGGTCTGAATGAGTCCATGACAATGGCTATTTAGATTGATCGGCGTTTGCGGGAGCGCAAACCTGTGCACCATTTGGCGGTGTCTACTGAGAAGGCGCCAGAGATTATGCAATGTGATAGAATTCTGTCCAGAAGCGAACGACAGAATTTTAGGCGAAAAAATGGGTTATGCTTCTATTGTGGCGATTCAACTCATGTTATATCAGCATGCTCTAAACGTACTAAGAAGGTTGATAAGTCTGTTTCAATTGGTACTTTACAGTCCAAGTTTATTCTATCTGTGACCCTGATTTGCTCTTTATCGTCTATTACCGCGGACGCCTATGTCGACTCTGGCGCCGCTTTGAGTCTTATGGATTGGTCCTTTGCCAAACGCTGTGGGTTTAATTTAGAGCCTCTGGAAGTTCCTATACCTCTGAAGGGTATTGACTCCACGCCATTGGCTAGTAATAAACCACAATACTGGACACAAGTAACTATGCGTATTAATCCGGATCACCAGGAGATTATTCGCTTCCTTGTGTTGTATAATCTACATGATGTGTTGGTGCTTGGATTGCCATGGCTGCAATCTCATAACCCAGTCCTCGACTGGAAAGCAATGTCTGTGTTAAGCTGGGGATGTCAGGGGACTCATGGGGACGTACATTTGGTTTCCATTTCGTCATCTATTCCCTCTGAGATTCCGGAATTTTTATCTGATTATCGTGACGTTTTTGAGGAGCCTAAACTTGGTTCACTACCTCCGCACAGAGATTGCGATTGTACAATAGATCTGATTCCGGGCAGTAAGTTTCCAAAGGGTCATTTATTTAACCTATCTGTGCCTGAACATGCTGCTATGCGGGAATATATTAAGGAGTCCTTGGAAAAGGGACATATTCGTCCTTCGTCATCTCCCTTAGGAGCTGGTTTTTTCTTTGTATCTAAAAAAGATGGCTCTTTGAGGCCGTGTATTGATTATCGGCTTTTGAATAAAATCACGGTTAAATATCAGTATCCTTTGCCACTGCTTACTGATTTGTTTGCTCGAATAAAGGGGGCCAAGTGGTTCTCTAAGATTGATCTTCGTGGGGCATATAATTTAGTGCGAATTAAGCAGGGGGATGAGTGGAAAACCGCATTTAATACGCCTGAGGGCCATTTTGAGTATTTAGTAATGCCTTTTGGTCTTTCAAATGCCCCTTCAGTCTTTCAGTCTTTTATGCATGACATTTTCCGTGAATATTTGGATAAATTTATGATTGTGTATCTGGATGATATTTTGATTTTTTCGGACGACTGGGACTCTCATGTCCAACAGGTCAGGAGGGTTTTTCAGGTTTTGCGCTCTAATTCCTTGTGTGTAAAGGGTTCTAAGTGCGTTTTTGGGGTTCAAAAGATTTCGTTTTTGGGGTACATTTTTTCCCCCTCTTCCATTGAGATGGACCCTGTCAAGGTTCAGGCTATTTGTGATTGGACGCAACCCTCTTCTCTTAAGAGCCTTCAGAAGTTTTTGGGCTTTGCTAATTTTTATCGTCGATTTATAACTGTTTTTTCTGATGTTGCTAACCGTTGACTGATTTGACTAAGAAGGGTGCTGATGTTGCTGATTGGTCCCCTGCTGCTGTGGAGGCCTTTCGGGAGCTTAAGCGCCGCTTTTCTTCCGCCCCTGTATTGCGTCAGCCTGATGTTACTCTTCCTTTTCAGGTTGAGGTCGACGCTTCGGAAATCGGAGCTGGGGCGGTTTTGTCGCAGAAAAGTTCCGACTGCTCCGTGATGAGACCTTGCGCGTTCTTTTCTCGTAAATTTTCGCCCGCTGAGCGAAATTATGATATTGGTAATCGGGAGCTCTTGGCTATGAAGTGGGCTTTTGAGGAGTGGTGTCATTGGCTTGAGGGGGCTAGACATCAGGTGGTGGTATTGACCGACCACAAGAATTTGATTTATCTTGAGTCTGCCAGGCGCCTGAATCCTAGACAGGCGCGCTGGTCGTTATTTTTCTCTCGGTTTAATTTTGTGGTTTCTTACCTACCGGGTTCTAAAAATGTGAAGGCGGATGCCCTTTCTAGGAGTTTTGAGCCTGATTCCCCTGGTAATTCTGAACCTACAGGTATCCTTAAGGATGGAGTGATATTATCTGCTGTTTCCCCAGACTTGCGACGGGTCTTGCAGGAGTTTCAGGCGGATAGACCTGATCGTTGCCCGCCTGGTAGAATGTTTGTTCCTGATGATTGGACCAGTAGAGTCATCTCGGAGGTCCATTCTTCTGCGTTAGCTGGTCATCCTGGAATCTTTGGTACCAGGGATTTGGTGGCTAGGTCCTTCTGGTGGCCTTCCCTGTCGCGAGATGTGCGAGGTTTTGTGCAGTCTTGTGATGTTTGTGCTCGGGCCAAGCCTTGTTGTTCTCGGGCTAGTGGATTGTTGTTATCTTTGCCTATTCCGAAGAGGCCTTGGACTCACATCTCCATGGATTTTATTTCTGATCTCCCTGTTTCTCAGAAGATGTCTGTCATCTGGGTGGTGTGTGACCGTTTCTCTAAGATGGTCCATTTGGTCCCCTTGCCTACATTGCCTTCCTCATCCGAGCTGGTTCCTCTGTTTTTTCAAAATGTGGTTCGCTTGCATGGTATTCCAGAGAATATCGTGTCTGACAGGGGAACCCAATTCGTGTCTAGATTTTGGCGAGCGTTCTGTGCTAGGATGGGCATTGATTTGTCTTTTTCGTCTGCTTTCCATCCTCAGACTAATGGCCAGACCGAGCGAACTAATCAGACCTTGGAGACTTATTTGAGGTGTTTTGTGTCTGCGGATCAGGATGATTGGGTTGCCTTTTTGCCCTTGGCGGAGTTTGCCCTCAATAATCGGGCTAGTTCTGCCACCTTGGTTTCTCCTTTCTTCTGTAATTCGGGGTTTCATCCTCGTTTCTCTTCCGGTCAGGTGGAGTCTTCGGATTGTCCTGGAGTGGATGCTGTGGTGGAGAGGTTGCATCAGATTTGGGGGCATGTGGTGGACAATTTGAAGTTGTCCCAGGAGAAGACTCAGCATTTTGCCAACCGCCGTCGTCGTGTTGGTCCTCGTCTTTGTGTTGGGGACTTGGTGTGGTTGTCTTCTCGTTTTGTCCCTATGAAGGTTTCTTCTCCTAAGTTTAAGCCTCGGTTCATCGGCCCTTAAAGATATTGGAGATTCTTAACCCTGTGTCCTTTCGTTTGGACCTCCCTGCATCTTTTTCTATTCATAATGTCTTCCATCGGTCATTGTTGCGCAGGTATGAGGTACCGGTTGTGCCTTCCGTTGAGCCTCCTGCTCCGGTGTTGGTTGAGGGTGAGTTGGAGTACGTTGTCGAGAAGATCTTGGACTCCCGTGTTTCCAGATGGAGACTTCAGTATCTGGTCAAGTGGAAGGGCTACGGTCAGGAGGATAATTCTTGGGTGACAGCCTCTGATGTTCATGCCTCCGATTTGGTCCGTGCCTTTCATAGGGCTCATCCTGATCGCCCTGGTGGTTCTGGTGAGGGTTCGGTGCCCCCTCCTTGAAGGGGGGGTACTGTTGTGAATTTGGTTTCTGGGCTCCCCCGGTGGTCACTGGTGGTACTGAACTTGTGTGCTTCATCGCCTCTGTTCACCTGTTTCCATCAGGATGTGGGAGTTGTCTATTTAGCCTTGCTCCTCAGTCATTTCTATGCCGGCCAACAATGTTACCAGAAGCCTTTCTGTTGCATGTTCCTGCTCCTAGACTACTATCAGCTAAGTTGGACTTGTAGTCCTAAGTTTTTTTTGCATTTTTGTTCCAGTTCTCTGTGTTTGAATATTTCTGAGGCTGGAAGCTCTTGTGAGCTGAAATTGCCACTCTGGTGTCATGAGTTGATATTAGAGTCTTAAAGTAATTTCAGGATGGTGTTTTGAAAGGGTTTTCAGCTGACTGTGTAGTTCCCTTTTCTGTCTTCCTACTATCTAGTAAGCGGACCTCAATTTGCTAAACCTATCTTCATACTTCGTATGTCAATTTCCTCTAAAATCACCGACATTATATGTGGGGGCTACTGTCTGCCTTTTGGGGAAAATTTCTCTAGAGGTAAGCCAGGTCTGTATTTTCCTCTGCTAGGGTCAGTCAGTTCTCCGGCTGGCGCTGGGCGTCTAGGGATAAAACGTAGGCACGCTACCCGGCCACTGTTAGTTGTGCGGTAGGTTTAGCTCACAGTCAGCTCGAGTTCCCATCTTCCAAGAGCTAGTCCTTTTGTATGCTTTACTACGGTCTCTTGCCATTGAGAACCATGACATATTTCCATGGATTTTATTTCTGATCTTCCTGTTTCTCAGAAGATGTCTGTCATCTGGGTGGTTTGTGACCGGTTTTCTAAGATGGTCCATTTGGTACCGTTGCCTAAGTTGCCTTCCTCCTCTGATTTGGTTCCATTATTTTTTCAGCATGTGGTTCGTTTGCATGGTATTCCGGAGAATATTGTGTCTGACAGAGGTTCCCAGTTCGTTTCTAGGTTTTGGCGGTCCTTTTGTGCTAGAATGGGCATTGATTTGTCTTTTTCTTCAGCATTCCATCCTCAGACAAATGGCCAAACGGAGCGAACCAATCAGACCTTGGAAACCTATTTGAGATGCTTTGTGTCTGCTGATCAGGATGATTGGGTGACCTTTTTGCCGTTGGCCGAGTTTGCCCTTAATAATCGGGCTAGTTCGGCTACCTTGGTTTCGCCTTTTTTTTGTAACTTTGGTTTTCATCCTCGTTTTTCTTCGGGGCAGCTTGAGCCTTCTGACTGTCCTGGTGTGAATTCTGTGGTGGACAGGTTGCAGCAAATTTGGACTCATGTGGTGGACAATTTGACGTTGTCTCAGGAAAAGGCTCAACGTTTTGCTAACCATCGTCGGTGTGTTGGTCCCCGGCTTCGTGTTGGGGATTTGGTCTGGTTGTCTTCTCGTCATGTTCCTATGAAGGTTTCTTCCCCTAAGTTCAAGCCTCGCTTTATTGGGCCTTATAAGATTTCTGAAATTATCAATCCGGCGTCTTTTCATTTGGCCCTTCCAGCTTCTTTCTCCATTCATAATGTGTTCCATAGATCCTTGTTGCGGAGATATGTGGTACCTATGGTTCCCTCCGTTGATCCTCCTGCTCCGGTGTTGGTTGAGGGGGAATTGGAATATGTGGTGGAGAAGATTTTGGATTCTCGTTTTTTGAGGCGGAAGCTTCAGTATCTGGTCAAGTGGAAGGGTTATGGCCAGGAGGATAATTCTTGGGTTGTTGCCTCCGATGTTCATGCTGCCGATTTGGTTTGTGCTTTCCATTTGGCTTGTCCTGATCGGCCTGGGAGCTCTGGTGAGGGTTCGGTGACCCCTCCTCAAGGGGGGGGTACTGTTGTGAATTCCGTTCTGGAGCTCCCTCCTGTGGTTGCTAATGGTATTTTTGTGAGTTCTGCCCTTGGGCTCCCTCTGGTGGTTTTGAGTGGAACTGCTGTTCCTTTAGGTAGCTGTAGCAGCTGCCTTCACTGATCGCCTTGCCTGGGTTTGTTATTTAAACCTGCTCTGGGCTTTAGTTCATGCCAGCTGTCAATGTTCTTGGTTGGATTTGGTTCTCTCCTTGGATTTCTCATATGGCCTGTCCTTGTCAGCAAAAGATAAGTTCTTGCTAGTCCTTGTTTGTCCATTTGTTTTGGACTCTATTGCTCTGCAAATATTTCTCTTTTTGTCCAGCTTGTCACTATGTCATATTCAGGCTAGCTGGAAGCTCTGGGAAGCAGATTTGCCCCTCCACACCGTGAGTCGGTGTGGAGTTCATTTTTGTAAACTCTGCGTGGATTTTGTAGTTTTTAATACTGACCGCACAGTATCCTTTTTTCTCTGTCTATCAAGTTTAGTATTGGCCTCCTTTGCTAAAATCTGATTTCATTTCTGTGTACGTCATTTCCCTCTCCACTCACAGTCAATATTTGTGGGGGCTATCTTTCCTTTTGGGGTTTTCTCTGAGGCAAGATAGCTTTCTATTTCCTTCTTTAGGGGTAGTTAGTTCTTAGGCTGTGAAGAGGTGTCTAGGGAGAGTCAGGAACATCCCACGGCTATTACTAGTGTTGTTGTTAGAATTAGGGACTGCGGTCAGTAGAGATACCACCTTCTCAGAGCTCATCCCATGTTGCGTTTTAGCCACCAGGTCTTATCAGTGTGGCCTCTTAACCACCAGGTCATAACACATGTCAGGGCTCAGAAGGGAGGGAGCACCGTTTGACTTTGTGAACACATAATTGGCTGGAATCAATGGTGGTGCCATGTCGCGTTTTGAGATCCCCTGATGTACCTAAACAGTGGCAACCCCCCAATTCTAACTCCAACCCTCACCCTAACACACCCCTAACCCTAATCCCAACCATAACCATAACCCTAACCACAAACTTAACCCCAACACACCCCTAACCCTAATCCCAATCCTAACTGTAATCCAAACCCTAACCCTTACCCGAGCCCTAACCCTTTCTCTAACCATAGCTCTAGCCCTAACCCTAGCACTAACCCTAACCCTAGCCCTAACTCTAACCCTAACCCTAGCCATAACACTAACCCTTGCCCTAACCCTAGCCCTAACCCTAGCACTAACCCAAACTTTAGCCCATCTTACTTTAGACCAACCCTAATCCTAACTTTACCCAAACTTACTTTAGCCCAACTCACTTTAGCCCAACTCTAGCCCTAATGATAACATAGAAATAATTTGTTTTTATTCTATTACTTTTCCCTATCTAAGGGGGTGATAAAAGGGGGTTTTATTTACTATTTTGATCACTGTGATACGGTCTATCACAGAAATCAAAATAAACCAATAGGAAAAATTTCCTTTTGTTGCCTAATGCCGGCTGTCAGATATCGACGGGTGCATTGCACTTACGCCCACCATTTTCTCCTGGAAAAAGACACTGACATGGAGGGACACCAGAGGTACCGGGGGGTGATTGGGGACCCAATTTCTCTCTCCTCTGATATGCGATAACATTAGAGGAGAGAGAAATTAAATGGAAAATCAGATTTTTTTTTTGCAGTCGCCGTTATACCATTAATAACGGCGATCGCAACACCAGAGTTGGTTTACCAACCTGAATCATGTTCCAACTCTGGGGGCGCGCTATACACATGAACCTCAGTGTCATTAAAAATTGGCGCTGTGGTTTAAGTACCCTTAACTGCTGCCATTAAAAGGTGTATCGGCGGTCGTTAAGGGGTTAAAGATGTTGAAAGATAGAAATAGATAGTAATGAGGAACATGATAGGTAGATAGTGTGATTTCTACTCAAAGCTTTGAGTCCTTATTTTTTGTACTTGTATTTATTGTTTAAATAAATAAATAAAATGGCATGGGGTCTCCCTTCATTTTCCTAACCAGCTGAGAGAAAGCCAACAGCTAGGAGCTGTTGTTAGTATCTTGGGAAGGGGCTAATAGCCATAATGGTTCCAGTTATGACTCTCCGGAGCAGGAGGGTCAACGGAGGGAACCATGGGCACCACATATCTCCGCAACAAAGATCTATGGAACACATTATGAATGGAAAACGAAGCTGGAAGGGCCAAACGAAAAGACACCGGATTGATAATTTCCGAAATCCTATAAGGACCAATAAAACGAGGTTTGAACTTAGGGGAAGAGACCTTCATAGGAACATGACGAGAAGACAACCAGACCAAATCCCCAACCCGAAGCCGGGGACCAACGCACCGACGGCGGTTAGCAAAACGTTGAGCCTTTTCCTGAGACAATGTTAAATTGTCCACCACATGAGTCCAAATCCGCTGCAACCTGTTCACCACAGAATCTACCCCAGGACAGTCCGAAGGCTCAACCTGTCCTGAAGAAAAGCGAGGATGAAAACCGAAATTACAAAAAAAAGGCGAAACCAAAGTAGCCGAACTAGCCTGATTATTAAGGGCAAACTCGGCCAACGGCAAGAAGGTAACCCAATCATCCTGATCAGCCGACACAAAGCATCTCAAATAGGTTTCCAAGGTCTGATTGGTTCTGTCCATTTGTCTGAGGGTGAAACGCCGAAGAAAAAGACAAATTAATGCTCATTCTACCACAAAAGGACTGCCAAAACCTAGAAACAAACTGGGTACCTCTGTCAGACACAATATTCTCCGGAATACTATGCAAACGAACCACATGCTGGAAAAACAAAGGAACCAAATCAGAGGAGGAAGGCAACTTAGGCAAAGGTACCAAATGGACCATTTTAGAAAACCGGTCACAAACCACCCAGATGACAGACATCTTCTGAGAAACAGGAAGATCAGAAATAAAATCCATGGAAATATGTGTCCAGGGCCTCTCAGGGATAGGCAAAGGCAAAAGCAACCCACTAGCACGAGAACAGCAGGGCTTAGCCCGGGCACAGATCCCACAGGACTGCACGAAGGAACGCACATCCCGTGACAAAGAAGGCCACCAAAAGGACCTGGCAACCAAATCTCTGGTACCAAAGATCCCAGGATGACCAGCCAACACCGAACAATGAATCTCAGAAATAACCTTACTAGTCCATCTATCAAGAACAAACAATTTCCCCACAGGACAGCGGTCGGGTCTATCAGACTGAAACTCCTGAAGCACCCGCCGCAAATCAGGGGAGATAGCAGAAAGAATCACCCCCTCCTTGAGAATACCAGCCGACTCACGGACTCCAGGAGAATCAGGCAAAAAACTCCTAGACAGGACATCAGCCTTCACATTCTTGGATCCCGGAAGATACGAGACCACAAAATCAAAACGGGAGAAAAACAAAGACCACCGAGCCTGTCTAGGATTCAACTGCTTGGCCGACTCAAGGTAAATCAGATTCTTATGATCGGTCAAGACCACAACACGATGCTTGGCTCCCTCAAGCCAATGTCGCCACTCCTCGAATGCCCACTTCATAGCCAACAACTCCCGATTGCCGACATCATAATTACGCTCAGCAGTCGAAAACTTTCTGGAGAAGAAGGCACACGGCTTCAACACAGAGCCATCCGAACTTCTCTGAGACAGAACAGCTCCTGCCCCAATCTCAGAAGAGTCAACCTCAACCTGAAAAGGGAGAGAAACATTTGGCTGACGCAACACAGGGGCAGAAGTAAAATGACGCTTAAGCTCCTGAAAGGCCTCCACAGCCACAGAGGACCAATTCACCACATCTGCACCTTTCTTGGTCAAATCGGTCAGAGGTTTAACCACAGTAGAAAAATTAGCAATGAAGCGGCGATAAAAATTAGCAAAGCCCAAAAATTTCTGATGGCTCTTCACAGATGTGGGTTGAGTCCAGTCATAAATAGCCTGGACCTTAACAGGGTCCATTTCAATAGCCGAGGGAGAAAAAATGAACCCCAGAAAAGAAACCTTCTGAACTCCAAAAAGGCACTTAGACCCCTTCACAAACAGTGTATTAGCACGAAGAATCTGAAATACCATCCTGACCTGCTTCACATGAGACTCCCAATCATCGGAAAAAAACCAAAATATCATCCAAATATACAATCATAAATTTATCCAGATACTCCCGGAAAATATCATGCATAAAGGACTGAAACACAGATGGAGCATTAGAAAGCCCGAAAGGCATCACAAGATATTCAAAATGGCCTTCGGGCGTATTAAATGCTGTTTCCATTCATCACCCTGTTTGATGCGGACCAGATTATACGCCCCTCGAAGGTCAATCTTGGTAAACCAGCTAGCCCCTTTAATCCGAGCAAACAAATCAGAGAGCAAAGGCAAAGGGTACTGGAATTTGACCGTGATCTTATTGAGAAGGCGATAATCTATACAGGGCCTCAAGGAGCCAACCTTCTTGGCAACAACAAAGAACCCCGCTCCCAATGGTGACGAAGATGGGCGAATATGCCCCTTCTCCAAGCACTCCTTTACATAAGTCCGCATAGCGACATGCTCTGGCACAGACAGATTGAAAAGTCGACCCTTAGGGAACTTACAGCCAGGAATCAAATTAATAGCGCAATCACAGTCCCTATGAGGAGGCAGAGGACTGGATTTAGGCTCCTCAAATATATCCTGGAAATCCGACAAAAACTCAGGAACTTCAGAAGAAGGGGATGAGGAAATTGACATCAGAGGAATGTCACTATGTATCCCCTGACAACCCCAACTAGTCACAGACATAGATTTCCAATCCAGCACTGGATTATGTACCTGTAACCATGGAAACCCCAGCACAACAACATCATGCAAATTATGCAACACCAAAAAGCGAATATTTTCCTGATGTGCTGGAGCCATGTTCATGGTTAACTGTGTCCAGTACTGAGGTTTTTTCTTGGCCAATGGCGTAGCATCAATCCCCCTCAAGGGAATAGGATTCTGCAAAGGCTCCAAGGAAAAACCACAGCGCTTGGCAAACTCTAGGTCCATTAAGTTCAGGGCAGCGCCAGAGTCCACAAATGCCATTACAGAAAAGGACGACAATGAGCAAATCAGGGTAATAGACAAGAGAAATTTAGGCTGTACAGTACTGATGGTAACCGACCTAGCAACCTTCTTAGTTCACTTCGGGCAGTCAGAGATAGCATGAGTAGCGTCACCACAGTAAAAACACAGCCCATTCTGACGTCTGAACTCCTGCCGTTCTGCTCTCAATCCCTGCAAAGGTCAGAGTGTCAGGGTTTCCTCCGTGGGCTTCTCTAATGTGGTCAATCAATCTTGGGACACCCTTCCCCGAAGAAATCGATTTAAAGTGTTCTCTAAACCGTACATACAGCTTACGGATGGTTTTGCCAATATAAAACCTTTTGCACGGACAGAACACCACAAAGACCACATATTCTTTGATTGACCACATTAGAAAAGCCCACGGAGGAAACCCTGACACTCTGACCTTTGCAGGGATTGAGAGAATTTCTCTCCCTGCACAGGGAGGTGACCTCCATACATTATTACTACGGCAAGAGGCCAAATGGATTTTACGTACGAGCTACCGGCCCAGCCGGTATGAACGATAGGGTGGATATGTCGGTCTTTCTTTAATTCTGTGTTCCGTTGGTGGTATTTATTGGGTCAGGTGTGTGTATGGATTTAATGTTCTATTCCTACTTTTGTTTTGCAAGTCCTGTGAGAATTCATGCCGGCCGCAGTTATATTGTGTGCAATCATCGCTATTTATTACTGGTTACTGATTACAGATACAATCCACGCTTTTGTTGTGACTTCTATGTTTAGAAGTATTATGTCTTTTTTGTAATTATCTCCCTGCACAAGTTTGTATTCTTGAGCTATGTATTACTGATGCTTGTTTTTAAATTGTTTTTAGTAGCACTATGCACTTTTACGCCTGATTGGAGGTGGACGCAGGAGGTGGGTTGTCATTACTCACCTTCTTATTGCGGCGTCACTTCCTCTCAGGCAGACCCGTAGAAGCGCTTTCCTTCAGCGCGAAACGGCCATCGTTGTTTCATCTGTTCCCGTACTCCTCCTACACTCCCGTGCCGTGAAGATGCCTGTGTGTGTCATTCAATAAAGAAAACTTGAACTGCAAGCCTGGTGAGTGCTGTGGCGTTTCTCCTACTGTCAGTAATTTCATAATAGACTTTGTATCTACGCAAGCACCTCCATATGTGTCTCAGATTTCCAGCTGATTAGTGCCACGATAACCGATAGCTCTAATATTTGAGGCAGTGCGGCTTCTCTGGCTCTCATATACTGGTCAGCTGTTTTATGTTTGCTAACATCAAGCCTATGGGTGTTGATCAGATACCCATTACTAACCCCATATTCGGTGTAAATACTTTTATGACAAAAAATGACAAAAGTAGATACCTTTATTGGAGTGATACCTTTATTGACTAACCAGAAAAATATACATATATATTGCAAGCTTTCAAAGCACAGAGGCTCCTTCCTCCTACAAGTTTTCAAATGAATTAATAATACAGATCACCACATTTAACTGATATTACCAAGGACATTTGATCATAAGGTAGAAGGAGTAATGCCTCCTAAAGATGAGCCAAGAAAATCAAATTAGGGTTATTTAAATGGAGAGGCAGGGAGATTGTTACATTAGTTATCTGAAGTCTGGTGGAGGTGTGAATTGTGTCCATGCAGTGACTCACACATCCAGGGGTTAAATTGAGTCTTATTGTCAAAGATTTGAACACCCTTATCAGTTTTGAATTCTTATCTCTCTGTCATTATTAAAATTACCTTTTAGTATTAAGGCTTTTAAATCTGTCATAAAGTGTCCTGTTGCAGAGAAATGTTTTCCCACAGGTGTGTCTGGTTCATTCCTGATTATGTGTCTGTGTAGACTCATCATTGTTTGTAGTTTTTGCATGGTTTTTCCAATATAGATACCTCCAGGGTACCTTTTACATTTTATCATGTACACCACATTAGAGGATGTACATAAAAAGAAATCCATGATCTTATAGTCACAATTTGTGTCTGGTATGTGGACTGTATTTGTTGGTGATATGTGAGTAAAAGTTTAGCATTTTTTATTGTTACATGGGAATGTGTCCATCACTGATGATGATGAGAGGACACTTCTGACATGGAGATTCCGCAAGTTAGAGTGTTGTTTGTAGCAGAGTAGTGGTAGTTCTGGAATATTTCTTTGAGTCTGGGGTATTTCCTGTCAGGTGACGGTGCGTTTGCGATAAATGTAATCGTGTATGTGCCGCCAGACATGTACCGAACTCGGGAGGAAGAGCGGCGCTGCTGGGGAGTGACTATGAGGTAAATATAATTTTTTTTTGCTTTCTGTACAAAATTAATTAAATGAGTGAGGGGAGGAGGAGGAATTGCACATGATGATATGGGAAGGAGAAAGGGGGACTGCACGTGATGATGTGGGGAGGGGGGTTAAAGGGAGATTGCACATGATGATGTCGAGTGGTTAAAGGGGGACTGCACATGATCATGTGGAGAGGGGGTTAAAGGGGGACTGCACATAATGATGTGGGGGTTAAAGGGGACTGCACATGATGATGTGGAGAGGGGGTTAAAGGGGGATTGCACATGAAGTGGGGGACTAAAAGAAACTGCAATAGATGACATGGGGTAAAGGGGACTGCACATGATGATTTGGGGGGTTAAAGGGGGACTGCACATGATAATGTGGGTGGCTAAAGGGAGACTGCACTAAAAGAAAGAACCTGGCACTCAACTTAATGCTTGTGAGATTTTAATCGTAGTAGCCAAAACGTTTCGGTCCTATATCTGGACCTTCTTGTCTCAGACAAGCGGGGATTCCGTGTCTGGACACAAGCACAGCACCTATCAGTGGGAATAAGTCCATTCTGTGTGCCTAAACCTATCTGCGCAAATACCAGACGCAGACCATGCTGTGCCTTATATGACACTACAGTCATTTACTTTTTTCATCATAGTACGTAACTGATGAAGGTCCAGATATAGGACCGAAACGTTTTGGCTACTACGATTAAAATCTCACAAGCATTAAGTTGAGTGCCAGGTTCTTTCTTTTAGTATCACATGGTGTGGGAACCTACCTGGGCACCACCAGTAGTAGTGCACACGGCTTTATCTTTGAAAGGGAGACTGCACGTCATGATGTAGGGAGGGGGGTTAACCCCTTCCTGACCTGTGACACCACGTAGGCGTCATGAAAGTCTGTGCCAATCTGACCTGTGATGCCTAAGTGGCATCATGGTGGAATCGCGTCCCTGCAGATCGGGTGAAAAGGTTAACTCCAATTTCACCCAATGTGCAGGGATGGGGGAGTGGTACTTCAGCCCAGGGGGATTGGCTTTGCCCCCACATGGCTACGATCGCTCTGATTGGCTGTTGAAAGTGAAACAGCCAATCAGAGCAATTTGTAATATTTCACCTATGAAACTTGGTGAAATATTACAATCCACAAATATAATTACAAATATTACAATCCATGGCCGATGCTGTAATATCATCGGCCATGGCTGGAGACCGCAGTCTAACCCCTCCGTCGACAGGCAGCGGCGATCTGCCGCCACTGTCAGTTTTTACTCCCATCCGTTCTGTGATCCGCTGCCCTTCTCTCCCCTCTGCCTGCCCCCGGCCTCCCCTCCACCCCCTCCGCTGTCCGATCCCACCCCCCATACTTACCAAGTCCCAGTGTCCCTCCTGGTGTTCGTCCGTCTTCAGTGATGGGGGCCGCCATCTTCCAAAATGGCGGGTGCATGCACAGTGCGCCCGCCGAATCTGCCGTCTGGCAAATTCATTCCAGGTACATTTTGATCACTGTGATAGGTTATATCATAATGATCAAAATAAAAAAATAGTAAATAAAGCCCCCCTTATCACCCCCATAGGTAGGGAAAATAATGAAATAAATAAAAATATATTTATTTTTCCACTAGGGTTAGGGTTAGAACTAGGGTTAGGGTTAAGGTTAGGGTTAGGGCTAGGGTTAGTGCTGGGGTTCGGGCTAGGGTTAGGGTTAGGATTGCAATTAGGGTTAGGGTTAGAATTAGGCTATGTGCTCACGGTGCGGATTTGGCTGCAGATCCACAGCGGATTGGCCGCTGTGGACTTGTGGCAGTTTTCCATCACGTTTACAGTACCATGTAAATCTATGGAAAACAAAATCCGTTGTGCCCATGGTGTGGAAAATACCGTGCGGAAATGCTGCGTTGTATTTTCCGCAGCATGTCAATTCTTTGTGTGGAATCCGCAGCGTTTTACACTTGTTCCTTAATAGGAATCCGCACAAAAAACACTGGAATTTTGATTAGGGTTATGGTTAGGGTTGGCATTAGGGTTAGGAGTGTGTTGCAGTTAGGGTGGGAGTTAGAATTGGGTGGTTTCCGCTGTTTAGGTACATCAGGGGGTCTCCAAACGCGACATGGCTCCACCATTGATTCCTGCCAATTTTGTGTTCAAAAACTCTAATGGTGCTCCCTTCCTTCTGAGCACTGCTGTGCACCCAAGCAGTGGTTTACCCCACATATGGGGCATTAGGGTACTTAGGAGAAATTGGACAACAACTTTTTGAGTCCAATCAGGGGGTCTCCAAACGCGACATGGCTCCACCATTGATTCCTGCCAATTTTGTGTTCAAAAACTCTAATGGTGCTCCCTTCCTTCTGAGCACTGCTGTGCACCCAAGCAGTGGTTTACCCCACATATGGGGCATTAGGGTACTTAGGAGAAATTGGACAACAACTTTTTGAGTCCAATTTTTCCTGTTATCCTTGGGAAAATAAAAAAAATTGGGGGCTAACAATCATTTTTGTGGATAAATGAATGATTTTTTATTTTCACGGCTCTGCATTATAAACTTCTGTGAAGCACTTGGGCATTCAAAGTGCTCACCACACATCTAGATAAGCTCCTTTGGGTGTCAAGTTTCCAAAATGGGGTCACTTGTGGGGGATTTCTACTGTTTAGGCACATCAAGGGCTCTGCAAACGCAACATGATGCCCACAGACCATTCCATCAAAGTTTGCCTTCGAAAACATTACTACTTCCCTTCCGAGCTCCGGCGTGTGCCCAAACAGTGGTCCCCCCCACATATGGGGTATCGGAATACTTCGGACAAACTGGACAACAACTTTTGGGGTCCAATGTCTCCTGTTACCCTTGTGAAAATAAAAAATTGTGGGCTAAAAAAATCATTTTTGAGGAAACAGAGATTTTTTATTTTCAAGACTCTGCATTATAAACTTCTGTGAAGCACTTGCTCTCCATTTTGAAAAACCCTAATTTAATTTCCTTGGTATATCTTTATCCTTCCACCTCATAAACAAACATCCTGTTGTAATATCGCTTAAATATTGTGCTCTTGTCTTTTTAATTAATTTGTAAACCTTCCTGAAGAAGGAAACTCTGTACTCTGAAAGCTTGCAAATATATATTTTTTTCTGGTTTGCCGATAAAGGTATCACCCCAAGAATACCTTTATCATATTTGGTCATAAAAGCATTTACATCGAGCTTTCTGGCTAACACTGTACCACAATAACTTTTTCAATTGTACATCTTAACCCCATAGTCAAATTTAATAAAGACACAGACAGAGTAAAGATAATTTAATTGGAATAAACACTCCCCAAACTTCTTTTACCCATTTATTCACCAAAAAATAAAAACAAAAAAGTGAAGTTATACTCACCTTTCCTCTGATAATCCATTAATTCCAATCCAGATAGTTTTGTGAGCAATATCAAATATATCAAAGATATTACCGGAGGTAACCTCAATGACATCACTGTCAGTCACTGAGGCTGCGTTCCTAGCAGTTCAGTCACCAGTGGCTCTCTGCCTGGACGATCGCATCTTGGCACTGTCCAGGTTGAAAACTGTTTTTCCCCCAGACATGGATTACGACGTGGGACAGAGCGATGGAGAGGTGAGGGATATTGTTTGTTTTTTTTGAATTTAGTTTAATTACAGGAGAGTGAGGGCTTCGGTGGAATAGGCGTTTTGGTGAGTATAACTGTGTTTGTTATCTATTTATATAATTGCCTAGCAATGTTTTCATTTCCTGTTCTGTCCAGATGTCACCGTGTCCCCGAATTCCAACGGAGGAAGTTCACCGACCACCATATTGGGACACCCAAGTGATGAGTGTCTCAATATGAAAACTGCTGCTGGTACCAATCTATTGCACGGTACCACCAGCGGAACACTGTCGCACCACACACACACACACACACACACACACACACACACACACTCTATACACCGTTCACACCACACACAAACACACACTCACACTCACACACACACTCACACACTCACACTCATATTCTCACACACTCACATCACACACTCACACTCTCACACATTCACACTCACACTCTCACACACTCACACACTCACACAGCCTCTTGCACGGTACCACCAGCTGAACACCATCACAAACACACTGCCTACGGGATCAGCCAAATGATTCACTGACTGCCATCATCTTTGTACAGGAGTAGCGCATGCGCAGTTTTAATGTGACCGTCACTATCAGCCTGCACAAAGATGGCGGAGGTCTGATTTACTGCGCCTTCATGAATTACATGCAGGTGCAGTGAATCATCTGGCTGATCCCGGCGGCAGATGCGCGACGTGTCTACAGGCAGAGGTAGCAGGTCACATTAAAGGGGTTTTCCCACGAACGTAAGTTCATTTAAAAAATTGACTGTGTCTGACAGTGTACGGAGCATACCACATCTCCTGGGCAGAGGAGGAAGCAAAAGACAATACTGACATTACAGCAGGGGATAACAGTTGATTTATTTTGTGAGTAATATTTCAATGACTGCTTGTAAAAAATATTTTACCTTACAAAATGTATCCTCTGCGATCTCCTGCTGTAATGTCAGTATTGTCTTTTGCTTCCTCTCCTGCCCAGGAGCTGTGGTATGCTCTGTACACTGTCAGACATAGTCAATTTTTAAAATGAACTTTCGTTAGTGCCCACTGCTCACACACCTTCTCCAACAGGGCCGCTTTTCATTCTCCTTGTAGTTTTCCACTAGTCTGGGCCAGTCCTCTACTGTGACCTGGTCCCTCCACCCAACTACGGTTGGTGCGGATTCGGGCCCCACGGGTGGATTTCTCACTACCCATGCCCCTAGGACCCCTTCTTTCTCTCTCTCTCAGGATCTTCTCTCTATTTTCCTTGTTCTCTCTCTCCTCTCGTGCTGGGACAAGCTCCTCACTGCTCAAGTCCCCAGCTCCAACTGTCTAACTCTCTAACAAACTCCTTCCTTTTGTTTCCATGACAACTCTACTCGCTCTACCCACACCCTCTACCTAGTTCCCCCCAGGCCTATAGAGGTCTAGTGTTGGACGTTAGTGTGTGGGTACTGGGTAGAGTCCCCTCCTTATCCGAGAGCGAGGTACCATACCTCCAGCTGAAATGCAGTACCTCTGTGGCGACTGGACCCTCAGGGGTGCCACAGAACATTGTGGTATCTCTGTCAGATGCCTTATCTATCTGTGGGCTACAAATTTGGGCATTTCAGACCTCCATTCCACTGTATTTGCTGTCGGTTACCCTAGTTCTAAACAGTATTTTGGGGTAAAAAAAATACAGACCACATATTGAACATTGTGTTATCTGTGTCAGACGCCTGATCTATATGTGGGCTACAAATTTGGGCATTTCAGGCCTCCATTCCACTGTATTTCCTGTCTGTTACCCTAGTTCTAAACAGTATTTTTGGAGTAAAAAAAACAGGCCACATATTGAACATTGTGGTTTCTCTGTCAAATACCTGATCTATCTGTGGGCTACAAATTTGGGAATTTCAGGCCTACATTCACCTTTGTTTTCCTTCTTTTACCCTAGTTATTGACACTGTGTTGCTGTAATTAATAAAAATACAGGCCATATAATTTACAGTGTGGTATCTGTTATGATCTGGTGGCCTAAGAGCAGCATGAGACGTACTCTGGAGAAGGTGGTACCTGTACTGACCGCAGACCCTGAACTTAACACCGCAACTAGAAGTAGCCGTGGAATGTACCTAACGCTCCCTAGACATCTCGACACAGCCGGAGGACTAATTACCCCTAGAGATAGAAAAGGGAAAACTATCTTGCCTCAGAGAAAATCCCCAAAGGATAGACAGCCCCCCACAAATATTGACTGTGAGAGGAGAGGGAAAAAACATACACAGACTGAAATGAGAATTTAGCAAAGGAGGCCACTTCTAGCTAAATAGAAAGGATAGGACAGAGTACTATGCGGTCAGTATTAAAACACTAGAAAATATCCACCACAGAAAATACAAAATCTCCACAGCTAACTAAAGATATGGAGGGTATATCTACATCTCCAGAGATACCAGCTTGGCTAAACAAATCCTTATACAGACCAAGCTGGACAAGACAAAAACATGGAAAAGAACTGAACAATAAGGCCACAGCATGTGGACAGCAAAAATCAAGGCCAGAACTTATCTTTGTTGAAATGAACTGCAAAGCAGAAGAGACCAGGCAGGGATGTGAATCCTCCAGGAACAATGGACAACTGGCACTGACTAAAGGGTGAAGCAAGACTAAATAGCCCAGTCAAAATTGCAAAAAGTGAACACACCTGATAAATGCTGCGATTCAGAGACAGCAGCGCTACCACTTACAACCACCGGAGGGAGCCCAAGAGCAGAATTCACAACAGGTATCTCTGAAAAAATACTTTTGTTGCTAATTACTATGGCTGCTTCATGACTGTGTCTCAAATGCACCAACTACAACCGTCATCATTTTCTGCCTAGAGTCAGTTACTGCGCAGATAGAAAGTTTTGAGGAGCAGAGGGTGAACGCTTGGGCAGTGTTGTACTCTGTCAGCGGATTACGAAGGCAAAAGCTTCTAGATTTAATCATGACTGGAAGAGCCAGAGCAAGAGCACGAGGCCATGACTTACAACGACATAAGCTTGGTGCTCCTGGGCCGGATTCTGACAATCCATCACCTACTAATACTGAACTTGTTGGGCCAGGACGTAAAAAAGGAGCCCCTGCAGTTTGTAGAACAGAAGCTATACATTTTGACATTTCGGCTGCATTTCAAGATCTGTCTATTAGAGAGCATGGTGGTCGTAGATGTGACTTCCATGATACGGGTGTTTCCACTAGACAATCCATCCAACATGTAATTGATTCAAAATCTGTTTTTTTCTCAAAACTCTATTCAGCCATGCACAAACTATGTCAAATTGCTAGCTAGATACCAGTGGGTCTTGTCATAGTACCATGTTGACTACAGTCCACAGATGATATCTAGATCCCAAATGTCACCCCTACTTTACCATCATGACGAATTAATTGGAAAAGCACGTGGTTTTGATAGAGATGTCTTTTCTTTCCAAAGAAACGAAATAAAATCAATAAGGTGGTTAGCTGCACACACAATGGAGAAATAGTAAAGATTACAATTACGTTAAAAAACGATTTAACAATTACTTCACTAACTTGCTTTAACTGTTACAACATTATATTCCGAAGGCTTCTGAAGATGATGAATGTGAAGCAAATAGGTATGAATTATTACCACTCAAATGATGTTACAGAAGACAGAACAGACAGCCTATCTGTGTGGCAATGATTTACCACCTAAATTTTGAATTATGATACTAGTATCATTGTGTGCATTGATGTGATCCACAAAGCCATTCAAAGTGAAAATGGTCTTCATGTAATGTACAATTTGCACTCAAAAATTGGATAACATGCCTTGCATGATGCTTGCATTAAATAACTGATTGGACTGTTTTTTAAGGAGGAAGACCAGGCTGCAGGTACCTGTGCTGCATCGGGTCCGGAACTTTAGAGGCTACGCCCGTTTCCCAGGGGAAGGCATAGGGGATCAGACATGTCCCATGACCCAGGAAGAGGTGGCATGTTTAAACAGGGAACCTGGGTAGAAGCTGAGTGAAAAAGCATGCACAGCAGGAGTGAGTCCCCTGCTGTCAGCGTGGGAACAGCAAGGGGAGCAGCGAACTATGCACCCAAACTGCTGGCGCTGTGATGGCCTGTAGCAGACAGACCCGGTGACCTAGAGGCAGGAGGCAAAGCTATGATAAAGTGGGCAGGACAGCAGAGACATTTTGCGTGGACAAGCAGCGCATAGTAGGCTGAGCAGCATGCTCTGTCCTTAGATCACTGGCTCCGCAAAGGACTGTTCCCGTTGGCTTGCTTTAGATGATAACAGTGATACTGCCAGAGAGCGAGGTGCCGTGCACTCCGTGACCATGAGTACAGCGCATGTGCAAAGTAGAGAGAGCCAGTCCATGCCACGTGTCCTGCTTGGATAACCAATAATTATAAGGCACAGAGGAATCTTGTAGGACGTTTGTACAGTGAGCAAGGTACTCCCTCAACATCTTCCAAAACTTTGCACTCCTTGTGAGAGTACCACACGTTTCATAGCCAGGGTGATAGGAGGGTCTGAGAAAACTCACCCACAACTTTTTCAGTGTTCCACTGCCTCTGCTGGATAGGAGTTGTTTCTCTCTCCCACCTATCCACCTTGGTTGGCTAACGAACTGTGACCTCTGCCGCCAGCGTTTTCAGATGTTTTTTTATTTTTAATAATTCTGCAAGAAGGACCCTCTAGTAGGGTTGAGCAAAACGGATCGAACAATTTCAAAAGTCGCTGACTTTTGGCAAAGTCGGGATTCGTGAAACCCGACCCGATCCCAGCATGGGATCGGCCACGCGGTCGGCGACCTTCGCGCCAAAGTCGCGTTTCGTATGACGCTTTCAGCACCTTTTCTCAGCCAATGAAGGTGGACGTAGAGTGTGGGCAGCGTGATGACATAGGTCTCGGTCCCCACCATCTTAGAGAAGGGCATGGCAGTGATTGGCTTGCTTTCTGCGGCGTCACAGGGGCTATAAAGGGGCGTTCCCACCGACCGCTATCTTACTGCTGCCGATCTGAGCATAGGGAGAGGTTGCTGCCGCTTCGTCAGAAGCAGGGATAGCGTTAGGCATGGTAAATTACCGCTTGTGCTGAAGCGATTTCCACTGTCCAACACCACCTTTTCTTTGCAGGGACAGTGGAGGCTAGATTTTTCTTAATCAGCTCTGTAGCTTATAGGGCTGCCCTAGAAGGCTCCCTGATAGCTGTGTTGCTGTGTGTATGCCGCTGTGCAAACCAACTGCTTTTTTCAAAGCACAAATCCTGCTGCTCCTTCCTTTCTGCACAGCTATCTTGTTTGTTTGTCCACACTTTTTGTGTGCAGCTGTCCCTTTAATTGCTGCCTGCCATACTTTTCTGAGATTATTGTTGGGAGATAGTAATTGTAGTTTTATATATATATATATGTATATATATATATATATATATATATATATATATATATATATATATATATATATATATATATATATATATCTTCAAGCCACTGTCTGCCCCTGAAACTGTGTAGTGTAAAACAGTGGGCCTGTATTTTTCTGCATTGTCCCACACCTGAAAAGGGAGATTTATATTGCCAATCAGTGCATCTGCGCCAGTCCTGTCTGTGGTATCTCTGTCAGTCATTTTGTGCCACAGAAACTATACTGTAATATAGTGGGCCTCATTTATTCACTAGTCTCCCAAAAAAATTAATTAAAATAAAGGGAGAATAATATTGCCAAATCTGTGTATCTGTGCCAGCCGTGTCTGTGGTTGCTCTGTCAGTCATTTTGTGCCACAGAAACTATACTGTCGTACATTGGGCCTAATTTATTCACTTGTCTTCCATATAAAAAAGTAAAAATAAAGGGAGAATAATATTGCCAAATCTGTGCATCTGTGCCAGTCGTGTCTGTGGTTGCTCTGTCAGTCATTTTGTGCCACAGAAACAATACTATCATACATTGGGCCTGATTTATTCACTTGTCTCCCATATAATAAAAATAAAGGGAGAATAATATTGCCAAATCTGTGCATCTGTGCCAATGGTGTCTGTGGTTGCTCTGGCAGTCATTTTGTGCCACAAAAACAATAGTGTCATACATTGGGCCTGATTTATTCACTTGTCTCCCATATAAAAAAAATAAAAATAAAGGGAGAATAATATTGCCAAATCTGTGCATCTGTGCCAGTCGTGTCTGTGGTAGCTCTGTCAGTCATTTTGTGCCACAGAAACAATACTGTCATACATTGGGCCTGATTTATTCACTTGTCTCCCATATAAAAAAAAGAAAGGGAGAATAATATTGCCAAATCTGTGCATCTGTGCCAGTCGTGTCTGTGGTTGCTCTGTCAGTTATTTTGTGCCACAGAAACAATACTGTCATACATTGGGCCAGATTTATTCACTTGTCTCCCATATAAAAAAAGTAAAAAGAAAGGGAGAATAATATTGCCAAATCTGTGCATCTGTGCCAGTGGTGTCTGTGGTTGCTCTGTCAGTCATTTTGTGCCACAGAAACTATACTGTCGTACATTGTGCCTGATTTCTTCACTTGTCTCCCATATAATAAAAAGAAAGTGAGAATAATATTGCCAAATCTGTGCATCTGTGCCAGTCGTGTCTGTGGTTTCTCTGTCAGTCATTTTGTGCCACAGAAACAATACTTTCACACATTGGGCCTGATTTATTCACTTGTCTCCCATATAATAAAAATAAAAATAAAGGGAGAATAATATTGCCAAATCTGTGCATCTGTGCCAGTCGTGTCTGTGGTTTTTCTGTCAGTCATTTTGTGCCACAGAAACTATACTGTCATACATTGGGCCTGATTTATTCACTTGTCTCCCATATAAAAAAAGAAAGGGAGAATAATATTGCCAAATCTGTGCATCTGTGCCAGTCGTGTCTGTGGTTGCTCTGTCAGTCATTTTGTGCCACAAAAACAATACTGTCATACATTGGGCCTGATTTATTCACTTGTCTCCCATATAAAAAAAAGAAAGGGAGAATAATATTGCCAAATCTGTGCATCTGTGCCAGTCAAGTCTGTGGTTGCCAGCAAACAAAGAAGAAAAATAATCAGCACCGCTGTAATGCGCTTACCCCTCGAGTGTGGAAATCATCTGTGTCTTGGTGGCTCCATTGTCTCACATGAACGGCCTCTTGAGGGTGCTGCATCCAAAAAAGTTCATGAAGTATCAGACGAAGAGAAGAAAGTGATGCGCACTCCTGGGTCCGGTAAAAAACTTTTCTTTATTAGGACATCTATACAGTGACAGGCGGGCGGGAGAGGACGTGCAAGGAAAGCAGGACTACAGCTGTTTCGCGCAGACCGCGCTTCTACGGGTCCCAGTGGCGAACGGAAATGGGGAGGTGGGATATATAGTTAAACCCAAACCTTATGACCTCCCCCTTTTTTTTCCCTTTTTTCTTTTTTCCGTTGCGTCATTGGTGATACATATCCCCTGTTTTGTAACAAAACATTTATACATATGACAAACAGGATAAAATTACATAAACACTACGTTAAAATAATGTGATGTGTGCTGAGTTATTTTAAGCTTAAGGACAAAAGTATTATCCAATACGTCAGAGATTCGTTTGATCAGATCTCTGTAATGCCAGCCTATAGGAACACCGACATATCTATGCGTTCATTAAGGCCCATTGGACCTATAGCGCCTGTGCGCATTATCCACCGAGCTTCGCATCTTA
This sequence comes from Ranitomeya variabilis, assembly GCF_051348905.1. Lineage (NCBI taxonomy): Eukaryota > Metazoa > Chordata > Amphibia > Anura > Dendrobatidae > Ranitomeya > Ranitomeya variabilis. Next base: position 315,374,027 of record NC_135237.1, read on the forward strand.
GGAGGAGCTGATTTAAATTACCCCCCTGTTTTGGTGAATACACCCTTGCTATACCAGCGAAGTGGAGCGTCTGAACGTTGCCGGCATGAATTTGCCTCACATGATTTATCAAACGGGGAACACCTTTACCTGTCCGGACTGAGTTAAAGTGTTCTCTTATTCGAATATACATGGGACAGATAGTTTTACCAATATAATAAAAGCCGCAAGGGCAATAGATGACATACACCACATAAGTGGTTTTACAGGAGATAAAATCCCGAATTGTATGGTTAATTGGCCCTATTTTAACAGTATTACCCGTTATATGGTGTGGGCACAAATTACATTGCCCACACTTAAAGTTCCCCTTCAGGATATCTCTATTGAGCCAATTTGTGCGGTCAGTAGTAACACGATTCCGCACCAACATATCTCCTATATTTTTACTGCGTCGACTTGCGAACAAAGGTCCCTTTTGGAATCTCTCGATTAGCTCTATATCTTTACCCAAAATGTGCCAGTTTTTTTCTGATTATGGATCTGATATACGTGTCCATTGGACCATATTTGAAACTGAATACAAACTGTTTCTCGTCACTTGTTTTTTTGTGATTATTAGAATTTTTGGAAGAGAGATCCTCTTTTTCTGCCTTGACTAAGGCTGCATTGAGGAGGGAACGTGGGTACCCCCGACTTTGAAAACGCTTATACAACTAATGCGATTGTTTTGCAAAACCCCTTGGACTACTATTAATTCTTTTGACTCTTAAGAACTGGCTGTATGGAAGAGCCTGTTTAGTATAGAAGGGGTGTGCGCTTTGGAAATGGAGAAGCGCATTAGAAGAGGTGGGCTTACGGAAAACTTCTGTATTTATTTTGCCTTCACTTATGGTGATTTTAACGTCAAGAAATTCCAGATTTTGATTTCCATATTGGGAAGTAAATTTCATATTCATAATGTTGCTCTCTGACAGAAAATTGACAAAATTTGTGAAGTCATCTGCTGTGCCGTCCCAAATGACTAAGACATCATCCACGTATCTTATGAAAAGTTTTATGTATTTCAGATAAGGGTTGATGTCAGAATAAACATATTTGTCCTCAAAAAAAGCCAAAAAGAGGTTTGCCAGGGTACATGCGACTGACGTACCCATGGCAGTACCCTCCCGTTGTACCATGACAGAGCAACCATGTCTGTGGTTGCTCTGTCAGTCATTTTGTGCCACAGAAACTATACTGTCGTACATTGGGCCTGATTTAATCACTTGTCTCCCATATAATAAAAATAAAGTGAGAATAATATTGCCAAATCTGTGCATCTGTGCCAGTCATGGTGGTATCTCTGTCAGTCATTTTCAGCCACAGAAACTATACTGTCATATAGTGGGCCTGATTTATTCAGCACTCACCCACACATAAAAAGGTAGATTTATATTCACAACAAGGTAACATACACCTTCTACCTTGTTTTTCTGTACCATATAACGGTTGTTCGTTTGGTTACATTTTCCCAAGAATGAGGAAGGCTGGTGGAAGAGGTCGTGGCCGTGTGCGGTCATTGCCATCTGGTAATGCTGATGGTGGTGGTGGTGGTGCTGGTGGAGCATCGGGTGGTAGAGGGAAAATCAAAATAGCACCTAAGTCTCAAGTTGTTGAGCCAGCGTCATCGTCCGGCTACACAAGGCCTCGAACGCTACCTTTTCTGGGAGTTGGAAAACCGCTGTTAAAGATGGAGCAGCAGGAAAAAGTTTTGGCATTCCTTGCTGACTCTGCCTCTAGCTCTTTCGCCTCCACTTCGGATAGTTCAAAATTGAAAAGTAGCCAGTCGTCGGTGGCTGCTCCCGGTCAGGAACAAGTTGATTCCTTGTGTCCTTCCCTCAAAACAACAGTGAAGGATGTGTCAGGTGACACAACAGTTTACTCCATGGAGCTCTTTACACATACCTTGCCTGGGTTAGAAAGGGAAATAGTTAACAGCCCACTAGAAGATGATTCGGACACGGAGTGCACTGATGTACAGCCACAGCTAGATTGTCATGCTGTTCCATCGACTCACATCACTACATTGCCCTCGCAGTGTACTGAGCCAGAAACTGACCCTAATGAGACGATGGTGCCCATTCCCGAATGTTATAGCACCTTACACGGTGACACAGAGATAGCTGAACATGAGATTGAAGAGGAGGTGATAGATGACCCAGTTGTTGACCCAGATTGGCAGCCATTGGGGGAAGAGGGTGCCGCTGGCAGTAGCTCAGAAGCGGAGGAGGATTGTCAGCAGCCATCTATATCACATTTGCATTCATCTGGCAGGCCCGTCTCTGGTCAAAAAAGTTTGGCAAAACCAAAACCATTTTTCAGACAGCGTCGCCATCCGGTTAAAGTAGCACAGTGTTCAATGCCTAAAAAGGTATTCAATAGTAGGAAGAGTGCAGTCTGGCAATTTTTAACCAAGATCCGAATGATCAGTGCAAGGTGATCTGTAAGAAATGCTCAAGGACATTTAGCAGAGGTCAGAATGTCAAAAGTTTAAATACAACTTGCATGCATCGACATTTAACCACCATGCACTTGCAAGCCTGGACTAGCTGCCAAACGTCCTATAACGTTGTTGCACCCGCTCACAATGAAGCTAGTCAGCAACGCTACATTCCTTCCCTCACTGTAAGCCCACCGGTTAGAACAACAACAGCAGCAAATGTGGAGGTGTCGTCGCTAGGGAAAAGCAGTCAGGGAACCACAAGTTTATTGGTAGGAAACACAGCATGTAGGCCTACATCGAGAATACCATCACCACCCCTCTCTCAATCCGCCATATCCACCACCACCACCACCGCAAGTCCCACCGCGCCAGTCCAGCTCACCCTCCAAGAGACTCTCATTAGGAAAAGAAAGTACTCACCCTCTCATCCGCGTACACAGGGTTTGAACGCCCACATTGCTAGGCTTATATCGTTAGAGATGATGCCCTACCGCTTGGTTGAAAGCGAAGCTTTCAAAGCCGTGATGGCCTACGCAGTACCACGCTATGAGCTACCCAGTCGACACTTCTCTTCGAGAAAAGCCATCCCAGCCCTCCACCAGCATGTCAAAGACCGCATTCTCCATGCACTGAGGCAATCTGTCATGTCGGACGCTGTTCATACCAGGGCGTTCGACAGACAGCGGTAATTCCACTTTTGTCCACTATGTGCTCAGTGGCGTCGGCTAGTTTTTATCTAGCTGGTCCGGGGTTAATTTAGCTGGTGCTCGGATTGGAAGCTGGGCCACGCCCACTGCCTTTAAATAGTTCTTCTGAACATTGGGCGTCGCCGATTATAGCTTCTGTCTAGTGCTTGGTTATCTCGGTCTGGAGTGGTGAGCTAGGAGTTGGAGTATCGTATCTGGTGGTGTATTTCCCTTTGTCTTATTTACTCCTTCCTATATTTGTATTTATTTTGCCCTGCGCATTTATAGTGTATTCCTGAGTGACTGCGGCGTGGTGTATATTTTCCGTTATCCTTGTCTGTGCTAACTGTGGGTATTGGTGTATTATCTTTTCACTGGGTGGTGGGCGGTGGTTTCAGCCTAGGGTTGAAACAGGAGACAGGGTGAGGGTCAAGGCCTAGACATGCACACCATCAGTGTAAACTCTAGGTAGAGGGTCAGTCAGGATTTCCCTAGTCTGAGGGAAATTGCAGGGGCCCGGGTTATTAGCCCTTGCCCACCTAGTCTTCCCATGACACAATCAGTCAGTAGAAAGGTGCACCTCACAACTGATGCATGGACCAGTAGGCATGGTCAGAGACATTACGTATCCATCACGGCACACTGGGTTAATGTGGTGGATGCAGGGTCCACAGGGGACAGCCATAGTGGGACAGTTCTGCCTAGCCCACGGTCTAGGAAACAGTTGGCAGTAGGTGTTCGACACCCCTCCTCCTCCTCCTCCTCCTCCTCCAGAAGCAAAACCTTGACCACAGAGCACAGTCGCCCTACCACTCCATCCGCAGCTGCCAGTGTTGCACACGAGGTGTCCCATTATGGAACAGATAGTGGTAAGCGTCAGCAGGCTGTGTTGGAAATGAAGTGTTTGGGCGACAACAGACACACCGCGGAAGTTCTGGCCGAGTTCTTGCAGCAAGAAACTCAGTCATGGCTGGGCAGTGTACATCTTGAGGCAGGCAAGGTAGTCAGTGATAACGGAAGGAATTTTATGGCTGCCATAGCCCTTTCAGAACTGAAATACATTTCTTGCCTGGCTCACACCTTGAACCTGGTGGTGCAGTACTTCCTGAAAAATTATCCAGAGTTACCAGACCTGCTCCTGAAGGTGCGAAGACTTTGCTCGCACATCCGCCGGTCGCCCGTACACTCCAGCCGTATGCAGAACCATCAGCGATTGTTGAAGCTTCCCCAGCACCGCCTAATAATCGACGTTGCAACAAGGTGGAACTCTACACTGCACATGCTTCAGAGGCTGTGCGAACAGAGGCGTGCTGTCATGTATTTGTGGGAGGATACACATACACGGGCAGGCAGTTGGATGGCAGACATGGAGTTGTCTGCTGTGCAGTGGTCGAAGCTCCAAGACCTCTGTCAAGTCCTTCAGTGTTTTGAGGAATGCACACGGCTGGTCAGTGCGGACGACGCCATCATAAGCATGAGCATTCCACTAATGCATTTGCTGATGCAAAGTTTGACGCACATTAAGGAGCAGGCGTCTGCAGCCGAGGAGGAGGGAAGCCTTGATGACAGTCAGCCATTGTCTGCTCAGGGAAGTCTCGGGGATGAGGTTGTGGATGAAGAGGAGGAGGAGGAAGATGGGGATGATTAATTATGGGAGGAGGAAGCTTCTCAGGGGGGAATAGAAAGTGTTGGTGGTGCAAGGTCAGGCACAGTTTTTTTTGCGGGAGGCAAGTGATGTGGATTTGCCAGAAAGTGCTCCTCAACCCAGCACAAGCATTGATTTGACACCTGGAACATTGGCCCACATGGATGATTATGCCTTGTGTATCCTTAAAAGGGACCCCCGCATTATCAAAATGATGACCGATGACGATTACTGGTTGGCTTGCCTCCTGGATCCACGCTATAAAGGGAAATTGCAAAATATCATGCCACATGAGAACCTTGAGCAAATATTGGCTACCAAACAAGCAACTCTTGTTGACCGTTTGGTTCAGGCATTCCCAGCACACGGTGGCGGTGATGGTTCTCACACGAGCTGCAGGGGGCAACATGGCAGAGGTGTTAGAGGGGCACAAATCAGAAGTGATGTTGGACAGAGGGGTTTTATGACCAGGTTGTGGAGTGATTTCGCAATGACCGCAGACACGACAGGTTCTGCAGCATCAATTCAAAGTGACAGGAGACAACATTTGTCCAGTATGGTTACCAACTATTTTTCCTCCCTTATCGATGTTCTCCCTCACACGTCATTCCCATTTGATTACTGGGCATCCAAAATAGGCACCTGGCCTGAATTGGCTGAATATGCATTACAGGAGCTTGATTGCCCAGCTGCCAGTGTGCTGTCAGAAAGAGTATTCAGTGCTGCAGGTTCAATACTGACAGAAAAAAGGAATCGTCTGGCTACCCAAAATGTGGATGATCTAACCTTCATTAAAATGAACCACTCATGAATTTCTAATTCTTTTGCCCCACCTTCCCCTGCTGACACCTAGCTGTCCTGTAAAAATATCTTGCTTTTGGACTCGTCTTAATGACTGCTCCAATTTCTCCATTTGCAGCTGCTGTATGTCCAGCATGGGCCATTTTTACACCTCCCTAAATGGGCTGACTCCCCCCACGGGGTCGTGGGCACCACTTGGCGCAAGCACCCGTGCGAGTGCCGTTTGGCTGAACAGGTGGGTGTACCCACTTTTGGGTGACGGCACTGGCACAGGGTCCCTCATAGTACAATGAAGTGTCTCTGGCAGTGGTGGTGCACACCCAACGTCAGACACACCGTCGTAACATAAGGGGCCCTGGGCCAGTACCGCCGCCCACGAGAGAGTGTTCCCCCCCAGCTCAAACAGTGCTCTACCACTTGCAAAATTACCTCTCACTGCTCCACCACTGTTTAGTCTGTGCTGTTAAATCCTTCAATGGCACTGCCAATACCAATTTCTTGACATGATTGATGCTATTTAATATATTCATGGGCCCTGTCCTTCATTTACACCAGTTAATACTTTGCACCAACTACCACTGTCTGCAAGTCAGCAGATTTGATTGTTAAATTTTTTTGCCAGACATTAACCTCACTTTATTATTTTGTCCTACTAACTGTGTCAGACACTCCTTACAGTTGTCCTCCACTGAACAAAGCTAGGCTGCCTGCGTACTCCTGTAACCGATTTTTAACAGCATTTTGCCTATTCCTTTTTTGGCCCGACTAACTGTGTCTGCCCCTCGGTGCAATCATCCTCCGCTGACCACACCAATGCTGCCTGTGTACCCCTGTAGCCTAAATTAAACTGCATAGAGCCTCCTTTTTTATTTTAGGCCTAGGAAGTCTGTCTGCGGTCCCTCCTTGCAATCGTCCTCCGCTGACCACACCAATGCTGCCTGTGTACCCCTGTAGCCTAATTTAACCCCTTAATCCCATATGACGTACTATCCCGTCAAGGTGACCTGGGACTTAATTCCCAGTGACGGGATAGTACGTCATAGCCGATCGGCCGCGCTCACGGGGGGAGCGCGGCCGATCGCGGCCGGGTGTCAGCTGCCACGGACCGCCCCCGGCACATTAACCCCTGGCACACCGCGATCAAACATGATCGCGGTGTACCGGAGGTACAGGGAAGCATCGCGCAGGGAGGGGGCTCCCTGCGTTCTTCCCTGAGACGATCGGTACAAGGGAATGTACTCACCTTGTACCGAGCGTCTCCTCCCTGCAGGCCCCGGATCCAAAATGGCCGCGGGGCTGCATCCGGGTCCTGCAGCCTGCAGAGATGTGAGTGAGAGCGCCGATCTGATAGAGTGCTAGGCAAACTATCAGATCGGCGATCTGTGATGTCCCCCCCTGGGACAAAGTAAAAAAGTTTTTAAAAAAATTTCCACGTGTAAAAAAAAAAATAAATAAAAAATCCTAAATAAAGAAGAAAAAAAAAATATTATTCCCATAAATACATTTCTTTATCTAAAAAAAACCAAACAAACAATAAAAGTACAAATATTTAGCATCGCCGCGTCCGTAACAACCCAACCTATAAAACTGTCCCACTACTTAACCCCTTCAGTGAACACCGTAAGAAAAAAATAAAAAAAAACGAGCCAAAAAACAACGCTTTATTATCATATCACCGAACCAAAAGTAAAATAACACGCGATCAAAAAGACGGATATAAATAACCATGGTACCGCTGAAAACATCATCTTGTCCCGCAAAAAACGAGCTGCCATATAGCATCATAACCAACAAAATAAAAAAGTTATAGTCCTCAGAATAAAGTGATGCCAAAATAATTATTTTTTCTATAAAATAGCTTTTATCGTATAAAAGCGCCAAAACATAAAAAAATGATATAAATGAGATATCGCTGTAATCGTACTGACCCGACGAATAAAACTGATTTTTTCAATTTTACCAAACGTGGAACAGTATAAACGCCTCCCCCAAAAGAAATTCATGAATAGCTGGTTTTTGGTCATTCTGCCTCACAAAAATCGGAATAAAAAGTGATCAAAAACTGTCACATGTCCGAAAATGTTACCAATAAAAATGTCAACTCGTCCCGCAAAAAACAAGACCTCACATGACTCTGTGGACCAAAATACGGAAAAATTATAGGTCTCAAAATGTGGAGACGCAAAAACTTTTTTGCTATAAAAAGCGTTTTTTAGTGTGTGACAGCTGCCAATCATAAAAATCCGATATAAAAAACGCTATAAAAGTAAATTAAACCCCCCTTCATCACCCCCTTAGTTAGGGAAAAATAATAAAATTAAAAAAATGTATTTATTTCCATTTTCCCATTAGGGTTAGGGCTAGGGTTAGGGTTAGGGATAGGGTTAGGGCTAGGGCTAGGGTTAGGGCTAGAATTAGGGTTAGGGCAAGGGTTAGGGCTAGCGTTAGGGCTAGGGTTAGGGCTAGGGTTAGGGCTAGGGTTAGGGTTAGGGTTAGGGTTGGGGCTAGGGTTGGAGCTAAAGTTAGGGTGGGGCTTAAGTTAAGGATAGGGTTGGGGCTAAAGTTAGGGTTGGGGATAAAATTAGGGTTGGGGCTAAAGTTAGGGTTAGGGTTTGGATTACATTTACGGTTGGGATTAGGGTTGGGATTAGAATTAGGGGTGTGTCAGGGTTAGGGGTGTGGTTAGGGTTACAGTTGGGATTAGAGTTAGGGGTGTGTTTGGATTAGTTTCAGGTAGAATTGGGGAGTTTCCACTGTTCAGGCACATCACGGGCTCTCCAAACGCGACATGGCGTCCGATCTCAATTCCAGACAATTCTGCGTTGAAAAAGTAAAACAGTGCTCCTTCCCTTCCGAGCTCTCCCGTGCGCCCAAACAGGGGTTTACCCCAACATATGGGGCATCAGCGTACTCGGGACAAATTGGACAACAACTTTTGGGGTCCAAGTTCTCTTGTTATCTCTGGGAAAATAATATTTTGGGGGGCTAAATATCATTTTTGTGGGAAAAAAAGGATTTTTTATTTTCACGGCACTGCGTTGTAAACTGTAGTGAAACACTTGGGGGTTCAAAGTTCTCACAACACATCTAGATAAGTTCCTTGGGAGGTCTAGTTTCCAATATGGGGTCACTTATGGGGGTTTATACTGTTTGGGTACACCAGGGGCTCTGCAAATGCAACATGACGCCTTGAGACCAATCCATCTAAGTCTGCATTCCAAATGGTGCTCCTTCCCTTCCGTGCTCTGCCATGCACCCAAACAGTGGTTCCCCCCACATATGGGGTATCAGCGTACTCAGGACAAATTGGACAACAACTTTTGGGGTCCAATTTATCCTGTTACCCTTGTGAAAATATAAAACTGGGGGCTAAAAAATAATTTTTCTGAAAAAAAAAAAGAATTTTTAGTTTCACGGCTCTGCGTTATAAACTGTAGTGAAACACTTGGGGGTTCAAAGCTCTCAAAACACATCTAGATAAGTTCCTCAGGAGGTCTAGTTTCCAATATGGGGTCACTTGTGGGGGGTTGTACTGTTTGGGTACATCAGGGGCTCTGCAAATGCAACGTGACGCCTGCAGACCAATCCATCTAAGTCTGCATTCCAAATGGTGCTCCTTCCCTTCCGTGCTCTGCCATGCACCCAAACAGTGGTTCCCCCCCACATATGGGGTATCAGCGTACTCAGGACAAATTGGACAACAACTTCTGGAGTCCAATTTATCCTGTTACCCTTGTGAAAATACAAAACTGGGGGCTAAAATATCATTTTTCTGAAAAAAAAAATTTTTTATTTTCACGGCTCTGCGTTATAAACTGTAGTGAAACACTTGGGGGTTCAAAGCTCTCAAAATACATCAAGATAAGTTCCTTAGGGGGTCTACTTTCCAAAATGGTGTCACTTGTGGGGGGTTTTAATGTTTAGGCACATCAGGGGCTCTCCAAACGCGACATGGTGTCCCATCTCAATTCCAGTCAATATTGCATTGAATAGTCAAATGGTGCTCCTTCCCTTCCGAGCTCTGCTATGCGCCCAAACAGTGGTTTTCCCCCACATATGGGGTATCGTTGTACTCAGGACAAATTGGACAACAACTTTTGTGGTCTAATTTCTTCTCTTACCCTTGGAAAAATAAGAAATTTGGGGGCGAAAAAATCATTTTTGTGAAAAAATATGATTTTTTATTTTTATGGCTCTGCATTATAAACTTCTGTGAAGCACTTGTTGGGTCAAAGTGCTCACCACACATCTAGATAAGTTCCTTAAGGGGTCTACTTTCCAAAATGGTGTCACTTGTGGGGGGTTTCAATGTTTAGGCACATCAGGGGCTCTCCAAACGCAACATGGCGTCCCATCTCAATTCCAGTCAATTTTGCATTGAAAAGTCAAATGGTGCTCCTTCCCTTCCGAGCTCTGCCATGCACCCAAACAATGGTTTACACCCACATATGGGGTATCAGCGTACTCAGGACAAATTGCGAAACAATTTTTGGGGTCCAATTTCTTCTTTTACCCTTGGGAAAATAAAAAATTGGGGGCGAAAAGATAATTTTTGTGAAAAAATATGATTTTTTATTTTTACGGCTCTGCATTATAAACTTCTGTGAAGCACTTGGTGAGTCAAAGTGCTCACCACACATCTAGATAAGTTCCTTAAGGGGTCTACTTTCCAAAATGGAGTCACTTGTGGGGGGTTTCAATGTTTAGGCACATCAGGGGCTCTCCAAACGCAACATGGCGTCCCATCTCAATTCCAGTAAATTTTGCATTGAAAAGTCAAATGGCGCTCCTTCGCTTCCGAGCTCTGTCATGTGCCCAAAAAGTGGTTTACCCCCACATATGGGGTATCGGCGTACTCAGGACAAATTGTACAACATCTTTTGGGGTCCATTTTCTCCTGTTACCCTTGGTAAAATAAAACAAATTGGAGCTGAATTAAATTTTGTGTGAAAAAAAGTTAAATGTTAATTTTTATTTAAACATTCCAAAAATTCCTGTGAAACACCTGAAGGGTTAATAAACTTCTTGAATGTGGTTTTGAGCACCTTGAGGGGTGCAGTTTTTAGAATGGTGTCACACTTGGTTATTTTCTATCATATAGACCCCTCAAAATGACTTCAAATGAGATGTGGTCCCTAAAAAACAATGGTGTTGTAAAAATGAGAAATTGCTGGTCAACTTTTAACCCTTATAACTCCCTAACAAAAAAAAATGTTGGTTCCAAAATTGTGCTGATGTAAAGTAGACATGTGGCAAATGTTACTTATTAAGTATTTTGCGTGACGTATCTCTGTGATTTAAGGGCATAAAAATTCAAAGTTGGAAAATTGTGAAATTTTCAACATTTTTGCCAAATTTCCATTTTTTTCACAAATAAACACAAGTTATATCGAATAAATTTTACCACTGTCATGAAGTACAATATCTCCCGATAAAACATTGTCAGAATTGCCAAGATCCGTTGAAGCGTTCCAGAGTTATAACCTCATAAAAGGACAGTGGTCAGAATTGTAAAAATTGGCCCGGTCATTAACGTGCAAACCACCCTCGGGGCTTAAGGGGTTAAACTGCATAGAGGCTGTTTTTTTATTTTAGGCCTAGGAAGTCTGTCTGCAGTCCCTCCTTGCAATCATCCTCCGCTGACCACACCAATGCTGTCTGTGTACCTCTGTAGCCTAAATTAAACTGCATAGAGACTGCTTTTTTATTTTAGGCCTAGGAAGTCTGTCTGCGGTCCCTCCTTGCAACCGTCCTCCGCTGACCATACCAATGCTGCCTGTGTAACCCTGTAACCTATTTAAACCTGCATAGAGCCTACTTTTTTATTTTAGGCCTAGTAAGTCTGTCTGCGGTCCCTCCTTGCAATCGTCCTCCGCTGACCACACCAATGCTGCCTGTGTACCCCTGTAGCCTAGTTTAAACTGCATAGAGCCTCCTTTTTTATTTTAGGCCTAGGTAGTCTATCTGCGGTCCTTCCTTGCAATCATCCTCCGCTGACCACACCAATGCTGCCTGTGTACCCCTGTAGCCTAATTTAAACTGCATAGAACCTGCTTTTTTATTTTAGGCCTAGGAAGTCTGTCTGTGGTCTCTCCTTGCAATCGTCCTCCGCTGACCACACCAATGCTGCCTGTCTGTACCCCTGTAGCCTAATTTAAACTGCATAGAGCCTCCTTTTTTATTTTAGGCCTAGGTAGTCTGTCTGCGGTCCCTCCTTGCAATCGTCCTCCGCTGACCACACCAATGCTGCCTGTGTACTCCTGTAGCCTAATTTAAACTGCATAGAGCCTGCTTTATTATTTTAGGCCTAGGAAGTCTGTCTGCGGTCCCTCCTTGCAATCGTCCTCCGCTGACCACACCAATGCTGCCTGTGTACCCCTGTAGCCTAATTTAAACTGCATAGATCCTGCTTTATTATTTTAGGCCTAGGTAGTCTGTCTGCGGTCCCTCCTTGCAATCGTCCTCCGCTGACCATACCAATGCTGCCTGTGTACCCCTGTAGCCTAATTTAAACTGCATAGAGGCTGCTTTTTTATTTTAGGCCTAGGAAGTGTGTCTGCGGTCCCTCCTTGCAATCGTCCTCCGCTGACCACACCAATGCTGCCTGTGTACCCCTGTAGCCTAATTTAAACTGCATAGAGGCTGCTTTTTTATTTTAGGCCTAGGAAGTCTGTCTGCGGGCCCTCCTTGCAATCGTCCTCCGCTGACCACACCAATGCTGCCTGTGTAACCCTGTAACCTAGTTAAACCTGCATAGAGCCTACTTTTTTATTTTAGACCTAGTAGGTCTGTCTGCGGTCCCTCCTTGCAACCGTCCTCCGCTGACCACACCAATGCTGCCTGTGTACCCCTGTAACCTATTTTAAACTGCATAGAGCCTACTTTCTATTGTTGGCCTACTATCTGTGTCTGTCTCAGCCAGTCCACTCCTTACAGTTGTCCTCCACTGAACAAAGCTATGCCGCCTGTGTACTCCTGTTACCAATTTTGAACTGCATTTAGCCTACTTACTTATTTGTGCCTAGTAACTGTGTAAGCCTCTCATAACAGTTGTCCTCCCACGCTGAAACAAGCTAGGCCGCCTGGTTAGTCCTGCTAGCAGTTTTGAACTGCGTTTAGCCACCTTTCTTATTTGTAGGCCTCTGTCTGTCTGTCTGTCTGTCTGTGCCACACATTACAACTGTCCCCCGCTGAAACAAGCTAGGCCACCTGGTTTGTCCTGCTAGCAGTTTTGAACAGCATTTAGCCACCTTTTTTTATTGTAGGCCTCTGTCTGTCTGTCTGTCTGCACCACACATTACACTTACAACTGTCCCCCGCTGTAAAAAGCTAGGCGGCCTGTGTACACTTCTTACCAATTTAGAACAGCATTTAGCTAACTTACTTATTTGGGCCTAGTAACTGTGTCAGACTCTCACAACAGTTGTCCTCCACCGCTGAACCCAGCTATGCCACCTGTGTACTCCTTTTACCAATTTTGAACTGAATATAGCCTTCCTTTTTATTTTAGGCCTACTTAGTGTGTCAGAGCCACTAATTACACATACCCTCCTCCGCTGAACCACGCTATGCCGCCTGTGTACTACACTTACCAATTTTGAACTGCATTTTGCCTAATTACTTATTTAGGCCTACTTATTGTGTCTGTCTCCCATTACAGTTGTCCTCCACTGAATAAAGCTGAGCTTCAATCTTCAGGCTTTCGGCCTATGTTATCAGATATTAAACTGCATTTGGCCTACGTGTCTGGTTGGGCCCTACTAACTGTGTCTGCCGCTCCTGGGTTTTCTCCTGTTTGGTTTTCTTGAGCTTCAATCTTCAGGCTCTTATTAAGTAGTTGTTGTTAATATAACACTGCAGTTGGCCTACTAGTGTGGTTGGGGCCTACTAACGGTGTCTGCCGCTCCTTGGTGGTCTCCACTGAACAGAGCTGATATTCAATCTTCAGGCTCTCATTAAGTTGTTGTTCATATAACACTGCAGTTGGCCTGCTAGTTTGGTTGGGGCCTACTAACGGTGTCTGCCGCTCCCTGGTGTTGTCCTTCACTGTACAAAGCTGAGCATCAGTCTTCAGGCTTTCGGCCTATATTATCAGATATTAAACTGCAGTTGGCCTACTAGTGTGGTTGGGCCCTACTAACGGTGTCTGCCGCTCCTGGGTTTTCTCCTGTTTGGTTTTCCTGAGCTTCAATCTTCAGGCTTTCGGCCTACATTTTAAATATTAAACTGCATTTGGCCAACTTGTCTGGTTGGACCCTACTAACGGTGTCTGCCGCTCCTGGGTTTTCTCCTGTTTGGTTTTCTTGAGCTTCAATCTTCAGGCTCTCATTAAGTAGCTGTTGTTAATATAACACTGCTGTTGGCCTACTAGTGTGGTTGGGGCCTACTAACGGTGTCTGCCGCTTCCTTGGTGTTCTCCACTGAACAGATCTGAGCTTCAATCTTCAGGCTCTCATTAAGTTGTTGTTTATATAACACTGCAGTTGGCCTACTATTTTGGTTGGGCCTAGTAACTGTGTCTGCCGCACCTTGGTGTTGTCCTGTGTTATTTTCCAGAGCTTTAATGTTCAGGCTTTCGGCCTATATTTGTAATATTAAACTGCATTGGACCTACTAGTGTGGTTGGGCCCTTAAAACGGTGTCTGCTGCTCCTGGGTTTTCTCCTGTTTTGTTTTCCCGAGCTTCAATGTTCAGGCTTTCGGCCTATATTTTAAATATTAAACTGCATTTGGCCTACTACTTTGGTTGGGCCTAGTAACGGTGTCTGTCGCACCTTGGTGTTGTCCTGTGTTATTTTCCTGAGCTTCAATCTTCAGGCTTTTGGCCTATATTTGTAATATTAAACTGCATTGGGCCTACTACTGTAGTGGTTGGGCCCTTAAAACGGTGTCTGCCACTCCTGGGTTTTCTACTCCACTTAACAAAGCAATGCCGTCAGGTTAGTCCTGTTACCAATTTTGAACTGCATTTAGCCCACTTTATTATTTGGGCCTATATCTGTGTTTCCTCATCATCCTGCCCATTGCCCAGCCAGTGCTAGATGAGTCTTGTGGTACATTGACCCAGACCACTACATTCCCCTTGCACACTACACAGCCACAATCTGACCCTGCTGAAAGTCAGGTTCCCCTTCCCGCATACTATACCACCTTACACAGGGACAAAGAGGAAGGTGCAGATGAAAGTGCAGGTTCCCTCATCAGGTGGGGGGGCATACTCGTTGGCGACGTCACTGGCACAGGGCCCCTCAGGGTACGCAAAAGTGTCGCTGCCGGTGGGAGGCGCCCCCGCCGTGCAAACAAACCGCCGTACTTTGAGGGGTCCTGTGCCAGTGCCAATGCCAACGAGTGGGCCCCCCCTGCTTGCTCAGAATCACAGCACTTGCAAAGTTGAAATACTTACCTCTCACTGCTCCACCGCCGTGACGTAGTCCACGTTTCCTGGGCCCACTAAAAAATTGAACCAGCCCTACCCCCCACAACTTTAGCCAAATGACCCCCAATTTCCAATGCCCAACTAATATTATAAAGTAAATTAAGATTGACAAGCTTCAGTAACAAGAATGTATGTTTTTACCATTACAATGGGCACTGTAGGTGTTTTCCTGGCCTCCACTCACTGCCGACTATGCTTCCCCATTGACTTGCATTGGGTTTCGTGTTTCGGTCAATCCCCGACTTTTGGCGATGATCGGACGATTACACTCGACTCGACTTTTGACAAAGTCGGGTTTCGCGAAACCCGACTCGATCCTATAAAAGTGAAAGTCGATCAACCCTACCCTCTAGTACTCCAACATTATAGCTCTGTCTACCTCTGGAATAAGAGATATAAAGTTCTCATTGAAGCATGGCTCTAGAAATTTCAACAATCAGTATTGCCTCTCACCCAAAATTTGGAAAACGCGAGGGTCACCGGAAAGGTAGCGTAACATAAACTGATCCATGTGTGCTAGACTGCTAACAGGGAAGACTTCTGTGTCCTCACCAAGAGGACCACAGACCATGCTCTCCACCTCTTTCTCCTCCTCCTCCCTGTCCTCAGGCCATCCACGCTGAACAGACGGTCTGAAAGTTGTGCTTGTAGTACCGTGTATAGCGCATGAAACCAGCTCCTGTTCTTCCTCCTCCTCTTCCTCATTGTCACCCTATCCACACAGGGATGTGATGAGGCTGGGCTGTGTGTATTCACCCTGCATGGTTCCTTGCTCCATCTTATCATGCTCCGCAAGGAATGCATCCTCTTTGCTTGTGAGCAGAGAGTGTTTAACGCTCTATTAATTGGCCTCCCCTCTCTCAACTTTTCCCTCTCCAGTCCATCCTTAATGCAGCAGCCAGGGTTGTTCATCTGGCTAATCATTACTCGGACGCTCTTCACAAGTCCTTATGTGATGCCCAGGGACCTGGTTGTCACAGTGGCATTGCTTTCCTCATGGGAAGAGTGATGTCATGCTTGGAAGCGATGAAAGACCTCTTTTATCAGGTAATCACATACACACAACATGTTCATACTCCAGGCCAGAAGGGGGAGCTCTGAACTTGGATTAAGAGGAACTTCCCTAATATATTCTGGCTGGAGGGGAAAATAGTGAGCTGTTTGTCAGAGGACAGAGATGAGAGAAGTCGGACAAGGAGTGTCAGAAAGACTGAAGGGGCCATCTAGCCAGAGTCACTACAGCTCCTGGAGAAAGAGAACTGAGAAGGAAAGGACAATTTATGGAAAGTGTGCAGGAGAGCAGAGCACAGGAGAGTGATACAAGGGGAGCTTAGCAGCGATTTGGTTACTTCCCTGGCAGAGAGCAGATTCCGGTAGCCGGATGATCGAGGCCATGTTGGACTCTAGGAGGTACAGCAGAAACCAGCAGGACAGCTGGATTATAAATCATCTGTCCGCCTTTACACCCAGGAGGCACAGTGACACATAGAGCCCGGGTCATGATAGAGACCCTATAAAAAGGCTCGAGTCACCTGTCATACGGGATTGTGTCCTAACCTATATGGGGGACAGAGAGGAACTGTGAGGACCTTATCAGACACCATAGGCAGTAAGGGACTACAACACCACCATGCTTTGAGGAAGGCTTTCATCTCCACCTGGTAAAGGGGACTCTGGATTCGCTTCCAACCCGGACGGACCCTGCCTGTACCTGTAATCTGGTGACCTGGACTGCGGTTGCCTGAAACTACAGTAAACCAGGCAAAGAGACTGCAAACCTGTGTCCTCCATTCTTACTGCACCACTCACTATCTCCAGCTACATACCGGGAGCCCTGGGAACCTAACTTCACCTGTGGGAAGTTATACCATCTAGCTGCCATAACATCACCCTAGAGCACCCACTGACCAAACACCACAGGAGGCGTCATGAACACAAACTTTATTCACCAAACTCTTAAAAGTCCTTCCCCTTTAATTGGGCGCCCAGGACCACGGACCAGGTCGCAGCCACAGTGACATCCCCTCGGTACTCGGTACGGACCCGGTACCGAGTACCCCATGGCCCTGGCGGGCGACTCACTTACACTGACTGCCCATTCATTATAGGATCCAATTTAAAGTACTTGTTCTCACCCACAAAGCTCTCCACAGTGCGGCACTCCTTCACATCTCCTCCCTTATTTCTATCTATCGTCCTAGCCGATCACTGCACTCTGCAAACCACTTTTCGACTTACCTCTGCATTAATCCTTACCTCACTCTCCTGACTTAAAGACTTTTCCCTCGTTGCAACAATCATATGGAATGCTGTACTGCAAGAAATTTGGCCCAGCCCCAACTTGCACAATTTTAGGCACTCACTCAAAACATATTTGTACAGAGCAGCCTATCACGTTCCCTAATCCAAGTCATTTTATGTGTAAGTGTGTGTGTGTAGCCCATTCACTATCTCTATGTATCCCCCACTCCTTGAAGATGGCTGGACCATCAATGTAAATACATCATTGTGAATACACACCTGTACTTTATACAGGTCCTTCTCAAAAAATTAGCATATAGTGTTAAGTTTCATTATTTACCATAATGTAATGATTACAATTAAACGTTCATATATTATAGATTCATTATCCACCAACTGAAATTTGTCAGGTCTTTTATTGTTTTAATACTGATGATTTTGGCCTACAACTCTTGATAACCCAAAAAACCTGTCTCAATAAATTAGCATATTTCACCCGTCCAATCAAATAAAAGTGTTTTTTAATAACAAACAAAAAAACCATCAAATAATAATGTTCAGTTATGCACTCAATACTTTGTCGGGAATCCTTTGGCAGAAATGACTGCTTCAATCCGGCGTGGCATGGAGGCAATCAGCCTGTTACACTGCTGAGATGTTATGGAGGCCCAGGATGCTTCAATAGCGGCCTTAAGCTCATCCAGAGTGTTGGGTCTTGCGTCTCTCAACTTTCTCTTCACAATATCCCACAGATTCTCTATGGGGTTCAGGTCAGGAGAGTTGGCAGGCCAATTGAGCACAGTAATACCATGGTCAGTAAACCATTTACCAGTGGTTTTGGCACTGTGAGCAGGTGCCAGGTCGTGCTGAAAAATGAAATCTTCATCTCCATAAAGCATTTCAGCCGATGGAAGCATGAAGTGCTCCAAAATCTCCTGATAGCTAGCTGCATTGACCCTGCCCTTGATGAAACACAGTGGACCAACACCAGCAGCTGACATGGCACCCCACACCATCACTGACTGTGGGTACTTGACACTGGACTTCAGGCATTTTGGCATTTGCTTCTCCCCAGTCTTCCTCCAGACTCTGGCACCTTGATTTCCGAATGACATGCAAAATTTGCTTTCATCAGAAAAAAGTACTTGGGACCACTTAGCAACAGTCCAGTGCTGCTTCTCTGTAGCCCAGGTCAGGCGCTTCTGCCGCTGTTTATGGTTCAAAAGTGGCTTTACCTGGGGAATGCGGCACCTGTAGCCCATTTCCTGCACACGCCTTTCCACACCAGACTCAGTCCACTGCTTCCTCAGGTTCCCCAAGGTCTGGAATCGGTCCTTCTCCACAATCTTCCTCAGGGTCCGGTCACCTCTTCTCGTTGTACAGCGTTTTCTGCCACATTGTTTCCTTCCAACAGACTTACCATTGAGGTGCCTTGATACAGCACTCTGGGAACAGCCTATTTGTTGAGAAATTTCTTTCTGGGTCTTACCCTCTTGCTTGAGGGTGTCAATGATGGCCTTCTTGACATCTGTCAGGTCGCTAGTCTTACCCATGATGGGGGTTTTGAGTAATGAACCAGGCAGGGAGTTTTTAAAAGCCTCAGGTATCTTTTGCATGTGTTTAGAGTTAATTAGTTGATTCAGAAGATTAGGGTAATAGGTCATTTAGAGAACCTTTTCTTGATATGCTAATTTATTGAGACAGGTTTTTTGGGTTATCAGGAGTTGTAGGCCAAAATCATCAGTATTAAAACAATAAAAGACCTGACAAATTTCAGTTGGTGGATAATGAATCTATAATATATGAAAGTTTAATTGTAATCATTACATTATGGTAAATAATGAAATTTAACACTATATGCTAATTTTTTGAGAAGGACCTGTACCTCCCCCACCTCATTGTAGATTGTAAGCTGTCATGAAAAGGGGCATTTTATTTTGCTTTAATTATTGTATTATTGTTAACGTTGTTACTTTTGACTTAATTGTTTGAAACTTTTAAACTGTAAAGTGCTGTGGAATATGTTGGCTCTATATAAATAACGATTATTATTATTATAATTATTAGAACATAGAGAAGCGGGATGGTGATGCTAATTATGGTGTGTCCACCGTTCACCATCTTGGTGGAGTCCTCAAAGTTTTGGAGGATGGTACATATGTCTGACATCCATGTCCACTTCTGAGGTCTTATATGTGTAGTCTGAACTGAATACCGCCACCCTTGTTGATGTTGGTAGTCAACAACTGCCCTATTTTACTCACAAATCCTTTCCAATTTATGCAGTGTAGAGTTCCAACATGTGGGGACATCACACACCAGTCGGTGAGCCGGAAACTGCAAACGCTGATGAAGCACGGCAAGGGCTGCTGAAGCTGTAGCTGACTTTCTAAAATGGGTACACAGGTGGCGTACTTTCACAAGCAGATAAGGCAGTGACCAATGAGGTTAAGCACATGGGCCAGGCATGGTATGTGTGTGAGCTCACTTCGCCTCAGAGCCAACAACCAGTTCCTGCCAGTGTCACACATGACCATGGCTGGCTGTAGGTTCAGTGTGTCAGCCACAGATCTGACTGCTCTGTCAGAGCTGTCCACAACTCTTCAGCATTGTGCGGTTTGTCACCTGTCATGATCCATTCCAGTGTTTAATCCTGTCTGCCCTTTTTCCGGGCGGAACATGTCAAGGGATAACTTTGCTCTGTCTCATTCTGGGTTCAGGTTTGCTATTTAGCTCCGATGCATCCTGCTGGCGGTGTCAGCTATAGTTCTGCCTTCAGCCTGTGAACCTGACTCTGGTAGCTCTTGATCTGTCCTGCAGTGATCCCTGACTTGCCCCGTGTCTGTTTACTCTCTCTGTCTGCCCTTTTCCCAGTTTTTCCGTTTTTGTTGGTTTGATTCTCTGGTTTTTGATTTGGCTCGTATTCAGACTCGCTTCTGTCTTCTGTCTTTGTCTCATCCGCTTCTGACCGTTACTGAACCCCCTGGTTTGTTCTTGACCACGTATACTGCTGCTACTTTTGGTACTTCTGCTTCTGACTGTTTTTTTACTCGGCTTGTCTGACCACTCTCTCATTACTTGGTGGCATCTGTGCTGCTGCTCTGTGTGTGCAGTCTCACTTCCCCCTCAAGCTCCCCCTGGTGGAGGTTGCGCAATACTGCACTGCAGCAGCATGACATCACCTAAGCATATAAGTTTCAACACAGCCTATTTCCGCTTAGCTGAGGCAGTGCTTCCAGCTTGTGACTGATGTGGCCATTTCGGAGATCGATGCTGAAGAGGAGGAGGAGCTGCAGGAGCTGTAGACTGTGGTGGCAACCCAAATTGACGTAGGTCCCAACACTCGCAGCATCATGAGGACATGTTCCATCCAAAGTGCCTTTATTTTACAGCCTCTACTCTCTGCAAGGGCCTTCACTGATTTCCTATTGCCCAGAGGCTACAATTCAAAATCCTAACTATGACAAACAAAGCCATCCACAACCTGTCTCCTCCATACATCTGTGAGATGGTCTCACAAGGTCCAACTGGGTCTGGACTTCCACTATGTTAACCCAGTGTGGCAGCAGCAAGATGTAACAATCCCTGCCCACAAGCACTTGTCCACGTTCCCATGGTTAGGTGGACTTTCCCAGTAACAGCATGCTTGAGGGCCCAGGTAATGTTGTGGAACACATGCTTGTGTAATGCTGGGATGGCACAGAGGGAGAAATAGTGGCGGGTGGGGAACGAGTACTATGTGATGGCTAACACAACAAAGTTGCGTAAAAAATAAGTCTCCACCAGCCTGAAACTGTCACGGGAAGCCTAGGTAGGCAAGAGCTAACAACCCGGGCCCCTGCGATTTCCCTCAACTCTGGGAAACCCTGACTGACCCTCTCCCAGAGTTTACACTGATGGTGTGCATGTCTGGGCCTCCATCCTCACCCTGTCTCCTGTTTCAACCCCTGGCTGAAACCGCAACCCACCACCCAGTGAAGAGACCACTCACCAATACCCACAGTTAGCACAGACAAGGATAACGGAAAATATACACCACGCCGCAGTCACACAGGAATACACTATAAGTGCACAGGGCAAAACAAATACAAATATAGGAAGGAGGAAAATATGACAAAGGGAAATACACCACCAGATACGATACTCCTTCTCCTAGACCACCACTCCAGACCGAGATAACCAAGCACAAGACAGAAGCTATAATCGGCGACACCCAATGTTCAGAAGAACTATTTAAAGGCAGTGGGAGTGACCCAGCTTCCAATCCGAGCACCAGATAAATTAACCCCGGACCAGCTAGATAAAATCTAGCCGATGCCACTGAGCGCATAGTGGGCAAAAGCAGAATTACCGCTGTCTGTCGAACGCCCTAGTATGAACAGTGTCTGACATGACAGTACCCCGCCTTCTACGAGGGACTCCAGGGCCCTCACGACTCATAGGACCCGGCTTGTCCGGATGGCGGCGGTGAAACATACTGACCAGCCGATCCGCATGAATGTCCGAGGCTGGTACCCAAGACCTCTCCTCCGGCCCATAACCACGCCAGTGTACCAAGTACTGTAAAGTGCGGCGCACTACACGAGAGTCAACCACTTTGGAGACTTCAAATTCCAAATTACCATCCACCAAGACTGGAGAAAGCATCGGTGTCGCGTCCCCAAAACCCACCTTCTTTTTTAGCAACGATCTGTGAAACACGTTGTGTATCTTATACACCGTAGGAAGCTCCAATCGGTACGCTACTGGGTTAGTGACGGCGGTGACCCTAAATGGACCAATAAACCTAGGACCCAATTTAAGGGATGGTATTTTGAGTCTTATGTTTTTTGTGGATAACCACACCCAGTCATCCACACTCAGGTCTGGACCTGGCACATGCTTACTGTCAGACACACGTATGTACCTAGCACCCACGCTCAACAGGCGCTGTTTAACTCTCCTCCAGACTGATAACAGTTTTGCTCCTAAATGGTCTTCCTCCGGGACACCGGAAGAGCCCCCCTGACTCAAAGTACAAAATTGAGGATGTAGCCCGTAAACACAAAAAAACGGAGACTCCCCAGAAGACTCCTGGCGGTGATTATTGATGGCAAACTCAGCCAAAGGAAGGAATGTCGACCACTCCTCCTGGTTATCAGAAACAAAGCAGCGTAAGTACTGTTCCAAATTTTGGTTCATACGCTCGGTCTGACCATTTGACTGAGGATGAAACGCCGAAGAATGAGACAACTTGATCCCCAGACGTGAGCAAAACGCTTTCCAAAATTTTGCCACAAACTGAGTACCTCTATCAGAAACGATGTCAGACGGAACCCCATGAAGTCTGACCACCTCCTGCACAAATACTTGAGCCAGAGTCTTAGCGTTAGGCAACGAAGGCAAAGACACAAAGTGCGACATTTTTGAGAACCGATCAACAATCACCAAAATGACCGTGTTCCCAGCTGAGGAGGGCAAGTCAGTGATAAAATCCATGGAGATCTCCGTCCATGGCTTACTAGGTACCTCGAGAGGAAGTAGTGTGCCAACAGAACGGGAACGGGGCGTCTTAGCCCTAGCGCATGTGGTGCAAGCTGACACGTATGAGAGCACGTCCTGTCGGATTTTGGGCCACCAAAACTGACGTGACACCAACTCCAAAGTACTCCTGACCCCTGGGTGGCCAGCCAGGACAGCATCATGATGCTCTGCCAAAACCTTTAAGCGGAGATGAAGCGGTACAAACGATTTGTTGATGGGAAGCTCAGATGGTACCTCCTCCTGGGCCTCGGCAATCTCAGCCTCAACCTCGGTAGTGAAAGCCGAAACCATAACACCCTTTTGGAGGATGGGTACCGGATCTTCCCGAGGTTCTCCCCCCGGAAAACACCTGGACAGAGCATCTGCCTTAGTGTTTTTAGACCCAGGTCTGTAAGTAACAACAAAGTTGAACCATGTGAAAAACAATGCCCAGCGAGCCTGCCTGGGAGATAGACGCTTGGCAGACTCCAAATAAAGCAAATTCTTATGGTCGGTAATAACAGTAACCTGATGAACCGACCCCTCCAAGAAGTGTCGCCCTTCCTCAAAGGCCAACTTGATTGCCAACAACTCCCTGTTGCAGATATCATAGTTACGTTCGGCAGATGAAAGTTTCTTGGAGAAATAGGCGCAAGGACGCAAATCGCTCAAGGATGAGCCTTGTGACAACACCGCCCCCACACCAACCTCAGACGCATCGACTTCCACGACAAAAGGTTTTGATTAGTGTTGAGCGATACCGTCCGATACTTGAAAGTATCGGTATCGGAAAGTATCGGCCGATACCGGCAAAGTATCGGATCTGATCCGATACTGATACCCGATACCAATACAAGTCAATGGGACTCAAGTATCGGAAGGTATCCCTGATGGTTCCCAGGGTCTGAAGGAGTGGAAACTCTCCTTCAGGCCCTGGGATCCATATTAATGTGTAAAATAAAGAATTAAAATAAAAAATATTGATATACTCACCTCTCCGACGCAGCCTGTACCTTACCTCTGTGAACCGGCAGCCTTCTTTGCTTAAAATGAGCACGTTCAGCACCTTCCATGACGTCACGGCTTCTGATTGGTCGCGTGCCGCTCATGTGACCGCCACGCGACCAACCAGAAGCCGTGACTTCATCCCTCAGGTCCTAAATTCCTAGAAGGGAATTTAGGACCTGAGGGATGACGTCGCGGCTTGTGATTGGTCGCGTGGCAGTCACATGAGCGGCACGCGACCAATCAGAAGCCGTGACGTCATGGAAGGTGCTGAACGCGCTCATTTTAAACAAATAAGGCTGCCGGTTACCAGCGGTGATGTCCAGGGGCCTCCGGACAGGTGAGTATATCAATATTTTTTATTTTAATTCTTTATTTTACACATTCATATGGATCCCAGGGCCTGAAGGAGAGTTTCCTCTCCTTCAGACCCTGTTAACCATACACTGGAAACTTCCGATTCCGATTCCCGATACCACAAAAGTATCGGATCTCGGTATCGGAATTCCGATACCGCAAGTATCGGCCGATACCCGATACTTGCGGTATCGGAATGCTCAACACTAGTTTCGATACGTCTGGCTGCACAAGAATAGGGGCCGAAACAAAACTGTTCTTAAGAAATTCAAATGCGCACACAGCAGCCTCAGGCCAAACGGAGAAATTGGTACCCTTTTTAGTCATGTCAGTTAGCGGTTTAGCAATGATAGAAAAATCTTTGATAAACTTCTTATAGTAGTTAGAAAACCCAAGGAACCGCTGAAGTGCTTTTAGGTTATCAGGCCATTCCCAACGCAACACCGCTTGCACCTTAGCGGCGTCCATTTTAAACCCAGGAGCAGACACAATATAACCCAAGAAAGGCAACTCCTGAACCGAAAATACACATTTCTCAAGTTTTGCATAGAGCTTATTCTCTCTGAGAAGCTGTAACACCTGCCTGACATGATCTAAATGAGTATGACGGTCGCAAGAATATATGAGAATGTCATCTAGGTACACAATAACGAATTTCCCCAAAACATGCGAGAACACATCATTTATGAAATGTTGGAACACTGCAGGTGCGTTTGTCAACCCAAATGGCATCACCAAATTTTCAAAATGACCCTCAGGGGTATTAAAAGCCGTCTTCCACTCATCACCTTGATGGACTTTTATGAGGTTATACGCCCCCCTGAGGTCAAGCTTGGTAAACCACTTAGCACCTGCCACCTGGTTGAACAAATCTGGTATCAGTGGCATAGGGTATGGATCACGAACCGTAATCTGGTTTTACTCCCTGAAATCCAGACACGGGCGTAGTCCGCCATCTTTCTTCTTTACGAAGAAGAACCCCACTGCCACAGGCGAGGATGAAGGCCTGATGTGCCCTTTGCTCAAACTTTCACCAATGTAATCCTTTAACGCTTGTCTCTCCGGACCGGAGATGTTAAACATCCTTGCTTTAGGCAATTTGGCTCCTGGTTTAAACCTGATAGTACAGTCATAGGGGCGATGTGGTGGCAACTCTGAACAACCCTTCTCAGAGAACACATCCACAAAATCCAGAGGTGACTCAGGAACGCTTGAAGTCACAGCAGACACACATGTGGCCAGGCAATTCTCCTGGCAGAATTCGCTCCACTGAATTATGTCCTGAGTTTTCCAGTCAATAACCGGGTTGTGCATAGACAACCATGGGAAACCCAAAACCACCTGTGCAGGAAGATTCCTGAGCACCTTACATGTAACCTGCTCAACATGTAGAACCCCAATGTGGAGTTTCACCTCAGCCACAAACTCAGTAATCTCCCCCTGTGGGAGAGGAGCTGCATTGATGGTGACCACGCGGATAGGATGAGGCAGTTTTTCGATCCTAAAACCTGCTGTGCGCGCAAACTCCTCATCAATGAGATTTGTGGCAGAACCACTATCCACAAAAACAGTGATTGGCAGCTCTCTGCCAGCGATAATAACTTTGGCAGGGAGCATGCATTGAGAAACCACCATGGAGGATATGCATAAGCTCAGATTGGCCTCCTCCACACCCTCTGAGCTTAGAAGTTTTCCGCCGTTGCGTTTTTCTTAGACAGCAGAGGACAAATGTTAACAAAATGACCAGTTTTACCACAGTAAAAACAGGCTCCCAGCTTCTTGAGCACAGGGGCTCGATGCTTAACATGTGACACCCCTGCGATTTGCATAGGCTCCGTGGGCTCACCTGCAGCAACCTCACGTGAACCTAAACCCTCTCCCATAGGCGGTGTCTCATGCTCCCCCTGACGCAAACGGTGATCAATGCGGACAACAAGACTCATAGCGGAATCTAGAGAAGCAGGAGTCTCGTACATCAGGAGGGCTTTTTTAACCCTTCCAGAAACCCCATGAATAAACTGACTCCGCAGCGTGGGATCATTCCACTGTGTGTCAACCGCCCAGCAGCGAAATTCAGAACAGTAATCCTCTGCAACACGCTCCCCCTGTCGAATAGCACGTATCTTAGATTCTGCTAGAGCCATTCTGTCAGGATCATCGTAAATGTGTCCAAGAGCAGAAAAAAAACTCTCCACTGAGTTAAATGCAGCAGAATCAGAAGGCAAAGAAAATGCCCATGCTTGAGGATCCCTGTTTAGTAATGACAACACCAGGCCCACACGCTGAGCCTCATTACCTGAGGAGAACAGGCGCATACGAAAATATAGTTTGCAAGCTTCACGAAAAGTAACAAATTTACTGCGTTCTCCAGCAAACCTTTCAGGCAAAGGAAACTTAGGCTCAGCAACTCTACCTGCTGATCCAGCTTGCACATTAGATACTGCTAGTCCCTGTTGCTGCACTGCTCCTCTCAACTCAGTGACCTGTAGGGACAGTGCCTCCAACTAGCGGGTTACGGAAGTCATGGGATCCATGGAATTCAAATAATGTTGGCCAATTATAATGTCACGGGAAGCCTAGGTAGGCAAGAGCTAACAACCCGGGCCCCTGCGATTTCCCTCAACTCTGGGAAACCCTGACTGACCCTCTCCCAGAGTTTACACTGATGGTGTGCATGTCTGGGCCTCCATCCTCACCCTGTCTCCTGTTTCAACCCCTGGCTGAAACCGCAACCCACCACCCAGTGAAGAGACCACTCACCAATACCCACAGTTAGCACAGACAAGGATAACGGAAAATATACACCACGCCGCAGTCACACAGGAATACACTATAAGTGCACAGGGCAAAACAAATACAAATATAGGAAGGAGGAAAATATGACAAAGAGAAATACACCACCAGATACGATACTCCTTCTCCTAGACTACCACTCCAGACCGAGATAACCAAGCACAAGACTGAAGCTATAATCGGCAACGCCCAATGTTCAGAAGAACTATTTAAAGGCAGTGGGAGTGACCCAGCTTCCGATCTGAGCAACAGCTAAATTAACCCCGGACCAGCTAGATAAAATCTAGCCGTCGCCACTGAGCGCATAGTGGACAAAAGCGGAATTACCGCTGTCTGTCGAACGCCCTAGTATGAACAGCGTCCGACATGACAGAAATGCAACATTTAGAGCACAAGCAGTAGAGAAATGTGGGAATTTAGTAGTGTGGCCTGTAGGGCGTTGGCTTCATTTTTTTGCTTGCATTACATGGACTGGGGTAGGGACAAATGAATGCTGCGCTGGTAAAAGGACATGGAGGTGCTTGTTGATGGTGCTAGTTGATTGTGTGCAATGACAGATGCAGGGCAGGTGGTCTCTTTGCATGCACCATGGACAGGGTATTGGCTTGCACACACAACAGCGGAAGAAGAAGTGTTATCACCCGCAGACACTGTTCCTGGACCCTGGGGATCAGGCAAAAAAGTCAGGTGCTTTGCTGCCATGTGCCTGATCATGCTGATGGTAGGGTTCAGGCTGGTATTATTGGGAGCCATGCTGGTACGGGCATGCCAGGTGGTACAAATGGACTGTTTGTGGTTATCAGCAGAGTCTTTAAAAAACAACCACATTCGGAACCACCTAACAGTTGTACTGCCAACTTCCGTTGTGTTGCTGTAACAGGGACATTCAGTGTCTCCCTCTCCCACACCACCTCCTCACCTCGCCCACTGTCTGTTAGTGTTCCCCAAGGCTCAGTTCTAGGACCCCTACTCTTCTCCATTTACACCTTTTGCCTGGGAAAGCTCATAAAATCCCACAGTTTGCAATATCAGCTCTATGCCGATGAAGCGTAGATCTACCTATGTGGACCTGACATCACCTTCTTTGTGACCAAAATGCCACAATGTCTGTCCACTACTTCATCCTTCTTTTTTGTTTGCTTTCTAAAACTGAACATAGACAAAACAGAATGCACCATCTTCCACCTATCGCACTCTACCCTTTCACCAGACCTATCCCTCAATGTCAGTGGCTGCTCAATTTCACCAGTTCCGCATGCTCGGTGCCTCTGGTGATCTCTTTCAAGCCACATATCAAAGCCCTTGCCTCTTCCTGCCAACTGCAGCTCAGAAACATTTCACAGATCCGTACATTCCTTGCCTAAAAAAACAGCTTTAACGCTTGTGCATGCCCTCATTATCTTCCACCTTCACTATTGTAACCTACTCTCTGGCCTCCCCTCTAGCACTCTTGCTCCACTCAAATCTATTCTATACTCAGCTGCACGACTAATCTACCTCTCTCACCATTATTCCCCAGCCCCTCCCCTCTAAACCCGAAAACTATGACATATAAAGCCATCCATAACCTGTCTCCTCCAACATCTGTGACATGGTCTACCGGTACTTACCTACATGCAAACTTCGATCCTCTCAAGCTCTCCTTCTCTACTCCTCTCTTATCTATTCTTCCCACAACTGCATACAAGACTTCTCCCGTGCTTCACCCATGCTCTGTATGCCTTGATTTCCGGGAACTAAAAAAAATTACGGTGAGAAATACCTACCCTCTCCCACTCATTCCTGACCTCTATAACCAATTGTCTGGAGCTAAGTGGTTTTCCAAACTTGATCTCAGGTGAGCATATAAGCTTATCCGCATTCAGGAAGGGGATGAATGGAAAACAGCATTTCTCACCTCCGAGGGTCTGTTTAAAAATTTGGTCATACCCTTCAATCTTATGAACGCACCTGCGGTGTTTCAGAACTTCATGAATTATGTTATTCCTGATTTTATCGGGTGCTTTATGGTCGTATACCTGGATGATATCCTTGTTTTCTCGTCTGACAAGGAATCCCACATTGATCATTTACATACTGTTCTTCACAGGTTATGGGGAAATTCTCTGTTCGCTAAACCGGAGAAATGTTTGTTTTGTGTCCAGGAGCTTTCTTTTTTGGGGATCATCCTTTCTGCCAATGGGTTTCTGATGGATCCCGGAAAGGTACAGCCCATTGTTGATTGGATGCAACCCAGAGACCTCATGGGGTTGCAGCATTTTCTGTTTTTTGCCATTCATCAATAGGTTTTCTCAGGTGGTCAAACCACTCACTGATCTCATTCACAAGGGGGCTGATCTCAAGGTTTGGTCACCCTTGGTGGTTGAAGCATTTTCTACATTAAAGAAGTGTTTTATGTCTGCTCCTGTATTGGTTTAGCCTGATCCATCTGAACCGTTCATTGTAGAGCTGGACGCATCAGAGGTGGGTGTAGGGGCGATGTTGTCTCAGGGACCTGTTACATTGAACAATTTAAGACCATTGGCTTTTGAAGAATGGAGGCATTTTTGGAGGGTGCTGTTCATCGGATCACAGTGATTACGGACCAGAAGAACTTATCTTATATTGAGTCTGCCAAATGACTAACTCCTAGACAGGCTAGGTGGTAGCTTTTTTTTCTCATTTTCATTTTTAAATCACTTTTCAGCGTGGTTCCAAGAATGTCAAGGCGGATGCCTTTTCTTGCAGTATTGATCCGATGTCACCCACCAGTGACTGTTGCTGGGGTATCCTCTGAATTGGAGCAGGAGATTCAGAAGGCTTAGACACTTGCTCCTCACTCTTTACCTGACAATAAGCTCTTTGTACGGTTCAGTACTGGTTGAGGGTTCTCCGAGAGTTCCATGATTCTACTCTCAGTGGACACCCGGGGATATCTGCCACTCAGAAAGCAATTGCTAGGCTGTTTTGGTGGCCCTCCATGACCTCTGATATCACTGTGTTTGTGTCTGCTTGTGATACCTGTGCCCGTGCCAAGAGCTCCCATAACCGGCAGGCCGGGGAATTGGTGCCATTGCCAATTCCGGATAGACCTTGGACTCATTTGTCCATGGATTTTGTCACTGACCTCCCTCCTTCTAATGGCAAAACTGTAATCTGGGTAGTGGTTGACAGATTCAGTAAACAAGCGCATTTTGTACCTCTGGCGGGATTTCCTAATGCTGAAACACTATCTAAGCTGTTTGTTGAGCACATTGTATGGCTGCATGGCGTGCCTTTGAATATTGTTTCTGATAGAGGGGTACAATTTGTGTCCAAATTTTGGAGGGCATTTTGTAAAAGATTGGGCGTTTGCTTGACCTTCTCCTCTGCTTACCATCCTGAGACCAACGGTCAGATGGAGAGGACCAATCAGTCACTTAAACAGATTTTGAGGTGTCTTGCTATGTCTCAGCCGGATGATAGTGTTCTTCTTTCCCGTGGCTGAGTTTGCATTAAACAATCGGATTAACCAGTTCACGGGCACATCTCGATTCTTCTGTAACTATGGTTTTCACCCCCATTTTAGCGAATTTTCTAGGCTGGTTTCAGGATGTCCAGGGGCTGAAACGGCAGTCCAAAGATTGGGGGAGGTGTGGAGGGAGGTCCAGAACAACATTGGGAAGGCTCAGGGCAAACATAAACTTTCTGTGGATAAGCGATGGTCTGTAGGACCTATATTCCTGGTAGGAGATAAAGTGTGGTTGTCTACCAAGAACATTCGTCATAAGGTTCCTTATGCTAAGCACACCAAACAACAGATCCAGAATTGAGCGGCACCAGGTAATGTGGATAATCTTCACAGGCTGTGACTATAGAGGACAGATTTTTCCAAAGACTTCTAACACAAAGCTCTATTCTTGCATGTACGGGAGGTGCTCTTCATATAACAAGAAAATAGAAATCCACATAATGCAAAGTTTAAACAGATGCGGCACTCACCCGAATGTTGCAGAAATCAGTGTCTTTTATTCGCTTTATGCGGCATTAGACATTTGCGGAGAGGCAGCAGGAGACAGAGAGGGGTGCGGGGAGAAGAAAGTGGACGATGGCCGTTTCACGCGGATGCGCTTCTACGGGTCCAGGTGCCACCTGGTGCACCTGGACCCGTAGAAGCGCATCCGCGTGAAACGGCCGTCGTCCACTTTCTTCTCCCCGCAACCCTCTCTGTCTCCTGCTGCCTCTCCGCAAATGTCTAATGCCGCATAAAGCGAATAAAAGACACTGATTTCTGCAACATTCGGGTGAGTGCCGCATCTCCTTATGCTAAGCTTGGTCCCAGGTTTATTGGTCCTTACGAGATCACTGAGGTGGTCAATCCAGTTGCTTTTGCTTATGACTTCCTCTGTCACTTCGGATCCCCAATGTGTTCCATAAGTCCCTTCTTAAGTCATTTGTCATTTGTACCATCCCCTCTTCTCCCACTCTTGACACACTGATAGCAACACCGCAGAAGAAATGCTAGCACAGGCTTCCAGTATCTGTTGTTTCAGATGCTGCACATCTCATATCTTCACAGCATAGACAATTGCCTTCAGATGACCCCAGCATCTGAAACGAGTACTTGAAGCCTGTGCTAGCATTTCTTCTGTGGTGTTGCTATCAGTGTGTCAAGAGTGGGAGAAGAGGGTTGCATTGACAATACAACAAAATGAGCAGCACTTTGAACACATTTTATAAGTAGTCATAAACTTTTAAATAACTCATGAAAGAATAAATTTATGTTAAACCCAAGCACACCATTGTTTTTCTTGTGAAATTCTCAATAAGATTGATGCGTCACATGACCGTCTTCCCATTGGAAAAAATAAAGTTGGATCCAAAATGGCCGACTTCAAAATGTCTGCCATGGCCACCACGAAACCTGAAAAGTTTCCCCCTCCCATATACTAATGTGCCACAAGCAGAAAGTTGATATCATCAACCATTCCCATTTTATTTAGGTGTATCCATATAAATGGCCCACCCTGTATATCCGGCATCCCATAGAAATGGCCACTTTGTGGGATACCACACATCCTCCACGTCTCTTGTGACACCAACACAATAACACCAGGGCTAATGTGTTCTGTGATGCAACAACCACGTTATTGTTTGCAAAGGGGTGTTTGTGGTCTCATCACCTATCATTTCTTGTGTCTGCCCCCCATGAGAAGTAGAAATAAATATCAATTTATAAAAAATTATAGGGTTGGACAGGAAAAGCAAATAGACAGTCGTGGTATGGCACTGCGCCCTGCCAACACTAGAGTAACTTTATTTTAATTACCAGCATTATATAAAAAATGTAAAAGTAGCTGAAGTTGATAGAAAACCACAATCTGTGTCCTCCCAGCATTCCTCTGTACACATCTCTGTATTTAGATCACCATTACCATGATCTATTCCCCTTCAGTAGGGTTGAGCGAAACGGATCGGTCAATTTCATAAGTCGGCGACTTTCGGCAAAGTCGGGTTTTGTGAAACCCGAGCCGATCCCAGCGTGGGATCGGCCATGCAGTCGGCGGTCTTCGCGCCAAAGTCGTGTTTCGTATGATGCTTTAACCGCCATTTTTTCAGCCAATGAAGGAGTGTGGGCAGCATGATGACATAGGTCTTGTCTTGCTTTCTGCGGCGTCACAGGGGGTGGAGGTATGAACGCCATCTTACCATTTTGGATGTAGCGATTTACACAGTCCGAGGAATGTATTGATTTACACTCTGTCCAGCGAGAGAGAGAGAGAAAAAATTAAAAAAAAAATTACCCATTGACTTGCATTGGGTTTCGTGTTTGGGTTTCGTGTTTCGGTCGGCCCCCCGACTTTTCACAATAATCGGCCGATTTCACACGATCCGACTTTCGAGGAAGTCGGGTTTCACGAAACCCGACTTGATCCTAAAAAAGCAAAAGTCGCTCAATGCTACCCTTCAGCATTTCATTGCCTTGAGATCACAGATATCGCAAAATGCTTCAGCTGCAGGGCAATAACTATTGCCTACGATTTAACAGTTCTGAATCACATTTGAACTATGTGAAATATTAATTAGGCACAAAAAAATATTTGTCTAAAACACAGTCGGTGGACACTTAATAATTCACCCCCATTTAAAGGATTATGAAGGTCTTCAGATCCATTTGTAGGAATCCAGATATTAAAACTACAAAACAAAAAAGCTTATCTTTTAAGTTTAAACAGATTTTTGAAGAAATGTAAACAAGTTATTCAACATTTATTTAGCCTCCCTTGACAGAACTGTAGAACCATAATCATGCTGTATTACAATACTAGAGCAAGGGGAAAACGGAAATTCATGATGCAATAACGCAACTGGCCCACAACCAAGGTGAACTGTACTACAATGCTGTGAACAGGATAAATTGTCAATGTCTGATGGCAGACTTCTTCAAACATAAACTACCTGCTGTTGATCATCAGTGCTAAACTAAAACCAAATAGAAAACTGATTTTTTTATTTAAAGTTGTCTCTGGGCCCATATGTGAATTGTGAATCTCTCTTTTTACAATCTCCAAGTTGTGTTGGTGTCATCATAGCTTAATCTGAAATGCAGGTGGTTGGATGAATGATGATTACCCTCAGGATTGAAAGAGTGCTTTTAAGATAGTATCAAGATCAACTTCAGCTGGAGGATTTTAAGCAACACTGAAGGAGGAGGATGTTGTGTTTCTTCTAGATTCACCTTCCTTCTTTGATGTTGTGTCACTTAATCTTAGAAGTATGGGCAGTTCTGATGTTACCACAGCACCATTCGTAGGAAGATTGCATTTCATTGGTTGTCCATCTAGGTATCTGTTGTTACATTTTTTTCTAGACACCAATTGCATCTTCCTTTCTTACAAACACAACCTCTGCAACTCAGCAACCCAACAAGCAGTTGCGCTTCAAAGCACCGCATACAAAGAAAAGCTCCATGCTATCTTCCTCTGTGACTCATAGATGCAAGTTATAAATAGTAATTTTTTGGCCTTCTAAAGGGCTAAAGGCAGACTCTTTTGGAGTGGGCCCTACTGATGAACTGGTCTTCTGTGTGACAAGTGTACGTGACACATTAGTTAGAGCCTTTGTGTGCAATAAAGGTGTCTGGTGCTGAGTAGACATGGAAGCTGTGTATGCATCATTCTGTACCACTTTAGTAAGAGGTAAAGTTTGCACAAGAGAAAAAGATTTTCAAGACATTCACGGCCTTTTTTGCACATTGTTTGAAGCTGTGATCTTTATCTTCTTGGTGGTCATGTTGGAAAGTTCAAAGATGTCATCAATACCACCATCGTCCCTATCTTATCAATAGGAAATCTTTTGTTTCCCAGGGTTGTGGTTAACTACGTTTATTGGCCTTGCTTTAACAGTGTTTGTAACACCGGAATTTTTTTTTTTAGGATTTGACATTTGGATATTCTTGGTAAGATGTATGGGTGAAGATGAAGAATCTTGAGCTACAGGTGTGTTGATAGTTACAGCCGGTGCACTCAGCTTTAAAATTAGCTTTAAATGAGCATCCATCACTTTGTTTAGTTTTCCTATAATCTGCTGCTTTCTAGAATTAAGCATCTTACCAGCTTCTTGCACTTTACTCTTTATACAGACACCTGCGTCTTTGGCAACCTATTTCTTAAGGGCATCTTTTATGCCAAGCTTCAGATGCGCAACTTCTGACGGGCATCAAACACATTCTGTTAAATGGGTAAATTACTAATCATTATAGGCTTTATATGGGCAGCACGGTGGCGCAGTGGTTAGCACAGCAGCCTTGCAGCGCTGGAGTCCTGGGTTCTAATCCCACCTTGGGCAACATCTGCAAAGAGTTTGTATGTTCTCTCTGTGTTTGCGTGAGTTTCCTCCGGGCACTCCGCTTTCCTCCCACATTCCAAAGACATACTGATAGGGAATTTAGATTGTGAGCCTCATTGGGGACAGTGATGATAATGTGTGCAAACTGTAAAGCGCTGGGTAATATGTTAGCGCTATATAAAATTAAAGATTATTAAAAAATAAAGATTATTATTATAGGCTGGATCCTGGATCTCATACCTCTAATAGCCCCTGCTGTTAATAATCCTGTACGTCCCCATTCCTGCCGTCACCATGCCCCTTTTCCTGATCACTTCATCACACGACTCATCCACCATATTTCTGCAAAAAAACCTGCACCTTCCCAGCAGCAACTGGGTGTTTATGATGCCCACACTATGTTGATGCTTCCCCCCAGGGTGAAATGTTAGTCAGCCCATACACTTAGTGTATGAGCATTACAAGTATAAGAGCCGCGCTACTTTAAACTGGGAAAACATTTTTTGGAGACCTTCCTCAATGTCTGTAAAGACACCACCAGTAGATCACCATGGTGAATGTGTTCAGTGCTGCAACAGCCATGTTACTGTTGTCAAGGGTGTTTATGATGCCATTATAAAAAATGTTTACACAGTAGGTTGATGCATACCCCCCAGGGGGAAATATTTGTCAGCCCATACACTTAGAGTATGGGCATTACAAGTAGAGGAGACCCGCTCCTTTAAACAAGGAAATAATTTTTTGGAGGCCATCCTCCACATTTCTTCCTTGGGTGATTGGAGTGTGTGCAAATTTGGGGCAGGCCTTGTATTCACTTCATGGGCAATCTTTATGTGACTTCACAAAATTATAATAATGTGAACTTTGCTTTCATGTGGCCATCCAGTACGTACAGTAGACTCAAAGGCTTATTGAAGTGCATGTAACTTTGGGGCAAGGCAGGCTTTGCATTCAATGCATAGAAAAACAGTATGGCAGTACCAAATGAATAATGTGAAATAGGTTTTCCTGTGGCCATCCAGTATGTTGGCTCAAAGACTTATTGGCATGCGTGTAACTTTGGGGCAGGGCAGTCCTTGCATTCAATGCATAGGGACCAGTATGGCAGTACCAAATGAGTAATGTGAACTTGGTTTTCCTGTGACCATCCAGTACATGGGTTCAAAGGCTTATTGGGGTGCATGTAACTTTGTGGCAGGGCAAGCCTTGCATTCAATGCGTAGGCAAACACTATGGTAGACCCACTTTCTTTTAATGGGAACATTTTTTCAGGAGGCCCTCCTGTACGTCTCATGAAAGGGTTATTGTGGTGCGTCCTATTGTTTGGCAGCCCAGCCACTCACTGCATAGGCAATAACAGTATTGGAGACCCACTGTTTAATAATGGCCCTTTAAGAATCTTAATGCCGCCTGATGCCCCTATAAAAATAGGCTTTGTGACTTTAAGAGTCTCTCCTTCATATATGAAACAAGATGTGCCTGATGATGTTTCATACACCACATGGCCAGCTAAGGTTGCTAAATGTTAAAATGACATTTCCTAGTGAATGCATTTGTATTGTTTGAAAGCAATGTTAAAGTAGAAAAACACATCAAAAACGCTATGTGCGAACATAGCCCAAGTGGTGGAGGTACTTTTTTTGGGGGGTCTTTATTATGCCTTACATACAAATTATTACAATGGAAAGGATGTACCTTAACCTATTTCCCAGGAAAATCCATTTTGATTTTATTATTGTATGTTTTAGTGTGCGCCTGTAAAAGTGGCGTCACACTCTGACAACTGTGACCTAGGAGTCAGAAATGCTTCCAGGGGTTTTCCCCATGATCTTCCTGTGTCATTTGAGCACTTTTCCCATCGATTTCAGATGTTTTTAGACCCTAAAAGGGCCCCTTGGGGGATTGCGGCAAAAATGCTCGAGTTTCCCATAGACTTACATTGGGCTCATTGCCCAATGAGCAACGAGCAGCCGGGCATTTTAGCGTTCGCCCATCACTAGTGTCAAAGTAATTCAGATGATAAAAAAGGAAAGCTATCTGCGCTGGATTAGAGTTTTGTATTCCTTGTGGGGACCCAAGTTAATGACTACTAAAAATAACAATCGCAATATAAAAGGGGTAAATAAATAAATTCCAACGTTAATACAACCACTGTAAGAGATATTAAAAGTATACCATAAAAAAGGGGGGAGCATCAATAAATAAAATGTATACCTGGTGAGGCTCTCACTGTGAGGTACAGTCTTCCGTGGTTAGATTCACTTGCGTTGCCCAAAAGAAGGAGACGAGATCAAATGAGTGCCGTATGTTGCCTTCAGCAGTAACAGGTAAGACTGCCGTGGTGATACACGATCTTCCGTAACCACGTGCAATTACGTTACCAGAAGAGGGTAAGATCAAGTGAATGCCACGTATTGCCTTTAGGATAGCGGGCTGCAGGCACTGCCCCGGCCGGTGGCAGAAGATCCTGCGCTCGCGTGTTCTGTAGAGTAGGTCAGCGTTGCTAGGCTAAGGCGCTAGGTACTCTGCTGTTGCAGGACCTTGCGTGACGTCACGGTCACGTGATTGCTCACGTGACAGGCTAAGGAGTGCGTATGGGACCAAATCCTACGCGTTTCAGAGACAGACATGCTCCTTCGTCAGGGATTTTTTATGGTATACTTTTAATATCTCTTACAGTGGTTGTATTAACGTTGGAATTTATTTATTCACCCCTTTTATATTGCGATTGTTATTTTTAGTAGTCATTAACTTGGGTCCCCACAAGGAATACAAAACTCTAATCCAGCGCAGATAGCTTTCCTTTTTTATCATATTTATTGATTCAGTTATGGACGGGTGGTACCGTAACACCATCTGCTTCAGGTTTTAGAGGGTGCAAGCGCTACTGTTTTTTTATATAGAATTTCAAAGTAATTCAGTCCCGAAAGCCATGGGTCTAATTTTGCCTATTCTATTTCCTCTAGTAGGTAGCTTAGATCATGAAGTTTTCAGTGGTCTTTGTTACTTATCTTTGGTAAGGTTCTCAAATCTCTTAAATAAAGCGCGTTCTATGACTTCTGAGCTGCCATAGGTTTGTTCCAGTCTCTCCCATACTGCAATAAGACATGCATCTGATTTGTCCACTAGAACAGCTCTTATTGTCTTGATACACTTTGCTTATTCTGGGTCTAACCAGTTAACAAGCAAATCCACTTGTTCATTGGTGGTGAGTTAAAAGTCTTAGATTGCTGTTTGAAAGCTTGACTTCCAGGCTCGATCATCAAACTTTGAGAGACTAATGGTCCCTGTGAATCATGTATCTGGCAAAGACAGACATGTCCGATCTGCTGGTCATAATTGCAGGATTAGCTTGTGGTATCCCAGGGGAATGTATGTTCTCTGGCTTATATGACTGCAACGTAAAAGGACAAAATGATGCGGCATGAAGATTAAGCTTTGGTTTAGTCTCTAAATTGTTGGTGGAATTGTGCTGGAAGTTACCTTGCTACAAAACAACAGAACGGAGTATACAAGTCCCAATACGCATTTTATTTAAAAATTGTATAATTTTATTTATATTATCAAAATATATAATTCAAACTGAGTAATCAAATATAAATACAATACATATAAATAACAGGATTAGTGGAGGAGGAAACACTATAATAGTGGCGGAGCGGATGACAACACCTATCACATCATATCACAAGGACTGTTATTGTGGGAGCCATAGTGAAAAAAAAAAAAAAAAAAAGTTGCAACAGTGCAGGTTATATCACTAGCTAAAGTGCCATAGTGCCTACAGGACTCATCACCTCATATCATATAAAGCAGCTTACCCATTAGGTCTGAGATGTCTCACCATGCTCCACACACCACCCCCTTGACGCACGTTTCGCGATCGCTTTCTCAAAAAGGGGTTTGAGAAAAAACCCCTTTTTGAGAAAGCGACCGCGAAACGTGCGTCAAGGGGGTGGTGTGTGGAGCGTGGTGAGACATCTCAGACCTAATGGGTAAGCTGCTTTATATGATATGAGGTGATGAGTCCTGTAGGCACTATGGCACTTTAGCTAGTGATATAACCTGCACTGTTGCAACTTTTTTTTTTTTTTTTTTTTTTTTCACTATGGCTCCCACAATAGCAGTCCTTGTGATATGATGTGATAGGTGTTGTCATCCGCTCCGCCACTATTATAGTGTTTCCTCCTCCACTAATCCTGTTATTTATATGTATTGTATTTATATTTGATTACTCAGTTTGAATTATATATTTTGATAATATAAATAAAATTATACAATTTTTAAATAAAATGCGTATTGGGACTTGTATACTCCGTTCTGTTGTTTTGTATTTATTGGGGAGTTTCCTAGACTGTCCTATTGTTTCGGACAGAAATATTGGGAGAGATATAACAATCCTTGTCTCTCGGCCACGCATATGTATTAATTTTTGTGAGTTTTGTATGAAGTTACCTTGCTAGTAGTAGGGAGCAACATCCCTTGCCTTGCGGGTACATCAATGTGATGGATTGAAGGTGGCGCTGGTAAAAGTGGTAAATGTCATAGCACGTAGTCAGTAGCGTGATCATCTGGATCTTCCATGTCTCCTGGAATGAGGGAGCCCGTATCAGCATTTTAACTTAGTGCTTGTACAAGGACTTTACATTTCGAGAGAGATGCTGCTTATTCCCTTTCTGCTTGAAGCATTTTTTAATTGTACCTCCATCTCTGCTTCCCGCCTTTTTAATTGGGCTTCCATCTTGTTTCTTTGGGCTTCTACCTCTATTTCTTGGCTTTTCCCTTGAGCTTCTACATCAGATTCCTTCCTAGCAAAGAAGTTCCCAACTAGATTCTTCTGCAGTCGCAAAGATTTCTAGTAGCCTGACAGACTATATTGACTTCCTACAATGAGATGATCTGGAAGATTGCAATATAAATTTTGTTGACGTCGTATGATGTAACCTAACGTCCTGGAGGTGTGCGATGCAGAGTTCTCCCTTATCCTGGGCATCTCGCACAAGTGCAATCTTTTCCTTGAGTAGAATCTCCCTTTCAGCTAGCTTTTCTGTGGCATCATCAATGTCAGAGTTACCCAGAAAGGCGATGTACTATGCAGTCAGGCTCTTGTAGTGATCATAGTCAGCAGATAAACTATTCAATGTGGCAGTTAAATCAGTTGCATCACTGATAGAGAGTAGAAGAGCTGCTAAACAGTCATCAACTCTGTCCCATAAATCATTTAGGTTGTCATGGAACCCATCTCTAGTTGTCTAAAAATTCTCTCTGACCTTTGGGGTTGGCTTGTTTACACATTTGGGACGCACACCATGTTCTACAGTGAGTGTGGACTCTGCTCCTAGTGCACCTGTGGTGTCAGGAACATGTTGTGCTTGCCTCACATAGCTTTTTGTAAAAATAGCTTAGAAAAGATGGTGGCCAGTCATAGACTTGCTAACAGACAATGCATATGTAAGAGGTCACAACAAATACTGGTACAAGCCCCTAACCTGTTAATTACATCCCAGTTACTGCATTATGTAAATGTAATTTCATTCTGCTCTGTATATAGTATATTCTAACAGTTTGCTGCTATATGAATGTTTTGTATCATTGTGTATAGTTTTCCATAGTTGTCTAGGGACTGTGTAGTACCTCAGTTGGGCCGCTAGATGGGTACATTACACCTTAGTGTTATAAGTAGTTACTCATAGGAAAAGTTAACTGGGGTTAGGCAGGAACAGGTTCCTAGTTATAGTCAGAGGGGCTAGGGATCCCCAACAGCTTGGGTGGGCCTTATAGCACAAGCTACCCAGTAGCTCCGTAATGTTAAAAGATAGAAGCCTAGCCATCCAGGGCCCAGTGGGCCAGAAGTACAGCTTGAGCAGCAGTGTGACAGCAGTGGTGGAGCAGACCCTACAGCGGAGGTCACAACAGTACGGGGACACAGGTGGCTCTATAATGTGGCAGCTCACTGCATGGGAAGATGCCCTCAGGTCCGAATCAAATCGGACGAGGGAACTCCTGAACATAGAGAGTCTAAACAGGAAGGATGCTGCATTACCGCAGGAGATGGTAGGACCCGGGCACCTACTGAAGACTATATATATATATATATATATATATATATATATATATATATATATATAAAATATAAATAAAAAATACAAGTAAAATGGAGAATGAGTACTGTATGGAACCCTATGCTGTTGTTGTATCTAAAAAGGATGTGCTGCGAAGAGAAACAAGTAAAGTTTTACATTGTAAGTTACAACTGGACTGTATCTCTGTTTGTGTGCAAACATATGAAGAAGGCCTTCAACAACTTAGAGGAGATCCTGAAGAGGTGGAGAACAGAGAGGCAAGTACACTGACTAAAGGACAGTCTTTTTACGTGAAGGGAGACCAGAGTGCGCAAGATCTGATATGCTCAGCCACGACTACGGCTCTGGCGCTCCCTCACACATATGCACACAGACACTGTAGGCTTAAGCCTTCTGTTACAATTCTGCCACTTATGCATATATGTGAGATGTGTGAGTGACCAAGGATCTTTATAGAAGCAATGGCAGATAATGTCACTCGCTACCCTTTTTCTCCTATGCTTGACCAGCTGCACGATGTTAATCCGGGAAGGACGATGCAGTGATGAACTTTAACCAATGTTTTTCACAGTACAATGGTGACAGAGGTAAGATGTTAGGGAAGATGAATAGATGAAGACGGGGAAGAATATGGAGGGTGGAGGGTAGAAATAACAGAAGAATCCTCTCTTCAGTCCTGATTAGTGTTGAGCATTCCGATACCGCAAGTATCGGGTATCGGCCGATACTTGCGGGTATCGGAATTCCGATACCGAGATCCGATACTTTTGTGGTATCGGGTATCGGTATCGAAACAACATTAATGTAATAATGTGTAAAAGAGAGAATTAAAATAAAAAATATTGCTATACTCACCTCTCCGACGCAGCCTGGACCTCACCGAGGGAACCGGCAGCGTTGTTTGCTTAAAATTCGCGCGTTTACTTCCTTACGTGAAGTCCCGGCTTGTGATTGGTCGCGTGCCGCCCATGTGGCGGCGACGCGACCAATCACAAGCCAGAATGTAATTTTAAAATCCTGAAGGACCTGAAATTACGTAACGGCTTGCTGTGATTGGTCACGTCGCGGCCACATGGGCGGCACACGACCAATCACAAGCCGGGACTTCACGTAAGGAAGTAAACGCGCGAATTTTAAGCAAACAACGCTGCCGGTTCCCTCGGTGAGGTGAGTATAGCAATATTTTTTATTTTAATTCTTTCTTTTACACATTAATATGGATCCCAGGGCCTGAAGGAGAGTTTCCTCTCCTTCAGACCCTGGGAACCATCAGGGATACCGTCCGATACTTGAGTCCCATTGACTTGTATTGGTATCGGGTATCGGTATCGGATTGGATCCGATACTTTGCCGGTATCGGCCGATACTTTCTGATACCGATACTTTCAAGTATCGGACGGTATCGCTCAACACTAGTCCTGATGCATGTTCTGCAAGATGGCACTGACCAGCAGAAAGTATGGGAGGAAGAAGATAGGGTGAGTGAAAGACAGAGAGGCATTGTGAATTACAGCTTCAATACATGAAACTATGTAACAATAACTAGTAGATGACAGCAAAGTACAACAGACACTGTAACTATAATATCTACATATGATAATGAATGACGTAAACCATAACCATATAACTTTAGGCAACTGTCCCTGTAAAGGCTGAAATCCTTTGCAAACAACTATCCGAACAACACACACACAATTCAAGATTTATGCATTATTCTTCTAGCCACTGTTCAAAAATAAGACTCCTGCTCACTACCCAAACCCTCTACAACTAATAGAGAAGGAATGGAAGTAAGCACTAAAATCCTACTTTCACACTAGCGTCGTACGACGCAAGACGAATTGCGTCGTTGCGACATACCGACGCAAGCAGTGAAAGCGGCGCACAATGGGGGCAGCGGATGCTGTTTTTCAACGCATCCGCTGCTCCATTGTGATGTGCGGGGAGGCTGGGGCGGAGTTCCGGCCGCGCATGCGCGGTTGGAAAAAACGGTCTCGACGCATCAAAAACCGGTACATGCAACGTTTTTTGGTGGCGACGGACCGACGCAACATAACGCAACCGTCGCACGACGGTTGCGACGTGTGGCAATTAGTGTTGAACGATACCTTCCGATATTTGAAAGTATCGGTATCGGATTGGATCGGCGATATCCCAAAAATATCGGATATCGCCGATACCGATACCCGATACCAATACAAGTCAATGGGACACAAATATCGGAAGTGATCCTGGATGGTTCCCAGGGTCTGAAGGAGAGGAAACTCTCCTTCAGGCCCTGGGATCCATATTCATGTAAAAAATAAAGAATAAAAATAAAAAATATGGATATACTCACCCTCGGACGAGCCCTGGCTGTCACCGCTGCAAGCGTCTACCTCCGTTCCTAAGAATGCAGAGAGTGAAGGACCTTCGATGACGTCGCGGTCACGTGAGCGGTCACATGAGCGGTCACGCGACCAATCACAAGACCGCAACGTCATCGCAGGTCCTACACTCACTGCATTCTTAGGAACGGAGGCTGCCGGTTGCACCGCTGCGAGCCAGGGGCCGTCGGTGGGTGAGTATATCCATATTTTTTATTTTTAGTCTTTATTTTTTACATGAATATGGATCCCGATCCCGATTCCCGATATTGCAAAAATATCGGAACTCGGGATCGGAATTCCGATACAGCGAATATCGGCCGATACCCGATATTTGCAGTATCGGAATGCTCAACACTAGTGGCAATGCGTCGCACTGCGTCGCTAATGCAAGTCTATGGA
The DNA here is from genome assembly GCF_051348905.1 of Ranitomeya variabilis. Lineage (NCBI taxonomy): Eukaryota > Metazoa > Chordata > Amphibia > Anura > Dendrobatidae > Ranitomeya > Ranitomeya variabilis. Next base: position 315,417,613 of record NC_135237.1, read on the forward strand.
GAAAAATCGCATCCTGCAATCACTTTTGCAGGATGCGTTTTTTCTACAAAACGACGCATAGCGACGTGCAGTGCACGACGCTAGTGTGAAAGTAGCCTAAGTCTTCTAGACAGCAGACATTAACTCCTTAGTTTCTGCAGAGTTAGCAAAACTAGAAAAGAACAGACAATTAAAACAGGAGTTCATGTCATTGCTGGAAATACAAAAATCTCACAGATCATCTATCTCTGGCAGTGCTTTGACCTGAAAATAAACTACAATGCTTAAAGAAACATACAATGAAAAAGAAAAATGCTAAATAATAGAAATAACATGATGAATATAACAATAAATGTTTTAATGGCCAGAAAGTGGCTAAAGCCCACCTTGACCCTCTAACAAGTAAATGTGGCAACTGCAATAAACAAACTAAAGCTGAAGTAATGCAAAAAAAAACCCCCAAAACTCCATAGACCTGACCATTTTGGCCATAGTTTTAATAGCTGCATTAAGCTTTGTATAGTGATTTTCCTATGGCAAATACCCATTCTGAATTAGATTACAGGGATAAAATGCATTAAACTTCAAGTTAATTAATTCTGCTCATGCGGCAATTTGAAAATCAGGAAGAAATGAAAAACAGATTATTATCAACTTTGAAATTGAGTTGAAATGAACTTTATGGCACTTACCAAGGCTTGTTTTGTGCCTACTCAATCAATGACCTTGTACCGAATTTCCTTTTATTCGGTAAACTTGAATTAAGCCCTCGGCCTTCACCTTCATCAATTGTAATCCCCTAAATTAAAGAAAAAATATTGGAGCCTATGAAATAGCATAAAATAAACATATTGCTTTTACTTCAAACTACTAACATCTGGTTAATGAGAGAGACTGTCCGATTATCAAATGGGAATGCCTAAGATTTATCTCTCAACTGTAGACTTTCTAGACTTAAAATTAATCAACAATTATTGCCTGTCAACTATTCATATAATAATTAGTGATGGGTGAGCACTAAAATGCTCGAGTGCTCATTGCTCGGAATTGCAATACTCGGGTACTCGACCCGAGCATCGAGTCCAATGTAAATCTATGGGAAACCTGAGTATTTTTACCGCAATCCCCCCGGGGGTCCTTTTAAGGTCTAAAAACGTCTGAAAATGATGGGAATACCTCTCAAATGACACAGGAACATCATGGGGATCGCCCCTGGAAGCATTTCTGACTCCTAGGTCACAGCTGTCAGAGTTTCACGCCATTTTTACAGGTGCACCAAAAAACATACAAAAACGAAACCAAAATGGATTTTGCTGGGAAATATGTTAAAGTACATCCTTTACAGGGTAATGACTTGTATATAAGGCAAAATAATTAACCCCAGACCAAAATGTTCCTCCACCACTTGGGCTATGTTCACATGCAGTGTTTTTGATGAGTTTTTCAAATTTAACATTGCTTTCAACCAATACAAGTGCATTCACTGGGAAATGTCATTGTAACATTTAACAACCCTAGCTGGCCATGTGTAGTGTGACACACAAAGAGACACATCTTGTTTCATTTATGAAGGAGGGACTCTTAAAGTCACAAAGCCTATTTTTAGAGGGGCATCAGGCGGCATTAATATTCTTAAAGGGCCATTATTAAACAGTGGGTCTCCTATGCTGTTATTGCCTATGCAGTGAGTGGCTGGGCTGCCAAGAATTACGATGAACCCCAATACCCCTTTCACGAGAGGTACGGGAGGGCTTCCTGAAAAAATGTTGCATTGAATGCAAGGCCTGTCCTGCTATCAAGTCATATGCACCCCAATAAGCCTTTGAACCCAGGTACTGGATGGCCACAGGAAAACCTACTTCACATTATTCAGTTGGTCCTGCCATACTGTTTTCTTATGTACTAACAGCAAGGCCTGCCCTGTTACCATGTCTTATGCACCCCAATAAGCCTTTAAACCCAGGTACTGGATGACCACAGGAAAATATACTTCACATTATTCATTTTGTAATCACATACTGATTTCTTAGGTATTAACTGCAAGGCCCGCCATGCAACCAAGTAATATGCACTCCAATAAGGCTTTGAACCCAGGTACTGGATGGCCACAGGAAAACCTACTTCACATTATTCAGTTGGTCCTGCCATACTGTTTTCCTATGTACTAACAGCAAGGCCTGCCCTGTTACCAAGACATATGCACCCCAATAAGCCTTTGAACCCAGGTACTGGATGGCCACAGGAAAATACACTTCACATTATTCATTTTGTAATCCCATACTGTTTTCTTATGTATTAACTGCAAGGTCTGCCCTGCTACAAAGTCATATGCACCCCAATAAGCCTTTGAACCCAGGTACTGGATGGCCATATTAAAACCCACTTCACATTCTTCAGTTTGTCCTGCCATACTGTTTCCTTATGCATTGAATGCAAGGGCTGCCTTGACCCAAATTTGCAAGCAACACAATCCCCCTTGGAAGAAACATGGAGCATGGCCTCATAAAAAAACTGTCCCATTACAAAGGAGCTGGTCTACTAGACTCGTAATGCCCATACACTAAGTGCATGGGCTGACAAACATTTCCCCATGGGGAGTACATTTTTAAAAATATTTTTTGGGGATCATAGATACCGTTGCCCCAAAATTGACTGGCTGTAGCAGAAAGGAACACGTTAACCCTGGTGATCTAGTGGCGGAGAATGGTGAGACATTGATGGAGGCCTCATTAAAAACTAGGCCCAATGTAAAGGAGTGGGTCTCCTAGACTTGTATGGGCTGACAAACATTTCCCCATGGGGGAGTAAAATTTTTTTGGTTTAAAACTATTAACGGGCATCATAAAAACATCCTTGCGCAAAACAGTACTGACTTTTGCATCACGGAATACGTTCACCCTGGTGTTCGTATGGTTGTGGATGATGAGGATGAGGATAAGGAGGAGGATAACACCAAACAGACCAAATCAGGAAGCGGATACCCATGTGTGGTTGTGAAGAGGTGTATGAGAATACACCTCCACAAAAAAGACAATGTATTTGAGGTTATGTTTCGCTGTTTTCATTCGGTGGTGTACAGAAGTCTTGCCCAATCCAGCCCTTGTTCATTTTTATAAGAGTCAGCCTGTCAGCATTTTCAGTTGACAGGGGGATGCGCTTATCAGTTATAATTCCACCAGCAGCACTAAAAACCCGCTCTGACAGAATGCTAGCAGCAGGGCAGGCCAGGACCCCCAAGGCGTAGAAAGAAAGTTCATGCCATGTGTCCAGCTTGAATACCCAATAATTAAATGGCACAGAGGAATCACAGAGGACATTTGCAAGGTACTCCCTCAGCATCTTCCCAAACAATGCAATTCTTGTGACAGCAACCCTTGAGTCTGATGCGGCACAATGGGAGGGTCTGAGAAAACTGTCCCAGAACTTTGCCATTGTTCCCTGCCTGTGCTGGATTGTACTTCTAGCTCTCTCATCTGTACTCCTTGGTTGTACAACAAACTCTGATGTCTACGGCCAGCATTCTCAAATGGGACTTTTTTTAGTAATTCCGCTACAAGGGCCCTCTGGTACTGCAACAATTTAGCACATCTGGCTGCCTCTGGAAGAAGGGATTCAAAGTTCTCCTTGTAGAGTGGGTCTAGAACTGTCACCAACTAGTAATGAGTGTCAGCGAAACTTTTTATAATGAGAGGGTCACGGGAAACACAATGCAACATAAAGTCAGCCATGCGTACCAGACAGCTAACAGGCAAGACTTCCGTGTCCTCACCAACAGGACGACTGACCATGCTGTCCTCCTCCTCCTAATCATCTTCCTCCTCCCTGTCCCCAGGCCATCTACACCTCCTTGTCTTGTGGTGGATACCGCGACATATGATACTCGGCACATACCTAGTTTGGGTCACAGTATACCTGATTGCAGGTCACTTACCACCTACGCTCTGGGCTACACCCTTTAGCTGATCTTTGGCTACTGTTTGTGTTCTACTCACACTAGCATCTAAAAATCAACCACAGTACACTGATGAATGTCTATCACGACCAAAAAATTTGTAACTAGTGGCTACTATATGTATTACATTTTTATTTTTACACCAAAAATTTCCTGAGTGTGCCCGGTTTTTGATATTTTGATGGAGATAACAGACTGTTTTAATTATGCGGCCTTTTAAAAAAAAAAAAAATTAACCCACAAAATACTGTATACACAAAGGCTAGCAGAAAAAAATGCAATGTATGCCTGCAAAACGAGGATTTTGACACGATGGATACAGCAGGCGACTGACAGAGATAGCAGACTGTTTCAATATACACCATAGAACAAACGTGGCAGCACTCACTGGTCCTGTAGTCAGAAGTTCCTTTATTCAAATATCAATAAACATCTTCACGGCTCGGGGGAACAGGGCAATGAGAGGAGTGTGCAGGAGGAGACGACGGCCATTTCGCGCTTGAAACAGCGCTTCTACGGGTCCATGTCTGAAGGAAGTAACGCTAGAAGAAATAGGTGGGTATGCACAAACTTCACCCGCGTCATAAGCCAATCAGACATGAAAGGTGCATAATGTGTAATAAAAACAGATAAAAACAAATCACAACTCACATAAAATAACAATAATGGACAAATCAACATAACAGACAAATTCTATTCTACACAATTCTAACCTTACACTCTTTGACCAATTGGCACAATATGTGCAAGGTAAATGAACCATTAGCATATAAAGGGTAGGTTTACCATGCTTAACACAAGGTAACAGAGCCCGTAGATAACAAGGGGAACAGCGTATGGAGAAAAAATCATATGATTATGCAGAATTCTATTACTCATAGGACATATACACCCGGCTGCATGCACTTTTGCAAATTTATTCATGGCCGTTTTTGAAGAGGATTATGTTTATTCAGCCAAAAACATTTTTTTGAAACATATAAAACTATATCTGAGATACGTGGATGATATTTTTGTTGTGTGGGATGGCACTGAAGAAGAATTTATATCCTTTGTAGATCATCTTAATAATAGTAATATCATGGGGATGTCGTTTACCCATAAATTTGGGGGCACTAAATTGGAGTTTCTAGATGTATTGGTAGACATTCAAGAGGATAAAGTGTGTACTTCTATTTTTCGAAAACCTACTGCTGTTAATTCAGTGCTACATTATAATAGCTTTCATCCCAATCATACAAAGAAATCAGTACCCTTCAGCCAGCTATTGAGAACACGTAGGGTTAACAACACACAGAAGGGTTTTGAACAGCAGTCAAGAGAATTATGTCAGAGGTTACAAGAGAGAGGTTATCCAGATAAGTTGCTACAGTCTACTGTGGAACGTGCCAGTCACCAATCTCGAGACGTCAGAAAGACCACCCACAGTATATCAGATCGACGGTTCACCTTTTGTTTCCAATATGGCCCTATGGATCAGGAAATCAGATCCATTATTAGGAAACACTGGCATGTACTAGAGAGGGATAAAGATCTGATGGGAAGGGTTGCTGGGGGACCATTGATTTCCAACAGACACAGTACGCATATTAGAGATGTTTTAGTCCACAATCACTTTAAAAAAGAAAAAACTACCTGGTTGGAGCAAGCAGCTCCCAAAGGCAATTTTTGGTGCTGGCATTGACAATTTTGTCAATTTCACATTCCTGTATAAGTTTTGACTGTTGGACCAATAACGCACACGGTGCAACAATTTATTTAATGTAAAACCGAATATGTAGTTTATGTAGTCTTTTGCCCATGCAAGAGGTTTTACATTGGAATAACTATACGTAAGATGTATGTTCGGTTTAGAGAACACTGTAAGTCTGTACTTTCCGGCAAGGGGGTACCTAGATTGATTGCACATGTTAGAGAATTCCATGGAGGCAACTCTGAGGTCTTGACATCTGCAGGCATTGAAAGGGTGAAATTACCAACACAGGGAGGTGACCTGCATAAATTAATATTGAAATAGGAGGCCAAATGGATCATGCGTACTTCTGCAACAGGTCCTGCTGGTCTGAATGATAGGATAGACATGTCCGTCTTTTTATGAAATATTTTTCCTTGTTGAGTAGGTATGAATATATGTCTTTTTTCCATTTTGGTTAAAGGCCTGCATCTTGTAGATCTTGTTCTTTCCAATATTAACATCAATATTGTATATGTCCTATGAGTAATAGAATTCTGCGTAATCATATGATTTTTTCTCCATACGCTGTTCCCCTTGTTATCTACGGGCTCTGTTACCTGGTGTTAAGCATGGTAAACCTACCCTTTATATGCTAATGGTTCGTTTACCTTGCACATATTGTGCCAATTGGTCAAAGAGTGTAAGGTTAGAATTGTGTAGAATAGAATTTGTCTGTTATGTTGATTTGTCCATTATTGTTATTTTATGTGAGTTGTGATTTATTTTTATCTGTTTTTATTAAACATTATGCACCTTTCATGTCTGATTGGCTTATGACGTGGGTGGAGTTTGTGCATACTCACCTATTTCTTCTAGCGTCACTTCCTTCAGACATGGACCCGTAGAAGCGCTGTTTCAAGCGCGAAATGGCCGTCGTCTCCTCCTGCACACTCCTCTCACTGCCCTATTCCCCCGAGCTGTGAAGATGTTTATTGATATTTGAATAAAGGAACTTCTGACTACAGGACCGGTGAGTGCTGCCGTGTTTGTTCTATGGTGTACCATGATTTGATCTTTCATTTTCACGCGAGCACCTCCGTTTTCCTATTGGATTACCACTTATTGGAAGTCTCCATTCAGCATCTCTTTGTATTCTGCAGCTGTGCAGCTCACTTTTTTCTTTTTTTCTTTTTTTGTTTTATAAAACTGTTTTAATATGTAGCCTGTTTTTTGGACTTAAATTTTTTTTTAACCACAAAATACTGTATAGACCAAGGATAGCAGACAATAAAATGCAATGTATGCCTGCAAAGCAAGGATTTGGACACCACAGATACACCAGGCATCTGATAGAGATAAAAGACTGTTTCAATATGTGGCCTTTAAAAAAAATAAAACAATTAGCCACAAAATACTGTATAGACCATGGCTAGCAGACAAAAAAATGCAATGTATGCCTGCAAATCAAGGATTTGGACACCACAGATAAACCAGGCGTCTGATGGAGATAACAGACTGTTTCAATATGTGGCTTTTTTTTTTAGAAAAAAAACAACATTTTTAGCCACAAAATACTGTATAGACCATGGCTAGCAGAAAAAATAATGCAATGTATGCCTGCAAAGCGAGGATTTTGACACCACAGATACACCGGGCTGTTGTGAATTCTGTTGTGGGTTCTGCTCTTGGGCTCCCTCCTGTGGTTATAAGTGGTAGTGCTGCTGTTTGTCCTTCACAGCAGTCATCAGGTGCTTTCACTTTGGATGGGGCTATTTAGTCTGGCTTCACCCTTTAGTGAGTGCCAGTTGTCCATTGTTTTCTGGGGAATTCACATCTCTGCTTGGTTTCTCCTGCTGGATTGTCCAAATCATCAAAGATAAGTCCTGGCTTTGTTTTTGCAGTCCACATGCGGTGGACTTTATAGTTCAGTGAATTGCTATGTTTTTTCTTGTCCAGCTTTGTCTGTGTAAGGATTTATTCAGCCAAGCTGGAAGCTCTGGAGTCGCAGAGTTACCCTCCATGCCTTTAGTTAGGTGTGGAGATTTTTGTATTCTCTGTGGTGGATTTTTGTAGTATTTTAATACTGACCACACAGTACTCTGTCCTGTCTTTTCTTTCTAGGTAGCGTGGCCTCCTTTGCTAAATTCTGTTTTCAGTCTGCATTTGTAATTTCCCTCTCCTCTCACAGTCAATATTTGTGGGGGGCTGTCTTTCCTTTGGGAATTTTCTCTGAGGCAAGATAGTTTTTTTGTTTCTTTCCTTAGGGGTAATTAGTCCTCCGGCTGTGACGAGGTGTCTAGGGAGTGACAGGAACATTCCACGGCTACTTCGAGTTGCGGTGTTAAGTTCAGGGTCTATGGTCAGTATAGAGGCCACCTACTCCAGAGCTCGTCCATGCTGCTCCTAGGCCACCAGATCATAACAGTACAACTGGCCGACAATGAGTTAACCGCATCTCAAAAGAAGGGAAAGAAAGTGCTGAGCCATTTTTTTTCTGTACTCTGTTGTGTTTTTTTTTCCCTCTTCACCTCTGGGTGGCTCAGGAGTTAGGCGCTGACATGGATGTTCAGGGACTTGCTTCTCGGGTGGATCAACTTGCTGCTAGAGTACAGGGTATTTCTGATTATATCGTGCAGACTCCTGTTTTAGAGCCTAGAATTCCTACCCCCGATCTGTTTTTTGAGGACAGGTCCAAATTTTTGAGCTTTAAAAATAACTGTAAACTGTTTTTTGCTCTGAAGCCCCGTTCCTCTGGTGATCCCATCCAGCAGGTAAAAATTGTCATTTCTCTGTTGCGTGGCGACCCGCAGGATTGGGCATTTTCCATGGAATCTGGGAATCTGGCCTTGCTTAATGTAGACACCTTTTTTCAGGCCCTTGGGTTATTGTATGATGAACCTAATTCTGTGGATCATGCTGAGAAAACCTTGTTGGCCCTGTGTCAGGGTCAGGAAGCGGCAGACTCATATTGCCTGAAATTTAGAAAATGGTCTGTGCTTAGTAAGTGGAATTAGGTTGCTTTGGCGGCAATTTTCAGAAAGGGTCTTTCTGAATCTGTTAAAGATGTTATGGTGGGGTTCCCCACGCCTGCAGGTCTGAGTGATTCTATGTCTCTGGCCATTCAAATTGATCGGCGCTTGCGTGAGCGCAGAGTTGTGCACACTATGGCGTTGTCTGCCGAGCGGAGTCCTGAGCCTATGCAGTGTGATAGGATTGTGTCTAGAGCTGAACGCCAAGGATTCAGACGTCAGAATAGGTTGTGCTTTTACTGCGGCGATTCTGCTCATGTTATTTCTGATTGCCCTAAGCGTGCCAAGAGAATCACTAATTCCGTTACCATCAGTACTGTACAACCTAAATTTCTGTTATCTCTGACCCTGATCTGCTCATTATCGTCATTCTCTGTCATGGCATTTGTGGATTCAGGCGCCGCTTTAAATTTGATGGACTTAGAATTTGCCAGACGTTGTGGTTTTCCCTTACAGCCTTTGCGGAGTCCTATCCCTTTGAGGGGTATTGATGCTACACCATTGGCTAAAAATAAACCTCAGTTTTGGACACAGTTAACCATGTGCATGGCGCCAGCCCATCAGGAAGATTGTCGTTTCCTGGTGTTGCATAATTTGCATGATGCTATTGTGCTGGGGTTTCCATGGTTACAGGTATATAATCCGGTGTTGGATGGGAAATCTATGTCTGTGACTAGTTGGGGTTGTCAGGGGGTTCATGATGATGTTCCTCTGATGTCAATTTCCTCCTCCCCCTCTTCTGAAATTCCTGAGTTTCTGTCAGATTTCCAGGATGTTTTCGATGAGCCCAAGTCCAGTTCCCTTCCACCGCATAGGGACTGTGATTGTGCTATTGACTTGATTCCAGGCTGTAAGTTTCCTAAGGGCCGACTTTTCAACCTGTCTGTGCCTGAACATGCCGCCATGCGGAACTATGTAAAGGAGTCTTTGGAGAAGGGGCATATTCGGCCATCTTCTTCTCCATTGGGAGCAGGTTTTTTTTTTTGTTGCCAAGAAGGATGGCTCCTTGAGACCCTGTATTGATTATCTCCTCTTGAATAAGATCACGGTCAAATTCCAATACCCTTTGCCTTTGCTTTCTGATTTGTTTGCCAGCATTAAGGGGGCTAGTTGGATTACTAAGATTGACCTTCGAGGGGCATATAATCTTGTTCGTATTAAGCAGGGCAACGAATGGAAAACTGCGGTTAATACGCCCGAGGGCCATTTTGAATATCTTGTGATGCCATTCGGACTCTCTAATGCCCCATCTGTGTTTCAGTCCTTCATGCATGATATTTTTCAGAATTATCTTGATAAATTCATGAGTGTATATTTGGATGATAGTTTGATTTTTTCAGATGATTGGGAGTCTCATGTGAAACAAGTCAGGATGGTATTTCAGGTCCTTCGTGATAATGCCTTGTTTGTGAAGGGGTCTAAGTGCCTCTTTGGAGTACAGAAGGTTTCTTTTTTGGGCTTCATTTTTTCTCCATCATCTATAGAAATGGATCCGGTTAAGGTTCAGGCCATTCATGATTGGATCCAGCCCACATCCGTGAAGAGCCTTCAGAAATTTTTGGGCTTTGCTAATTTTTATCGCCGTTTCATTGCCAACTTCTCCAGTGTGGTTAAACCCCTGACCGATTTGACGAGGAAGGGTGCTGATGTAGCGAATTGGTCCTCTGAGGCTGTTTCTGCCTTTCAGGAGCTTAAGCGCCGATTTACGTCTGCCCCTGTGTTGCGTCAGCTGGATGTTTCTCTTCCTTTTCAGGTTGAGGTTGATGCTTCTGAGATTGGGGCAGCGGCTGTTTTGTCTCAGAGGAATTCTGATGGTTCCTTGATGAAACCGTGTGCCTTCTTTTCTTGAAAGTTTTCGCCTGCAGAACGCAATTATGATGTTGGCAATCGTGAGTTGTTGGCTATGAAGTGGGCATTGAAGAGTGGCGACATGGGCTTGAGGGGGCCAAGCACCGTATTGTGGTCTTGACCGATCATAAGAATCTGATTTACCTCGAGTCTGCCAAACGGCTGAATCCTAGACAGGCCCGATGGTCCCTGTTTTTCTCCCGTTTTGATTTTGTTGTCTTGTATCTTCTGGGTTCTAAGAATGTTAAGGCTGATGCCCTCTCTAGGAGTTTTTTGCCTTATTCCCCTGGGATTCTTGAGCCGTTTGGTATTCTGAAGGAGGGGGTGATTCTTTCTGCCATCTCCCCTGATTTGCGACAGGTTCTTCAGGAGTTTCAGGCTTTTAAATCTGATCGCTGTCCAGCGGGGAAACTGTTTGTTCCTGACAGATGGACTAGTAAAGTGATTTCTGAGGTTCACTGTTCTGTGTTGGCTGGCCATCTTGGGATTTTTGGTACCAGAGATTTTGTTAGTAGGTCCTTTTGGTGGCCTTCTTTGTCACGGGATGTGCATTCTTTTGTGCAGTCCTGTGGGACTTGTGCGCGGGCCAAACCTTGCTGCTCCCGCGCCTGTGGGTTGCTTTTGCCTTTGCCGGTCCCTGAGAGGCATTGGACGCATATTTCTATGGATTTTATTTAGGATCCTCCTGTTTCCCAGAGAATGTCTGTTATCTGGGTGGTCTGTGACCGGTTTTCTAAGATGGTTCATTTGGTACCTTTGCCTAAATTGCCTTCCTCTTCTGAGTTGGTTCCGTTGTTTTTTCAGCATGTGGTTCGTTTGCATTGCATTCCGGAGAATATTGTGTCCGATAGAGGTTCCCAGTTTGTTTCTAGGTTTTGGCGGTCCTTTTGTGCTAAGATGGGCATTGATTTGTCTTTTTCTTCCGCATTTCATCCTCAGACAAATGGCCAAACCGAGCGAACTAACCAGACTTTGAAAACTTATTTGAGATGCTTTGTGTCTGCCGATCAGGATGATTGGGTGGCTTTCTTGCCATTGGCCGAGTTTGCCCTTAATAATCGGGCTAGTTCTGCTACCTTGGTTTTACCATTCTTTTGTAATTCTGGGTTTCATCCTCGTTTTTCTTCAGGGCAGGTTGAGTCTTCTGATTGTCCTGGGGTGGACTCTGTGGTTGACAGGTTGCAGCAGATTTGGGCTCATGTTGTGGACAATTTGGTGTTGTCTCAGGAGGAGGCTCAGCGTTTTGCCAACCGTCGTCGGCGTGTGGGTTCCCGGCTTCGGGTTGGGGATTTGGTCTGGTTGTCTTCTCATCATGTTCCTATAAAGGTTTCTTCCCCGAAGTTCAAGCCTTGGTTTATTGGTCCTTATAGGATTTCTGAGATTATCAATCCAGTGTCTTTTCGTTTGGCCCTTCCAGCCTCTTTTTCCATCCATAATGTTTTTCATAGATCTTTGTGGCGGAAATATGTGGTGCCCGTGGTTCCCTCTGTTGATCCTCCTGCCCCGGGGTTGATTGATGGGGAGTTGGAGTATGTTGTGGAGAAGATCTTGGATTCTCATTTTTCAAGATGGAGGCTTCAGTATCTTGTCAAGTGGAAGGGTTATGGCCAGGAGGATAATTCTTGGGTTGTTGCCTCCGATGTTCATGCTGACGATTTGGTTTGTGCCTTCCATTTGGCTCGTCCGGATCGGCCTGGGGGCTCTGGTGAGGGTTCGGTGACCCCTCCTCAAGGGGGGGTACTGTTGTGAATTCTGTTGTGGGTTCTGCTCTTGGGCTCCCTCTGGTGGTTATAAGTGGTAGTGCTGCTGTTTGTCCTTCACAGCAGTCATCAGGTGCTTCCACTTTGGATGGGGCTATTTAGTCTGGCTTCACCCTTTAGTGAGTGCCAGTTGTCCATTGTTTTCTGGGGAATTCACATCTCTGCTTGGTTTCTCCTGCTGGATTGTCCAAATCATCAAAGACAAGTCCTGGCTTTGTTTTTGCAGTCCACATGCGGTGGACTTTATAGTTCAGTGAATTGCTATGTTTTTTCTTGTCCAGCTTTGTGTAAGGATTTATTCAGCCAAGCTGGAAGCTCTGGAGTCGCAGAGTTACCCTCCATGCCTTTAGTTAGGTGTGGAGATTTTTGTATTCTCTGTGGTGGATTTTTGTAGTATTTTAATACTGACCGCACAGTACTCTGTCCTGTCTTTTCTTTCTAGGTAGTGTGGCCTCCTTTGTTAAATTCTGTTTTCAGTCTGCGTTTGTAATTTCCCTCTCCTCTCACAGTCAATATTTGTGGGGGGCTGTCTTTCCTTTGGGAATTTTCTCTGAGGCAAGATAGTTTTCCTGTTTCTTTCTTTAGGGGTAATTAGTCCTCCGGCTGTGACGAGGTGTCTAGGGAGTGACAGGAACATTCCACGGCTACTTCTAGTTGCGGTGTTAAGTTCAGGGTCTGCGGTCAGTATAGAGGCCATCTACTCCAGAGCTCGTCCATGCTGCTCCTAGGCCACCAGATCATAACACCGGGCATCTGAGGGAGATAACAGATTGTTTCAATATGTGGCCTGTTTTTTGGTTTTAAAATCTTTTCAACCACAAAATACTGCATAGACCAAGGCTAGCAGACAAAAAAATGCAATGTATGCATGCAAAGCGAGGCTTTTGACATCACAGATACACCAGACGTCTGACGGAGATAACAGACTGTTTCAATATGTGGCCTTTTTTTGGGTTTAAAATTTTTTAACACAACATACTGTTTAGACCAAGGCTAGCAGACAAAAAAATGCAATGTATGCCTGTAAATCGAGGATTTGGACACCACAGATAAACCAGTCATCTGATAGAGATAACAGACTGTTTCAATATGTGGCCTTTTTTAAAAAACAACATTTTTAGCCACAAAATACTGTATAGACCATGGCTAGCAGAAAAAATAATGCAATTTATGCCTGCAAAGCGAGGATTTTGACACAAAAGATACACCGTGCGTCTGAAGGAGATAACAGACTGTTTCAATATGTAGCCTGCTTTTTGGTTTTCAAATCTTTTCAACCACAAAATACTGTATAGACCAAGGATAGCAGACAATAAAATGCAATGTATGCCTGCAAAGCAAGGATTGTGACACCACCGATACGCCAGGTGTCTGATGGAGATAAAAGACTGTTTCAATATGTGGCCTTTAAAAAAAAAAAAAAAAAAGCCACAAAATACTGTATAGACCATGGCTAGCAGACAAAAAAATGCAATGTATGCCTGCAAAGCGAGGATTTTTACTCTACAGATACACCGGCCGTCTGATGGAAATAACAGACTATTTCAATATGTGGCCTGTTTTTGGTTTTAAATTTTTTTAACCACAAAATGCTGTATAGACCAAGGCTAGCAGACAAAAAAATGCAATGTATGCCTGCAAAGCGAGGATTTTGACATCATAGATATATCAGGTGTCTGATGCAGATAAAAGACTGTTTCAATATGCGGCCTGTTTTTTGGTTTTAAAAATTTTTAACCACAAAATACTGTATAGACCAAGGCTAGCAGACAAAAAAATGCAATGTATGCTTGCAAAGCGAGGATTTGGACACCACAGATACACCAGGCGTCTGATGGAGATTACAGACTGTTTCAATATGTGGCCTTTTTTAAAAAAGAAAAATTTTAACCACAAAATAATGTATAGACCAAGGCTAGCAGACCAAAAAATGCAATGTGTGCCTGCAAAGCGAGGATTTGGACATCACAGATGCACCAGGCATCTGACGGAGAAAACAGACTGTTTCATTATGTGGCCTTTATAAAAAAAAAAAAAAATTAAACCACAAAATACTGTATAGACCAAGGCTAGCAGGCAAAAAAAGGCTATGTATGCTTGCAAAGCGAGGATTTCAACACCACAGATACACCAGGCATCTGACGGAGATAACAGACTGTTTCAATATGTGGCCTGTTTTGTTTTTTTTTATTTTGTTAGCCAAAAAATACTGTATAGACTGTTATGGCTAGCAGAACGCACCAAGTAAATATAGCTGTTTATTATAAATGGTGCGTTCGCAGCCCGGGGTTCACCGTGCAGGAGGAACCTGTTGCTAGTGAATGGTGGCACTGTTTGGTGGTATAGACTAGCTCTGTTACTTCACAGAGTAGCCATGAGAGGAAAGCACTGCACCCTGTTAGCCTCACAGGAGCACAAGCTTGCTGCCGAACTGATAGCAGTCAGTGGTTATGCACACATGCAATCTCCTCACCGGATGTGCCGGAATTCTAGGGGCTTATTTCAGCCGGGTCCCTGAATCCATTCATACATAACCACACTGGCACAAAGCACATATTTGGATTGATACTAGCGCATGGCCGTGCGGCCATGCGAGCCTTTTATAGCTGCAGCAAGTATAAGACCTTCCTAGAAGGACCAATCAGAGGCTGCCACAGAGCCTGAGCACCTTCAGGACCTTCCTGGAGAACCAATGGACTTTGCTGCAGTACCCAAGCATGTGACCCTCAATCTCCAATGAAAGATCTTACCCTGGGCATGCTCAGAAGGAGACAAGCAGAACTTAGTCCCAAAAGCATCTGCTCGCTGCTGCCGAGCCCTGGCTTCAATGGCAGAAGCTGGAAAAGCAGCAGTAACCCTTTGTACAGAGTCAGACTGAGCGAGACGCTGGGACAGACGTCTCCGCTGAGCAGACTCCAATGTGGCAGGAGACGAATGGGAGACCGCAGCGGAGATGGCCCGAGATTCCTCTTGTGCAGAGATGGGAATTCGACCCCTAACATTACCCCCCTCCTAAGGCCCCACCCCCCTTGGACCTCGCCACGCTCGAAGGCAGCAATGAGCTGCGGAGCCTTAATGTGCTCAGCAGGCTCCCAGGACCTGTCCTCAGGACCATAACCCTTCCAGTCCACCAAATAATTTTTTTTTCCACGTACCACCTTGCACCCCAAAATAGTGTTCACCTCATAATCGTCCGTAGACGAACCCGATGTCCCGGCAGATGTCTCGGAAAACCGGGACATGTAAACGGGCTTCAAGAGGGACACATGAAAGGTGTCGGTGATACCCAGATGTGGTGGAAGGGCTAAACGATAGACCACAGGGTTAACCTGTTCGAGAACCTTGAAAGGGCCCAAGTAGCGAGGTACAAACTTAGTGGACTCAACTCGCAGCCTGATGTTATGTGCATCGGCGGAGGACCTCATTCTCTCCTTGGAGGCCCGAATGGCATCCTGAGTGCAGTCCCAAATATCACGTGCCTCCACAGCCCAGTCTGCCACCCTGGAGTCAGCAGAAGACACAGGTATAGGCACATGTACCCGCGGATGCTGACCATAGTTAAGGAGGAATGGGGTTTGTCCAGTGGAATCAGCTACGGCGTTGTTCAGCGCAAACTCCACCCATGGTAGCAAGGATGCCCAGTCATCCTGCCTGGCTGATACAAAATGTCGCAGATATGTGACCAAGGTCTGGTTGGCCCTCTCTACCAACCCATTCGTCTCGGGATGATATGCAGAAGAGAGATTTAACTCAATGCTGAGAAGACGACAAAGCTCTCTCCAGAACCGAGACGCAAACTGGGGACCCCGGTCACTGACAATTTTGTCCGGCATACTGTGTAGGCGGAAAATGTGTTTTATAAACAACGCTGCCAAGGCTCGTGCAGAAGGTAGCCATGGAAGCGGTACCAAGTGCACCATTTTAGAAAAATGATCAGTGATAACCCAAATGATGGTACAGCCACGAGACTTGGGCAAACCCACCACAAAGTCCATCCCGACCATCTCCCAGGGCCTGTCTGCCACCGGCAAGGGATAGAGTAACCCAGCTGGCCGTTGTCGAGGAGACTTATTTTTGGCGCAGAAGACACACGCCCGAATATAATCTCCGACATCACGGACCATATGTGGCCACCAGTACATCCTTGAAAGCAGTTCAGATGTCCTCCTTGTCCCAAAGTGTCCACCCACCCTAGACGAATTGAGCCCAAGAGAGAACCTCCGGTCACAAATTAATGGGTACAAAAGTCTTGGCCAGAGGCACAGACTCTAGCGAAACCGGAGCTATGGTTCTCAGGCTCTCAGAAGGGACAATAAGGCGAGGCTCCCCTTCCTCCTCCGATGATGACACAAGGAGCGAGAGAGGGCGTCAGCACGAATGTTCTTCTCCCCAGTGAGATAATGGAGGGTGAAGTGGAACCGGGAGAAGATCAAGGACCATCTGGCCTGACGAGAATTTAGCTGCTGGGCTGTTTGCAAATATACCAGTTTTTTGTGGTCTGTGAAGACTTGAAAGGCAAAGCGAGCCCCCTCCAAAAGATGTCTCCACTCCGAGAAAGCCAACTTCAGTGCTAGCAACTCCCTGTCCCCGATGGAATAATTCCTCTCCGCTGGTGTGAAGGTCTTGGAGAACATGAAGCAAGGATGCTTCCGACCTTGAGCATCCTTTTGGAAGAGGACTGCTCCTGCACCAATGGATGAGGCTTCCACCTCCAATATAAACGGCTTATCAACAACGGGACGATGTAGGATGGGAGCGCTAGCAAAATGAGACTTAATGGAAGAGAAGGCCCTGGAGACCTCTTCAGACCACAATTTGGGATTTGCTCCCTTCTTGGTGAGGGCTACCAAGGGAGCTACCAAAGTTGAGAAGTGGGGAATGAACTGGCGATAGTAATTAATGAACCCCATAAAGCGCTGCACCGCTTTAAGAGAATGGGGTTCTTGCCAGTCGATCACAGCCTGTAGTTTGGCAGGATCCATAGCCAATCCCTGGGCAGAGATGATATAGCCCAGGAAAGGTAAAGACTCCTGCTCAAACATACACTTCTCCAACTTTGCATACAAGGAATTTGCCCGTAAGAGGTCAAAGACTGCCAACATCTCTCCGATGGGAGTCAATATCTGGAGAGAAGATGAGAATATCATCCAGATAGACTACGACCGAGGTGGAGAACATATCCCGGAAGATATCGTTGACAAAGTCTTGGAAAATGGCTGGGGCATTACAGAGCCCGAAGGGCATCACTAGATACTCATAGTGCCGATCCCTGGTATTAAACGCCGTCTTCCATTCGTCCCCCTCAAGGATGCGAATCAGGTTATAAGCACCCCGCAGATCTAATTTGGTAAATACCCTTGCTCCCCGTAGCCTATCAAAGAGCTCTGAAATCAGGGGCAATGGGTACTTATTCTTAATGGTGATGGAGTTAAGTCCCCTGTAATCTATGCAAGGACGTAACTCTCCGTTCTTCTTCTGCACGAAGAAGAACCCGCCCCTGCAGGTGACACTGGCTTCCTAATGAACCCTCTTGCCAAATTCTCCTGGATGTTTTGGGACATAGCCTCTGTCTCCGGGAGAGAGAGGGGATAGACACGTCCCCAAGGAGGTTCTGCTCCAGGCAAGAGATCAATAGGACAGTCATAGGGACGGTGAGGCGGAAGGGTCTCCGCAGCCTTTTTGGAGAAGACATCTGCATAGGACCAATAGCATTTGGGAAGAGAGTGTCTCAGTGGTGGAAACCTGAACACACTCTCTCACACATCTGCCCTTACATGATTCACTCCAATATCCTCCCAGAGGTCCACTCAATATGTGGGGAGTGGAAACGGAGCCAGGGTATTCCCAGCAGAATCTCGTCCATTCCCTCGGGAAGGACAAGAAGGGAAATAATCTCCTGGTGGGAAGTCGACATGGATAACGTGAAAGGGACAGTCTGGTGTGTGATTTGTGTGGGAAGTGTCGACCCATTCACTACTCTAACAGTCACCGGTTTGGCGAGCATCGCCTGAGGTATTGCATGGCGCAGAACAAAAGCAGAGGACATGAAATTCCCCTCTGCTCCAGAGTCCACACAAAGCTCGACTGTTAGAGAAGATGAGCCTAATGTGATTTTCCCTTTCAAGGACAACTTGGAAGAAAATGCCGCTGTGTCTAGTGAACCTCCTCCAATGGCTACTAGATGTAATCGTTCTCCCGACCGCCGTGGACATTTATTGGCATAATGTCCTAGTTGTTGACAATTTTTACAAACCACGGGTACCCGAGTGGGCCGGGAGTTAGGTCCCGTTCGAGAAACCTCTATGGCCTCATGGGAGTCGGACACCTGAACGGAAGATTCTAGAGGTTATGGCAAAGATGGGAGCCAGCCGAAACCTCTGCCTACACTGGGTCTGCTCTAACCTCCGCTCGTTAAAATGGAGGTCAATGCGGGTAGATATAGTAATGAGCTCCTCCAGTGTGGCAGGAATCTCCCTGGTGGCCAAGGCATACTTCACATGGTCTGCCAGTCCTTTCCAGAACACCGGAATAAGGACTTTATCCGGCCACTTCAGCTCTGAGTCCAGAGTCCGGAATTGGACGGCGAACTGACTGACCATGGACGAACCCTGTTTTATTGCCAACAATTGGAGCGCGGTATCGTGGGTGACACGAGGTCTCAAAAAGACCTGTTTCAGAGCGTCCAGGAAAAGAGAAGCACTCTGCACCACACGATCATTATGCTCCCATAGCGGCGTTGCCCACTCCAACACCCTGCCCGACAAAAGGGATAAAATAAATCCCACTTTCGCCCATTCCATAGGAAAACGTGCAGCCAGGAGCTCAAGATGTATGGAGCACTGACTCACGAATCCCCGACATAGCTTACTGTCACCAGCAAACTTGTCTAGAAGCGGGAAACGGGATAAAGTCAGAGCAGGGGTGGCAGAGGACAAACTGGCTGCAGCTACACTTGCAGCCTGAACAGCGACTGCGGTAACATCCACAGCTGAGGTTGTGCGCTCAAGAGCCGCCAACCTATCCTCCAGCTGCTGGATGTACCGCTGTAAACGCTGATCGTACGCCATTTACTAGCCAGACCCTGGCACTGGTATTCTGTTACAGTTAGCGGAACGCACCGAATAAATATAGCTGTTTATTATAAATGGTGCGTTCCCAGCCCGGGGTCCACCGTGCAGGAGGAACCTGCTGCTAGTGAATGGTGGCACTGTTTGGGGGTATAGACTAGCTCTGTTACTTCACAGAGTAGGTGTGAGAGGAAAGCACTGTGCCCTGTTAGCCTCACAGGAGCACAAGCTTGCTGCTGAACTGATAGCAGTCAGTGGTTATGCACACATGCAATCTCCTCACCGGAGGTGCTGGAATTCTAGGGGCTTATTTCAGCCGGGTCCCTGAATACATTCATACAATCTCCTCACCAGAGGTGCCGGTATTCTAGGGGCTTATTTCAGCCGGGTCCCTGAATCCATTCATACATAACCACACTGGCGCAAAGCACATATTTGGATTGATACTAGCGCATGGCCGTGCGGCCATGCGAGCCTTTTATAGCTGCGGCAAGTACAAGACCTTCCTAGAAGGACCAATGACAGGCTGCCACAGAGCCTGAGCACCTTCAGGACCTTCCTGGAGAACCAATGGACTTTGCTGCAGTACCCAAGCATGTGACCCTCAATCTCCTATGAGAGATCTTACCCTGGGCATGCTGAGAAGGAGAAAAGCAGGACTTAGACCCAAAAGTGTCTACTCGCCGCTGCCCAGCACTGGCTTCAATGGCAGTAGCTGGAAAAGCAGCAGTAACCCTTTGTACAGAGTCAGACTGAGTGAGACGCTGGGACCGACGTCTCTGCTGAGCAGACTCCACTGCGGCAGGAGACGAATAAGAGACCGCAGCGGAGATGGCCTGAGATTCCCCCTGTGCAGAGGCAGGAACTCGACCCCTAACATAGACCATGGCTAGCAGACAAAAAATACAATGTATGCCTGCAAAGTAAGGATTTTGACACCACAGATACACTGTGCGTCTGACGGAAATAACAGACTGTTTAAATATGTGGCCTTTTTTCATAAAAGAAAAATTTTAACCACAAAATACTGTATAGACCAAAGCTAGCAGACCAAAAAATGCAATGTGTGCCTGCAAAGCGAGGATTTGGACACCACAGATACACCGTGCATCTGAGGGAGAATACAGACTGTTTAAATATGTGGCCTTTTAAAAAAAATAAATAAATAACCTCAAAATTCTGTATAGACCAAGGCTAGCAGACCAAAAAATGCAATGTATGCTGCAAAGTGAGGATTTGGACACCACAGATACACGAGGCATCTTACGGAGCTAACAAACTGTTTCAATATGTGGCCTTTTTAAAGAAAAAAAATTTAATCCACAAAATAATGTATAGACAAGGCTAGAAGACCAAAAAATGCAATGTATGCTTTAAAAGTGACGATTTTGACACCAAAGATACACCAGGGCATCTGATGGAGATAGCAGACTGTTTCAATATGTGGCCTGTTTTTTTGTTTTAAAATTTTTTTAACCACAAAATACTGTATAGACCAAGGCTAGCAGACCAAGCAATGCAATTTATGCTGGCAAAGTGATGATTTTGACACCACAGATGCACCGGGCGTCTGGAGGAGATAACAGTCTGTTTCAATATCTGGCCTGTTTTTTGTTTTTAACATTTTTTTAACCACAAAATAATGTACAGACCAAGCTAAGCAGACAAAAATATGCAATGCATGCTTACAAAGCAAGGATTTGGACACCACAGAAACACCAGGCGTCTGTCGGAGATAATAGACTGTTTCAATATGTGGCCTTTTAAAAAAAAAAAAAAAAAAAATTTAAACCACAAAATACTGTATAGACCAAGGCTAGTAGACAAAAAATGCAATGTACAGTATGCCTGCAAAGCGAGGTTTTTGACACCAGAGATACACCGAGTGTCTGACGGAGATAACAGACTGTTTCAATTTGTGGCCTGTTTTTTGTTTTAATTTTTTTAACCTAAAGTACTGTATAGACCAAGACTAGCAGAAAAAATGCAATGTATGCCTGCAAAGCGAGGATTTGGACACCACAGATACACCATGCGTTTCACGGAGATAACAGACTGTTTCCATATGCAGCCTTTTAAAAAAAAAATGTAACCACAAAATACTGTATAGACCAAGGGTAGCAAACCAAAAAATGCAATGCATGCCTGAAAAGCAAGAATTTGGAGACCACACAGATAGACCAGGCGTCAGACAGAGATAACAGACTGATCAAAATGGGGCCTTGATTTTTTTTGGCCCACCAAAATTGTGTCAGTAAGTAGGCTATGAAACAAAAAAAAATTGGAGTACTAAAATTGTAAAATATTTAGCTCAATGATATGCGATGTGTGTAGAGTACAAATCACAGTGATGAATATAAGAACTGTACCTAAATATTTTTGGGCCAGCTACAGATTTTTTGGGCAGCAAAATGGTGTCCAAAAATGTTGTAATAAACTCCCAAAAAATAATATAGTACCAAAAAAAGGCCAGATTTGTCTGAGAATTCACATCTGATGCCTGGGACAGAATTTTTTTTAAATTGTTAGATTTTCACGCTTTTGTATTGCAATGATCTGGCTGTAGTCTGCAATGTGACCAAGCAAATAAATGTAGAAAAAGGGGGCTATGGATTGATTTCTAATAAAATTAGCAGGTATAAGGTGCAAAAAAAAAAAAATTGCCAAGGATACCTGCAGATACGTATATATCAAACACACAGTAGCAGAACGGAATGGAGCTTTTTGAAGTATGCAGTAAGATCTATATACTCACATACAGTGCCTGCATGCCTTGCACTGATGTGGATATGAGCACATAGACTCCCCTGCCTACCTAGCGCTGCAATCTATGTACCCCTGCGTTAGCCATAAAAAGGACTTTTGGTTTGTCAGGATTTGTGGAATGAACACTAGTAGAACCACAGTAACTAATGAAAGTAAGAATCTGACCCTATCTCAGCAGTAGCTCTCCCTACACTAGCTGAGTCCTGAGCAGAATGAGGTGAGCAGGGCAGTGCCAGGTCTCTTATAAACCTGATGATGCTGTGTGGCCAGCCAATCACTGCAATACCACAACAAAGATGGCTGCGGTATTATAGTGCATGGCAGACAATCCCTGCACACTGAATGGCACTCTAAAAAGCTCCAAAATTATAAGGAGAAGACCCGAGCTCCCACCAAATAATCCCAGAAATATTAGGTGGTCGCTGAGCACACCGAGCATAGTGATACTCAGGTGCGTAACGAGTAGTGGCAAGCACGTTCTATCATCACTAATAATAATCAGATAAATGTCAAACAAAAATTGAATGTTGCATAGTAATAGATGAGCAACTTTATTTTTTATTACTGTAATGAAATTATATATACCAAAAATATATATTTCTACTCATTTAGGTTCAAGACAATCAAGTAAAAAATTAAGAATCAGCACCCCAATGACATGAAAAAAAGATGTAGTTTAATATATTTAGTATTTTAAAAATTTAAAACATTTCTTTTTACATTTGAAAAAATGTCACAATGTTGCCATGAATGTAGAAATGGTTGCAACAAATTTTTACCATTAATTAGCAGAGGATACATTTTTTGCTTTAGGAAGGGAAGCTGCAATTACTAGAATGCATAATGCTAACCTGAAAAATACTGTGATGACACCAATGGTGTCACTGGTGCTGCCTAGGGGCGCTATCAGGGGGCACAGGAACAAGGGCAGGGAGTGCAGGAACAAGGCATGCGGTGCGCAAGGACCTAAGACTAAGCAGTGAGCACAGGACCTGGCACAGAGCAGTCATGTGACCAGGGGGGCAGAGTGCAGGGAAGGCCAACTGAGTGCACAGAGTGCAAGCACAGACAGTATATGTGGTCAAGGAAAGCCGAGGATCAAAAGCCAGATGAGAGCATAGTACCTAGGGATAAGACAAAGAGTAAATGGAGACAAGCCAAGGGGTCAGATAACCGGAAAGGACAGGGCAGTATAAAGCAGAATAGAGAGGCAAAGGTCAGGGGACAAACTGGGTCATACACAGCAAGTCAAACAAGCAAAGAGGCATAACGTTTATGGATTAGTAACCTGGGTCAGCAACCACAAACCAAGTATATGGAAGTATCACTGGCATCAAATCCAGGAACTCCCAACATTAAATAGCCACCCCAGAACCAAAGAGAGGCAAACTAAAATTAACCCTGACCTGACCATTATGGAGGTGGAACTACTGTGTCCAGTGTTATGAAAGTACCCCCCTCTCAAAGGGGGGCCGATGGTCCCCAAGTTTCCCAGGAAACTGGGCATGAAAGGGGCACACCAGATGATCGGCATGAACCGATCGGGCAGTAACCCAGGATCGGTCCTCAGGACCATACCCCTTCCAGTGCACAAGATATAGAAGGGAACGGTGGACCAATCTGGAATCCAAGTCGTACTCCTCCTGACTATCCACCAATACAGGAGGCGAGGGACCCAATGATGCTTCTTCTATAGCCCCCAATGGTTTCAGCAGGGCCCTCTGGAATACATTGGGGATGATAAAAGATGCTGGATGACGCAAACAAAATGCCACTGGGTTAACTACCTCTGTGATCTCATAAGGGCCAATAAACCTAGGTCCCAATTTTACTGAAGGAACCTTAAGCTTATTGTTTCGCGTAGACAGCCACACTTTATCCCCACCCCAAAGGGTGAGTTCCACAGTTCATCTTCTGTCAGAAAAAAATTTAAATTCCTCTGAACCTTCCCAATGTCGTTTTGGACCTCCCGCGATAAATTCCCCAACTGCTGTACAGCAATATCAGCCCCTGATGGGCAACTGGAATCCAGGCGAGAAAACTCTCCAAAGTGTGGATTAAACCCATAATTACAGAAGAAAGGGGAGGTACCTGTAGAGTGGTTAACATGGTTATTGAACGCAAACTCTGCTAAAGGCAAGGCATCGGACCAGGCCTCTTGACTGGAGATGGCAAGGCAGTGCAAAATTTGTTCTAACAACTGATTGGTCTGTTCAGTCTGACCATTGGTCTCCGGATTGTAGGCCGAAGAAAAGGACAACTCAATACCCAACCTTTTACAAATGCCCTCCAAAATCTGGACACAAACTGAACAACATGGTCAGACACCACATTCAAGGGCAGACCATGCAAGCAAACCACATGTTTAATAAACAACCTAGACAAGGTCTTAGCAGAGGTTAGTGCAACTAATTGAACAAAGTGTGCTTGCTTGGTAAACCTGTCCACCACACCCAGATGACAGTATTACCCTTGGAGGGAAGAAGATTGGTGATAAAGTCTATGGAAAAAATGTGTCAATGGTCTACAGGAACTGGCAAAGGCACCATTTCCCCAGCAGGCCAGTTATGAAAGCTCTTAGCGCGGGCACAAACTTCACAGGCAGACACAAACTTCCTCACATCAGATGTAAGCGAGGCCCACCAAAAATCACTTGCGATGGCCTGAGTAGCCGAAATCCCTGGATGTCCACTCAGTACCGAATCATGGAACTCCTGGAGGACTCTGAGTCGAAGTTAAACCGGAGCAAACAATTTTCCACCAGCTTGGACAGGGAGCCTGAGACTGGGCTTCCTGAATCTCCTGTTCCAAACCTGCAGACACATCAGCCACTACCCTACCTTCAACCAGGTTGAAGAATGGAGGATGAGGGCTCGGGGGGAGAAACTGGGTTCAGACTTTGAGACAAGGCATCAAGAACTGGAACCGGGAAGAGAAAAGTGACCATCTGGCTTGCCTGGGGCTCAACCTTTTAGCAGACTCAATATACGACAGGTTCTTGTGGTCCATAACTACAGTAATGAGATGAACCACCCCCTCCAAAAAATGCCTCCATTCTTCAAAGGCCAACTTAACCACAAGAAGTTCCCAATTACCCATGTCATGATTTCTTTTGGCCGGGGAGAACTTCTTGGAGAAGAAGGCATATGGTCTCATATTGGTCAAGGTGGCGGGCCCCTGGGACAGCAATGCCCCTCTGAGGCTTCAACCTCCACCACAATAAGCACCGGGGAAGTTATAAAACTTTTTCAGAGTGAGAAACGCCACTACCACTGAGGCAAACCAGTTCTTGACATCAGCCCTCTTCTGTGTCAAGTCAGTGAGGGGCTTGACCACCTGAGAGAACCCTTTAATAAACCTCCGGTAGCAATTGGCGAATCCCAAGAAGCGCTGAAGGCCCTTCAGGTCCCATTGTTGAACCCAATCTACAATGGCCTGTACCTTTTTGGGATCCATACAAAACCCCTCACTAGAGACAATGAACCCAAAGAAAGGCAGTTACTGGACCAAAAATGAACATTTCTCTAGTTTAGCGAAAAGTTGGCTCTCCCTGAGACTCTGAAGAACCGCCCAAAGGTGACCAATATGTGTCTGCTTATCAAGTGAATAGATTGTCATCCAAGTATATAATCACAAACCACCCAATAAAATCAGAAAACATATGATTGATGAAGTTTTGGAAAACCGCAGGGGCATTGGTCAGACCAAACGGCATAACTAAATTTTCAAATAGCCCTTCTGAGGTGAGAAATGCGGATTTCCACTCATCCACCTCCCACACCCGGATGAGGTTATATGCCCCCACCTGTCTAGTTTTGAAAATCATTTGGCCAAAGATAATTGGTTCCACAAATCGGGAATGAGTGGGAGGGGATATGTGTTTCTTACAGTAATCAGTATTACTGTATTCAGTTCCCGAAAGGCATGGCATGGGCGAAGACCACCGTCTTTTTGTTTTACAAAAAAAAGCCTGCAGCAACAGGAGACACGGAAGGGCGGATATGCCTCTTGCGGAGACGCTCAGGTATGTACTTCATGGCGACCAGTTCGGGACCAGAAAGGTTAAACAATCGGGCCTTAGGCAACTTAGCCTCAGGAATTAGGTCAATGGCACAATCAAAAGGGCAGTGTGGTGGTAACCCCTCGGCCTGACTTTCAGAGAACACGTCTTTGAAGTCCTTCAGGTACTCCAGAATACCCTCCAGACCGACGGACAACACAGACACAGAATTTAGACATTTGTTTTCACAGTTGGATCACCATTTAACAATCTCTCAGGCCTCCCAGTCAATAACTGGATTATGACATTGCAACCAAGGAAACCCCAAAACCAAACCAGCAGGGAGGTTGTGCAGAATGAAACAGGCTATATGCTCCAGATGAACAGATCCCACCTTAAGGACGAATTCTTTAGTAACAGAGCGGATCCCGTCCTTGGTGAACGGGGTTGAGTCAATTGCCACCACTCTCATGGGTTTGTCCAACCTGACTGTCCCTATCTCACAGTGAGCCACCAACCTTGAGTCAATCAAGTTCACTGAAGATCCGCAATCCACAAAAGCAGAAGAGGGAAAAAAACAATTGTTCATACCAACTTCCCATTTTAACAATAGTTTGAAGGCTGAGGAGAAAAGTACCTGTGGGTCTGGGTAACCTCCTCTGCAGTTACCCAGACCTAGTCGTTCCCTGAGACTCTTCACAATACAAGCAGAGTTTTTTCTCTCTGTGGCGTCTCCTCTCCTTTTCCTTCATGGAGACAGCCCCCACCTCCATGGGCTCAACTGGTGACAAAGGCTTCAGTTTCACTGTCAACAGAGGAGCATTTCATTGCACAATACCTCTGTCTCTCAGCCTGTGGTCCATGTGGATGGCCTGGGTCATGGCCTCCTCCAGAGAGTCGGGTGGTGAGTGCAGAGCCAAAGCATCCTTTAAATGCTCAGAGAGACCCCATCGTAACAGCCCCCTGAGTGCTGAGTTGTTCCAGGAAACCTCGGGTGCCCATTACCCGTACTTAGAAAAGTACCACTCAGCTGAGCGCTTTCCCTGGGTAAGACTCATAATCGTGTCCTTTGCCAGTCTCACCCGATCAGGTTCATCATAAATAAGACCCAAGGCCTCGAAGAACCGATCAACAGACATTCTCTCAGGGGAGGTAGGAGATGGGGAGAAAGCCCAGGATTGCGGCCCCTCACGTAACAGGGAAATAACTATCCCCACCCTTTGACTTTCATCACCCGAGGACCGAGGACTCAGGGAAAAAAGTAACTTACAACTCTCTTTAAATACTCAGAATTTTTTTTTATCCCCAGAAAAGATGCCCAGCAGTTTGACAGAGGGTTCACGAGAGGATAGGGAAACATGTGACACAGTACCCTTCACATTGCCAGATGAAGAAGAGGCACCACAGACAGTATTAACTGTATCTGCCAACTCCCTCTGTACCTGTTGGTGAGAAGCAACCAGCGCTCTTTGCTCAACAGATAGGTTCTGCATCATCTTGGTCAGATTAGATACCTGATCTGACAGAGCACGCAGTGGGTCCATAACAAACACACACACAAAAAAAAACCTGAAAAATTGTAAGGGTCGTAGATAATGTGATGACACCAGAGGTGTCACTGGTGCTGCCTAGGGGCACTATCAGGGGGCACGGGAACAAGTGCTGGGAGTGCAGGAACAAGGCACGTGGTGCGCAAGGACCTGAGACTAAGCAGTGAGCACAGGACCTGGCACAGAGCAGTCATGTGACCAGGGGGGCAGAGTGCAGGGAAGGATCCGCGCAACAACACCAAATTATGTTAGCCCATTCACTGTTGCTTCAGCAGTGTGGGAAAAGTTGCTAGGCAAGATTTTTTTATGAATCAAATATCAGCAATTTTGAATTTGCATGAAACCATAAATTTCAGGAAATTGGTCTTGAACTCGATCCTCCACGAATCAGTCTGCTCATCTCTAACTGATAAGCATTGCTTCTGACTGCCACATGCACATACATGTTCTGTGTGACACTGAGTCAGAAATGTGATGATAAGCCACTACTCATGGTCAAGCTGTAAGACAGTATAGTTAAGAGGTCCAGGGTCAGATACCAAGAGAGCTTTTCATAAACAGATGGGTGAGAAAAAGGTGTCAGGTCAAAGTCCGAAATTGTAGCAGATCAAGAAAAAGGAGCTAAGAAAACGGATGGACAAAGGCAAGGTCCGAGGCAGCAAAAGATCAGAAACAGAGCTGTTAGGCTCCGCAGCTGCATATGTCGCGGATGTGTGACAATCACGACACATGCATGGAGAGCCCAGCAAACAGGCGACACATGCAGCTGCAGAGCTGAACAACTGATCAGCCAGAGCGATCCAGGAAGCCGGGTTCCCTCTGCAGCTTTTTTGGTATTCCTATAGCTTGCCAAACAAGCCCTGACTCGATCAAATTTGCTCATCTCTACTCATCACACCCCTGCCTCAGATTGGACAGCTGAGCTGTCACTCACTGCATCTAGGACACAGTGAGTGGTGGGATCTTGACACTCTGGCTTTGTCAAGCATATTATTTTCAATATAGGGTGGGAGGATTCCACTGACGCTTATGTGCAGGAGAGGCAAAAGAATTGTAGGAGGGAACAGCCTAATCTTTAACTCCCCCCTACAAATGAAATATACAGGCTCCCATTCACATTGGATGGTGGGCCAGTCCAAACCTTCAATTTGGCCAACTTTTGTGTGAAGTCCTTAATGTGTGTCGAGATTTCTAATGTAGCAGTATTATGCAGTATTACAGCTCAATAATCCACAGAGCTGTTCAGAGCAACAATTAATTATCCAAAAACATATAGGAGGACCTATTGTTCCTCCATATGCCTCCAATTTCCAATGTAGACATACAGTGGCTTGCGAAAGTATTCACCTCCTTGGCATCCTCTGTGTTTTGCTACTTCATAACCTGAAATTTCACGTTTCTTTGAAGGTTTGCATCAGTTAATGAAAAGAACATGCCTACAACTGTGAACATTTGGTTTTCTTTTTGTGTGAAGTAACAACTAGTGTTGAGCGATACTTTCCGATATCGGAAAGTATCGGTATCGGAAAGTATCGGCCGATACCGTGACAGTATCGGAATCCAATCCGATACCGATACCCGATACCAATACAAGTCAATGGGACTCAAGTATCGGACGGTATTCCTGATGGTTCCCAGGGTCTGAAGGAGAGGAAACTCTCCTTCAGGCCCTGGGAACCATATAAATGTGTAAAAGAAAGAATTAAAATAAAAAATATCGCTATACTCACCTGTCCGACGCAGCCGGGACTTCAGCGAGGGAACCGGCAGCGTTGTTTGTTTAAAATTCGCGCTATTACTTGGTTACGTGAATTCCCGGCTTGTGATTGGTCAGGTCGGCCATGTTGCCGGGACGCGGACCAATCACAGCAAGCCGTGACGAAATTACGTCACGGCTTGCTGTGATTGGTCCGCGTCCCGGCAATATGGCCGCCCTGACCAATCACAAGCCGTGACGTCACGGGAGGCTGGACACGCGCTCATTTTAAAATGGGCGCGTGTCCAGCCTCCCGTGACGTCACGGCTTGTGATTGGTTGCGCCGCGATCAACCAATCACAAGCCGGGAGGCTGGACGCGCTCATTTTGAAATGGGCGCGTGTCCAGCCTCCCGTGACGTCACGGCTTGTGATTGGTTGCGCCGCGATCAACCAATCACAAGCCGGGAGGCTGGACGCGCTCATTTTGAAATGGGCGCGTGTCCAGCCTCCCGGCTTGTGATTGGTTGACCGCGACGCAACCAATCACAAGCCGTGACGTCACGGGAGGCTGGACACGCGCCCTTTTTAAAATGAGCGCGTTTCCAGCCTCCCGTGACGTCACGGCTTGTGATTGGTTAATGGCGGCCATGTTGCCGGGACGCGGACCAATCACAGCAAGCCGTGACGTATTTTCGTCACGGCTTGCTGTGATTGGTCCGCGGCCCGGCAACATGGCCGCCCTGACCAATCACAAGCCGGGACTTCGCGTAACCATGTAAAAGCGGGAATTTTAAACAAACAACGCTGCCGGTTCCTGCGCTGAGGTCCCGGCTGCGTCGGACAGGTGAGTATAGCGATATTTTTTATTTTAATTCTCTATTTTACACATTTTAACATTAATGTTGTTCCGATACCCGATACCCGATACCACAAGAGTATCGGAATCCCGGTATCGGAATTCCGATACAGCAAGTATCGGCCGATACCCGATACTTGCAGCATCGGAATGCTCAACACTAGTAACAACACATAGGACATAATTACTTAAAACATCAGTGTGCATAACTATTCACTGCCTAAAGTCAATACTTTTTAGAGCCTCCTTTTACTTCAATAACAACTGCAAGTCATTTTGTTATGGAAATATTAGGGTTGGATAAATATATCCCTGTGTGTGCTGCGGCCGCTCCCAATTAGACTGAGTATTTTGAGCGCTCATCAAGAATGGACTGTACACAACTGTGACAGAACAACATTCCATCAATACTGGTACTTTATTGTACATACATAGTTTTATATTTTCACATAGAAAGGAGTGGTTAGGGGTTGTCAGGGGTGGTTAGTTAATTACCATATTGTCTAGCTCTTCTGTCATTGGTTATCTAAACATATATGGAATATTGTGATTAATGCTCATATGACTGCTGACCAAGCAACTAAACTTGAGTTCTGTATGTAGGACAGAGTTGAGACATTTGACACTGTTGGTCTGCCGTTTCAGCAAGATTCAGCTATATTCTAGGCATTATTTCAGACATCTGACCCAACTTCCGCTTTTGAGAATGAAAACCCCCATACAATCTGTCTGGCTTATAACAGGCTTATATCAGTTCATTGTCAGCCATTTTAAGCCATTTATTATAATGTATATATTAGCTGTGAGTATATAAGTATATATTTGATTATAGAGGAGTATACATGCAAGTGAGATCTACATGATATATATATTTCTATCACAAGCCCCCCTTAGATATCACTTGCCCTAATCCTAGCCTCCTGTCCCAAAGTGCTGCAACTCTTTTGTGCTGTTGGCGAACTGACACAAGCCTAACGCCTGTGCCCCACTCCGTACAGACTTTTCGCAAATGGGCGGTCAGGAGATCTGTCCCTAACGGGGGTTCATTGCAATCAGTCTCTTAGTCAATAGCATGTGTAGTGAGCGATGTGCAGTCTTTATCAGGTAGGTCATCTGTTCGGTCAGGCAGGGCATCCACAACATCATTCTGGTTTGGGTGTCATCTTCTGGTAGGGGAGCTTTCTTGCCATGCGATGAGTGGATCCAAGTGGGTCTTCCCTCCAGTTTCACAGAGTTTGGTGTCATCAGCAGCACTTGAGTAGGACCATCAAATCTGGGATCGAGTGGTGTTCTCCTTACAAACTTTTTCACCAACACCCAGTCTCCTGGCTTCAAGGAGTGCATACCGGATACTGTATCTGGATCTGGCAATGAAGAAAAAAACTCGAGAATGGATGTTAGCAAGTTTCTTGGTGATTTCAATTACATAAGCAGACAAAGTATCATATTACATAGTCAGCTGCTGAGGGAAAGGATACCCCTAACCTGGGACTAGACCCAAACAAAATTTCATATGGTAACAGCTTTTCTGGGCCTCTGGGAGTGTGCCTAACACTGAGTAGTGTGATTGGGAGTGTGTAGGCCTAAGTCTGATCCTACTGCTGACTAGATCTCTCGTGTGAGATTTGCTGTGAATGCGGGTCCCTGGTCACTCTCTATCACTTCTGGGACCCCATAGCTGCATATCTCATCTCTGAGAGTAGCTTCTTTGCAGTAGTCTTTGCTGACTGGTTCCTCACTGGGA
The DNA here is from genome assembly GCF_051348905.1 of Ranitomeya variabilis. NCBI lineage: Eukaryota > Metazoa > Chordata > Amphibia > Anura > Dendrobatidae > Ranitomeya > Ranitomeya variabilis. The sequence goes on from NC_135237.1 coordinate 315,449,537, forward strand.
AAGCTTCTGTCCATCCTGAGAACACGTCCACGACCACAAGGGCATATTCGAATCCTCCACTTGGCGGCATCTGGATGTGGTCTATCTGGATCCTCTGGAAGGGGGTACAGTGGTCTGGCAAGTTGATGTGTGGGAACTTTCTTCATTCTTCCAGGGTTGCATTTGCCACAGGTCAGACAGCTGTTTATGAACTTGGCTGTTAGGGTGGAGATTTCTGGAGCGAACCAGTAAGCACCAATCGGATCATTCATCTGTGTCTTTAATCTGTGTGTGGGCCCATGTGCCAACTGGACCACCATAGGGTACATGCTTCGGGGTAAACAGGGTTTGTAGTCCATTGAGTATACCCTTCCTTCTTCATGTGTTGCTCACTTTTGCATCCAGCATTCCTTCTTGTCCTTTGGGGCTTGCTCTTGCAGCTTTTTTGAGCAGATCCCAGGATGTCATCTTGTCAGGTTTCCTGTCTTCAGCCGTCCTGTAGTAGCCGTCCGGCTCTACGACCTCTTCCACTTTTCCATATTGTCTTCCTTTGACTGCTTCTTTGGTTGCCATATCCGCCATATTGTTGCCTCGTGCCTCTACTGTGTTTAGTTTTCCATGCGCTTTGACTTTTAGTACTGCCACCACTTTTGGAAGTTGAAGTGTGTTCAGCAGGTCCTTAATGGCTCCATGATGCTTCACGGTTGTTCCGCTTGCTGTTATGAAGTCCCTTGCAGCCCAGATGGGTCCGAAGTCGTGTGCTATGCCATGCAAGTACCTTGAATCGGTATACATTTTCTCAGTCTTGTCTTCTGCCATCTGGTAGGCCTTCATCAGCGCTATCAGTTGTGCTTCCTGGGCTGACAGACTGGGCGGCAGACTTCTGGACCACAGGATCTCTTGATTGCTGGTCACTGCACATCCCTTGTGGAATCTTCCTTCATCATCTGCAAATCTGGAGCCATCCACATAGAGGATCAACTCTGGGTTGGTCAGTGGCTCTTCTGCCACCTTGGGTAGTCCTGCTGTTTCCTGTTGCATGATGCTGAAGCAATCATGGTCATCCGTCCGGAGCAAATTCAGATCCCTGCAGAAGGTATCATGCAGATTTTGATCAGACTTTTTATCTGACGATCCGTATCTGTATCCCCCCTTGGGAGTGGGAGTAGAGTGGGCGGATTGAGGACTGTGCATCTGGAGATGGTGACATTGTTGGGCAGGAGTAGAGAGCACTGGAGGCGAAGATGCCTGGCGGTGGAGAGATGTTTTAGCTGGGTTTGGTTGAGGATTGCTGAGATGTCATGCAGAACCAGGATTTCCAATGGTTTTTTCCACTGATGTCAGTAGTCCTGTCCAGGAGGGCGTGTGCTGCAACTGCTGCTCTCATGTGGGAGGAAGAGGCTCCCCTTGAAACTGGATCCAGGCAAGCTGAAAAGTAGTCCGAAAGTCTCTGCTTTCCCCCCTGAAGCTGTGTTAGGACTCCAGTAGCAAGGCCTTCTCTTCTCATCAAGTAGAGACGGAATGGCTTCTAGTAGTCAGATAGGCCTAGTGCTGGCGCTGAGACTACAGAGCCTTTTAACTTCTTGAACGAACTGAAGGCCACATCTGTCTGGAGGAACGGGGTCACGCTGTTTTATTCACACAGAGGCTGCATTAGGACGGAAGCATCAGGGACCCAGGCTCTGCAATACGAAACTAGACCAAGGAAGGCCTGTAGCACCTTTTGAGTTGTTGGAGGAACCATCTTCTCTACTGTGGTCTTCCGGTCACCTGTCAGGTATTTCACCTGGTGAGCAATACAGTGTCTCTGGAACGTAACTCGCTTCCTGACACCACTGGACTTTGTTCTTTGAGATCTTGCAGTGCTGCTCCGCCAGGTAGAGTAGGAGATACAAGGAATGGGCTTTACACGTGTCAAAGTCAATTGCACAAAGGAGTAGATTGTCCATGTATTGTAGCAGGGTCACTTCTGCATGTTCTGTGACCCAGTTGGTGAGGACTGTGGACATTGCTTTGGTGAACCGTGAAGGGCTGTTCTGGGCCCACTGTGGCATCACTGTCCATGTGTGTTGTCCCCCCTGGTGCATTAAGGCAAGCAGGAACTGGTCTTCCGGATGAACTGGAACACTGGAGAAAACGTTAGCCAGGTTGTTCACTGTGAACACTTTTGCTGTGGCAGGCACATTTGAGAGCAGAGTGTGCGGATTCGGCATAATTGCAGTTTCAAACACTGTGGCATCACTCACAGCTCTCAGGTTATATACCATTCTGAACTTGGCTGGCTCTCCTTTTACAGTCTTTTTCTTGACGGGGAAAAGCGGGGTATTGCAAGGCGATGTGCAAGGAACAATGATTCCTATTTCCAGGTAGACCTTCAGTTGGTCAGAGGCAGCTTGACTGTAGGCCTGGCCTGGGCCTTACGAGGGTACGGGGTACATGGCTTGAGTGACACCCGTACTGGGGCAACTTGAGGTTTTCTCATGTGCTGGGGACCCTTAGACCATAGACTTTCTGGTACTACATCCAGTACCTCCTTGGGTAGGCCTCATCGATTGTTCAATGTTCTTGTAGGGCCGCCAGCATGACTCTTCTCGGGTCAGGGATGAAGAAAGTGTCACTGTCCCATCTTCCTGGAACACTGTGGTTGCCTTCAGCTTCTGCAGTAGGTTCGCTCCCAGCAGGTTGAGTGGCAGGTCCTTTACACCACAAACTGCGACAGGATAGAGAGTGTCCTGGCTGAGTGCACACGCTCAGTGGCTTTGTAAGCTGAGAATGTCTGACTTGACCATCAATGCCCATGCGAGACACAGAGGATTCTGATAGGCAGGTGGGATCAGCGAGTTCCACAGGTGTCATCACACTTTTGGCTGCACCACTTTAGATCTGACAACGCCATCCACTTTAAGGGTAATTTGAGGTATTGGTCCTGCAGATGAAGTTTTACATGTCAGGAGCATAGTGTCTTGCGGGCCTGGCTTGCTTGCCTCTGTCCTATGGACGGGGTACTTCACTGCTTTCTGCACTTCTTCCTTGACCTGTTTCTATGGACCAACTCTTGGGTTGCATGGGTCCAGTTTCTTCAGGGGCGTGGGTGCTTTGCACTGGTTCTGGTAATGGCCAAACTTGCCACAGATGTAACACTTGACACTTTTTCTGTCTTTGTAGGGTGGTTGCGCTTTCAGGTCAGTGGTCACCATGAGAGGGGCTGTCTTCTGCACCCCTGGTTGGGACTCAATCCCTTTGGCTACTGTGGACAACATGATGGGTACTGCAGCAGCAGCGGGGTCCGGCCTGCTGATTGAAGCTGCGGTGGTAAGACGGGGCCTGCAGGTGCATTCGTGGCGAGGCCCGGGGGTGCCATGAGACCGGCGGCTGCATCCAACCCAAGGTCTTGGGGCATTACAGGGGCTGTGGCTGCATCTGCCATCACTTCTTCCCCCTGCTCCAACATAGTTTCTCCCCTTTGCTAACCTTATTGAGGTCGGTGTCTCCTCTATGGAGTCTGCAGCGGTTCTTCCAGTGTGTTGATTGGCACTTTGCAGCATCTTCACCTCTGGCTTCCCTTCTGGCGTTCTCAGCAGCGTGGCACCCTTTTCCTTCTTTGCGCTATTTGTGGTGCTATAATGGCGGCAGTTTTGGTGACAATCGGCAATAAACAGTCTCCTAGGCGCTCATAAAACATTTTTTCTGGGTCAGTCCACTGCTATTGACCTGTTCCTAGGCCTAGCCACTATCAGTGGTTTCCTGATTGGCTGTCTCAGTCCATGCCCAAAGGCCTGTGTATCTGGTCATGAATGGTGAAGCCCAAGTCTTGGAATATTTGCATTACTCTGCCATGAAACTTCTTTACAGACTCTGTCTTATCTTGGCTCATGTCATGTAAGCTGAGGGCCTGTCCGGCCAGCCTGCCTTTGGCCCACTCTCTGAGTTGTTCAATTAGCTGTGGCCCTGACTCCCAAGCGTGTACGTCTGATTCTGCTGGAAGTTTGAATTGTTCCTTCATGATTGGCCAGAGTGCATCACCTGCTTCTATTTTCATTCATGGCCCAGAGATCATTCCAGGTGGCTGCATATGTTCGCTGGTTCTGCTACATTCTTCGGTAAAATGGCATGGGATGCATCCCTGGGTCTGGAAGATTGTCACCTGACTTGAAGTGCAGTGCACATAGTGTAATGGTGATGCCTCTATCTGCCCTTGCATTCTTGGTGCCTGTGGGTTTCTTTTCCTAGTACTGGACAGCATGTATGATGTTCCCTCTTCATCTTCATCAGAGAAACAGTTGTGATAGCTTGTACTGGGGTCATACACTGACTGATTTTGGACTTAGAGGTTGCTTTTTTATGTGAGGATGTCTCCCCCCTTGCTGAAGCTATGATGGATTAGGCTTATAGTTTTATGTTGGTGTGAATGTAGGCAGCTCTGACCGGTGCTGAAGCTGTACATTATCAATGCATGGTGATATCAAAGTTCATGTAAAACCTTAAGGGTTACAATATTGTTGACTGTGAAATGAGGTAACGGAGGATCTGTCAGTGAGCTCGTTCTGATATCATTCCTCCCCCCTCTGCACCCAGGGCTGAGCTGTCTGCTGCCTGACATATCTGGGGCTGCCCACTGTAGGGGGGGGCTTTCACCTTCTTTCCCCGATATCACAAATGGCAATGTCTGGTTTGTGCCAGGGGCATAGAGGGAAACCTTGTGCTGTAAGCACCATATTGTTTGAATTGGGCGTTGGCCCAGCCGGCAAAGAAGAGGAAAAAAGAGGAAGAAAAAGGAGGAGGGGTTGATGAGTGAGACAAAGGAATAGTAGGAGGAGAGAGAGAGAGAGAGAGAGAGGGAGGAGAAGAGAGGAGTGGAGAAGGAGGGAAGTGAGAGGGTGAGGAGAAGAGGGAGGAGAGAGAGAGGAGAAAGGTGTGGTGGGGGAGTGGAGAAGGAGGGAGGAGAAGATGGAGGGTATGGAGGAGAGAGATAGAGAGGGGAAGAGAGAGAGAAGAGAAAAAATGTGGAGGAAGAGGAGAGGAAAGGAGAGAGAGAAGAGTGGAGAAGGAGGGGAGAGATAGAGAGGGGAAGAGAGAGAAGAGAAAAAATGTGGAGGAAGAGGAGAGGAAAGGAAAGAGAGAATGCGGAGAGAAAAGACTGACAGAGAAAAAAAGAAAGAGGATAGAGGAGAACAACAAGAATAATAGAGAGGAGCAATTATGCCTTCTCCCTGTAGGGAGAAGACGGGGCGCACCACATACTGTGCAAAAATAACTACCTGCTGCGCAGATTCTCCTGTCTTATGCCCACAAAAATCACTTCCTGGTTTGCTCACATAACTTTCTGTACCACCTAAACGATGTAAGCTCTGCTGCCACTTCATACCATATATTAGTATTCAGCAATCTAACATCAGCTAACTTCCCTTATTTTCCTTTCCACGTCATGCCATTCCGCAGCTTGAAGTCTGCCATTCTAATGAATTTCACGTACTTTATACCTTCCAAAAATCTTCACATACTTAACACCTTCGTGTTCTGCCACTAACTAGGGGCTGTTTTCTCATCAGGAAATAAAAAGACTTTCCTGTTGCTCGGCCAAAAATTGAAAAACACACAAAAATGAAAAAAGAAAACGGTACTAAAAAAAACTTCTAAAAATGAGTATATAAAACTCTTAGAAAAACCCAAAACGATAAGAAAAACCGTCAAAAACTTAGTTCACAACCAAAAACTCAAAATTTTGATACAAAAGGAAAGAAAAACTTTTTTCAAAAATAAATAAATAAATAAAAAATAAAAAGGTAAAGAGATTGAAGATTGAGGAAAACTTAATTAAAAAACTTTAAAATGCCGCAAAAAGAAAAAGACCCTTTAAGAGAGTAAAAAAAATTAAAGATGAAAACGGCTTTTCTCTTCTCCTTTTTTTTTTTCTTCTATAATCTCTGCGCTCGAATGCAGTCAGAGACACACTTCCTCTTTTTATTCCGTATGCTATTGCAATAATATCAAATGTCACTAAAATCACGTATCTGAAAACACTTATGTCACATCAAAAATGATAGATACAATTTAATTTAACTTCTTCACAAAAAAAACTACACATAGCCAGCATTGCAGCTGAAAACAGTCAGAAAAAAACAGATGTGACAGTTTGATTTACAATGCATATCTCTCTGCTAAACAGCACGGAGAAAGAGGAAGTTCGGAGGAGAGAGAGAGAGAAAAAAAACACCTTTCTTTTACAGTTATATGCCCTTAAAGCGGCAATAGTACATGACACAAACAGAAACAGATAGACAATCCGAGAGATGCCCTTTTTAAATTCTGTGACACGTGCAGGTTGCGCTGGGAACATACTACTGCCAATCGCACTGGACGCACCTGCGCCCGGGCCGCCTGAGTGCCTGAGAAGCACAACAAGCAGGAAATCTACCACCCCAGTCTGGACATCCTAACTGGATCGCCGGCACTACGAGAATCTGCAGTAGCCCTCTAAGTTATCACTACCCGTGCCTGGAACATGGGACTACCTGCCCCAGAACTCTACCTGTTCCTCCTATGCACGGGAATCCTGCAATAACTTATCGAGCGATTTGACCTCCTACGGTCTGTTTCCCAGCAACCACAAACAAAAGTCACTTTTTCCTTCTTCTCTCGGATTTTACACAAACACAAAACATATACACGGCACACAGCAGACACCTCCCAGGGCTTGGATTCGGCTCCGGACTTTTTACACTACCTAGGAATTGATGACCACACCTGACCGGCAAGAAGCATAGACAAGGACTGGGCACAGGGGACTTTCAGGTAAGATGATAACATTTTCTTACCTTACTTATGGAGCTGCGCAGTCTCCTGCCCCTGTGCCAAGGCCACGGCTACAACTTCCGTATCTCCGGTTAGAAGGATCCCGTGCGTTTCATCCGTGCCTCGCTGTTGGGGGCCATTAATGTTATGGAAATATTAGGGTTGGATAAATATATCCCTGTGTGTGCTGCGGCCGCTCCCAATTAGACTGAGTATTTTGAGCGCTCATCAAGAATGGACTGTACACAACTGTGACAGAACAACATTCCATCAATACTGGTACTTTATTGTACATACATAGTTTTATATTTTCACATAGAAAGGAGTGGTTAGGGGTTGTCAGGGGTGGTTAGTTAATTACCATATTGTCTAGCTCTTCTGTCATTGGTTATCTAAACATATATCGAATATTGTGATAAATGCTCATATGACTGCTGACCAAGCAACTAAACTTGAGTTCTGTATGTAGGACAGAGTTGAGACATTTGACACTGTTGGTCTGCTGTTTCAGCAAGATTCAGCTATATTCTAGGCATTATTTCAGACATCTGACCCAACTTCCGCTTTTGAGAATGAAAACCCCCATACAATCTGTCTGGCTTATATCAGGCTTATATCAGTTCATTGTCAGCCATTTTAAGCCATTTATTATAATGTATATATTAGCTGTGAGTATATAAGTATATATTTGATTATAGAGGAGTATACATGCAAGTGAGATCTACATGATATATATATTTCTATCACAATTTGAGTAAGTCTCTATGAGATTTCCATATCTTGCCAAAGGGATTTTTGATCATTCATCAATGCAAAACTGCTCCAGCTCCTTCAAGTTAGATTGTTTCCTCTGGAGAACAGCAAACTTTAAGTCTGACCACAGATTCTCAATTGGCTTTGACTAGTCCATTTCAAGACATTTACACATTAAACAATTCCCCTAAACCACTTGAGTGTTTTTGCAGAGTAGTTTGGGTCATTGTCTTGTTGGAAGGTGAACCTCCATCCAAGTCTCATATCACTGACAGACTAAAACAGGTTTTGCTCAAGAATATCCCTGTATTTTGTGCCATCCATTTTCACATTAACTTGAACCATTTGACCTGTACTTGCTGCTGAAAAACATCAGCACAGCAGGACACTGCCACCACCAAGTTTCAATGTGGGGATGGTGTTCTTGGGGTGATGAGCTGTGTTCGTTTGGCGACAGACTTAGCATTTAACATGATGGCCATGAAGTTCAGTTTGGTCTCATCTGACCACAGCACCTTCTTCCATGGATTTGGGGAGTCTCCAACATGTCTTTTGGCTAAATTAAAATGAGCCTTACAATTTTTGTTTGTAAGTTAAGGTTTTTTCTTCCCATTCTTTCATAAAGGTCACCTCTATGGTGTGTGTGTCTTATTGTGGTCATATGCACAGATACTCAAGTCTTTCCTTGAGATGAACTATGCAACTCCTTCAGAGTTATCTTTGGTCTCCGTGCTGCCACTTTGATTAATGCCCAGTGGGCGACCATCTCTTGGCAGGTTTGTTGTGGAACCATGTTCTTTCCATTTGATGATAATGGATTTGATGGTTCTCCAGGGGATCATCAGAGATAAGGATATTTTTTTTAAACCCTACCCTGACTAGTACTTCTAAACAATTTTGCTCTGACTTGTTTGGAGATCTCCTTAGTGTACATGGTGTTATTTGGGTAGTGGTGCCTCTTGCTTAATGGTGTTGCAACCTCTGTGGCCTTTTAGAAAAATTGTGTATATACTGACAATGTGACACATAGGTTTCACACAGGTCACAGGTGAACTTCCTTTCACTAAGCATGTGACATATGAAGGTAATTGTTTGCACCAGAAATTCTTAGGAGCATCATTGCAAAACGGGTGAAAACATATGCATATGCCAATTTAAAAAATTTTGATCCCATAAATTTAACCCATCTCTGACATCAGATGTAATAATCCATCCATGTGCCCTGGACCTTTTTGACCAATGACGGATTATTACGTGTACACGGTTGCCCTCATATACAATCAAACATATTATGTTCCGATACAGATGAAGACTTTATTCTAAGAGAGGAATGGCATTAAGTTAGGTCCTGGAAACGAGAATCACCTTAACGTGGCTTCCAGGTAAACATGAATTGGCCAATTTATGGTGCTAAGCATTCTCAATTGTTCACATTTCTAGTGCAGTGATGCAATTCAATTTTCATATTTCATACTTGCTTGCTATGGCGCTACAGAGTGCTGGTTTACTTGTTTGGTTCAAATGTGATGTGGTCCCTAAAAAAATTGTGTTGTAAAAATGAGAAATCATTGGTCAACTTTTAACCCTTCTAACTTCCTAACAAAAAAAAATTGGTTCCAAATTGTGCTGATGTAAAGTAGACATGTGAGGAATGTTACTTTTTAAGTACTTTGGATGTTACATCTCTGTGATTTAAGGGCATGAAAATTCAAAGTTTAAAAATTGCGAAATTTATCAAAATTTTTGCAAATTTGCATTTTTTTTTACAAATAAGTGCAAGTCATATCAAAGAAATTTTACCACTATCATGAAGTACAATATGTCTTGAAAAAACAAGTTTAGAATCACAGGGATCCGTTAAAGCATTCCAGAGTTATTACCTGATAAAAGGACAGTGGTCAGAATTGTAAAAATTGGTCTGGTCATTAACGTGCAAACCACCTTCGGGGTAATAGGGTTAATTTACACCTATATTTTTATTTCTCATCACACACAAATTAGATTATCAAAATATTTTAACACAGTTTGTAATGTTACAATATAGGTAAAAAGCCAATGGTGTGAATACTTTTGCATGCCACTGTGCTAAACCTGATACAAAAAAAATGTGGGAGAATACCGCTATAATGTGGTGCATGCTGCAGCACTAAGAGTAGATCTAATCAGTTATCTACACATGTTAGCTTTTTGTTTTGTTTTTACCATTGTGGCAATCTGTTATAAATAATACACATGCAATATCTGCAAATTCAAATTCAACTTTAATAAAAATAATTTCAGAATATATTCATCATAAATCTGCAGATATTTTCCATTACTATAGGCAAGATATAATGTATGGTCACATACAATATGTTACACTATTTAGATTGTACTAATACAGTCACAATCACTTGAGTGCACTTTCATTCTTTCTTAGATGTTTGTACAGAGCAATTACTATAGTATAGAAAATCAAGACATATTGGTAAAATACACATTCGTTAAACCTTCAAGTTGAGTTAGAGGTGCATAAAAAATAAATATCCCATTTTAGCAAGACATTCATTCCTTAGTATTTGGTGTTATCAATAAGATCCCCATTTCTGGAATAGATACTAAGGTAAGATCTATTTGGATACTAAGTGTAATTATTTTTGTTTGCATATGGATACAAAGATCCAACAATCTATTCTGTCTGAAAGATGACATGTAGTCTGTCTCAGGATGTGAGATAAAGGAGAGCTAACTTTAATACAGATAACACTTTAATTATTTATGGATCAATACTTGTCCGTCAAGAAAATCAAAACAATGAAAACATACAAGATTCACAATGGAAAGACACACAAGGGATATTCTAGAGAAAGCTGTAAATTTTATTTACGAAGGTTGTGAATGGATAAAGGAATACTACAATACAATAATGTTATGTATGTCTATATAGTTATAGGAGGGATAATAGTTTATCTTTATCATTTACCAAAATGAATAATAAATGAACATGTGAGAAATGTACACTACTGTTCAAAAGTTTAGGGTCACCCAGACAATTTTGTGTTTTCCATGAAAACTCATACTTTTATTAATCAAATGAGTTGCCAAATGAATTTAAAATCTAGTCCAGACATTGACAAGGTTTGAAAAAAAGATTTTTATTTGAAAGAATAATTTTCTCCTTCAAACTTTGCTTTCGTCAAAGAATGCTCCCTTTGCAGCAATTACAGCATTGCAGACCTTTGGCATTCTAGCAGTAAATTTGCTGAAGTAATCTGGAGAAATTTCACCCCAAGCTTCCAGAAGCCCCTCCCACAAGTTGGTTTGGCTTGATGGGCACTTTTTGCATGCCATATGGTCAAGCTGCTCCCACAACAGCTTAATGGGGTTGAGATCTGGTGACTGTGCTGGCCACTCCATTACAAATAGAATACCAGCTGCTTGCTTCTTCCCTAAATAGTTCTTGCATAATTTGGGGGTGTGCTTTGGGTCATTGTCCTGTTGTAGGATGAAATTGGCTCCAATCAAGCGCTGTCCACAGAGTATGGTATGGCGTTGCAAAATGGAGTGATAGACTTCCTTATTCAAAATCCCTTGAACAAACAAATCTCCCACTTTACCAGCACCAAAGCAACCCCAGACCATCACATTACCTCTACCATGCTTGATAGATGGCATCAGGCACTCTTCCAGCATCTTTTCATTTGTTCTGCGTCTCACAAATGTTCTTCTGTGTGATCCTAACACCTTAAACTTTAATTCGTCTGTCCATAACACTTTTTTCCAATCTTCCTCTGTCCAATATCTGTGTTCTTTTGCCCATATTAATCTTTTCCTTTTATTAGTCAGTCTCAGATCAGATATGGCTTTTTCTTTGCCACTCTGTCCTGAAAGCCAGCATCCCGGAGTCACTTCCTCACTGTAGACGTTAACGCTGGCATTTTGCGTGCACTATTTAATGAAGCTGCCAGTTGAGGACCTGTGAGGCATCGATTTCTCAAACTACACACTCTAATGTACTTGTCTTGTTGCTCAATTGTGCAGCACGGTCTTCTCCCACTTCTCTTTCTACTCTGGTTAGAGCCTGTTTATGCTCTCCTCTGAAGGGAGTAGTACACACCATTGTAGGAAATCTTCAGTTTCTTGGCAATTCCTCGCATGGAATAGCCTTCATTTCTAAGAACAAGAATAGACTGTCAAGTTTCACATGAAAGTTCGTTTTTTTTCTGGCCATTTTCTGGTCATTTTGAGCGTTTAATGGATGAAGAGACCTGTGTAGTCTCGAAAGCTTGCAATTTGTTACCATCTTTTCAGTTAGCCATTAAAAGGTATCAACCACTGAGGAGTCTCAATTCTAAATATTTTTCTAATGGAACCATCTTACACAGTTAGCAAACACAAAGTACCATAAGAACACTGGAGTGATGGTTGTTGGAAATGGGCCTCTATTCTAGCTGCAAACGTCTGGTTTGTAATGCAATATCTTTATAGGTGTATAGTCATTTACCACATTAGCAATGTTTAGAGTGTGTTTCTGAATCATTTAATGTTAGCTTCAATGGAAAAAACTGTGCTTTTCATTCAAAAATAAGGACATTTCTAAGTGACCCTAAACTTTTGAATGGTAGTATATGTGTACGCGTTGCAGATTTAGATGCGGATCCCCAGCGTTTTTGGCCGCACAGATTCTCATCAAATCCGCATTGTAGTGCACAGCCAATGCTAATGTATGGGAAATGGTGATTTGTTGTGAACATGCTGTGGAAAAATCCAGCAAGAAACGCAGTGTTTTTTTTCCACAGCATGTAAATTCCTTTTGCTAATCTGCAGCGTTTCTGCACCCATTGACTTCCATTGAGTCAGGCACATCTGCAGCAAAACTGCAGGTGTAAAAAAGATCTGCGGATTTGCTGCGGATGTGGGTGCTAGAAATGCTGCAGATCGGGAGGAAGGAAGTGTGTGGGCGGAGTGAGGGTGGAGCTATGTGCGTGTATATGTGTGTGCCGCTGTCTGCATGAATCTGTGCCTGTGTGCGGGGCTGTGTGTGTGTGTCTGCGTGTAGGCAGGCATCGTCCTAATCCCATCCGGCTATGTCTGCTACAGTGACACCATTAGCCAATGATGGGAAAGTAGTCTGAACATCTGGCTAATGTGTTGAATGTTAAAATAAAAAACACATACAGTAAATATATAGTACATACTTAACATATACACCTAATTCCCCAAGCCATCGATCATCTGCAAATAAAATTAAAATAATAAACAAACAATATACTCCTTGTGTCCGACATAATCGAATTAATAACGATTGTCTCATGACGATCTCCCGTGGAGAGCTGTCACATCAGCAAATGCGACCGCTCTCCTGGGGCTTCGGTGATACAATGACAGAGATAATCCTCTGCACTGTATTACTCCACTGCTGACAGGTCACCTGAGTTCACCTGTCACTTGCGGCACTACAGCATGAACATTTTCTCACTGCTGTAGTGCCATAAAGTGAACTCTGATGATACACTGCGGGAGGGTTGTCTCCGGTCAGTGTGTCATCGGAGGCCCTATCGAGCGATCACATCTGCTGATGTGACCACTCTATAGGGGAGATCATCGTGGAACACTCGTTATTAGGGCTCATACTCACCTGCGAGAAACTCGGATGAGTCTCGCATGTTAATACCTGGCACTGCACCCGGCACTCAGGAGCGGAGCGTGCGGCTGCATGTATTCCTATGCGGCCGCACGCTCCGATCTGAGTGCCGGCAGCAGCGCCAGGTATTAACATGCGAGAGTCATCCGAGTTTCTCGCAGGTGAGTATGAGCCCTTAAAGAGGGACTGCGTCAGAACAGAGAGTATTTGTGTTTTTTTTTTTTGCAGGTGATCAATGGCTTCGATTGGAATAGGTGTGGAATAAAAATTATGAAAAAATGAGTAGTGTTTTATTTCATTAAAATACTTTTTTTCTGGCTGTGTCTATTTTTAACCCATTAATAACTATAAGATTAATAATGGATAGGTGTCTTATAGACGTTTCTCCATTATTAACCAGGCTTAATGTCACCTTACAATCAAAGGTGACATTAACCCCTTATTACCCCATATGCCTCTGCTACAAGGCAGTGGGAAGAGAGAGGCTAAGTGCCAGAATTGGCGCATCGTACAGATGAGGCTTTTCTGGGGCGGCTGGGTCCTGGTATTTTTAGCCAGTGGGGAGGGGGCAATATCCATGGCCCCTTTCTAGGCTTTGAATATCAGCCCGCAGCTGTCTGCATAGCCTTTCTGGCTTTAAATTATAGGGGGACCCCACGTCATTTTTGGGGGGGATCCCCCTATTTTATTAGCCAGTAAAGGCTAAATATACAGCTGCGGGATGATATTCATAGCCTGGTAAGCTCCATGGGTATTAACCCCTTCACAGGCTAGAAATATTGGCCCTCAGCTTTCCCTCTCTGGGGCAGAAAATTGCGTGGGAGTCCACACCATTTTTTTTTATTAAAGATTTTGCGTGCAGATTTTGTGTGTGTGTCTTTAACTATTTATGTACCATTTTATCTATCTATCTATCTATCTATCTATCTATCTATCTATCTATCTATCTACCTATTATCTGTCTATCTATCTATCCATCTATCGATCTAAATCTATCTATTATCTGCCTATCTATCTATTATCTATCTATATCTGTTTATCTATATCTGTGTATCTATGTCTGCCTATCTATCTAACTATCTATCTATCTATCTATCTATCTATCTATCTATCTATCTATCTATCTATCTATCTGTCTGTTTGTCTGTCTGTCTGTTCGTCAGTCTGTCTGTGTGTGTGTGTGTAAACAATATTCTTCCGTGGACTATGTAAAATAAGAGGTTGGACAAAGAAATGACATCAAAATTATTATTTTTTTAAAATAATAGATCTTTATTTAGGTTAAAAAATGCATACAAATCTGCATGAAAAAACGCATCAAATCTGCATAAAAAATGAGTGTATTTTTACCAAGAGGTGCAGATTCTGTGCAGAAAATTCTGCAGGCAAATCTGCAACGTGTGCACATACCCTAAGAAGCTTTTCTAAAGCCACTATTAATGTGTAGGCACAGAGAAATTACCGGGCTTAGTTAGTGGTGTAGCTTAGCATTGCATCATGCAAAATATTTCCATTTTTACTATTTTTCAAAGTTGTAAAGTTGGGAAGGAGCTTGTTTTTCTCCACATTCTCTGTTAGTGTTGTGATGGAAATATATATACACTGTGTTCCAAATTATTATGCACATAGAGTTTAGGAGTGATAAGGTTAGAATTTTTTTGTTTGTCATTTAAACTCATTGATGGTGATGTGTGTCAGGGTTCTTTATATCACTGAAAGCAATTGCAGATACCTGTGCAAATTAGTTTGGCAGGTGTGTCCAAATAAAGGCAAGACTACTTAAGAAGGCTGTTCCACATTATTAAGCAGCCTACATTTTTTGCCAAAATGGGAAGGAAAAAGGATGTGTCGGCTGCTGAGAAGCAACAAATTGTGGAGTATTTAGGTCAAGGCATGACTACAATCAACATTGCCAAGACATTTCATGGTGATCATCGCACAATCAAGAAGTATGTAGCTGATTCCCAGCACACACGTGTGAGTGCTGATAAGGAAAAATTGAGGACTCTTTCCAACAGGCAATTGCGTAAGGTTAAAAGAGCAGCTGCAAAAATGCCTTGTCATAGCAGCAGACAAGTTTTTGAAACAGCTGGTGCCTCCAAAGTCCCCAGGACAACAAGATGCAGGGTCCTTCAGAGGTTTGCAGTTGTGCGTAAGCCATCCTGTCGACCGCCTCTATCCACTGAAACAAGCAGAAACGGCTCCAGTGGGCCAAAAGATACATGAAGACTGACTTCCAAATTGTTTTGTTCACCGATGAGTGCCGTGCAACGCTTGATGGTCCAGATGGATGGAGTGGAGGATGGACACCCCATGAAAACACGGCTAAGG
The DNA here is from genome assembly GCF_051348905.1 of Ranitomeya variabilis. Taxonomy (NCBI): domain Eukaryota; kingdom Metazoa; phylum Chordata; class Amphibia; order Anura; family Dendrobatidae; genus Ranitomeya; species Ranitomeya variabilis. The sequence goes on from NC_135237.1 coordinate 315,465,015, forward strand.
CGCCAACAAGGAGGAGGTGGAGTAATGTTTTGGGCTGGAATCATGGGGAGAGAGATTGTCGGCCCCTTTATGATCCCTGAAGGGGTAAAGATGAACTCCACAATCTATGTGGAGTTTCTAAAACAACACTTCCTGCCATGGTTCAAGAGGAAGAACCGTGCTTTCCGCAGCAAGATCATTTTCATGCATGATAATGCACCGTCTCATGCTGCAAAAAACACATCTGCATCTCTGGCTGCTATGGGCAGAAAAGAGGACAAACTTATGGTGTGGCCACCATCTTCCCCTGACCTTAACCCCATTGAGAACCTCTGGAGCATCATCAAAAGGAGTGTCTATGATGGCGGGAGGCAGTTCACATCTAAGCAACAGCTCTGGGAGGGTATTCTGTCCACATGCAAAACAATTGAAGCAGAAACCATCCAAAAACTGACAAATTCAATGGACGAGAGAGTTCAGAAGCTTCTTTCGAACAAGGGGTCCTATGTGCAAATGTAACATCACCTAGAATAAAGTTTTCACTTGAAAACTGGTTGATTTCATTTTGTAATAAGCTGATAATGCTTATAACTTCACAATTGACCATTTTTTTGTTCAAAATAAAATAAAAAAGGTTGAAAACTCTGCTGTGCATAATAATTTGAAACATGCATTTTGAGTGTTTATTTTTTTTAAAAAGGTACTGTTTTCATAGGCAGTTTTTTCCAAAACATTGCAATTATACTAGAATAGTAGATGACTGGAAAATAACAATGACTGCAATTCAGATAGGTAATTTAGAGAAAATATGAGGAAATATTATTTGCATAATAATTTGGAACACAGTGTATATATATATATATATATATATATATATATATATATATATATATATATATACTATATACAGTATATATATATATATATATATATATATATATATATACAGGGGTTGGACAAAATAATGGAAACACCTAACGTTTTGGCATCATAATCTTCGAACATGTGATAAACATGCAAACCGTGACATATGGTAATGTTTTGTAGTTGATTATTTGTGTTATGTGATATGTGTATGTAAATTTACTGTTTGGTTTGCATAATTGTAAGAACATTGATGAGAACTTGATACCAATGGCAGACCTCTTGGATTTTCAAAGAGGCCAAATTGTTGGTGCTCGTATGGCAGGCGCTAGTGTAACAGAAAGTTCCCGAATGCTTGGCGTGTCAAGAGGTACTGTCTCCAAAGTAATGACTGCATTTGAAAAAGAAAGAAAAACGTCCGCAGGAAAGCACAGGTCCAGCCGAAAGTCAAAGTTGACTCAGAGAGACCTGTTATGACCCCAATGGCAGAGGGTCTCAGAATTTATAACCAAGTCTGCAAACACAAAAAACAGCTCATAGGGCAGTGGTAACTAGGCTGACCATATACCTGAACCTAGCACCACAAATAGCAGCAGCCGGGGAACGTACCTACGTTGGTTCTAGACGTCTCGCACCAGCCGGAGAACTAACTAACCCTAGAAGGGAAAAGATAGACCTTTCTTGCCTCCAGAGAAAAGACCCAAAAAGTTGGATACAAGCCCCCAACAAATAATAACGGTGAGGTAAGAAGAAAAGACAAACGCAAGGATGAACTAGGTTTTTTAGCAAAGAGAGGCCCACTGACTAATAGCAGAATATAGGAAGATGACTTATACGGTCAGCAAAAACCCTATCAAAATTTCCACGCTGAATATTCAAGAACCCCCGAACCGTCTAACGGCATGGGGGGAGAATATCAGCCCCCTAGAGCTTCCAGCTATATCAGGAATAACATTTGGTACAAGCTGGACAGAAATAAGAGCAAATGCAAATAACCAAAAAAATAAGGAAGCAGGACTTAGCTTATTTTGCAAGAACCAGGACCAGCAGACAGGAGCAAACATAAAGGAACTGATTACAACGATTTTTTTCCATATACTTGTGTGTTATTTGTTTTTAATTGTGTTTTTATCTATTTTTTCAATGACAATGTTTCATCTGCCATATATGTTGTTTATACTATGGGAAGGAGCGGTCCAAGTGATGCCTGTTACGCACATGTGTCTGCGGTTTCTGAGTTGATGCGGTTTCTTGATGCTGGTTCCCACGGCGTCCGATTATTTGTGATGATCTATACAGATTATATCTATGTTTTGTTACCAAATGTATTTGTTTATATGTTGTATATGATGTTGTTGTCGTTATATGTGTTATAATTGGTTACATACTTATCATGTGATCACTCCACTACTCGATTATTATTATTTTTTCTATTACTGTAAAAAATTGTTTTGGGTAGGTCGCATGTTGTGAGTGTCTATATTTGTACACTATATTGTGTTTGGTTTTATCACCAATTTATTTTTGTGTTCATATGTGTTCTTGTATACATCTGTTCCATTGGTTATTGTTCGCATTACTGTTGATGCACATTGGCCGTGTGGCACTTCTGCCCTTATCCCTGGTCCCGCCCACTGTTTGACACGGGGTCCATGTGGGTCCCCATGTGATCTGGTGTCTGCAGTGGTGCGATGCCGTTGGATGGGTGGCGGGTGCCTGTCGGCTACTGTGTGCCGCAGTCCTGCGATTCCAGTGTGTCCGATGCCGTGGTTATTTGTATCCGGCTCCGCACTTTTATTCTTAGCCGCTGGCTATGTATGTACTAAGGGCTGTTGCCCCATACCAACATGGCTGCCGGTATTTGCTGTGCAGTGGGGGTTGCTCCGTCTTACCTCTTGGCTCCGCCCGCTATCTGGCGTCCTGGTCACATGGGGCCCCATGTGTTCTGGCGTCGGCAGCGTTGTGCGGCGCTTCTGGGTGGGCGGCGCTTCTCCTGCTGGCCGGCGCGTACTTCCGGCCTGGGGCTCTATTTAATTGTAGTGGTGTCTCCTCACCCATACCCCCTGAGGAAGGAAGTTCTCACTTCCGAAACGCGCGTTGGGGAGGGCGGGAGAGTACGTGTGTCCCTACTGTGATATCAGGTATGTGATCGGAGACGCGGCCACTGTGTGTTATGGTCCGGTGCACTGACATTTGTTACTTTGCGATGTCTCCTAGGGCTCCACATATTCTCTCTCTGCCTTGTGTATATTGGTAAAATCCGTCACTTTTTAACCATGTGTTCTGCCATTCATCTTGTGTAAATTATCAATAAATATCTTTTGCATATATGTTTGCAACTCTTGGACTTTATTACACTGAATTATGTTTGTGGTGTTTTCCAGTTGGATTTCAGTGTGTCAGGATATGTCCTGAGATTTACTATGGGTCACATATATATTTGTGGTTTTTAATTACAACATGCTGCAGCCCCATAGTTGTGTGTGTTTTTCCGTTTATTAATATATATATATATATATACAGGGGTTGGACAAAATAATGGAAACACCTAACGTTTTGGCATCATAATCTTCGAACATGTGATAAACATGCAAACCGTGACATATGGTAATGTTTTGTAGTTGATTATTTGTGTTATGTGATATGTGTATGTAAATTTACTGTTTGGTTTGCATAATTGTAAGAACATTGATGAGAACTTGATACCAATGGCAGACCTCTTGGATTTTCAAAGAGGCCAAATTGTTGGTGCTCGTATGGCAGGCGCTAGTGTAACAGAAAGTTCCCGAATGCTTGGCGTGTCAAGAGGTACTGTCTCCAAAGTAATGACTGCATTTGAAAAAGAAAGAAAAACGTCCGCAGGAAAGCACAGGTCCAGCCGAAAGTCAAAGTTGACTCAGAGAGACCTGTTATGACCTCAATGGCAGAGGGTCTCAGAATTTATAACCAAGTCTGCAAACACAAAAAAACAGCTCATAGGGCAGTGGTAACTAGGCTGACCATATACCTGAACCTAGCACCACAAATAGCAGCAGCCGGGGAACGTACCTACGTTGGTTCTAGACGTCTCGCACCAGCCGGAGAACTAACTAACCCTAGAAGGGAAAAGATAGACCTTTCTTGCCTCCAGAGAAAAGACCCCAAAAGTTGGATACAAGCCCCCAACAAATAATAACGGTGAGGTAAGAAGAAAAGACAAACGCAAGGATGAACTAGGTTTTTTAGCAAAGAGAGGCCCACTGACTAATAGCAGAATATAGGAAGATGACTTATACGGTCAGCAAAAACCCTATCAAAATTTCCACGCTGAATATTCAAGAACCCCCGAACCGTCTAACGGCACGGGGGGAGAATATCAGCCCCCTAGAGCTTCCAGCTATATCAGGAATAACATTTGGTACAAGCTGGACAGAAATAAGAGCAAATGCAAATAACCAAAAAAATAAGGAAGCAGGACTTAGCTTATTTTGCAAGAACCAGGACCAGCAGACAGGAGCAAACAGAAAGGAACTGATTACAACGATGCCAGGCACCAGACTGAAAATCCAGGAAGCTTAAATAGCAACACCCCTGGACTAACGAGCCAGGTGGGCACCAAGCTAGAGAAAGAAGCTCAAAGTGTCATGTCGCTAGTGACCACAAGAGGGAGCCAAAAAGTCCAATTCACAACAGTACCCCCCCCTTAAGGAGGGGTCACCGAACCCTCACCAAGACCACCAGGACGATCAGGATGAGCAGCGTGAAAGGCACGAACTAAATCGGCCGCATGAACATCAGAGGCGACCACCCAGGAATTATCCTCCTGACCATAGCCCTTCCACTTGACCAGATACTGAAGCCTCCGTCTGGAGAGACGAGAATCCAAGATCTTCTCCACCACGTACTCCAACTCACCCTCAACCAACACCGGAGCAGGAGGCTCAACAGAAGGAACCACAGGCACAACGTAGCGCCGCAACAAAGACCTATGGAACACGTTGTGAATGGCAAACGACACCGGAAGATCCAAGCGAAAGGACACTGGATTAAGGATTTCCAAAATCTTATAAGGACCGATGAAGCGAGGCTTAAATTTAGGAGAGGAGACCTTCATAGGAACAAACCGAGAAGACAGCCACACCAAATCCCCAACACGAAGTCGGGGACCCACACCGCGGCGGCGGTTGGCAAAACGCTGAGCCTTCTCCTGTGACAACTTTAGGTTGTCCACCACATGATTCCAGATCCGCTGCAACCTATCCACCACAGAATCTACCCCAGGACAGTCAGAGGGCTCAACATGTCCCGAGGAAAAACGAGGATGAAAACCAGAGTTGCAGAAAAATGGCGAAACCAAAGTAGCGGAACTAGCCCGATTATTAAGGGCAAACTCAGCCAATGGCAAGAAGGTCACCCAATCATCCTGATCTGCAGAAACAAAACACCTCAAATAAGCCTCTAGAGTCTGATTTGTTCGCTCCGTTTGGCCATTAGTCTGAGGATGAAAGGCAGACGAAAATGACAAATCAATGCCCATCTTAGCACAAAAGGATCGCCAGAACCTGGAAACAAACTGGGATCCTCTGTCAGACACGATATTCTCAGGAATGCCGTGCAAGCGAACCACATTCTGAAAGAATAAAGGAACCAGATCGGAAGAGGAAGGCAGCTTAGGCAAGGACACCAAATGGACCATCTTGGAAAAGCGATCACATACCACCCAGATGACAGACATGCCCTGAGACACCGGAAGATCTGAAACGAAATCCATGGAAATGTGTGTCCAAGGCCTCTTCGGGACAGGTAAAGGCAAGAGCAACCCGCTGGCACGAGAACAGCAAGGCTTAGCTCGAGCACAAGTCCCACAGGACTGCACAAATGACCGCACATCCCGTGACAAGGAAGGCCACCAAAAGGACCTAGCCACCAAATCTCTGGTGCCAAAAATTCCCGGATGCCCTGCCAACACCGAGGAATGAACCTCGGAAATGACTCTGCTGGTCCATTTATCAGGAACAAACAGTCTTTCAGGTGGACAAGAGTCAGGTCTACCAGCCTGAAATCTCTGCAACACACGTCGCAAATCCGGAGAAATGGCTGACAAGATTACTCCCTCTTTAAGAATTCTAGCTGGCTCTAAAACTCCAGGAGAGTCAGGCACAAAGCTCCTTGAAAGAGCATCAGCCTTCACATTCTTTGAACCTGGTAGGTACGAGACCACAAAGTCAAAACGGGAGAAAAACAATGACCAACGGGCCTGTCTAGGATTCAGGCGTTTAGCAGACTCGAGATACATCAGATTCTTGTGATCAGTCAAGACCACCACACGATGCTTAGCACCCTCGAGCCAATGACGCCACTCCTCAAATGCCCACTTCATGGCCAACAACTCCCGATTGCCAACATCATAGTTCCGCTCAGCAGGCGAAAACTTCCTAGAAAAAAAAGCACATGGTCTCATTACAGAGCAACCAGGGCTTCTCTGCGACAAAACGGTCCCTGCCCCGATCTCAGAAGAATCCACTTCAACCTGAAAGGGAAGTGAGACATCAGGCTGGCACAAAACAGGCGCCGAAGTAAACCGGTGCTTCAGCTCTTGGAAAGCTTCCACGGCTGCAGGAGCCCAGTTAGCAACATCAGAACCTTTCTTGGTCATATCCGTCAAAGGTTTAACAACGCTAGAAAAGTTAGCAATAAAACGACGGTAGAAGTTAGCAAAACCCAAGAACTTCTGAAGACTCTTAACTGACGTGGGTTGAGTCCAATCATGAATAGCTCGGACCTTGACTGGGTCCATCTCCACCGCAGAAGGGGAAAAAATAAAACCCAAAAAGGGAACCTTCTGTACTCCAAAGAGACACTTTGAGCCCTTAACGAACAAAGCATTCTCACGCAAAACCTGAAACACCGTCCTGACCTGCTTAACATGGGAGTCCCAATCATCAGAAAAAAACAGAATATCATCCAGATAAACAATCATAAATTTATCCAGATACTTCCGGAAGATATCATGCATAAAGGACTGAAAAACTGAAGGAGCATTAGAGAGCCCAAAAGGCATCACCAAGTACTCAAAATGACCTTCGGGTGTATTAAATGCAGTTTTCCATTCATCTCCTTGCTTAATACGCACAAGGTTGTACGCACCACGAAGATCTATCTTGGTGAACCACTTGGCACCCTTAATCCGGGCAAACAAGTCTGACAACAGAGGCAAAGGATACTGAAATTTAACAGTGATTTTATTCAGAAGCCGATAGTCTATACAAGGTCTCAAAGATCCGTCCTTTTTGGCCACAAAAAAGAATCCCGCACCAAGAGGGGAAGAGGATGGACGGATATTCCCCTTCTCCAGAGACTCCATGATATACGAACGCATTGCGGTATGCTCAGGTACAGACAGATTAAATAATCTTCCCTTAGGAAATTTACTACCTGGAATCAAATCTATAGCGCAGTCACAATCCCTATGAGGAGGAAGAGCACTGGACCTGGACTCGCTGAAAACATCCTGATAATCAGACAAATACTCAGGAACTTCCGAAGGAGTAGAGGAAGCAATAGACACCGGCGGGGAATCACCATGAATTCCCTGACAGCCCCAACTTGACACTGATATTGCCTTCCAATCCAAAACTGGATTATGGGTCTGTAACCATGGCAGACCCAAAACGACCAAATCATGCATTTTATGCAGAACAAGAAAACGAATCACCTCCCGATGTTCAGGAGTCATGCACATGGTTACCTGTGTCCAAAACTGCGGCTTATTTTCCGCCAATGGCGTAGCATCAATACCTCTAAGAGGGATAGGATTTACCAACGGCTCAAGTACAAAACCACAGCGCTTGGCAAATGACAGATCCATAAGACTCAGGGCAGCACCTGAATCCACAAACGCCATAGCAGGGTAGGAAGACAATGAGCAAATTAAAGTCACAGACAAAATAAATTTAGGTTGCAGATTACCAATGGCAACAGGACTAACAACCCTTGTTAGGCGTTTAGAGCATGCTGATATAACATGTGTAGAATCACCACAGTAAAAACACAACCCATTCAGACGTCTATGATTTTTCCGTTCATTTCTAGTCTGAATTCTACCACATTGCACTAAATCAGGTGTTTGTTCAGACAACATCACCAGAGGATTAGCGGCTTTGCGCTCCCGCAAACACCGGTCAATCTGAATAGCCAGCGCCGTGGAATCATTTAGTCTTGTAGGAATGGAGAAACCCACCATCACATTCTTAATGGCTTCAGAAAGGCCATTTCTGAAATTTGCGGCCAGAGCACACTCATTCCACTGAGTAAGCACGGACAATTTCCGAAATTTTTGGCAATAAACTTCAGCTTCATCCTGGCCCTGAGAGATAGCCAGCAAGGCTTTTTCTGCCTTAATTTCAAGATTGGGTTCCTCGTAAAGCTACCCGAGCGCCAGAAAAAACGCATCAATATTTGCCAATGCCGGATCTCCTGGCGCTAACGAGAAAGCCCAATCCTGAGGGTCGCCCCGCAAGAAAGAGATAACAATTTTAACTTGCTGAGCTGAGTCTCCAGATGAACGGGGTCTCAGAGATAGAAACAATTTACAATTATTCCTGAAATTCCTAAACTTAAATCGGTCTCCAGAAAACAGTTCAGGAATAGGTATTTTAGGTTCTGACATAGGACTACTGGTAACAAAATCTTGAATACCCTGCACACGAGCAGCAAGCTGATCCACACTAGTAATCAAGGTCTGGACATTCATGTCTGCAGCAAGCTCAAGCCACTCTGAGGTAAGGGGGAGGAAGAAAGAAAAAAAAAAAAAAAAAAAACCTCAGAATTTCCTTTCTTATTATCCCACTTCTGCAATGCATTAAACATTCACCTTTGGCCTGGCATACTGTTATGACCCCAATGGCAGAGGGTCTCAGAATTTATAACCAAGTCTGCAAACACAAAAAACCAGCTCATAGGGCAGTGGTAACTAGGCTGACCATATACCTGAACCTAGCACCACAAATAGCAGCAGCCGGGGAACGTACCTACGTTGGTTCTAGACGTCTCGCACCAGCCGGAGAACTAACTAACCCTAGAAGGGAAAAGATAGACCTTTCTTGCCTCCAGAGAAAAGACCCAAAAAGTTGGATACAAGCCCCCAACAAATAATAACGGTGAGGTAAGAAGAAAAGACAAACGCAAGGATGAACTAGGTTTTTTAGCAAAGAGAGGCCCACTGACTAATAGCAGAATATAGGAAGATGACTTATACGGTCAGCAAAAACCCTATCAAAATTTCCACGCTGAATATTCAAGAACCCCCGAACCGTCTAACGGCACGGGGGGAGAATATCAGCCCCCTAGAGCTTCCAGCTATATCAGGAATAACATTTGGTACAAGCTGGACAGAAATAAGAGCAAATGCAAATAACCAAAAAAATAAGGAAGCAGGACTTAGCTTATTTTGCAAGAACCAGGACCAGCAGACAGGAGCAAACAGAAAGGAACTGATTACAACGATGCCAGGCACCAGACTGAAAATCCAGGAAGCTTAAATAGCAACACCCCTGGACTAACGAGCCAGGTGGGTACCAAGCTAGAGAAAGAAGCTCAAAGTGTCATGTCGCTAGTGACCACAAGAGGGAGCCAAAAAGTCCAATTCAGAACAGAGACCGTCCAACTCTAATTCGAATTGTGAGAGAGGATCGCAAGACCACGGCTCCAAAAATCACTGCTGAGCTCAATGAACACCTACAGAACCCAGTTTCCACGAAAACTGTTAGTCGGGAGCTGCACAAATCTGGATTCCACGGAAGAGCTGCAATAAGAAAACCGCTGCTCTCAATGACAAATGTTTCCAAGCATTTAGAGTGGTGTAGAAGCCTCCATAATTGGTCCCTTGAGCAGTGGAAACATGTGATATTCTCAGACGAATCATAGTTTACCCTATTTCCGACCTCTGGCTGAGTGTACGTTTGGAGACAGCCGAAAGAAGCATTCCATCCAGACTGCCTTCTCCCAACTGTAAAACATGGTGGAGGTTCTGTGATGATCTGGGGTGCTATTTCATGGAGATCCGCCGGGCCAATGATATCCTTTCATTGAAGAATTAACAGCCAAGATTATATAGGCATTTTGGGTGACCAAGTGCATCCAATGGTTCAAGCACTGTTCCCGGAGGGGAACGCCATCTTTCAGGATGATAATGCACCAATTCATTCAGCTAGAATTGTTAAAGCATGGCACTAGGAACATTCTAATGAAGTTGAGCATCTCATCTGGCCCCCACAATCTCCAGACCTCAACATTATTGAGCATTTATGGTCGATTTTAGAGATTCAAGTTAGACGTCGATTTCCGCCGCCATCGTCGCTCAAAGAACTGGAGGGTGTTTTAACTGCAGAATGGGCTAAAATTCCTTTGGAAACAATTCACACCTTGAATGAATCCATACCTCAGAGAATTGAGGCTGTAATCGCCGCAAAAGGTGGACTTACACCATATTAAACTAACTTTTACTGATGTTTCCAGGTGTTTCCATTATTTTGTCCAACCCCTGTATATTTCATATAGATCTCACTTGCATATAAACTCATATATACTCACAGCTAATATATACACTATAATCAATTGCTTAAAATGGCTGACATAAACTGATATAAGCAGAACAGCACCAGATGTACTAAGTGATGATCAGATGTCTCAACTTTGTCCTAGATGCAGAAAATGTAGACAGCTACACTTTAGTTGCTTAATCAGCATTTATATGTGCATTAATCACAATATTCCATATATATTTAGATAACCAATAACAGAGGAGCTTGACAATATGGTAATTAACTAACCACCCCTAACCACCCCCCTTCTATATGCAATTATAAAACCAACTATGTACAATAAACCATCAGTATTGATGGAATGTTATTGTCACCATAGTTTACAGTCTCATTCTTGATGAGCGCTCAAAATACTCAGTCTTATTGTGAACGGCCGCAGCACACACAGCGATAGATTTATCCAAACCAAATTTCCATAACATCTGGCGCCTGCATGCGGGACAATGGACGAATCCACAGGGACCCTGCTGACCGGAGAGATGGAGGTGTTGGCCATGGCCTTGGCTCACGGGATGGAGATTGCATAGCTCCATAAGTAAGGTAAGAAAATCTTGTCATCTTACCTGAATGTCCCCTGTGCCCAGTCCGCATCTGTACCTCTTGCCTGTCAGATGTGGTCACCACCGCATTCCCAGGTAGTGTAAAAGGTCCACACCCATATCCAAACCCTGGGACATAAGCCAAGGTGTCTGCTGCTGTATGCCATGTATGTGTTGTACATCTGTGTAGATCCAGGAGAAAGTTAGAACAGTGACTGTTTTGTTTGTGGTTGCTGGGAAACAGATGACAGGAGGCCAAATCGCTCGATTATTATCACAGGATTACCGTGCATTGGAGGGACCGGCAGTCCCAGCGTCCAGGCTCGGATGATTATAACTTAGAGAGCTACCATAGATTTCCGTAGCTGGCAAGCCAGTCAGGACGACCGGACCGGAGGGTGGTAGGATACCCGCTTGTCGTGCTAGTCAAGGGAATGGCTCGAGCATATGCATGCTCAGTGCGATTGACAGTTCTCTGTTCCCAGAGCGGCCTGCACGTGTCACAGAATAATAAAGAGGGCATCGATTTCTCCCGGACGTCTGTCTATCTGTTTTTGTTCATGTCACGTACTGTTGCTTTAAGTGCATAAAGTTGCAAAGGAAAGTTTTTTCTCTTTTCCACACTTCTCCTTTTGCTGTTAGCAAGGATATATCCATTGTAAATCACACTGTCACATCTGTTTTTGCTCTGCTTCCTGTTTTTGCACTCTGAGATAAGTGCTAGTCGCAGCTTAGGAATATTGAGGAAGTGAAACTGAGTGGTATCTATCACTTTTGCTGTGAGCTACTTCTTTTAAGATACGTGATTTTAGTGACTTTGGATACACCAGCATAAGAAAGGGGAAGTGTGTGTGTTTGCATCTGGGCACAGACTGAAGTGTTAGGAGCTGTTTTGACTTTTTAGTTTTGGAGTTTTTCCTTCTGTACCAAACTATTAAAACTATTAAAAGTTTGTTGTTTTTTGTACCAAACTTTTTGAAGTTTTTCTTTTTTATACTGACCTTTTTGAAGTTTTTGTTGTTTTTTCCTTTGTGTTTGTTTTTTAATTTTTGTTTTTGCCATGGGGGATAAGGTGGCCAAGCAACAGGAGGGTCTTTTACTTCCTGATGAGAAAACAGCTCCCCAGATAGTGGCAGAACAAGAAGGTGTTAAGTATGTGAAGAATTTTAGAAGGCATAATGTATGTGGGATTCATAAGAATGGCAGACTTCAGTCTGCAGAATGCCATGACGTATTGACAAAGGAAAAACAGGGAAGTTAGTTGATGTTAAATTGCTGAATGCTAATAGCTGGTATAAAGCAGCAGAGCTACATCGTTTAGGAAGCACTGAACTAAACGTGAAAAAATCAGGAAGTGATTTTTATGTGCACAAGATGGGAAAAGGTGTTAAGTCATCAGCGCCTCCACCATATGGGGACCGGAGATATTGGACGTGTGCAGTCTGCTCTCAGCAGAATCCATTGTATATGGAGACTTGCGCAGTATGTGGCGCACCCCTCCCATCCCTACAGGGAGAAGGCATCATTGTTCCAACCATGCCTCTCAGGTTGCACAAAAGGGGAGGAACTCTCTCCTCCTTTCTCTCCTCCGTCTCTCCCCCCTCCTCCTTTTTCATTTCTATCGCCTCCTCTTCTCCCTTTCACTCCTGCTCTTTCTTCACCACATCCCTCTCCTCCACCTCCTCTTTCTTCTCCGCAGCCTTCATCTCCTCCTCCCTCTTCATCTCTTTCTTCTTCACCTCTCCCTCCTCCTTCTCTTTCTTCACGACACCTCTGTCTCTCCTCCTTCTCTTTCTCTGCCACACCTATCTCCTCCTGTTCTTTCTTCTCCGCACCCTTCACCCCCTCATCTCCTCCTTCTCTTTCTTCTCTGCATCACCTACCTCCTCCTTTTTCACACCCTTCTTCTTTTTCTTTGCTGCCAGATGGGCAACCGCCCAATTCAAACAGTGTGGTGTCACTGTATCCAGTGCTTACAGCACAAGGCACGTTCTATGTCCTGAATACAGTCCAGCCTCTGCCAGTCATGATTAGTGTTGAGCGATACCTTCCGATATTTGAAAGTATCGGTATCGGATGGCATCGGCCGATATCCGAAAAATATCGGATATCGCCGATACCGATACCCGATACCAATACAAGTCAATGGGACACAAGTATCGGAAGGTATACTGGATGGTTCCCAGGGTCTGAAGGAGAGGAAACTCTCCTTCAGGCCCTGGGATCCATATTATTGTGTAAAATAAAGAATAAAAATAAAAAATAGGGATATACTCACCCTCTGACGCGCCCTGGTAGTAACCGCTGTAATCGGCAGCCTCCGTTCCTAAGAATGAGCGAGTGAAAGACCTGCGATGACGTCGCGGCTTGTGATTGGTCGCGTGACCTCTCATGTGACCGCTCACGCGACCAATCACAAGCCGCGACATCATCGCATGTCCTAAACTCCTCATTCTTAGGAACGGAGGCTCCCGGTTACATCGGTAAGGTCCAGGGGCCGCCGGAGGGGTGAGTATATCCATATTTTTTATTTTAATTCTTTATTTTTTACATGAATATGGATCCCAGGGCCTGAAGGAGAGTCTCCTCTCCTCCAGACCCTGGGAACCATACACTGGGAACTTCCGATTCTGATTTCCGATATCACAAAAATATCAGAACTCGGTATCGGAATTCCGATACCGCAAGTATCGGCCAATACCCGATACTTGCGGTATCGGAATGCTCAACACTAGTTATGATATCTGGGGAAGAAGATGACAATCCCCCTACACACAGTGCAGTAGGCAACCCCCCGACACCTCAGGCAGATGGCAGCCCAGGCCCGGATGCACAGGGGGGAGAGCAGACATCCTCACCTGCTGACAACGTACAGATTCAGCACCGGTCAGAGCTGCCAACATGTACACCATCCTGGAACTGTAAGACCCCACAGTTTCAGGAAAGGGGGCATCCTCTCACAAAAAGGCAACTTCTAAGTCCAAATATCAGCCAGTCCTTGACCCCAGTATGCCTATCACAAGTATTCCTCTGATGAGGAAGGAGACAGAACATCATACATGCAGCCTAGTACTAGAAAAAGAAACCCACATGCACCAAGAATGCAGAGGCAGATAGAAGCACCACCATTACACTATGTGCACTTCACCCCAAGTCAGGTGAACAGCATTCTGAATAATCTTCCAGACCCAGAGATGCACCTCATGCCATTTTATGGAAAAATGCACCAGAACCAGCGGACATATGCAGCCACCTGGAATGGTCTATGGGCCATAATGGAAATGAAAGCAGGTGATGCATTCTGGCCAATCATGAAGGAACACTTCAAACTTTCAGCAGAATTAGATGCACACACCTGGGAGTCAGGGCCACAGCTAATTGAATAGCTCAGAGAGTGGGCCAAAGGCAGATTGGTAGGACAAGCCCTCAGCTTACATGACATGAGCCAAGACAAGACAGAGTCTGTGGAGAAGTTTCATGGCAGAGTAATGCAAGTTTTCCAAGACTTGGGCTTCACCATTCATGACCAGATACACAGGCAAATGTTGGCACAGGCCTTTGTGCATGGACTAAGAGAGCCAATAAGGAAACCACTGATAGCAGCCAGGCCCGAGTACAGGTCCATAGCAATGAACACCCCGCTCACAGTAGCCAAGGGGATCGAGTCCCAACCAGGAGTATGGAAGATGGCTACTCTCATGGTGGCCACAGAACCCGATGAGCCACCACAGTACAGAGACAGAAGTGTCAGATGTTTCAACTGCAGCAGATTGGGCCATTACCGGAACCAGTGCAGAGCACCACCACAACCCAAGACCCTGTCCAGAGGAGCAGGCCAAGGAACAGACAAAGTAAGTAGTGAAGTACCCCATCCATAGGACAGGGGCAAGCCAGGTCCGCAAGACACCATGCTCCTGACATGTAAAACTCCTTCTGCAGGACCAATACCCCAAATTACCCTGGAAGTGGATGGCGTTGTCAGATCTTTTCTTGTGGACACTGGTGCAGCCAGGAGTGTGATGAGACATGTGGAACTCCCCGATCCCACCTGCCTATCAGAATCCTCTGTGTCTTGCGTGGGGATTGATGGTCAAGTCATACATTCCCAGCTTACAAAGCCTCTGAGCATGTGGCCAGGACACTCTATTCTGTCCCAGTTTGTGGTGTCAAGGACCTGCCCACTCATCCTGCTGGAGGCAGACCTACTACAGAAGCTGAAGGCGACCTTAGTGTTCCAGGAAGATGGCACCATGGCACTTTCCTCACTCTTGACCCAAGAAGAGTCAGTCATGCTGGTGGCCCTACAAGAACCTCAAACAACCAATAGAGACCTACTCAAGGAGGTACTGGATGTAGTACCAGAAAGTCTATGGTCTAAGGGACCCCAAGATGTTGGAAAACTTCAAGTTGCCCCAGTGCGGGTATCTCTCAAGCCAGGCACTCCATATCCTCTTAAGGCCCAGTATCCCCTGTCCATCGCCCAGAGTCAAGCTGTCTCAGACCGACGGAAGGTTTTCCTGGAAATAGGGGTCATCATCCCCTGCACGTCTCCTTGCAATACCCCACTTTTCCCGGTCAAGAAAAAGACTGTAAAAGGAGAGCCAGCCAAGTTCAGAATGGTACATGACCTGAGAGCTGTGAATGACGCTACAGTGTTTGAAACCCCAATTGTGCCGAATCCGCACACTCTGCTCTGACATGTGCCTATCACAGCAACAGTGTTCACAGTGATCGACCTGGCTAATGCTTTCTTCAGTGTTCCCCTTCATCCGGATGACCAGTTCCTGCTTGCCTTCACACACCAGGGGGCACAGTACACATGGGCAGTGATGCCCCAGAGGGCCCAGAGCAGCCCCTCACAATTCACCAAGGCAATGTCCACAGTCCTCGCCAACTAGAGCATAGAACATGCAGAAGTGACCCTGCTACAGTACATAGACGATCTACTCCTTTGTGCAGTTGACTTTGGCACATGTAAAGCCCATTCCTTTTCTCTACTACTTTACCTGGCAAAGCGGCACTGCAACATCTCAAAGAAGAAGGTCCAGTGGTGTCTGAAGCGAGTTACGTTCCTGGGACACTGTATTGCTCACCAGACAAAACACCTGACAGATGATCAGAGGATCACAGTGGAAAAGATGCCTCCTCCAACAACTCCGAATGCGCTACAGGCCTTCCTTGGTCTAGTTTCGTATTGCAGAGCCTGGATCCCTGATGCCTCAGTCCTAATGCAGCCTCTGTATGATTGCATCAATGTAACCCCGTTCCTCCTGACAGATGCAGCCTTCAGCTCGTTCAAGAAGTTAAAAGACTCAGTAGTCTCAGCGCCAGCACTACCTGACTACGAGAAGCCATTCCGTTTCC
Organism: Ranitomeya variabilis; assembly: GCF_051348905.1. Taxonomy (NCBI): domain Eukaryota; kingdom Metazoa; phylum Chordata; class Amphibia; order Anura; family Dendrobatidae; genus Ranitomeya; species Ranitomeya variabilis. The sequence goes on from NC_135237.1 coordinate 315,481,342, forward strand.
ACCTGATGCAGAAAGAAGGCCATGCTACTGGAGTCCTGACGCAGATTCACGGGGAAAGCAGAGACCTCTAGGCTACTTTTCAGCTCGCCTGGATCCAGTTGCAAGGGGAGCCACCTCCAGAACACACCCTCCTGGACAAGACTGCTGACATCATTCTTGGACATCCACTGGAAATCCTGGCTCCGCATGACATCTCAGCAATCCTCAACCAAACCCAGCCAAAACATCTCTCCACCGCCAGACATCTTCGTCTCCAGTACTCTCTACTCTTGCCTGACAATGTCACCATCTCCAGATGCTCAGTCCTCAACCTGGCCACTCTACTCCCACTCCCAAGGGGGGATACGGACCCTTCAGATCAAAATCAGCGTGATACCTTTTACAAAGATATTGGTTTGCTCCGGACTGATTACTGTTATGACCTGGTGGTTAGGTGCACCAGAAATGACCTGATAGTTAAACACGGAATCGGGACGAGCTCTGGGGAAATGGAAACTCTGCTGACCGCAAACTCTACTCCTATCAACACAACTAGAAATAGCCGTGGAGCGTGCCTGACTCTGCCTAGACGCCTCTTCACAGCCTAAGAGCTAACTTCCCCTAAGGAAAGGAAACAAAGCCTCACTTGCCTCAGAGAAATTTCCCCAAAGGTAAAAGCAGCCCCCCACAAGTATTGACTGTGAGATAAGAGGAAATCACAAACACAGGATGAGATAGGTTTTAGCAAAGAGAGGCCAGTCTAACTAAACAGATTGAGGATAGAAAAGGGATCTTTGCGGTCAACACAAAAAGCTACAAAAACCACACAGAGTGTGCAAAAAATACCCCCGCACCGACTCACGATGCGGTGGTGCCACTCTGCACCCCCAGAGATTCCAGCTAGCCAGATAGTTTCATGAAAGCAAGCTGGACTAGAACTTAGCAAGAAAAACCATATGTAACAAATGAACAAGCAGGGACTTAGCTTGTGCTGGAGTAGACAGGTCCACAGAAAGATCCAGGAGAGAACTGAACCAGTACTAGAACATTGACAGCTGGCATGGAGTAACGATCTGAGTGGAGTTAAATAGAGAATCCAGCCTAGCCCCAAACGAGGGCAGCTGGAGAAGGAATCTCAGAACCAGCAGCTCCACTCACAGCCACCAGAGGGAGTCCACGGACAGAACTCACCGAAGTTTAATTCATGACCACAGGAGGGAGCTTGAGAACGGAATTCACAACAGTACCCCCCCCTTGAGGAGGGGTCACCGAACCCTCACCAGAGCCCCCAGGCCGATCAGGACGAGCCAAATGAAAGGCACGAACTAAATCGGCAGCATGGACATCAGAGGCAACTACCCAGTTATTATCCTCCTGACCATAGCCCTTCCATTTGACCAAGTACTGAAGTTTTCGTCTCGAAATGCGAGAATCCAAAATCTTCTCCACCACATACTCCAACTCCCCCTCGACCAACACCGGAGCAGGAGGATCAACGGAGGGAACCATAGGCGCCACATATCTCTGCAGCAACGACCTATGGAACACATTATGGATGGCAAAAGAAGCAGGAAGGGCCAAACGAAATGATACAGGATTAAGAATTTCAGAAATCTTATAAGGACCAATGAAATGAGGCTTAAACTTAGGAGAAGAAACCTTCATAGGAACATAACGAGATGATAACCAAACCAAATCCCCAACACGAAGTCGGGGACCAACACGGTGACGGCGGTTAGCGAAACGTTGAGCCTTCTCTTGGGACAAGGTCAAATTGTCCACCACATGAGTCCAAATCTGTTGCAACCTGTCCACCACAGAATCCACACCAGGATAGTCCGAAGGCTCAACCTGCCCTGAAGAAAAATAAGGATGAAAACCAGAATTACAAAAAAAAGGCGAAACCAAAGTAGCCGAACTGGCCCGATTATTAAGGGCGAACTCAGCCAATGGCAAGAAGGTCACCCAATCATCCTGATCCGCAGAAACAAAGCATCTCAGATAAGTTTCCAAAGTCTGATTGGTTCGTTCGGTTTGGCCATTTGTCTGAGGATGGAAAGCCGAAGAAAAAGACAAATCAATGCCCATCTTAGCACAAAAGGACCGCCAAAACCTTGAAACAAACTGGGAACCTCTGTCAGACACGATGTTCTCCGGAATGCCATGCAAACGAACCACATGTTGGAAAAATAATGGAACCAAATCAGAGGAAGGCGGCAATTTAGGCAAGGGTACCAAATGGACCATTTTAGAGAAGCGATCGCAAACAACCCAGATGACCGACATCTTTGAGAAACAGGAAGATCTGAAATAAAATCCATGGAAGCATGCGTCCAAGGCCTTTTTGGGACAGGCAAGGGCAAAAGTAACCCACTGGCACAAGAACAGCAGGGCTTAGCCCCGAGCACAAGTCCCACAAAACTGCACAAAAGAACGCACATCCCGCGACAAGGAAGGCCACCAAAAGGACCTAGCCACCAAATCTCTGGTACCAAAAATCCCAGGATGACCAGCCAACACCGAACAATGAACCTCAGAGATAACTCTATTAGTCCATCTATCAGGGACAAACAGTTTCTCCGCTGGACAATGGTCAGGTCTATCAGCCTGGAACACCTGCAGCACCCGCCGCAAATCCGGGGAGATGGCAGACAGAACTACCCCCTCTCTGAGAATACCAACCGGCTCAGGAACCCCAGGAGAATCAGGCACAAAATTCCTTGAAAGGGCATCAGCCTTCACATTCTTAGAACCCGGAAGGTACGAAACCACAAAATTGAAACGGGAGAAAAACAGCGACCAACGAGCCTGTCTAGGATTCAACCGCTTGGCAGACTCGAGATAAGTCAGATTCTTGTGATCTGTCAAGACCACCACGCGATGCTTGGCTCCTTCAAGCCAATGACGCCACTCCTCGAATGCCCACTTCATGGCCAACAACTCCCGATTGCCAACATCATAATTACGCTCAGCAGGCGAAAACTTTCTCGAAAAGAAAGCGCATGGCTTGATTACAGAGCAATCAGAACTTCTCTGAGACAAAACAGCCCCTGCTCCAATTTCAGAAGCATCAACCTCGACCTGAAAAGGGAGCGAAACATCTGGCTGACACAACACAGGAGCCAAAGAGAAACGATGTTTCAACTCCTGAAAAGCCTCAACGGCCACAGAGGACCAATTCACCACATCAGCACCCTTCTTGGTCAAATCAGTCAACGGTTTAACAACACTAGAAAAATTAGCGATGAAGCGACGGTAAAAATTGGCAAAGCCCAGAAATTTCTGAAGGCTCTTCACAGATGTAGGCCGAGTCCAATCATAAATAGCTTGGACTTTAATAGGATCCATCTCGATAGTAGAAGGGGAAAAAATGAAGCCCAAAAAGGAAACCTTCTGAACTCCAAAAAGGCACTTAGATCCCTTCACAAACAAGGAATTAGCACGAAGGACCTGGAACACCATTCTGACCTGCTTCACATGGGACTCCCAATCATCCGAAAAGACCAAAATATCATCCAAATATACGATCATGAATTTATCCACATACTTTCGGAAGATGTCATGCATAAAGGACTGAAACACAGAGGGAGCATTAGAAAGGCCGAATGGCATCACCAGGTACTCGAAATGGCCCTCTGGCGTATTAAATGCTGTTTTCCATTCATCGCCCTGTTTAATACGCACGAGATTATACGCCCCTCGAAGGTCTATCTTGGTGAACCAACTAGCCCCCTTAATCCGAGCAAATAAATCAGACAGCAGAGGCAAAGGGTACTGAAATTTGACCGTGATTTTATTAAGAAGGCGGTAATCTATACAAGGTCTCAGAGAACCATCCTTCTTGGCCACAAAAAAGAACCCTGCTCCCAATGGTGACGACGACGGGCGAATATGCCCTTTCTCCAAGGACTCCTTTATATAGCTCTGCATAGCGGCGTGTTCTGGCACAGACAAATTGAAAAGTCGTCCCTTAGGGAACTTGCTACCAGGAATCAAATTAATAGCACAATCACAATCCCTATGAGGAGGTAGGGTACTAGACTTGGGCTCATCAAATACATCCCGGTAATCTGACAAAAACTCAGGGACTTCAGAAGGAGTGGAGGAAGAAATTGACAATAATGAAACATCCCCATGTACCCCTTGACAACCCCAACTGGACACCGACATTGATTTCCAATCCAATACTGGATTATGGACCTGCAGCCATGGCAAACCCAACACGACCACATCATGCAGATTATGCAACACCAAAAAGCGAATATCCTCCTGATGCGCAGGAGCCATGCACATGGTCAACTGGGTCTAGTACTGAGGCTTATTCTTGGCCAAATATATGAAGTAAACTTTGGCACTCAACTTTCGATGATATGCAAATTTTATTGGCAGCCACTTGTACAACAAACGTTTCGGTCATTGACATTGACCTTCTTCAGTGTACTGCAGTAACATCAAAATTAATAACAAATAATCAATGTACAACAATGTAAACATAAAGCAAGGTAAAAACAAAAATAAAGAGACTAATGTATAATGTGCATATACAGTGATGGATGGGAGAGGGAATGAGGGTAGCGTCAAGGGATAGGTGAAAAAGGAATAAAAAAAGAATAAAAAAGAGATCATACCTTAATATTTTGGAAAGAATATTTTGTGTGTGGCTCAAGACCAGAATGAGGTCCTATATGGATCCTAGACTAGAGTAAAAATATATATGATGTTGGACCAGTAGTGGTCTGTACAATGCTCATGTCAAAGAAAAGGATATAAAACTAACCCATAGAGGTGGTACAAGGCAGAGGGGTCAGTACCGTAATGCTCCTAGTCTGGATTGTAGGAGATATCTGTAGATAGATATATATATCTATAAAGATACGTATATAGGAATACCCAAAAGGATAAAACTATAGATTGTGTAGTGTGGTAAGACCACTGGTATAACAGACCTTAGGGTCATGAATAGCAGTTATAATTGGAGAAGTCCTCTTCCGGGGTTATAATGATATCTGTGAGAAAACCAATGACATATATATGAGGAATCAATATATGCATGAATGAAGCACATGTAGAGGTTATAGGAGAGTCCATGTACATAACATATGTGCATCTAGATTGTGTACAGGATCCTAAGTGGACCGAAGCAGTGGTCCCTGCCTGGGGATAGGAAAAAGACATGGATATGGAGACATGGGAAAAAGTCACCTCTGCAAACGGAGCGCTAGCTCCTATAGTGGATCTTACCGGTGAATGGCAGCGCTGGATGAGCAGAACGCGGTGTCCACCGCTTGTTCCAATGTGTGCTGCCATTGTTCAGGGCACTAAGATATAGAAAAGGGGCGGGACCGCTGAGTAGCGGAGAACCGGAAGTACGTCACCGGAAGTGACGCGCCGCTGCTCTCGGGGACACTGTGCGTGTCAGCAGGGAAAGAATTGTAATGGAGGTGTATTCCACCTTGGTGGGCATGTATCTGAGATCAGATAAAACAATATGCTAACACGTACATGACCACATTTGAAGAAGAAGTAGTATATCCCAACGCTCTCTTTAAGACCTACTGTGTCACTTGGAAAAGATTGATAGATGACATTTTTTGCATATGGACGGGCCCATCTGATTCTTTGGATGAATTCTTTGCAACATTGAACCAATCATGGTCAGGTCTCTCCTTCACCATGACCAAGGATGCGCACCAGGTCAGCTTCCTGGATACCCTTGTGTCTAAAGATACAAGTGGAATCATAAGCACAGATTTGTATAGGAAGCCCACTGACCGGAATAGCCTGCTCCACTATGACAGCCTACATCCCACCACCACTAAAAATGCCATCCCACGCTCCCAATTCCAAAGAGTGGAGCGCATAGTTACAGATCCAATCAAAAAGCAGGAAAGAGTAGATGAGATGTACAACAAATTCAGTGAACGGGGATATCCCCCGGAGGTACTACATAGTTCCCTGCAACCATCCACAGCCTCCAGACGGTCTACAAAGAACCGTATACCATTTGTACATACATACCACCCCTACGTCCATGTCCTCCATCACAGCATCAGGAAACACTGGAGATTACTAGGAGAAGCACACCCTGATATACCTGAGTTTCGCAATCATTTTTTACCTTGTTACAAACGGCCCCGCAACATTCGGGATTCACTGATCAAGGCTGACATAGGGTCAGGTTCACGGATTTCCACTCAGAGATTCCTCTCAAAACCCAAGACTGGCACGCATCCATGCCTACACTGCAACCAATGTGGAAATGTGTTAAAAGGAGACCATTTCCACCACCCACACTCGGGTAAAAGATATAAAATCAAGGATTACAGTACCTGTGATACCTCTTTTGTCGTGTACTCCATTAAATGCCCATGCGACCTCCTTTATATTGGCGAGACTTCACAACCAATAAGGGACCGCATCAGCAAGCATAAGTCTACCACAAGATGCAAAAACACGTTACTCCCACTACCACATCACTTTATTGATGCTGGACAATCCATACCTCAACTAAAGTTTCAGGTAATAGAACATGTCCCCGTACCTAGACGGGGGGCAATCGCATTCAGACCCTCAAAAAAAGGGAGGCATTTTGGATACACGAGTGGGAGACTATGACACCCAGAGGTCTAAATAGGGAATATGATCTCCTTGCATTTTTATAATTAATTATTTTCTCCCCACAGTGATCGATAGCAGGCTGGTTGCTTTATTATATTGTATGCGTTTATTTTTAGTATGAAGATACTGACATGTTGCTTTATCTTACAGAGTCAACTGTATTGAATATGACGGCATGGAAATTTTCACATCCTGATCCTCCTTCCCCTGGATCCCTACCCCAGTCCTATTGCCTTTAGTATTATTCTTTATCATATTTTCCTTCCCCTTTTGCCTCTTCTTGTAATTATTTATTTATTTATTTATTTTTCTTTTTTTTTCCTTTTACCGCTTCTGCCTCCTTAACATATCCCCCATTGTTTAGGGCCAAACATTCATGCCGCTCACATACATTCTTCCTTTATTTACACATAGGTCCATTCTTTTGCCCCTTCACGCCTCACCATTGTTTTATCTGATCTCAGATACACGCCCACCAAGGTGGAATACACCTCCATTACAATTCTTTCCCTGCTGACACGCACAGTGTCACCGAGAGCAGCGGCGCATCACTTCAGGTGACGTACATCCGGTTCTCCGCTACTCAGCGGTCCCGCCCCTTTTCTATATCTTAGTGCCCTGAACAATAGCAGCACACATTGGAACAAGCGGTGGACACCGCGTTCTGCACATACAGCGCTGACATTCACCGGTAAGATCCACTATAAGAGCTAGCGCTCCGTTTGCAGAGGTGACTTTTTCCCATGTCTCCATATCCATGTCTTTTTCCTATCCCCAGGCAGGGACCACTACTTCGGTCCACTTAGGATCCTGTACACAATCTAGATGCACATATGGTATGTACATAGACTCTCCTATAACCTCTACATGTGCTTCATTCATGCATATATTGATTCCTCATATATATGTCATTGGTTTTCTCACATATATCATTATAACCCCGGAAGAGGACTTCTCCAATTATAACTGCTATTCATGACCCTAAGGTCTGTTATACCAGTGGTCTTACCACACTACACAATCTATAGTTTTATCCTTTTGGGTATTCCTATATACGTATCTTTATAGATATATATATCTATCTACAGATATCTCCTACAATCCAGACTAGGAGCATTACGGTACTGACCCCTCTGCCTTGTACCACCTCTATGGGTTAGTTTTATATCTTTTTCTTTGACATGAGCATTGTACAGACCACTACTGGTCCAACATCATATATATTTTTACTCTAGTCTAGGATCCATATAGGACCTCATTCTGGTCTTGAGCCACACACAAAATATTCTTTCCAAAATATTAAGGTATGATCTCTTTTTTATTCTTTTTTTTATTCCTTTTTCACCTATCCCTTGACGCTACCCTCATTCCCTCTCCCATCCATCACTGTATATGCACATTATACATTAGTCTCTTTATTTTTATTTTTACCTTGCTTTATGTTTACATTGTTGTACATTGATTATTTGTTATTAATTTTGATGTTACTGCAGTACACTGAAGAAGGTCAATGTCAATGACCGAAACGTTTGTTGTACAAGTGGCTGCCAATAAAATTTGCATATCATCGAAAGTTGAGTGCCAAAGTTTACTTCATATAGCTTCTGGTTTGGGAACCTTCTTTGTGCACCTTCACAGTTGTGCCACGTTATACTGCACCATATGAACTTACCCTTCCGTGTGCACGCTGTTCACTATGTGCTCACTGGTTTTTTCTTACAATCAGGAGGAGACTAATTCTATTCTCTCCAAGTCTAATTTATCTAGCGATTTCCTCAAGGCCCCACCAAGGGAAACCAGAGGAAGGGATCTCGAGCGTGAGTCACGACACCTGGTTAATTTGGAATTGCATTGTGCGACGCTGTCGGAGTACCTAAGAGTGAATCGCATACCAAGAGGCCTCAGGGTACCCTTACAACCCACCCTCTTCAGTGACTCTTCCGCCTTTTGCTTGAAATTTGAGCAAATTCTCAACAAGTGCTCATTAGATTTGATGACATTGACTGTTGAACATTTGCAGGGTGCCATTGCTCAATCCAGCGATACCATCAAAAACATTGAATCACAATTGGCATCATCCAGTACAGCGGAGGAATTGGGCACCCTCAAAGCTAAAATACAGACTGTTATTGAGCAACATAAGAGGGACACTGAGAATAGAAAACGGATTAAATTCCAAAGAGATTTAGAAGATTACGATAATAACCGCGTATATCATTGGCACAGTAATCTTGTTCCTAGCTCTGACCCCTCTAGGTTCAACCGCTACTCATCAAACGAAGCATCATCATCAGGCTCTGACACAGATAGAAGAGACAATCGTATCAACACGACCCGTCATTTTTTAGATCAAGGCAAGCGGTACCCAAGAAGAAAAGGCCCCGTCGGAGCCAGCGGAGGAAGAAATCCAGATTTCTACAGAGTAACACGCTCCCAGGTACTAACTCTTTAGTAATTAATATTTCTTCAAGGACACTCAGCATTGCTGAACATAACTTCTTACAGAAGGGACTCTCATTCTGCCCGTACTCTAAATTAAGTACGTTTGGACTTGATATGGAACTGCAACGTTTTTATCGTCGTATCAGGCTATTGACACACTTTGCTAATATGAATGATACACGTGTTGTTTCCCCTCCTTCACATCAAGCCCTCATCTCCATAGATCAACTTGGTCTCCGCAATAAGAGCACATATCGCCCTCCATCAGGCTCCCATGCGCTTGAAACCTTTATTGATTTTATAGACAAAGCATTCACACAACTTCGTCGGGATGCTGAGAATGGCAGGTTACATTTTTCCTCCAATTTAACTAACCTTGATTTTCAGGCATCACAAGCTCTACGGGAGGATAAAAACATCATTATTAAACCCGCCGATAAAGGCGGGGCCATTGTTGTCATGGACAGGGCAGACTACATCAAAGAGGCTCACCGGCAACTCGATGATAATTCAGTGTATGTTAGATTGGGTAGAGACCCAACAGGGGACACACGCACAAATATCTCTTCTGTACTCATGACATACTTAAACTTGGGAGTGATTAACTCTAAAACCAAGGAGTTCTTAACTAAAGCAAATCCAGTGACGCCTGTACTCTACCTACTCCCTAAGGTACATAAAAGCCTAATTAATCCACCTGGCTGGCCCATCATTGCAGCCACAGACTCAATTTTATCCCCCATTTCCATATTCTTGGAAAAAATACTTACCCCTTTGACGCAAAAATCTAAATCGTATTTACTTGACACCGGGGCCTTTCTCAGGACACTACACACATTGGGTACTGTCCCTGACAACTCCTTTTTGGTTTCCTTGGATGTAAAGGACCTCTACACGTCCATTCCCCATGACCGAGGCATTGACTGTGTTAGACGTTTACTAGTTTCATCTGAATTGGATCACAACACTATCAATTTATGTCTTGAACTGCTGACTATTGTCCTCACCCAAAATTATTTTTTATTTGAGGACACATACTACTTACAGGCACAGGGGACCGCCATGGGGTCCAACATGGCGCCCCCATATGCTAACACGTACATGACCACATTTGAAGAAGTAGTATATCCCAACGCTCTCTTTAAGACCCACTGTGTCACTTGGAAAAGATTTATAGATGACATTTTTTGCATATGGACGGGCCCATCTGATTCTTTGGATGAATTCTTTGCAACATTGAACCAATCATGGTCAGGTCTCTCCTTCACCATGACCAAGGATGCGCACCAGGTCAGCTTCCTGGATACCCTTGTGTCTAAAGATACAAGTGGAATCATAAGCACAGATTTGTATAGGAAGCCCACTGACCGGAATAGCCTGCTCCACTATGACAGCCTACATCCCACCACCACTAAAAATGCCATCCCACGCTCTCAATTCCAAAGAGTGGAGCGCATAGTTACAGATCCAATCAAAAAGCAGGAAAGAGTAGATGAGATGTACAACAAATTCAGTGAACGGGGATATCCCCCGGAGGTACTACATAGTTCCCTGCAACCATCCACAGCCTCCAGACGGTCTACAAAGAACCGTATACCATTTGTACATACATACCACCCCTACGTCCATGTCCTCCATCACAGCATCAGGAAACCCTGGAGATTACTAGGAGAAGCGCACCCTGATATACCTGAGTTTCGCAATCATTTTTTACCTTGTTACAAACGGCCCCGCAACATTCGGGATACACTGATCAAGGCTGACATAGGGTCAGGTTCACGGATTTCCACTCAGAGATTCCTCTCAAAACCCAAGACTGGCACGCATCCATGCCTACACTGCAACCAATGTGGAAATGTGTTAAAAGGAGACCATTTCCACCACCCACACTCGGGTAAAAGATATAAAATCAAGGATTACAGTACCTGTGATACCTCTTTTGTCATGTACTCCATTAAATGCCCATGCGGCCTCCTTTATATTGGCGAGACTTCACAACCAATAAGGGACCGCATCAGCAAGCATAAGTCTACCATAAGATGCAAAAACACGTTACTCCCTCTACCACATCACTTTATTGATGCTGGACACTCCATACCTGAACTAAAGTTTCAGGTAATAGAACATGTCCCCGTACCTAGACGGGGGGGCAATCGCATTCAGACCCTCAAAAAAAGGGAGGCATTTTGGATACACGAGTTGGAGACTATGACACCCAGAGGTCTAAATAGGGAATATGATCTCCTTGCATTTTTATAATTAATTATTTTCTCCCCACAGTGATTGATAGCAGGCTGGTTGCTTTATTATATTGTATGCGTTTATTTTTAGTATGAAGATACTGACATGTTGCTTTATCTTACAGAGTCAACTGTATTGAATATGACGGCGCGGAAATTTTCACATCCTGATCCTCCTTCCCCTGGATCCCTACCCCAGTCCCATTGCCTTTAGTATTATTCTTTATCATATTTTCCTTCCCCTTTTGCCTCTTCATGTAATTATTTATTTATTTATTTATTTTCCTTTTTTTTTCCTTTTACCGCTTCTGCCTCCTTAACATATCCCCCATTGTTTAGGGCCAAACATTCATGCCGCTCACATACATTCTTCCTTTATTTACACATAGGTCCATTCTTTTGCCCCTTCACGCCTCACCATTGTTTTATCTGATCTCAGATACACGCCCACCAAGGTGGAATACACCTCCAATACAATTCTTTCCCTGCTGACACGCACAGTGTCACCGAGAGCAGCGGTGCGTCACTTCCGGTGACGTACTTCCGGTTCTCCGCTACTCATCGGTCCCGCCCCTTTTCTATATCTTAGTGCCCTGAACAATGGCAGCACACATTGGAACAAGCGGTGGACACCGCGTTCTGCACATACAGCACTGCCATTCACCGGTAAGATCCACTATAGGACCTAGCGCTCCGTTTGCAGAGGTGACTTTTTCCCATGTCTCCATATCCATGTCTTTTTCCTATCCCCAGGCAGGGACCACTACTTCGGTCCACTTAGGATCCTGTACACAATCTAGATGCACATATGGTATGTACATAGACTCTCCTATAACCTCTACATGTGCTTCATTCATGCATATATTGATTCCTCATATATATGTCATTGGTTTTCTCACAGATATCATTATAACCCCGGAAGAGGACTTCTCCAATTATAACTGCTATTCATGACCCTAAGGTCTGTTATACCAGTGGTCTTACCACACTACACAATCTATAGTTTTATCCTTTTGGGTATTCCTATATACGTATCTTTATAGATATATATATCTGTCTACAGATATCTCCTACAATCCAGACTAGGAGCATTACGGTACTGACCCCTCTGCCTTGTACCACCTCTATGGGTTAGTTTTATATCCTTTTCTTTGACATGAGCATTGTACAGACCACTACTGGTCCAACATCATATATATTTTTACTCTAGTCTAGGATCCATATAGGACCTCATTCTGGTCTTGAGCCACACACAAAATATTCTTTCCAAAATATTAAGGTATGATCTCTTTTTTATTCTTTTTTTATTCCTTTTTCACCTATCCCTTGACGCTACCCTCATTCCCTCTCCGATCCATCACTGTATATGCACATTATACATTAGTCTCTTTATTTTTGTTTTTACCTTGCTTTATGTTTACATTGTTGTACATTGATTATTTGTTATTAATTTTGATGTTACTGCAGTACACTGAAGAAGGTCAATGTCAATGACCGAAATGTTTGTTGTACAAGTGGCTGCCAATAAAATTTGCATATCATCGAAAGTTGAGTGCCAAAGTTTACTTCATATAGCTTCTGGTTTGGGAACCTTCTTTGTGCACCTTCACAGTTGTGCCACGTTATACTGCACCATATTCTTGGCCAAAGGCGTAGCATCAATTCCCCTCAAAGGAATAGGATGCTGCAAGGGCTCCAAGAAAAAACCACAGCGCCTGGCAAACTCTAAGTCCATCAAATTCAGGGCAGCGCCTGAATCCACAAATGCCATAACAGAAAAGGATGACAAAGAGCAAATCAGAGTAACGGACAGAAGAAATTTAGGCTGTACAGTACCAATGGTGACGGACCTAGCGAACCGCTTAGTGCGTCTAGGACAATCAGAGATAGCATGAGTGGAGTCACCACAGTAAAAACACAGCCCATTCTGACGTCTATGTTCTTGCCGTTCAGCTCTGGTCAAAGTCCTATCACATTGCATAGGCTCAGGCCTCTGCTCAGAGGATACCGCCAAATGGTGCACAGTTTTGCGCTCACGTAAGCGCCGATCGATCTGTATGGCCAAGGACATTGATTCATTCAGACCAGCAGGCGTGGGGAACCCCACCATAACATCCTTAAGGGCTTCAGAAAGACCCTTTCTGAAAATTGCTGCCAAGGCACACTCATTCCACTGAGTAAGCACAGACCCCTTTCTGAACTTCTGGCAATATACCTCCGCTTCATCCTGACCCTGACACAAAGCCAGCAAAATTTTCTCTGCCTGATCCACAGAATTCGGTTCATCATAAAGCAAACCCAGTGCCAGAAAAAATGCATCTACATTACGCAATGCAGGATCTCCTGGTGCCAGGGCGAATGCCCAGTCTTGAGGGTCGCCACGCAACAAAGAAATAATGATCCTTACTTGCTGAATAGGGTCACCAGAAGAGCGGGGCTTCAGAGCAAGAAACAGTTTACAATTGTTTTTGAAATTCAGAAATTTAGATCTATCCCCAGAAAATAACTCAGGAATTGGAATTCTAGGCTCCAACATAGGATTCTGAACTACATAATCTTGAATGTTTTGTACCCTTGCAGCGAGTTGATCTACACTAGAGGACAGACCTTGAATGTCCATATCCACACGTAAGTTCTGAACCACCCAGAGTTTAAGGGGAAAAGAAAGGCAAAACACACTGCAGAGAAAAAAAAAATGGTCTCAGAACTTCTCTTTTCCCTCTATTGAGATGCATTAACACTTTGTTGGCCAGCTGTACTGTTAAGACCTGGTGGTTAGGTGCACCAGAAATGACCTGATAGTTAAACACGGAATCGGGACGAGCTCTGGGGAAATGGAAACTCTGCTGACCGCAAACTCTACTCCTATCAACACAACTAGAAATAGCCGTGGAGCGTGCCTGACTCTGCCTAGACGCCTCTTCACAGCCTAAGTGCTAACTTCCCCTAAAGAAAGGAAACAAAGCCTCACTTGCCTCAGAGAAATTTCCTCAAAGGTAAAAGCAGCCCCCCACAAGTATTAACTGTGAGATAAGAGGAAATCACAAACACAGGATGAGATAGGTTTTAGCAAAGAGAGGCCAGTCTAACTAAACAGATTGAGGATAGAAAAGGGATCTTTGCGGTCAACACAAAAAGCTACAAAAACCACGCAGAGTGTGCAAAAAATACCCCCGCACCGACTCACGATGCGGTGGTGCCACTCTGCACCCCCAGAGCTTCCAGCTAGCCAGATAGTTTCATGAAAGCAAGCTGGACTAGAACTTAGCAAGAAAAACCATATGTAACAAATGAACATGCAGGGGCTTAGCTTGTGCTGGAGTAGACAGGTCCACAGAAAGATCCAGGAGAGAACTGAACCAGTACTAGAACATTGACAGCTGGCATGGAGTAACGATCTGAGTGGAGTTAAATAGAGAATCCAGCCTAGCCCCAAACGAGGGCAGCTGGAGAAGGAATCTCAGAACCAGCAGCTCCACTCACAGCCACCAGAGGGAGTCCACGGACAGAACTCACCGAAGTACCATTCATGACCACAGGAGGGAGCTCGAGAACAGAATTCACAACAGATTACCATGATTGCTTCAGCATCGTGCAACAGGAAACAGCAGGACAACCCAATGTGGCAGGAGAGCCACTGACTAGGGTTGAGCGAAACGGGTCGACCATTTTCAGAAGTCGCCGACTTTTGGCAAAGTCGGGTTTCATGAAACCCGACCCGACCCCTGTGTGGGGTCGGCCATGAGGTCGGCGATCTTCTGAATCTGGTATCGGGATTCCGATACCGAGTTCCGATATGTTTGCGATATCGGAAATCGGTATCAGAATCCACATTTAAGTGTAAAATAAAGAATTAAAATAAAAAATATTGATATGCTCACCTTTCCGACGCAGCCAGGACATCGCCGCTGGTAACCGGCATCTTCCATTCCTAAAAATGGCGCTTGAAAGACCTTTCGAATGCTTCACGGCTTGTGATTGGTCGCGGCGGCCCACGTGACCGCTGAGCGACCAATCACAAGCCGGTGACGTAATTCTCAGGTCCTGTTCTGGTTCTCAGGTACATGAGGATTACATCACGGCTTGTGATTGGTCGCTGAGCGGTCACGTGGGCCGCCGCGACCAATCACAAAGCTGTGACATCATCGGAAGGTCCTTCACGCATTCATTCTTAAGAAGGAAGGCTGCCGGAAAGAAGCCGAGGGTGAGTATATTCCTATTAGGTATATACTCACCCTCGTATGCGCCCTGCTTCTTTCAGGCAGCCTTCCTTCTTAAGAATGAACATGTGAAGGACCTTCCGATGACGTCACGGCTTTGTGATTGGTCGCGGCGGCCCACGTGACCGCTCAGCGACCAATCACAAGCCGTGACGTAATTCTCATGTACCTGAGAACCAGAACAGGACCTGAGAATTACGTCACCGGCTTGTGATTGGTCACTCAGCGGTCACGTGGGCCGCCGCGACCAATCACAAGCCGTGAAGCATTCGAAAGGTCTTTCAAGCACTATTTTTAGGAACGGAAGATGCCGATTACTACCAGGGTGCGTCAGAGGGTGAGTACATCAATTTTTTTAATTTTAATTCTTTATTTTACACGTAAATATGGATCCCAGGGCCTGAAGGAGAGTTTCCTCTCCTTCAGACCCTGGGAACCATAGTATCCCATTGCACTGCATTGGGTTTTGCGTTTCGGCCGACCCCAACCCCGACTTTTTCATAGGATCGGCCGATTTCACTCGACCCGACTTTTGAGAAAGTCGGGTTTCGTGAAACCCGACCCGATCCTATAAAAATAAAAGTCGCTCAACCCTACCACTGACCAACCCAGAGTTGATCATCTACGTAGATGGCTCCAGATTTGCAGATGATGAAGGAAGATTCCACATGGGATGTGCAGTGACCAGCAATTAAGAAATCCTGTGGTCCAGAAGTCTGCAGTCTAGCCTGTCAGCCCAGGAAGCAGAATTGATAGCGCTGACGAAGGCCTGCCAGATTGCAGAAGGCAAAACTGCGAACACATACACCAATTCAAGGTACTTTCATGGCACAGCACATGACTTGGACCCAACTGGGCTGCAAGGGACTTCATCACAGCAAGCGGAACAACCGTGAAGCATCATGGAACCATTAAGGACCTGCTGGATGCACTCCAACTTCCAAAAATGGTGGCAGTACTAAAAATGAAAGCGCATGGAAAACTAAACAGAGTAGAGGCATGGGGCAACAACATGGCAGATATGGCAGCCAAAGAAGCAGCAAAAGGAAGACAATATGGAAAAGTGGGAGAGGTCGTAGAGCTGGATGGCTACTACATGGCAACTGAGGACAAGATACCAGACAAGATGACGTCTTGGAACCTGTTTAAGAAGTTGCAGGAGCAAGCTCCAAAGGAGGAGAAGGAAAGTTGGATGCGGAAGGGTGCAACACATCAAGAAGGAAGAGTATACTCAATGGACTACAAACCCTGTTTACCCAGAAGCATGTACCCTATGGTGGTTCAATGGGCACATGGGCCCACACAAAGATCAAAGACACAGATGAACGATCTGATAGGTGCCTACTGGTTCGCTCCAGGGATCTCCACCCTAATAGCCAAATTCACTAGCAGCTGTTTGACCTGCGGCAAATGCAACCCTGTAAGAATGGAGAAAGTTCCCACACATCATCTTGCCAAACCACTGTACCCCTTCCAGAGGATCCAGATAGACCACATCCAGATGCTGCCAAGCAGGGGATTTGAATACGCCCTTGTGGTTGTGGATGTGTTCTCAGGATGGCCAGAAGCTTTCCCAGCAAGAAGCCAGTCGGCAAAGACTACTGCAAAGAAGCTACTCTCAAAGATAGTGTGCAGATATGGGGTTCCAAAAGTGATAGAGAGTGATCAGGGACCCACATTCACAGCAAACCTCATATGAGAGATCTGGTCAGCAGTAGTGTCAGATTTAGGCCTACACACTCCCTACCACCCCCAGAGTAGCGGGAAAGTGGAAAGACTAAATGGTACACTTAAGAGCAGGATGTTGAAAGTTGCCCAAGAGACAAACAAACCATGGCATGAGACACTCCCAATCATACTATTTAGTGTAAGACACACTCCCAGAGGCCCAGAAAAGCTATTACCATATTAAATTTTGTTTGTGTCTAGTCTCAGGTTAGGGGTATTCTTCCCTCAGCAGCTGACTATGCAATATGATATTTTGTCTGCTTATGTAATTAAACTCACCAAGAAACTTGCTAATATCCATTCTCGAGTTTTTTCTTCATAGCCAGATCCAGATTCAGTATCCAGTACGCACTCCTTGAAGCCAGGAGACTGGGTGTTGGTGAAAGAGTTTGTAAGGGGAACACCACTCGATCCCAGAATTGATGGTCCTTTCCAAGTGCTGCTGATGACACCATCCTCTGTGAAACTGGAGGGAAGACCCACTTGGATCCACTCATCTCACTGCAAGAAAGCTCCCATACCAGAAGATACACCCAAGCCAGAATAATGTTGTGGATGCCCTGCCTGACCGGATAGATGACCTACCTGATAAAGAATACACACCACTGACTACACATGCTGTTGACTAAGAGACTATAATTACAATGCCATGAACCCCCGTTAGGGACAGATCTTCTGACCGCCCATTTGCGAAAGTCTGTACGGAGTGGGGTGTATGCGCTAGGCATGCATCAGCTCACCGGCAACACAAAAGAGTGGCAGCGCTTTGGGACAGAAGGTTAGGATTAGGGCAAGTGATATCTAAGGGGGTATTGTGATGGAAATATATATTTCATATAGATCTCACATGCACATAAACTCATATATACTCACAGCTAATATATACACTATAATCAATTGCTTAAAATGGTGGACATAAACTGATATAAGCCAGACAGTCTATTTGGGGCTTTCCAGGCAAAAAGCAGAACAGCACCAGATGTACTAAGTGATGATCAGATGTCTCAACTTTGTCCTAGATGCAGAAAAAAGAAACAACTACACTTTAGCTGCTTAACCCCTTCACCCCGAAGCCTGTTTTCACCTAAGGGACAGGGCCAATTTTTACAATTCTGACCACTGTCACTTTATGAGGTCATAACTCTGAAACACTTCAACAGATCCTGGTGATTCTGACACTGTTTTCTCGTGACATATTGTACTTTATGATAGTGGTAAAACTTCTTCGATATGACTTGCATTGATTTGTGAAAAAATCAGAAATTTGTTGAAAATTATGAAAATTTAGCAATTTTCAAATTTTCGTTTTTATGCCCTTAAATTAGAGAGTTATATCACATAACATAGTTAATAAACAACATTTCCAACATGTCTGCTTTACATCAGCACAATTTTGGAAACATAATTTTTTTTTGTTAGGGAGTTATAAGGGTTAAAAGTTGACCAGCGATTTCTCATTTTTGCAACAAAATTTGCAAAACCATTTTTTTTACGGACCACCTCACACTTGAAGTGACTTTGAAGGGCCTATATGACAGAAAATGTCCAAAAGTGACACCATTCTAAAAACTGCACCCCTCAAGGTACTCAAAACCACATTCAAAAATTTTATTAACCCTTCAGGTGCTTCACAGGAATTTTTGGAATGTTTAAAAAAAATTGAACATTTAACTTTTTTTTCACAAAATTTTTACTTCAGATCCAATTTGTTTTATTTTACCAAGGGTAACAGGAGAAATTGGACCACAAAAGTCGTTGTACAATTTGTCCTGAGTACGATGATACCCCACATGTTGGGGTAAACCATTGTTTGGGCACATGGCAGAGCTCGGAAGGGAAGGAGCCATTTGACTTTTCAATGCAAGATTTGCTGGAATTGAGATCGGAACCCATCTCGCGATTGGAGAGCCCCTGACGTGCCTAAACAGTGGAAACCCCCACAAGTGACACCATTTTGGAAAGTAGACCCCCTAAGGAACTTAATAACCAAAAAAAACTACTTGAAAAGAATATGCTGAACGCAAATTATATAAAATCAAATATTTTATTGTAATTAAGACACTAAACAAGACTAAACACAAAAATATGAGGGAAGCAATTATTATAAAAGACCAGGAGCACTAATGTCAGGGCCAATGTAACAATTTATATAATTATACCCATGCTCTGGTCAAATTGTTAATATGAGAATGAACAACGGTAAGGAAACAAAAAAAGGGGCACATAAAATAACATTAATTTATCCAAATATATGGCTTAATGTAACCCCTTATAAGTAACCCAACTAAGCAAAGTGCATAGTGCATAATGTGGAGTACATGTAACAAATCCTGCCAAAATTCCATAACTATATAGTGCAAATGCACATCTGGCAATCTCAATTAGTATCAGGTAAAATAAGGTGCAAAGTGCATATGATATTCCTTACCGGAGTTCATGTTCAAATACCGTGCCTCAACCTCGCACTCCAACGCGCGTTTTGCACGTGGCTTATTCAGGGAGTGATCATCATACAGACATTGTTTTAGGCCTCATTCGCACATCCTTGTTTAACCCCTTAAGCCCCGAGGGTGGTTTGCACGTTAATGACCGAGCCAATTTTTACAATTCTGACCACTGTCCTTTTATGAGGTTATAACTCTGGAAAGTTTCAACGGATCTTGGCGATTCTGACACTGTTTTCTTGTAACATATTGTACTTCATGATAGTGGTAAAATTTCTTTGATATTACCTGCGTTTATTTGTGAAAAAAATGGAAATTTGGCAAAAATTTTGAAAATTTTGCAATTTTCCAAATTTGAATTTTTATGCAATTAAATCACAGAGATATGTCACACAAAATACTTAATAAGTAACATTTCCCACATGTCTACTTTACATCAGCACAATTTTGGAACCAACATTTTTTTTGGTTAGGGAGTTATAAGGGTTAAATTTGACCAGCAATTTCTCATTTTCACAACACCATTTTTTTTAGGGACCACATATCATTTGAAGTTATTTTGAGGGGTCTATATGATAGAAAATACCCAAGTGTGACACTATTCTAAAAACTGCACCCCTCAAGGTGCTCAAAAACACATTCAAGAAGTTTATTAACCCTTCAGGTGTTTCACAGGAATTTTGTTGAATGTTTAAATAAAAATGAACATTTAACTTTTTTTCACAAAAAATGTAATTCAGCTCCAATTTGTTTTATTTTACCAAGGGTAACAGGAGAATATAGACCTCAAAATTTGTTGTACAATTTGTTCTGAGTACGCCAATACCCTATATGTGGGGGTAAACCACTGTTTGGGCGCATGGCAGAGCTCGGAAGCAAAGGAGCGCCATTTGACTTTTCAATGCAAAATTGACTAGAATTGAGATGGGACGCCATGTTGAGTTTGGAGAGCCCCTGATGTGCCTAAACATTGAAACCCCCACAAGTGACACCATTTTGGAAAGTAGACCCCCTATGGAACTTATCTAGATGTGTGGTGAGCACTTTGAACCTCCAAGTGCTTCACAGAAGTTTATAATGTAGAGCGGTAAAAAAAAATTCATATTAATTTTCACAAAAAATGAGATTTTTGCCCCAAATTTTTTATTTTTCCAAGGGTAACAGGATAAATTGGACCAGAAAAGTTGTTGTGCAATTTGTCCTGAGTACACTGATACTTCATATATGGGGATAAACCACTGTTTGAGCGCATGGCAGAGCTCGGAAGGGAAGGAGCGCCGTTTGACTTTTCAATGCAAAATTGGCTGGAATTGAGATCGGAACCCATGTCACATTTGGAGAGCCCCTGATGTGCCTAAAGAGTAGAAACCCCCCACAAGTGACCCCATTTTGGAAAGAAGACCCCCTAAGGAACTTATCTAGATGTGTGGTGAGCACTTTTATCCCCCAATTGTTTCACTAAAGTTTAGAATGTAGCGCCGTGAAAATTAAAAATTCAATTTTTCTTTCCACAAAATGATGCTTTAGCCCGCAATTTTTTTTCCCAATGGTAACAGGAGAAATTGGACCACAAATGTTATTGTACAATTTGTCCTGAGTACGCTAATACCCCATACATGGGGGGAAACCACTGTTTGGGTGCACGGCAGAGCTCGGAAGGGAAGGAGCGCCATTTGAAATGCAGACTTAGATGGATTGGTCTGCAGGTGTCATGTTGCATTTGCAGAGCCCCTGATGTACCTAAACAGTAGAAACCCCCCACAAGTGACCCCATATTGGAAACTAAACCCCCCAAGGAACTTATCTAGATGTGTTGTGACAACTTTGAACCAACAAGTGTTTCACTACAGTTTATAACGCAGAGCAATGAAAATAAAAAATATTTTTTTTCAACGAAAATGATATTTTAGCCCCCACATTTTTATTTTCCCAAGGGTAACAGGAGAAATTGGACCACAAAAATTATTGTACAATTTGTCCTGAGTACGCTAATACCCCATACATGGGGGGAAACCACTGTTTGGGTGCACGGCAGAGCTCAGAAGGGAAGGAGCGCCGTTTGAAATGCAGACTTAGATGGATTAGTCTGCAGGTGTCATGTTGCATTTGCAGAGCCCCTGATGTACCTAAACAGTAGAAACCCCCACAAGTGACCCCATATTTGAAACTAGACCCCCAAGGAACTTATCTAGATGTGTTGTGAGAACTTTGAACCAACAAGTGTTTCACTACAGTTTATAACGCAGAGCCATGAAAATAAAAATTATTTTTTTTCCACGAAAATGATATTTTAGCCCCCACATTTTTATTTTCCCAAGGGTAACAGGAGAAATTGGACCACAAAAGTTGTTGTCCAATTTGTGCTGAGTATGCTGATACCTCGTATATGGGGGGAACCACTGTTTGGGCACACGGCAGAGCTCAGAAGGGAAGGAGCACTGTTTTAGTTTTTCAAAGCAGAATTGGCTGGAATTGAGATCGGACGCCATGTCGCGTTTGGAGAGCCCCTGATGTGCCTAAAAAGTGGAAACCCCCCAATTCTAACTGAAACCCTAACCCCAACCCTAGCCCCAGCCCTAACCCTAGCCCTAACCCCAACCCTAACCCTAACCCTAGCCCTAACCCTAACCCTAATGGGAAAATGGAAATAAATACATTTTTTTAAATTTTATTATTTTTCCCTAACTAAGGGGGTGATTAAGGGGGGTTTGATTTACTTTTATAGCGTTTTTTTGGCGTATTTTTATGATTGGCAGCCATCACACACTAAAAGATGCTTTTTATTGCAAAAAATAGTTTTTGCATCACCACATTTTGAGAGCTATAATTTATCCATATTTTGGCTGACATGTGAGATCTTGTTTTTTGCGGGACGAGTTGACTTTTTTATTGGTACCATTTAGGGCATATGACATTTTTTGATCGCTTTTTATTCCGATTTTTGGGAGGCAGAATGAACAAAAACCAGCAATTCCTGAAATTCTTTTAGGGGGGGCGTTTATAGTGTTCCACGTGTGGTAAAATTGATAAAACAGCTTTATTCTTCAGGTCAGTACGATTACAGCGATACCTCATTTATATAATATTTTTATGTTTTGGCGCTTTTACACAATAAAAACTATTTTATATAAAAAAATAATTGTTTTTGCATCGCTTTATTCTGAGAGCTATAACTTTTTTATTTTTCTGCTGATGATGCTG
This sequence comes from Ranitomeya variabilis, assembly GCF_051348905.1. Classification (NCBI taxonomy): domain Eukaryota; kingdom Metazoa; phylum Chordata; class Amphibia; order Anura; family Dendrobatidae; genus Ranitomeya; species Ranitomeya variabilis. The sequence continues at coordinate 315,504,214 of NC_135237.1, forward strand.
TTTGGTGGCTTTTTTTTTGCGGGACAAGATGACGTTTTCAGCGGTACCATGTTTATTTTTATCCGTCTTTTTGATCGCGTGTTATTCCACTTTATGTTCGCCTGTATGATAATAAAGCGTTGTTTTTTGCCTTGTTTTTTATTTTTATTTTTTGTGGTGTTCACTGAAGGGGTTAACTAGTGGGATAGTTTTATAGAGCGGGTCGTTATGGACGCGGCGATACCAAATATGTGTACTTTTATTGTTTTTTTTAATTTACATAAATAGATGGATTTACTGGGAGATGTTTTTTTTCCTTTATTTGGGGATTTATTTTTTTTTTTTACTTTCTACTATTGTCCCAGGGTGGGACATCACTGTATTAGATCAGATCGTTGATCTGACAGTGTGCATAGTGCTCTGTCAGATCAACGATCTGACAGGCAAGTTCGGCAGGCTTTCCGGTGCCTGCTCTCAGCAGCTCTCAGCAGGCGCCGGCTAGCCAGGTCATTTCATGACCCGGAAGGAGTCCCGCGGCCATCTTGGATCCAGGGACTCCTTCCGGATCACCGGAGCAACGTGATCTCATCGCGTTGCTCCGATGGGAGAGCGCAGGGAGCCCCTGTCCCTGCGCGATCCCCCTCTATGATACTGTCACTACTGACAGCGGCATCAGAGGGGTTAAATGCCCGCGATCGGCGCTAGCGCCAATCGTGGGCATTGCTGCGGGGTGTCAGCTGTCATATACAGCTGACACCCGCACCCGATCACTGCCGTGCTCAGCGCGAGACCGCGGTGATCGGTGCGCCGTACTAGTACTGCTGCTGGCACAAATGCAGTGCCGGCAGCGCAGTACTAGTACGGCGCAAAGCGCAAAGGGGTTAATCAGCATTCATATGTGCATTAATCACAATATTCCATATATATTTAGATAACCAATAACAGAGAAGCTTGACAATATGGTAATTAACTAACCACCCCCTTTCTATATGTAATTATAAAACCATGTATGTACAATAAACCATCAGTATTGATGGAATGTTATTCTGTCACCATAGTGTACAGTCTCATTCTTGATGAGCGCTCAAAATACTCAGTCTTATTGGGAACGGCCACAGCACACACAGGGATAGATTTATCCAAACCAAATTTCCATAACAGTGATTGTGGAAAGAGAGATGTTTTTGTGTCTTCAGTCTCAGCTTGGTGCTGCTATTAGAGAACTGTTTTGACTGTGGTATAGCCACCAAGGAAAAATTACCCCTTCATTTATAACTGAATAAAATAATTACAATATTCAAAATATACTATATACTAATTTCAAATGAAACAAATATTGCATGTAGCATTAATTTATTATACTATATCCTAACCTGTGTGCCAGTTGCTTCCATGCTTTAAACTGGTCATACTGTAGAATACCTACCTACCTTTCAAAACCCACAAAAATATACTCATCTGTTAATTATGGACCTATACTAATATTTTCATGTGCACATTCAGTACCACAAATACGGTATGTCTAGCCTAGCCTTTAGCTAGCATGTAGGGCAGCATGGTGGCTCAGTGGATAGCATTGCAGCGCTGGAGTCCTGGGTTCAAATCCCATCATGGACAACATCTGCAAGGAGTTTGTATGTTCTCCCCGTGTTTGTGTGGCTTTCTTTTGGGTACTCTGGTTTCCTCCCACATCCCAAAGACATACTGATAGGGAATTTAGATTGTGAGCCCCATCGGGGACAGCAATTATAATGTGTGCAAACTGTGAAGCGCTGTGGAATATGTAAGCGCTATATAAAAATAAATATTATTATATTATGTGAACTGTGGAAATGAAGCAGTCTGCCTCATCAAATCTCATCTTTCTGATACTTATTCCAAGGTTGAAACTTAGAGTTCCAACTCAATATCTTGATCCAGCGGTCTTTTAAATAAATGTATTCATCTGTTGGCCAATGCAATGACTAACAAAATTGAAAAGTACTGTATTTAATGCAAACAAAGTTTTCAACCTGAAGCTCATGTACAAGCGCTGGCTGTTTGTTTAATTGGATTCAGCGGGTCAAAGAAACTATGTCACCTGTTAGATATATATTTGGTAATTTTTACACTGTCTTCCAATTACGGAAATATTCTAAGTGATAGTTATATTGTGCGATTACTGCAGATACATCAGTTAGCTGTCACACTTTTGTGGCTGTGAAAACAGAAAGGGTGCAGCGTGCACTTCATTCTGCTGATTGACAGATATCTCAGCACTTGTACCCTAATGATCAAATATGGATGGAATATCATATATCAGGTATTGAACATTTTTTCGCTACCAGAAAACACCTTTGAGCCAGTAACAGGGAGGGGGTATTACTGTTATGATCCTTAGTGGCTGAGGATCACAGAATGAACTAGCTAAGTTACTGAACATAGAACGAGCTCTAGGGAGGTGGTAACTGGACTGACCGCAAAACCTGATCCTAACAAAACACACTGAAGGTAGCCGGTGAGCGTGCCTAAATTCCTGGACGTCTCGACGCAGCCTGAGAAACTTGCTACCCCTATAGAGAAAGTAAGACCTCACTTGCCTCAGAGAAATGACCCCAAAGATATAGTAAGCCCCCAACAAATATTAACGGTGAGGTAAGGGGAAAATACAAAACGTAGAAATGAAAACAGATTCAGCAAATGAGGCCCACTAATACTAGATAGCAGAAGACAGGCAGGGAACTGTGCGGTCAGTAAAATACCCTATACAAAATATCCACGCTGAGACCACCAACTAACGGTGTGAGGGGAGAGACTCAGCCCCCTAGAGCTACCAGCAAGCAAGGAAATCACATATTAGCAAGCTGGACAAGGACAAGTAAATAACCAAGAAAAATATTGAACACTAATGAGCAAAAGATAACCAAACAGAAAACTTAGCTTCTCTTGGAGAGACTGATAGCGAAGGAATTCAGGAGGATCAAGATAGCACTGAATACATCGACAGCAGGCAAACACTGAAAGTCCAGGTGAGCTAAATAGGAAACCAGCTAACAGATAACGAGACAGCTGATCCGCCTCAGACCTGCAGAAAGACACAAAGAGCCACCAGAGGGAGCCCAAAGACAGCACTCACACAGTACCACTTGTGACCACAAGAGGGAGCCCAAAAACAGAGTTCACAACACATTACTGTTGCATTTGCGCACAAATATCGACATTACTACTGTAAAAAAGCATGCATGCATTGATATTGTATGGGGGCTATAGAGGGGGACATTTCTACTATGAGTGGGTTACAAAGAGAGACAACACTACTGTATTATATTTTTATTTTTGTGGATATTGTTAGAATGAGAGTAACAAAAGGGACATATTGTTACTGTGCAGGGCATCAGGGAGGTGCTTTGGCAACTGTCTTCTTCAACCGGCAAAAGAGAGAGTTGTAGAAGTGATCAATTACTGATGCACATATGTTACTTTCTGCAGATACAAGTCTTAGCCGGAAGAAGTCATGGCTGTTTGTGCCAGATAGAGAAGTAAAAAAGCAAAAATTAACTACTGTACTTCAATTGGAGGCGTTACCGGTAAGTTACTGTATTTATCACATATATTATACTATCTACAGAGCTATCTACAGAGCTCCTGTTTATAAATAGCTGGCAATGGGTGTAATACATAGTAACATAGTGACGTTATAATAGATGAATGTGATGAAAGATATCTTTGTGTGGAAACTTCCTGAAGAAGAAGCCATGAGCTTCGAAACGCGTTGAATAAACCACCTGAACACCTTACAACTATATCTGGATTCATTATTTGTCACAGCAGCGCAGATTTTATCCACATTCATCTATTATAACGTCTCTAAGAGGTCGCAGCGCCGACCTGTGGATCTGCAGCAGCTGACAAATTACACGCCTTTACTTTGCACCATCAGGTGAGCAGTTCTCTCATAATTCTTTAAGAGCAGTCCTGAGGATAAGACCCTATATGCGCTTTTTTGTCTCCTATTCTTCTATAATAGTAACATAGTAACATAGTTAATAAGGTTGAAGGGAGACTTTAAGTCCATCTAGTTCAACCCATAGCCTAACCTAACATGCCCTAACATGTTGATCCAGAGGAAGGAAAAAAAAACCCATGTGGCAAAGAGTAAGCTCCACACTTGGGAAAAAAATTCCTTCCCGACTCCACAGACGGCAATCAGACTGGTTCCCTGGATCAACGCCCTATCAAGGAATCTAGTGTATATACCCTGTAACATTATACTTTTCCAGAAAGGCATCCAGTTCCCTCTTAAATTTAAGTAATGAATCACTCATTACAACATCATACGGCAGAGAGTTCCATAGTCTCACTGCTCTTACAGTAAAGAACCCGCGCCTGTAATATTAGTCTGAGGATAGAGTTTTTTGATAATGAACAGTGTTGTGTGATTATTCAGTTAACAAGTAGTGGTCAAGGATTTGTATTTATCCCTTGTATTATTGGTATATTTTTCATGGTATAGTGGATTTTGTCCAGTAAGAGGATGGTAGTTGTACTTATTTACTATGCAGTGAAAATATTTGATCATTGTGTGATGACAGTTATCCCATTTATGTGGTTTCTATTAGTATATTTTATTTTTGGTGTAACAGACTTGTCATTATGTAACTATTTGACTACTATTTAGAAGTATTACTTGGAAAATTATGTAAATGTCTTAATTTCCTTGATTTATCTATGTTTTTCTCTTTCGTCTCTGTGTTTTTTTTTAAATGAGAGTGTGGTGGACACTTATTTCTTCATAGGATCTAGAGTGCTAAAGGCACCTGTACATCTGACACACATGTTGGTGGGGACCAAGGTCCAAATTTAACTGTGGGGCACAGCTCACTCTTCTTACGCCACGGTTCAAGTGCTATTCTTTTCTTTCATTATAGTTTAAAGTAATGCAATCTGTAATAATAATCAGTAAACAGCCAACAGCTCAATGCAGTTATTAAAAATATATTCTAAAAAAAATCTATATCCACTGTGTATTCACATTGATTGTTATAGATTTTTCTCGTGTACAAGATGCATGTCCCAACATGAACAAATGTAATATGTGTGTGGTGCTCTTATAATGTCAATTTACAAGGAGAGATTGACATGTTCAAATAATCCAGAGTGAAAGTGTTGTGAAATTACATGCAATCAGTACTGGATGAGACCATATTTTATACTGAAATTCCGGTAGTTGGGAAAATCATTGCTGTATTTTTTTTATTTTACTCATTTCCTCTTAGATTTTTAAATGATATAGTCACTTCAGAAGAAGAGTGGGTATCTGTAAAGCATTTGAGCTGAGTTTTCTGCATTATCTGCAAAATAATTCTTGTTTATTTACACATCTCAACATTGATGCTGCAACACCAAGAAGGAAAATTAATGGAATTATAGAAATCACAGGATCGATAGATATGTAAATGATATGCAAATGATGAAAAGATGCAAATAAAATTTTCAAAACATCATGATTTATTCAGTATCAAGTATGAGTGGAATAAATGGACTTACATACATTGGCATGCTATCAATTAGGTTATTATGGTTTTCTGAGGAATATTATGCTACACACAATGTACCCAAAACATCAAAATCTGATTCTGGCTGCTCCCTTCGACCAATGATGCTGCTCGATGGGAAATAAGCCTAGAGATGCTGCAGACCATAGCAGCACATTAAGGCCATGCAGGCTGCCCACAGTAGCGCAAACAACATGAAACCTGGAGTTGTGCTGAAAACGGCATGGAACACTGGAAAAATGGCCGTACCACTGGTACATGAAAAAATCAAGGTAAAAATGAGCTGTTAGTGTGTCTGTAATGAAGACTACATAGGTCCGGCTACCGTAGATTAGGCCACCCACACATGATAATCACAGTAGTGGGAGCTGTGTGATGTTCCCTCTTGATGGTGTTACCCAAGTGATCTCATCAGACTTGGAGAATGGGTGTATAGTGATTCAATCTGTACTGTAAGTGAAATTAGATGCCACATACCAAGCCTAAGATGTCAAAAGTGCCAACACAAACAATCAAAAGTTGTTTGCACAGTCAGACATACAGCTTCAAGTGTTCCATTGACCTATAGCCACTGCTCTTAAAGGCTTTTGTAAATGGCAATGGAGGTATATCCTATTCATTGAGAATTCCCACTTTTGTCCTAGACAATAATAGCAAGAGATTGGTCTGGGACCACATGGGCAATGCCATGAAGAGGTCTACAAAAGGGAACATGAAACATGCACCAACAAATTTAGTGATTGTATTGCGTATTGCTTTCAAAGTTTTTCTTATTGACTAGAAAAAAATCTGTGTGTAATAAATGCTGCAAAGCACTGTGTGTGTATATTTGTATTTGCATGTTACAGGTGCAGTTCGCTTGTGCATGTGTGAAGAGACGCACTTTTAGTGGTTGTATAAAACTTAAAATCAGCATAAGCATCTCCTCAGAAAACCATGGTATATCTGTTAATAAAACGTCCCATTTTCAATTAGTTTAGTTTTGGTGTGAGTCTAGAGGGATACAAACTGCATGATGTAATTGATAACATAATTACATTGTAAGCTCTTGCATTTGATCCAGGAACAGTTGGCAGTCCTAATTGCAAAGACAGGAGGGGATCACTATAAGATGCTGTAGACTAAAGTGCCTACACACTAAGCACTATTTTGCATGCACCAACATACTGAGTGCTCATTTTCTTACAAAGTACATTCCAGGATGTAAATGAAAGTTAGTTAAATGTAAGGTAATCAGGGTCTATTCACAAAAGAGTACCTTTCCACAGCATACAGAAACGGGGTGTAAACAGGGCTTTCACAAATTAAAGTAGTGGTCCGGTAACTAAAATGTCCTTTTCTAACTAATTTTATATATTTGGATATTTGTTACTACTTATAGCTATCCTTTAACTCCACATTTAGAGTGTTCCAGTAAATGTTTCCCAACTACAGTGGCCTACAGTATATACTGTATGTGTGTACTATATGGGTCATGTACTTGTACGTATTTGCTATATGTTTACTCTGAGAAGTATAGAATGTAGTGAATCAATGAGGAAGGAGGGTATCGATGAGGGATCAAAGTACACCACCCATATAATACACGCATATAGTGCGAGAAGAATATGGGAAATGTAATTTCATGAACCGTAGAAACTCTAAAAAACTATAGGGAGAAAAATACCTTATCTTGAAAACTAATTAAAGCTGCCAAAAAGGAAACCGAGAAGCACATTGCTAAAGAGAGTAAAACTAATCCCAAACTGTTCTTCAACTATATCAATAGTAAAAGAATCAAAAGTGAAAGATTAGGCCCCTTAAAAAACTGACTCATCTTAGGTTTAGGAGTTTTTAGCTGCTAGGGGCAAGTGGAGGGGATTTAGGTTCAGTTTAGAGGATACGAGGGGAGTTACACAAAGGGGATAAAGGCTAGTATGAGGCCATGTGATCTCTTTCTCTGTTATGCATGTGGTCCACTTCGAAAAGGGGGTCACGTCGAATAACGGGATGTGAAGGACCTGGGAGACAAATTTACAGCATAATATATATTAGAGTGCAAACTATTCAAGCCAAATCACCACCAATTATTGTACCATGAAAAATTATGTAAATTATACCTTTTTTAATTTATGAATGAAAGGTATATTTTAAATAATTTTTCATGGTACAACAATTTAGAGTGATAAGGAGGACCTAGAAGCCAGCTAACAGCCCATGATCCCCTGTGGCCCAGAGCACACATGGTTGAACATCAACCCTGTATTTGACATGATACATATGCTTACATATTTTCTCCTACCACTATTGTATTTGTATATATGACCACTGTATATGTATAACCATTTTGTATTTAGTGTATTGTCTAGCGTGCCCTTAAGACGATTAAATATATAAATAAAAAGTGTCCAAACAGTGCTATGGGTAAGGAGAGATGTGCACATACAAAGTCTATTCAGGGCTGATCCTATAGACAGATGCAAATAGTGTTAATGAAGTTAAGGTGTAGCAGAATAAAGGTATATATTGTCTCATAAGGTATGATGCCCAGAAGATCAATGTGGTGTATGATAATTAATTCTTAACATAAAATGTATAGTTAGTACTGAATAGGTAAGGTCAGTGTCTATGGGGAAGAAAATACAATTTTGCCTGCTATATAATAACCTGAGTAGTGTGGTTAATCCCTGATAATAAGGGGAAAGTAACAGGTACAGCTTGTTCCTAAATGCATAAGTAAATATCTCTGAATTATGTGGTGTATCAAAATAGGTTTTTTACCTATTGCTGTGCCGCTGACCAGAGATGTGTAGCGATCACTGTCTTTGCTCCTGATTTTCCAGAGCAGTGGGAAGAGAGGCCATTGTGCACTGTTCTCAGATTGAATTAGTGTAGGACCTCAAAGCATCAATAGTAGTCAGGGTAGTAGATATCCAAATTATAAAGTTTAAGGGTACTGTCACACAGTGCAATTTTGATCGCTACGACGGCACGATCCGTGACGTCGCAGCGTCGTATGATTATTGCTCCAGCGTCGTAGACTGCGGTCACACTTTGCAATCACGGCGCTGGAGCGATGCCGAAGTCCCCGGGTAACCAGGGTAAACATCGGGTTACTAAGCGCAGGGCCGCGCTTAGTAACCCGATGTTTACCCTGGTTACCAGCGTAAACGTAAAAAAAAAAAACAGTACATACTTACATTCCGGTGTCTGTCCCCGGCGTTCTGCTTCTCTCCACTGTGTAAGCACCATAGCCGGAAAGCAGAGCGGTGACGTCAGACGTCACCGCTGTGCTCGCTTTCCGGCCGGCAGGCGCTCACAGTGCAGAGAAGCTGAGACGCTGGAGAACAGACACCGGAATGTGAGTATGTACTGTTTGTTTTTTTTACGTTTACGCTGGTAACCAGGGTAAACACCGGGTTACTAAGCGCGGCCCTGCGCTTAGTTACCCGATGTTTACCCTGGTTACAAGCGAACACATCACTGGATCGGTGTCACACACAACGATCCAGCGATGTCAGCGGGTGATCAAGCGACGAAAGAAAGTTCCAAACGATCTGCTACGACGTACGATTCTCAGCAGGGTCCCTGATCGCTGCTGCGTGTCAGACACTGCGATATCATAACGATATCGCTAGAACGTCACGAATCGTGCCGTCGTAGCGATCAAAATTGCACTGTGTGACAGTACCCTTACGTTGTGTGTGGCAAGTCATAGCACTGTTTGGACTCTTTTTATTTAATTTAGATTTACATTTCAGACAACATGTGGACGTTGTCCACCAAACTAGGCATCTGGGTGAGGTTCTATTGTGTTTAGCACCAGTGTCTTTGATTAATCTGATTAAATATATAATTTAACCTTGGGCTGCTCTTTTGTCTCGATCCATGAATCCGCACATCCATTATTAGGTTTAACTTTCTATGCTATTGGGACTGGTTTCTGACTGTTAATGGTTCGGGATTATGGGTCGCCCGCCAGGGCCGTGGGGTACCCGGTACTGGGTCCGGTGTTCACAGGGGGATGTCATGGTGGCAACCCGGTCCATGGCCCTGGGCGCCCATGTAAAAGGGGAAAGTCTTTAAAGGGGATTTGGTGAATAGAGTTTATGTTCGTGATGCCACCTGTGGTGTTCAGTCAATGGGGACCGACACTGCTTTAAGGGGTCCTTTGGGGTGATGTTATGGCAGCTAGATGGTGTAACTTCCCACAGGTGAAGTGTACCCCAGGGCTCCCGTAGTGTAGATGGAAGATGGTGAGGAGTGCAGTAAAGAACAAGGACACAAGGTTGCAGTCTCTTTACCTTGGTTTACTGAAAACTTCAGCATCCACAGTCCAGGGCACCAGATCACAGGGCAGACAGGGTCTGGACGGCTTGAAAGCAAGTTAGGAGTCCCCTTACCCAGGTGGAAATCAAAAGCCTTCCTCTAGCGCTGTGGTGGTGAAGTTCCTTACTGCTTAAAGATTCACATAAGGTCCTCACGGATGTTAGCTCTCTTTTTCTCTGTCCCCCTGATAGGATAGGACATAACCCGTATGACTGGTGGCTTGAGGATGTTTATGGGGACTCTAGCACGCCCCGGCCTCTGAGGGTTGCCACCGTGCCTCCTGGGTGTTAGGTCGGACAGGTAACTTGGAGTTCAGTTGTCCTGCTAGTCTCTGATGTAAGTCATAGAGGTCTTTACAACCTCGGTGTTCCGGCTACCGGTCTCTGTGCCTCAGAAGGAGGCAGCCTGCTCGGGGCTGGTCTCCCCCTGGTAACTTTTCCTGTGCTTTGCTCTCCTGCATGTTCACTGCAATCAATTCGGCCTTCTAAGTGTCTCTTTCCAGGAACTGCTGCACTGCGATGGCACAGCTCTGTAAACCTTCCTCTGCCTCAGACTGATCCAGTCTGTTTCCTGGCAAGACTGAACTGAACTCTCCCTCTGTGTCTCTGGCAGGAACTCCCTAACTTTCCCTCCAAAACTATCTTATATATGGGGAGTCACCTAGCAAGTAGGATCAAAAGCTCCCCCTGGTGGCCTGGAGTGTGAATGTGTTGCATGATTGTGGTACCTGGTTGCAGTTATCCCTTCTTGCCTTCAAGCGTAATATCACTCTCCCAGTGAGGAAAGCAATGCTACTGTGACGATCAGGACCCTGGGTGCGCCACACATATATATAAGGAATAACTGGTGGCAGTCCTACCAGGCTGGCAGTGCTCTGTTTCAATGGTGCTAATAAAAGAGGCCTCTCAGCCAGTCAGAGTTGTGAGCTAGTGTATTGCAACGTCAGTGACTGTGTGGCCCACATCCTCTCACTCTCTATGCCTCCCTGGGCCCATGAGGACATGGGGAGTCTGTGTGAAACTATATCAAGTTGACCTTATGTGTCCCCAGGAGGTGCAGAATGTCACATTGGCGAAAGTAGGAGACCGCATTACTTTATGCAACTGACGTCATTGTATGTGTTTTTAATGTGTGTGTTACTTTTATAAAACAGTTGTGTATGGTTTAAAATACTGCATGGCTCCCTGGATACTTTAATAATGCTTTTTCAGGATATTGCTGCTATTAGGTTGGAGAGGGAGTAGGATGAACGCTGTGCCTGCTCTCCATGCCCCCAAACACAAGAGGGTACTTGCCCTTGCTTTCCTCTCCACGTTGGTGACGGAACTCCAGCTATGTCATCTCTGCAGTCAGCCGAGACACTTCAAAGTCAGAAGGGTCTGTCCCCGTCCCAGAAACCGTTCACTGTTTTGTGTGGGTGGGAGTGATAGGAGCTCCCTTGACAACCTTCAGCTCATCACCACAGGAGAGGACATGGTCATGGGACTACGGGACACCAGCACTGACATGACTCTTGTGCGGCTTGAGCTTATGTCTCCACAGGATTTGGTTCCAGGGAAAAACCTTGCTGTCTCCAGGATTGCAGGAGTTAAACAAGCACTGCTCATTGACAAGGTGTAATTGGACTGGGGTGGGAGGGATAACCTCAAATATTCCATCAAGTGTTTTGCTTGGAGCGGACATGGGTGGCTAGTGTCCCAGTATGTGGCCACTGAACCCCCAAGGCCTGATCCTCCAGAGAACAGCCTAATGTCCATGACTGATTATGTCAATGTAATTAACATGCTTACTGATGGGAATGTGGGGGTGGGTGACGTACTGTGCTCCTCTCCAATCAGGGAGAGGAGATCAATCAAGCAAGCTTTATTAATGCCTTAGAGTTTGGTCAGTGGGCACACTGGAACCAATTTTCCTGTGAGGTTGTCATGGAAGGGACAGACAGGGGAATTATAGCTGCTGAGGGGGAGCATGCCAATTGAGGACGGGGCTGTCCCAGGAGAGCTAGGGACCAAAGGTAAGGCCACATTGCAGGGTTCCTCCATGACCAGGCTGTCAGAGGGTCAGGTTAGTAATTCTGGAACAAAGACTTGGTCAGAAGCAAAGGAGAATCAGGCGCTATCCGTGGTTGCAGCGGCCGTGGCCTCTGTCAGGTGCAGTGGTGGCCTTGTGCAGGTCTACACAGACAGTTCTTTAGTCTTGGCCATGGTGGATAGGTTGGAGTGTGATTGATTGAGTGTGTGGAAAAGTGGCTTTTATTCAGATAATGAATTCAAGCAGGTGTAATTAATACAGGTAATGAGTGCAGAGTAGGAGGGTTTCTTAGGCCGGGGTAACACTTGCAAGTGCAATGCGAGAAACTCGCAGGAGTTTTTCGCATCAATACCCGGCACTGCCGCCAGCACTCAGGACCGGAATGTGTGGCTGCATGCATTTCTATGCTGCTGAGCACTCCGGTCCCTTGCATTGCACTCGCAAGCAAAAAGAGGTTAGATTATACTCACCCAGGGGTGGTCCCGGTCCAGTTCTGGTCCGATGGGCATCATGGTCCGGTCCGGGGCCTCCCATCTTCTTATGATGATGTCCTCTTCTTGCATTCATGCTGCGGCTCGTGACTGGGTGAGTATAATCTATCCTCTTTTTCTCATCTTTCAGGATACATCGGGGGCTTATCTACAGCATTCCAGAATGCTGTAGATAAGCCCCTGATGCTGGTGAGCTTAGTTCACCTTCGATTTTGGGGGTGACAGGTTCCCTTTAGAGAAAAACTAACAGGTCTCTTGGAGCCATAATTCTTGCTGGTTGGTAGGTGATCAAACACTTATTTCATGCAATAAAATGAAGTTTAAATATATAAAAATTATACAATGTGATTTTCTGTTTTTTATTTTTTGATTCTGTCTCTCACAAGTGTATATATGATAAAAATTACAGACCTCTCCATTCAAAACCAACCAAGACTACCTCTTGAAGCTCATCAAGAGAATGCCAAGAATGTGCAAAGCAATCATCAAAGCAAAAGGTGGCTACTTTGAAGAACCTAGAATATAAGACATATTTTCAGTTGCTTCACACTTTTTTGTTAAGTATATAATTCCACATGTGTTAATTCATAGTTTTGATGCCTTCAGTGTGAATGTACAATTTTCACAGTCATGAAAATACATAAAAATCTTTAAATGAGAAGGTGTGTCCAAACTTTTTGTCTGTACTGTACATACAGACACAAAAAGAGGACTTAAAAATCCTCCAGAAAATTGAAAAAAAAATCACAGAGAAAAAAGCAGAGATGATTACCTGCTGAAGCCTCCAAACAAATGCACCAGCAGGGCGCATCGGACCCGATTAATGATGGCAAAAAATAGGTGCAAAAAATACCGATGAAACAACCACTTTCAATCCAGTGTTGGCTGTTTGGCATTAGTGCACAGAAAGATAAGCGATAATAGTCTGTATGTGGCATTGCTCACACAGGCAATGCAGAGCATCTGGTTTACAGCCTATTACTAACGCACATACAGGCGGGCTGCCCAGTGCTACAAAATGCATGCTGTGTGAATAGAGGCCTACAGTTTACAGAGCCATCTTGGTCCGACTGCGCCCTGCAAGATAAAGTGCAAAAAAAACACATATCAATGTATGTAAGGTATTAGTTTATATTGGGGCCTCAATACGTAAGCCGGCAACCCACGTTAAGGGTCCTTACATTTTGCCGGTCCTACGCTAAACATTGAGTAAGGGTATGTGTCCACGTTCAGGTTTGCTTCAGGCTTTGGTCAGGATTTTATGCAGGTAAAATCCTGACCAAAAATGCACCTGAGGTCACTGGCAGGTCACCTGCGGTGTTCCAGCGTGTTTTGCTCTTTGTAGCAACATGCCGCGTTCTTAAAAAACGCACCGCATATGCGTTTTTGCAGGAAAAACGCATGCGTTTTTTAATGCGCAGTGGAGACGGGATTTCATTAAATCCCCTCCACTATGCTGCAACATCTGGATGCTGCGTTTTTGACGCTGCGGCTCAGCGCTGCCTCAAACACGCAGCGTTTCCTGAACGTGGACACATACCCTAAAAGCTCACAGACACAAAAAGAGGACTTAAAAATCCTCCAGAAAATTGAAAAAAAAATCACAGAGAAAAAAGCAGAGATGACTATCTGCTGAAGCCTCCAAACAAATGCTCCAGCAGGGCGCATCGGACCCGATTAATGATGGCAAAAAATAGGTGCAAAAAATACCGATGAAACAACCACTTTCAATCCAGTGTTGGCTGTTTGGCATTAGTGCACAGAAAGATAAGCGATAATAGTCTGTATGTGGCATTGCTCACACAGGCAATGCAGAGCATCTGGTTTACAGCCTATTACTAACGCACATACAGGCGGGCTGCCCAGTGCTACAAAATGCATGCTGTGTGAATAGAGGCCTACAGTTTACAGAGCCATCTTGGTCCGACTGCGCCCTGCAAGATAAAGTGCAAAAAACCCCACATATTAATGTATGTAAGGTATTAGTTTATATTGGGGCCTCAATATGTAAGCCGGCAACCCGCATCAAGGGTCCTTACATTTTGCCGGTCCTACGCTAAACATTGAGTAAAAGCTCACTGACACAAAAAGAGGACTTAAAAATCCTCCAGAAAATTGAAAAAAAAATCACAGAGAAAAAAGCAGAGATGATTACCTGCTGAAGCCTCCAAACAAATGCACCAGCAGGGCGCATCAGACCCGATTAATGATGGCAAAAAACAGTTGGACCAAGATGGCTCTGTAAACTGTAGGCCTCTATTCACACAGCATGCATTTTGTAGCACTGGGCGGCCCGCCTGTATGTGCGTTAGTAATAGGCTGTAAACCAGATGCTTTGCATTGCCTGTGTGAACAATGCCACATACAGACTATTATCGCTTATCTTTCTGTACACTAATGCCAAACAGCCAACACTGGATTGAAAGTGGTTGTTTCATCGGTATTTTTTGCACCTGTTTTTTGCCATCATTAATCGGGTCCGATGCGCCCTGCTGGTGCATTTGTTTGGAGGCTTCAGCAGGTAATCATCTCTGCTTTTTTCTCTGTGATTTTTTTTTTCAATTTTCTGGAGGATTTTTATGTCCTCTTTTTGTGTCTGTGAGCTTTTACTCAATGTTTAGCGTAGGACCGGCAAAATGTAAGGACCCTTGACGCGGGTTGCTGGCTTACGTATTGAGGCCCCAATATAAACTAACACCTTACATACATTGATATGTTTTTTTTGCACTTCATCTTGCAGGGCGCAATCGGACCAAGATGGCTCTGTAAACTGTAGGCCTCTATTCACACAGCATGCATTTTGTAGCACTGGGCGGCCCGCCTGTATGTGCGTTAGTAATAGGCTGTAAACCAGATGCTTTGCATTGCCTGTGTGAACAATGCCACATACAGACTATTATCGCTTATCTTTCTGTGCACTAATGCCAAACAGCCAACACTGGATTGAAAGTGGTTGTTTCATCGGTATTTTTTGCACCTGTTTTTTGCCATCATTAATCGGGTCCGATGCGCTCTGTACGGTACATAAAAGCAAATATAGATGGAATCCAAATAAGGTTGGGAAGGAAGATTCAGGAGTAGTGATGGGCGAACCCCCTGATGACCAGGATCAGCGAGTTCGCCCCAGTTTTTTTGTAAAGTTCGAGTTCGGGGCCGGAGATGATGCAAACTTGCATCCGAACCCCGAGCTTGGACTTTACAGATATGGGATGGGGCATGGGGGGCTGTAAAACAAAGCATAAAATTAATAATTAACATTAAAATTATACTTACCAGTCCAGCGATGCATCCTCTCGTCCCGCTGTCTACCGGCTGTATCTGCTTCCGGGCCGCTCATTAACTTCCGGAGGTATTCACTTCACTCGGCAGTCTTCGGCTTTTTCTGGCAGTGTTCATGCGGCTTCGGCACTGAGCCTGCACCTTTCTGAGCACATGACAGTTGATATATACAGCTGACATATGCCCACAACAGCCGTGGGTGGAATCATGATCCATCCGTGGCTGTTAACTAGCTGAATGCTGCTGTCAATTTCTGACTGTGGCATTTAACTCGTGCTTACTGGAAGCGCATCACTAGTCCTGCCAGGACCTAGACATGTTTGGTGTTTATGAACTCATAATGAGCTGGAAAATCATAATGGTCTATCACTATTAGCATTTAGTGAACACGGTGAAAAAAAACAACAACTGTGGAATTGCACTTTTTTGCAATTTCATCACACTTGGGATATTTTCCCCATTTTCCAGTACAAGATATGTTAACCCCATTCTGACATCCGACGTACTATCCCGTTGAGGTGGTCTGGGCCCCTATGACACCGACGGGATAGTACATCATCACGATCAGCCGCGCTAACGGGGGGAGCGTGGCCAATCGTGGTAGGCTGTCAGCTGACTGTCACAGCTGATATCCGGCACTATGTGCCAGGAGTGGTCACGGACCGCTCCTGGCACATTATCCCCGGAACACTGTGATCAAATATGATCACAGTATTCCGGTGGCATAGGGAAACATCGCGCAGGGAGGGGGCTCCCTGAGTGCTTCCCTGAGATCCTCGGAACAATGCGATGTGATCGGGTTGTTCAGAGGGTCTCCTACGTCCTCCTCTCTGCAAGCCCCGAATCCAAAATGGCCACGGGGCTCTTTCCGAGTCCTACAGGGAGGTGGCTTGCGTGCGCCTGCTTAGAGCAGGCACCAGCAAGCCTGCAGCACTGCCTGTCAGATCGCTGATCTGACACAGTACTGTGCAAAGTGTCAGATCAGCGATCTGACACTATAACATGATGTCCCACCCTGGGACAAAGTAAAAAAGTTAAAAGAAAAATATTTACATGTGTAAAAAAAAAAATTCTTAAATAAGAAAAATATATATATATATTGCTCCAATAAATTCATTTCTTTATCTAAATAAAAAAAAACAATAAAAGTACACATATTTAGTATCGCCACGTCCGTAACGACCCAACCTATAAAACTGTCTCACTAGTTAACCCTTTCAGTGAATACCGTAAAAAAACGAGACAAAAAAACGCTATATTATCATACCGCCGAACAAAAAGTGGAATAACACGCGATCAAAAAGACGGATATAAAAAAACACGGTACCGCTGAAAATGTTATCTTGTCCCGCAAAAACGAGCCACCATACAGCGACATTGAAAAAATAAAAATGTTGTAGTCCTCAGAATAAAGCGATGCAAAAATAATTATTTTTTATATAAAATAGTTTTTATAGTATAAAAGCGCCAAAACATAAAAAATGATATAAATGAGGTATTGCGGTAATTGTCCTTACCCGAAGAATAAAACTGCTTTATCAATTTTGCCAAACGTGGAACAGTATAAACGCTCCCCCAAAATACATTCATGAATAGCTGGTTTTTGGTCATTCTGCCTCACAAAAATCAGAATAAAAAGCGATAAAAAAATGTCATGTGCCAGAAAATGGTACCAATAAAAACATCAACTCGTCCTGCAAAAAACAAGACCTCACATGACTCTGTGGACCAAAATATGGAAAAATTATAGCTTTCAAAATGTGGAGATGCAAAAACTATTTTTTGCAATGAAAAGCGTCTTTTAGTGTGTGACAGCTGCCAATCATAAAAATCCGATAAAACCCCCTGTCTATAAATAGTAAATCAAATGCCCCTTCATCACCCCTTTAGTTATGGAAAAATAATAAAATAAAAAAGTATTTATTTCCATTTTCCCATTAGGGTTAGGGTTGGGGCTAAAGTTCGGGTTAGGGCTACAGTTAGGGTTGGGGCTACAGTTAGGGTTGAGGCTAAAATTAGGGTTAGGGTTTGGACTACATTTACGGTTGGGATTAGAGTTAGAATAAGTGTTAGGGGTGTGTCAGGATTAGGGGTGTGGTTAGGGTTATGGTTGGGATTAGGGTTAGGGGTGTGTTGGAGTTAGGGGTGTGGTTAGGGTTGGGATTAGGGTTAGGGGTGTGTTGTGGTTAGGGGTGTGTTGGGGTGAGGAGTATGGTTGGGATTAGGGTTAGGGGCATGTTCGGGTTAGGGGTGTGGTTAGGGTTATGGTTAGGGATGGGATTAGGGTTAGGGGTGTGTTTGGGTTAGGGTTTCAGTTTGAATTGGGGGTTTCCACTGTTTAGGCACATCAGGGGCTCTCCAAATGCGACATGGCGCCGGATCTCAATTCCAGCCAATTCTGCGTTGAAAAAGTAAAATAGTGCTCCTTCACTTCCGAGCTCTCCCGTGCACCAAAACAGGGGTTTACCCCAACATATGGGGTATCAGCACACTCAGGACAAATTGGACAACAACTTTTGTGGTCCAATTTCTCTTGTTACCCTTGGCAAAATAAAAATTTGGGGGCTAAAAAATCATTTTTGTGGGAAAAAATGATTTTTTATTTTCTCGGCTCTGTGTTATAAACTGTAGTGAAACACTTGGGGGTTCAAAGTTCTCACAACACATCTAGATAAGTTCCTTAGCGGGTCTACTTTCCAAAATGGTATCACTTGTGGGGGTTTCAATGTTTAGACACATAAGGGGCTCTCCAAACGCGACATGGATCCTATCTCAATTCCAGTCAATTTTGCATTGAAAAGTCAAATGGCGCTGCTTCCCTTCCGAGCTCTGCCATGCGCCCAAACAGTGGTTTACCCCCACATATGGGGTATCTGCATACTCAGAACAAATTTTTCAACAACTTTTGGGGTCCAATTTATCCTGTTACCCTTGGTAAAATAAAACAAATTGGAGCTGAATACATTTTTTGTGAAAAAAGTTAAATGTTCATTTTTTAAAAATATTCCAAAAATTCCTGTGAAATACCTGAAGGGGTCTTTAATGTGGTTTTGAGCACCTTGAAGGGTGAAGTTTTCAGAATGGTGTCAAACTTTGTTATTTTCTATCATATAGACCCCTCAAAGTGACTTCAAATGGAATATGGTCCCTAATAAAAAATTGTGTTGTATAAATGAGAAATTGCTGGTCAACTTTTAACCCTTATAACTCCCTAACAAAACAAAATGTTGGTTCTAAAATTGTGCTTATGTAAAGTTGACATGTGGGAAATGTTACTTATTAAGTATTTTGTGTGACATATCTCTGTTATTTAAGAGCATAAAAATTCAAATTTGGAAAATTGCGAAAGTTTCAAAATTTTGCCAAATTTCCATTTTTTTCACAAATAAATGCAGGTGATATCAAATAAATGTTACCGCTATTATAAAGTACAATATGTAATGAGAAAACAATCTCAGAATCATCAGGATCCGTCGAAGCGTTCCAGAGTTGTATCCTCATAAAGGACAGTGGTCAAAATTGTAAAACTTGGCCCAGTCATTAACATGTAAACCACCCTTGGGGGTAAAGGGGTTAACATCAATGATGTCATTTAAAAGTACAACTTGTTTCACAAAAAATAATCTCTCACATGGCCATGTTTACCAAAAAATAAAAAAGTTATGGCTTTGTGAAGAAGGGGAGCAAAAAGCAAAAACACAAAACTGGAAATACCTCTGGTCATAAAGGGGTTAATAGGCTGCTAAGGGGTCATGATATTTGCCCCTTCTCAGACTAATATCACCAGCCCTTAGTCGCCCCAGAAATTGTGCATCTATTAGATAATCCAATTCTGACACTTAGCCATGACTCCTCCCGATTGCTCTGGTGCATTGGCTATTGGGGAAATGGTTTTGGAGTTGATATCAGCTGTGTAATGTATGCTGACATCAAACCCAGGGATTAGTAATCAGACAGACATCCCCATTGCAAACTGCATGTTTAAGGTCAATAAAAACATACAGAGAAGTCCTTTTATTGCAAAAAGCATTCCCTGATATATACCCTCTTTTTACCCATTTATTGAATTAAAAGTAATTCATATTTATTACAAAGAAAAAGAAATCCATGAGCATCTGCCGTAAATCCATAATAAGGAGGTCCGTTGACGATCCCAGCTCTGTCTGCTACACCCGGAGGCTGTGATGAATGGTGACAGTAATGTGACAGTTCACCATGGCAGAATAAATTAAAAGAACGGGGTGGGGTTCCCTGTAGTTTTCATAACCAGCAGAGGGGAAGCCCATGGCTGAGGGCTGGTGTTTACATTCTGGGAAGGGCCAATTGCCATACCAGTTCCCAGGTTATCAATATCAGCTCATAGCTGTTTGCTTAGGCTTTACTGTTAATCATAGGGGAGACCCCCATCAAAAAAATTATGTGGGGTCCCCCTTATAATCAGCAGCCAACAAAGGCTAAACATACAGCTGCAGGCTGATATTAATAGCCTAGGATATTGGCCCCTTCTCAGACTTAAAACATCAGCTCTCAGCTGCCCCAGAAATGGTGCCTACATTACATGAGCCAAGGCTGGCAATTAGCTGGTGGCAAGTGGGGTGATAGTTTGGGGGGTTGATGTCAGCATTGTAAAGTCAGCTGTCAACAAGCCAACAGATTCGTAATGGAGAGGCATCTATAAGATGCACTCATTAGTAATCCCATTGTAAGATTGTAAAAAAGACACAGCAATAATAAATTCCTTTATTTGAATTAAAACTCCTCACCCTTCTTTACCCATGTATTACTTTAAAATTGAAATGTAAAAAACACAATCTTCCACGACTGTCCGACCAGAAGGTGATCCATATCTGTCCCATGATTATCTGAAAGGTTTAAAGAGCAATCACATCAGTGATCTGACTGCTCTTCACCCCAGCAATGCACTAAGCAGAGCTTGAGAAGCTCTGCCTGTGACTATCGGTAATCTCAATTATGTCACTGCCGGTCACAGGCAGGCAGTGCTTCTCACGCTTTTGTTTTTATTACAATCTTACTATAGAGTTATAATGGGGGTGTCTCCAAGAGATGAGCAAATATTTCAGTGTTCAGTTCAGATTACGATTGCAAAATTTGCAATATTTTCCAATTAATTTGTTGAATATTCACCAAACACAGCCAAACATTATTACAGTCAATGGGAGGCAAAGACAAACGCATGCACAACACCTTCAAATGGAACCAAAAGCTGCCAAAACACATCAAATTATTGTGACATGACAAGTAAGGATTCGGACTTTTCCAAATTGTCGGACGATGTCCTGTGGGTTTTTTCCTCCCTTAAAAGATGTTTTTCCATTCTTCCTATACTTAGTCAACCCTATGTTTCCCAGCCCTTTATTGTGTAGGTTTATGTCTCGGAGGCGGGGGTTGGAGCTGCGTTGTCTCAGGGCCCATCTCTTGGTAAATGGCATCCATGCGCCTTCTTTTCTAAAACATTTTCTTCAGCTGCGAGAAATCATGACGTGGGTAATAGTGAGTATGGCATTTGGCATTTAAAGAATGGCAACATTGGTCAGAGGGGACTGTCCATCCTATTACTATTATCACTCACCATAAGAACTTGTCATATCTTCAATCGGCTAAACATGTCAACCCTAGGCAAGCAAAGATGGTCCTTGTTTTTAACTAGGTTGAAGTTTCTGGTCACTTTCTGTCTAAGGGTCAAAAATATCAAAAGTGATGCTTTGTCCTGGAGCTTCCAGTGGTGGTAGTTACTCATGGTTACCGTGAGGACCCTGTCTCGATTTTGAAGATGGGCGTAGTCATTTCGGCATTGTACCCTGAGCTGGAGGGTGAGATGTAGGAGGACTAGGGGGACGCCCCGGCCTCCTGCACTCCTGGAGGGTTATTTGTACCATCAAAAATGCACCGTAAAGTAATTGGGGACTATCACAACTCTGTGCTTGCTGGTCATCCATGTAGTAAGGCAACCGTGGACCTCCTTTTTCATCATTTTTGGTGGCCTGTTGTGAACTCCGTTTTCAGGCTCCCTCTTGTGGTCACAGATGGTATTGTGTGACTTTGGTTTTTTGGCTCCCCCTGGTGGTTTGGTTTATTATCCTGCAGGTCTGCTGGATCAGCTGCCTCGTTATTCACCAGGGAGGCTCCTATTTAGCTCTGCTTCACTTCCACTTGTTGCCGGCTGTCAATGTATTCAGTGCTATTCTGATTACTCCTGATTATCTCGTTTTCTGCCTCTTCAGGATAAGCTAAGTTCTGTTTGAATATTTTTTGCTCATCTGCCTGCAATATGATTTCTGTGTATGATGAGTCTAGTCCAGCTTGCTAACATGTGATTTCTTTTTGCTGGTAAGCTCTGGGGTACGGAGTTGCTTCCCCCGCACCGTTAGTTGGTGCGGGGCCTCGAGCAATCTCTGCGTGGATATTTTGAATAGGGTTTTTTATTGACCGCACAGTTTCCTTCCTATTTTCTGCTATCTAGTATTAGCGGGCCTCATTTGCTAAATCTGATTTCGTCTCTGCGTTTGTGCTTTCCCCTTAACTCACCCGTAATATATTGGGGGGCTATTCTATATCTTTGGGGTCTTCCACTGAGGCAAGTGAGGACTTACTTTCCCTCCAGGAATAGTCAGTTTCTCAGGCCGTGACGAGACGTCTAGGATTTTTTAGGTAACGTTCCACGGCTGCCTATAGTTGTTTGCGGATAGGATCAGGTTGCGGTCAATCTAGTTACCACTTCCCCAGAGCTAGTAGTCTGTTCAGTTACTTAGCTAGTCCGACCTGCGATCCTTGCCACTAGGATCATAACAGTACAGCCGGCCTATAAAGTGTTAATTGCATGGCAGAAGCAGGAGAAAAGAAGCTTGGAGATATTTTTTTTTTTTTGCTGCCATGTGTCTAGCTGCTGTGTGTCTGGCTTCTCTCCTCCTATTAATCTTGGTGTGGCTCTGAGTTCAGCTGCTGATATGGATATCCATAGTTTAGCCTCCAGTGTAGATCATCTTGCTGCAAGGGTACAAAGTATTCAGGATTTTGTTGTGCACAGTCCTATGTCAGAGCCCAGAATACCTATTCCGGAGTTGTTTTCTGGAGATAGATCTAGGTTCCTGAATTTTAAGAACAATTGCAAGTTGTTTCTTTCTTTGAAACCTCGTTCCTCTGGGGATTCTGTTCAGCAAGTTAGGATTGTTATTTCTTTCTTGCGTGGCGATCCTCAAGATTGGGCTTTCGCATTGGCTCCAGGGGATCCTGCGTTGCTCAGTGTGGATGCGTTTTTTCTGGCCCTTGGATTGCTCTATGAGGAACCTAATCTTGAGAACCAGGCTGAAAAAGCGTTGTTGGCCCTCTCTCAGGGGCAAGATGATGCAGAGGTGTACTGCCAGAAATTTCGGAAATGGTCGGTGCTTACTCAATGGAATGAGTGTGCCCTGGCTGCAAATTTCAGAAAAGGTCTTTCTGAAGCCATTAAGAATGTCATGGTGGGGTTCCCTACGCCTGCAGGTCTGAATGAGTCAATGACTCTGGCCATTCAGATTGATCGGCGTTTGCGGGAGCGCAAACCTGCGCACCATTTGGCGGTGTCTTCTGAAAAGACACCTGAGTCTATGCAATGTGATAGAATTCTGACCAGAAGTGAACGGCAAAATTATAGACGGCAAAATGGGTTGTGCTTTTACTGTGGTGATTCAGCTCATGTTATCTCAGCATGCTCTAAGCGCACAAAAAAGATTAATAAATCTGTCACCATCGGTACTTTACAGCCTAAGTTTATTTTGTCTGTTACCCTGATTTGTTCCCTGTCATCTTACCCGGTTATGGCTTTTGTGGATTCAGGTGCTGCCCTGAGTCTGATGGATTTGTCATTTGCCAGGCGCTGTGGTTTTGTTTTGGAGCCATTAAAATTCCCTATTCCGCTAAGGGGAATTGATGCTACACCATTGGCTACGAATAAACCTCAGTACTGGACACAAGTGACCATGTGCATGACTCCTGTTCATCAGGAGGTGATTCGCTTTCTTGTATTGCATAATTTGCATGATGTTGTCGTGTTGGGCCTGCCATGGTTGCAGACTCATAATCCAGTCCTGGATTGAAAAGCAATGTCTGTGTCAAGTTGGGGTTGTCAGGGAATTCATGGCGACGCTCCTGTGGTGTCAATTGCTTCATCCACTCCTTCTGAGGTCCCTGCGTTTTTGTCAGATTACCAGGATGTATTTGATGAGCCCAAACTCAGTTCTCTACCTCCTCATAGGGATTGTGATTGTGCTATAAATTTGATTCCTGGTAGTAAGTTTCCTAAGGGACGACTTTTCAATTTGTCAGTGCCGGAGCATGCTGCTATGCGGAGTTATATAAAGGAGTCTTTGGAGAAAGGACTTATTCACCCCTCCTCCTCCCCTCTTGGTGCGGGGTTCTTTTTTGTGGCTAAGAAGGATGGTTCCTTGAGACCTTGTATTGATTATCGCCTTCTAAACAAAATCACGGTCAAATTTCAGTATCCTTTGCCATTGTTATCTGATCTGTTTGCTCGCATTAAGGGGTCTAGTTGGTTCACCAAGATAGATCTTCGTGGTGCGTATAACCTTGTGCGTATTAAGCAGGGTGATGAATGGAAAACTGCATTTAATACGCCCGAAGGCCATTTTGAGTACTTGGTGATGCCTTTTGGACTTTCTAACGCTCCTTCTGTCTTTCAGTCCTTTATGCACGACATCTTCCGCGAATATCTGGATAAATTTATGATTGTGTATCTGGATGATATTCTGGTTTTTTCGGATGATTGGGAGTCCCATGTTAAGCAGGTCAGGATGGTGTTTCAGGTCCTGCATGCCAATGCTTTATTTGTGAAGGGCTCAAAATGTCTTTTTGGAGTCCAGAAGGTCTCTTTTTTGGGCTTAATTTTTTACTCCTTCTGCTATTGAGATGGACCCAGTCAAGGTTCAGGCTATTCATGACTGGACTCAGCCTACATCTGTTAAGAGTCTTCAGAAGTTCTTGGGTTTTGCAAATTTTTACCGTCGCTTCATCGCTAATTTTTCTGGTGTTGTTAAGCCATTGACGGATTTGACCAAGAAGGGTTCTGATGTTACTAATTGGTCTCCTGCGGCTGTGGAGGCCTTTCGGGAGCTGAAGCGCTGGTTTTCTTCGGCTCCGGTCTTATGTCAGCCAGATGTCTCCCTTCCTTTCCAGGTCGAGGTTGATGCTTCTGAGATTGGAGCGGGGGCTGTTTTGTCGCAGAGAAGCTCTGATGGCTCTGTGATGAAGCCATGTGCTTTCTTTTCAAGAAAGTTTTCACCTGCCGAGCGGAATTATGATGTTGGTAATCGGGAGTTGTTGGCTATGAAGTGGGCATTTGAGGAGTGGCGACATTGGCTTGAGGGAGCTAAGCATCGTGTGGTGGTCTTGACTGATCACAAGAATTTGATTTATCTCGAGTCGGCCAAGCGGCTGAATCCTAGACATGCTCGTTGGTCATTGTTTTTCTCTCGTTTTGATTTCTTGGTCTCATACCTGCCTGGTTCGAAGAATGTGAAGGCTGATGCTCTTTCTAGGAGTTTTGTGCCTCACTCTCCTGGTGATTCAGAGCCAGCTGGTATCCTCAGAGAAGGGGTGATTTTGTCTGCCATCTCCCCAGATTTGCGACGAGTGCTGCAGGAGTTTCAGGCGGATAGACCTGACCGTTGTCCACCGGAGAGACTGTTTGTCCCGGATAGATGGACCAGCAGAGTTATTTCAGAGGTTCATTCTTCGGTGTTGGCAGGCCATCCTGGGATTTTTGGTACCAGAGATTTGGTGGCTAGGTCCTTCTGGTGACCTTCCTTGTCGCGGGATGTGCGTTCCTTTGTGCAGTCTTGTGGAATTTGTGCTCGGGCTAAGCCTTGCTGTTCTCGTGCCAGTGGCTTGTTGTTGCCTTTGCCTGTCCCGAAGAGGCCTTGGACGCACATTTCCATGGATTTTAATTCAGATCTCCCTGTCTCTCAGAAAATGTCGGTCATTTGGGTGGTGTGTGATCGTTTTTCTAAAATGGTCCATTTGGTGCCCTTGCCTAAGTTGCCTTCCTCCTCCGAGTTAGTTCCTCTGTTTTTTCAAAATGTGGTTCGTTTGCACGGGATCCCTGAAAATATTGTTTCCGACAGAGGATACCAGTTTGTGTCTAGATTTTGGCGGACCTTTTGTGCTAAGATGGGCATTAATTTGTCTTTTTTGTCGGCCTTCCATCCTCAGACGAATGGCCAAACCGAGCGCACTAATCAGACTTTGGAAACCTATTTAAGATGTTTTGTTTCTGCTGATCAGGACAACTGGGTGACTTTTTTGCCATTGGCCGAGTTTGCCCTTAATAATCTATAATAAGCTAGTTCTGCTACTTTGGTTTCGCCTTTTTTTTGTAATTCAGGGTTTCATCCTCGTTTTTCCTCGGGTCAGGTGGAGTCTTCTGACTGTCCTGGAGTGGATGTTGTGGTGGATAGGTTGCATCAGATTTGGAATCATGTGGTGGACAATTTGAAGCTGTCATAAGAGAAGGCTCAGCGCTTTGCCAACCGCCGTCGCTGTGTGGGTCCCCGACTTCGCGTTGGGGATTTGGTGTGGTTGTCTTCTCGCTTTGTTCCTATGAAGGTCTCCTCTCCTAAGTTTAAGCCTCGGTTTATCGGTCCTTATAAGATTTTGGAAGTCCTTAACCCTGTGTCATTTCGTTTGGACCTCCCGGCATCGTTTGCTATTCATAATGTGTTCCATCGGTCGTTGTTGCGGAGGTATGTGGTGCCTGTGGTTCCTTCGGTTGAGCCTCCTGCCCCTGTGCTGGTTGAGGGAGAATTGGAATACGTGGTGGAGAAGATCTTGGATTCTCGTATTTCTAGACGGAGGCTTCAGTATTTGGTTAAGTGGAAAGGCTATGGTCAGGAGGATAATTCCTGGGTTGTCGCCTCTGATGTTCATGCGGCCGATTTGGTTCGTGCCTTCCATGTGGCTCACCCTGATCGCCCTGGGGGTTTTGGTGAGGGTTCGGTGACCCCTCCTCAAGGGGAGGGTACTGTTGTGAACTCCGTTTTCAGGCTCCCTCTTGTGGTCACAGATGGTATTGTGTGACTTTGGTTTTTTGGCTCCCCCTGGTGGTTTGGTTTATTATCCTGCGGGTCTGCTGGATCAGCTGCCTCGTTTTTCACCAGGGAGGCTCCTATTTAGCTCTGCTTCACTTCCACTTGTTGCCGGCTGTCAATGTATTCAGTGCTATTCTGATTACTCCTGATTATCTCGCTTTCTGCCTCTTCAGGATAAGCTAAGTTCTGTTTGAATATTTTTTGCTCATCTGCCTGCAATATGATTTCTGTGTATGATGAGTCTAGTCCAGCTTGCTAACATGTGATTTCTTTTTGCTGGTAAGCTCTGGGGTACGGAGTTGCTTCCCCCGCACCGTTAGTTGGTGCGGGGCCTCGAGCAATCTCTGCGTGGATATTTTGAATAGGGTTTTTTATTGACCGCACAGTTTCCTTCCTATTTTCTGCTATCTAGTATTAGCGGGCCTCATTTGCTAAATCTGATTTCATCTCTGCGTTTGTGCTTTCCCCTTAACTCACCCGTAATATATTGGGGGGCTATTCTATATCTTTGGGGTCTTCCACTGAGGCAAGTGAGGACTTACTTTCCCTCCAGGAATAGTCAGTTTCTCAGGCCGTGACGAGACGTCTAGGATTTTTTAGGTAACGTTCCACGGCTGCCTATAGTTGTTTGTGGATAGGATCAGGTTGCGGTCAATCTAGTTACCACTTCCCCAGAGCTAGTAGTCTGTTCATTTACTTAGCTAGTCCGACCTGCGATCCTTGCCACTAGGATCATAACAGTGGCCATGGTTGCATCGTGATGTGGTTTAACAAGTAGCTGCTTGTAGTATCGATTCACATTCTAAAGTATCACATACCTGTCTGTCTGGTACACTTCTTCCACTACCTATTGCTAGTAGACCATGAACACACTTGTCCATGGATTTTATTACTCAGCTACCGATATCTGCAGGCAAGACTGTGATTTTAGAGGTTAAAGATAGGTTCAGGAAAAGTTCAGTTCATTTTCTTGCATTACCGGCATTTACAAATACAAAGACTATTGCTCAGGTGTTTATAAATGAGATTGTGAAGCTTCACAGGGTTCCCTCCGATGTGGTGTCAGATCCAGGGACCAAGTTTTTTTCCAAGTTCTGGAGGGCGTTCTGTTCTCGACTGGGGTTGCAGCTCTCCTTTTTCTCAGCCTACCATCTCCATTCAAATGCACAGACCAAGCATGT
Source organism: Ranitomeya variabilis (assembly GCF_051348905.1). Classification (NCBI taxonomy): domain Eukaryota; kingdom Metazoa; phylum Chordata; class Amphibia; order Anura; family Dendrobatidae; genus Ranitomeya; species Ranitomeya variabilis. The sequence goes on from NC_135237.1 coordinate 315,532,116, forward strand.
TAACCAGAGTTTGGAGACCTACCTCAGGTGTTTTCTCTTCAAAAATCAGGAGGGATGGGCAGAATTTCCTATCAATAATCACCGTCAAGAATCTACTAGCAGGTAACCATTCTTTGGTGTACATAATAAGCAAAAAAACTTGGCACTCAACTTAAGGTTCTTGAATGAAACTGTATTTTAATAAGATCCAGTAGTGGTACAATCCAAACGTTTCGGTCACACCTTGACCTTCGTCAGTGTACTATAAATATATACATACAATTAAACATCATTGTATTGGATATCACCTCAATTCTCCATATCATGTAACATAATTGCAAAAAATAAAGGAGGATGTCAAAGAAACATAAAAATTAAGCATATAAAGAAAAAGAAAAGAAAAGAAAAAGCACCTACCCAACTGTTTCACTTTGATTTTGTATCGGAATTCAGTGGATCATTATAATTATTATAGTATTGTGGTGAAGAAGTGTATCTTATAAGATGTCCTATTATAGGAAAGAACATATGTAGTCAATATGTCCACTCGTATTTAGTAGGTGATTCAATCATCAAGGTAATATCACATTAATATATATAAAGAGTTAATAATTACCTATCACTTATAATTGGGGATCTTGTAAACGGGGCGGGGGATCCGGTATCCACCGGTTATCCGCATATGCACCGTCTATTGTGGAAACCAATATAATTAGGTGGACATGAAATACCTTAAATCCGGAAAAGATCAGATCAATGCTTACCAGTGGTGACAGTGGAGAATAGATCGTCTATAAGGTGAAGCACCCACCGTAGGTGATGTGGACCTAGGCTGCTGTTTTTATGCCGCTGGTCTGTGTACTGAGCGGGAGTTATTGGAGTGTGTGCGGCAGAAGTGACGTGGATAGGTGCATTACGGTCTGTGCTTCGTCAACCGGAAATGCTTCATGTGCGTTCCACCAGACTCCTAACGGGGAGTTGGCATTCCACTGTCCCACGCTAACAAAGGCGTGCGTTCCAAATTAACCGGAGTGGTAAAAATATATGACAAAGTGTGCATTGCTGCATACTCTAGGTATTGTAATAAAATGATCATAATTAAAGATGAAAATAAGTGATGTTTGTGAACTAAGATCACAGCAGTCGGATAGGGAAAGAGATATCCATGGAAGGGACCAAGAAGATATTTGCAAGTAGATTTTCAGTATAATCGACTCTGTGAAGAGGAACAACAGAATTAGTACTGAATATTATAGAGTGGAATAATCATATATATAGGAATAGATGTATGTTCCACTACCTGGAATTTAAGTTGGGAACCATTGTGGCCCGCTGCATGAAAATGTGCAGGCAATGGCAGAAGGAGATTTTTACAATGTATAGTCGATTTATGCTTAGAGATTTTGTCCTTAATAGGTTGTGTTGTTTTGCCAATATAGGCCAAACCGCAAGGACATTTAATCAGATAAATCACGTACATAGTATCGCATGTGAAAAAGTCCCTAATGTTATACTTCTTCCCTGCATGGGGCTGATAAAAAACCTTACCCCTCATAACGTTATTACACTGATGGCATTGTAAGCAGGGGAAGGTGCCCATCTTTGGCGTTTGTAAAAAGTGTTGGGTTAGTTTGGGTTTGGGATCACCAATATCAGCCCTAACAAGAACATCCCGTATGTTAGAAGATCTCTTAAAACAGGGTAAAAATGGATTACAAAATTCAGGAATGTCCGGATGGGCCGTATGTAGGAGATTCCAATGCCGTCGTATGGTCTTATGTAAAATAAAAACATAAGGATGAAATGTATGGACGAAAGGAATATGTTTTTCAATCTTAGGGTGTGTAGTAGTCACTAGGTGCATAGACTGGGAAAGTAGACCTGATGGATAACCCCTTTCTGTAAATTTGGAATGCATTTCGTCCAACCTTTGTGTGCGGCATGTTGCGTCTATTACAATTCGATTCACTTGTTGAAATTGAGATTTGGGAATAGATCTTTTTACTGTGATACAGTCAGAGCTGGTGAAGGGATTAGGTTCCTGCTCGGTGATAGGTGCAGAACCTAGATAAGGATGTTTGGGGCAGACAGGGAGACTTTAGAACTGCCTAGGGGTCTCCACTCCAACTTCCCTAGTGTTGGGCTCCCTTCCCCTCATACCTTCATCCCTTCAAGTTGCACTTGGTCTTTCCTACACTGTGTGTGACACTAAGCCACACTCAGGTGGCACAAATATTCCATAGATTAATATTGTCAGAAAAATCTAAGGATAGTAGTAACACGGGTAGTTGACTCAAAGGAAGTGAAGGCCTGATGGTCTCAGAGGCCTACTAATACAGGCAACATGCATTTACCAACATTTTTGGCAGACACCACAGAAGTGACAACAATTTCACCAGAGATCAAATAGTGTAATGGGGAATGATATTTCTTTCACTACAGCCAACCAAGCAGATGGAGAGACACAATGAGGACTCTCCACATTTCCAAAAATTATTGTCAGACACCACCAAAATGGAATAAATTTCACAAGAAAGTGGAATCAATTTCACAAGAGTTGAAATAGGGATCAACATCTCTTCCACTACAGCCAACCCATTACATGGACACCCAACCAGGAGTGTTCACATTTCCAAAAATTAGGATATAACACTACTGAAGTGGCATTAATTTCACCAGATATATTTTTCATTACAGCCAACTAAGCAGATGAAGAGACACAATCAGGACTCTCCACATTTCCCAAATTTTTTGGCAGACACCATCAAAGTGGCATCAATTTCACCACTGTAGAAATAGTATAATATGGACTGACAGGTCTTCCACTACACCCAACACAGCCGATGGACACCCAACCAGGAGTGTTCACAGTTCCATAAATTAGTGGAACACACCACCAAAGTGGCATCAATTTCACCACAGTAGAAATAGTTTAATAGGGACCGACAGGTCTTCCACTACACCCAACCAAGTAGATGGATGGACACCCAACCAGGAGTGTTCACATTTCCAAAAATTAGTGGCAGACAGCACCAAAATGGCATCAATTTCACCACAGTGGAAATAGTATAATATGGACCGACAGGTCTTCCACTACATCCAATCCAGCAGATGGACACTCAACCAGGAGTGTTCACATTTCCAAAAATTATTGACAGACACCACCAAAGTGACATCAATTTTACTAGAGTAGAAATAGTACAATAAGGATCAACATCTCTTCCATTACAGCCGACCCGACACATGGACAGTGGACACCCAACCAAGAGTGTTCACATTTCCAAAAATTAGGGCCTGACACCACTGAAGTGGCATCACTTTCACAAGAGTGGAAATAGTATCATAGGGAAAGACATGTCTTCCACTAAAGCCTTTACTCTTTGCATGGCTGTGCGTATCCCCAGTGCCTTAACTGGTCAAACCAGTACTCCACCGCTCAGGTGTACCTGATCATTTTCCGTGTACCTGATTTTTTCCATGGTCTTCAAGAACCCAAAATAATTTCTGATGAAGGCCTAATTGTGAGGCCGAAATGTGAAGTGTTCAATCAGTGGATGTACCCAAACCTCGAAAAAAAATGTTCATATTTTTCTTGCATCTGACTTAGGTGTGTCGAATTTCAATTTTTTATATCTTTGGAGTAGTATCCTATTCATGTACCCCTTATTGGAGTGCCGCATAGCCTCTTCTTTCCATTAAAGCCTACCCAGCAGATATAGACCCAATCAGGAGTCTTCAAGTTGCATAATAATGAGGGCCTGAAACCACTGAAGAGGCATAAATTTAACGAGAGTGGAAATAGTACAATAGTGACCGACATATCTTTCACTACAGCCAACCCAGCTGATGGATACCCAACCAGGAGTGTTAACATTTATAAAAATTAGTGGCAGACACCACCAAAATTGCATCAATTTTACCACAGTAGAAAGAGTGTAATAGGGACTGACAGATCTTCCACTACACCCAACCCAGCAGATGGACACCCAACCAGGAGTGTTTACATTTCCGAAGATTAGTGGAACACACCATCAAAGTGGCATCAATTATACAAGAGTAGAAATAGTATAATAAGAATCGACATCTCTTCCACTACAACAAACTCATCACATGGAAACTCAACCAGGAGTGTTCACTAGTGTTGAGCGATACTTTCCGATATCGGAAAGTATCGGTATCGGAAAGTATCGGCCGATACCGTCAAAATATCGGATCCAATCCGATACCGATACCCGATCCCAATGCAAGTCAATGGGACGAAAATATCGGAATTAAAATAAACCCTTTATACACTTGTAGGTTCATTCTACATGAAGGAAAACAACTAAGAATAATGTAGGATGTATTGGGGGACGTGGCGGAGACATTAAAGGCACAGAGGTTTAGCCCAATGTAATAGAATAGCAGGATTTTTTTTTTTTTGGATGACGTTCGGCGTTAGAAAGAATTTGACTATGTTAATTTTTTTTTTTTTTTTATGCCACATATTGATGTTTCACTACTTCAACGCCCTTCACCTTCTTTTTTTCTTCTACCACGCTTTCTTCTTCATTATCCTCATCATCAGCTTCTTTGACATCAACTTCTTCAACTTATTCATCTTCTTCTTCATCTTCTACCTATTATTTTTTGGGTTACATTGTTCATATTCTTTTTATTTTACTATTATCTTCATCATATTCTACTTCTTCATCATATTCTTATTTGTGACAGGCATTCCTGTAGTTGTTATCTATAAAAGTTTGAAGATTACACCTTCCGTTCTGCCTGTCACAAAACAGTTACATTTGTCCGCGTTCAGTTTGGCCTGCAGCATCAGGCTTTATCCAGGGGCACCACGAGGAGGAACGGACTCACCCCCATACACTGCTTAGTCTTCTTCTGCTTATAATTTAGATAATATTTTTTGCTCTGATATTTAGTGTTATGCTTAATGTTCTTCTGCTCTTTGTTCTGCAGCCTCTTGTTCTTCTGCTTCTCGGTCTTCTAGGTCGTCGTCGTCTCCAGGGTCGTCGTCTCCAGGGTCGTCGTCTCCCGGGTCGTCGTCATCGGGGTGGTCTTCAGGGTCGTCGTCTCCGGGGTCGTCGTCATCACGGTGGTCTTCAGGGTCATCGTCTCCAGGGTCGTCGTCATCACGGTGGTTGTCGTCTCTGGTGTCGTCGTCATCTTAGGGGTGTTCTTCCGGGTCATCGTGTTTAGTCTCTTGAACTTGGAAATGTAGCAGAAGGTACAAGAAGGCTGAGAAAATGCCGAGAACCAGCTGATGGAACTGGAACTCGGATGGCTACCCAAAGGTCCAAGAGCCAATGGAACTACCGAGGACCAGCTGACGTTACTGGAACCCGGTTACTAAGCAGGAGGTACCCGTGCCTGAAAGCACTACCAAGGACCACCTGACGTTGGTGGAACTCGGATACCCAGAGGGAGGCACCTAAGCCAAAGGCTCTGCCCGGAACCAGCTGACGGTACTGGAACCAGGATGGGGAGCAGAAGGTACAAGAGCAAAAGACAGTGCCGAGAACCAGCTGACGGTGCTGGAACCCGGATGGGTAGCCGAAGGTCCAAGAGCCAATGGAACTACCGAGGACCAGCTGACGTTACTGGAACCCGGTTACTAAGCAGGAGGTACCCGTGCCTGAAAGCACTACCAAGGACCACCTGACGTTGGTGGAACTCGGATACCCAGAGGGAGGCACCTAAGCCAAAGGCTCTGCCCGGAACCAGCTGACGGTACTGGAACCAGGATGGGGAGCAGAAGGTACAAGAGCAAGTGTCTGCGTGGCTTTTGCAGGACACGATGCCGGCTGCACAGCAGGGGAACAGCTGGCGGTGCTGAACCCCACTGACACATTGGCGAGGTGTTTTTCTCTGTGCAGCTAGCAGTACCGGGCCCCAACTGGCGGTGTTGGAGCCCGGGGTCAGCAGGAGGAGGAGAGGGAGCAGAGTGTAGGCCGAAGCCTGCACTGGCGGCAGCTTTGGGTCTGTTGTGCCTGCGTGGCTGTTGCAGGACACGTTGCCGGCTGCACAGCAGGGGAACAGCTGGCGGTGCTGAACCCCACTGACACATTGGCGAGGTGTTTTTCTCTGTGCAGCTAGCAGTACCGGGCCCCAACTGGCGGTGTTGGAGCCCGGGCTCTGCAGGGGGAGCAGAGTGTAGGCCGAAGCCTAATCGAACCAATTTCAAAGGTAACCTTTAACCCCCCCTCAGGGGTTACAAAGTAGAAGAGCCACAGCTTATGCAGCAGTAGTGGTGCACAAGTCAAAGGTTGCTCTTTTAATTTGGCTCCTTGCACACGCTGAATGGAACACGTATAACATTTAGCCCTTTATACAGTCAAACTGTGTTGGAGGCGCGAGTTCCCTTTGTAATGAGACGCAGCACAGATGTCAAGAATCCCACCTTGGTGCTGGGTGCAGCCTCCTGAGCGTTGTTATTTGCTGTACAGGAGTCTGCGCTGTCGTGTTATCCCCTGGCCTAGCGCTGTTAGCGCTGCCCATCTTCTGACCTCATTTAATGTTGGCTGGTGCGGTTCGCGATGCCCATGAATCACAGCCCCGCAGTGTATTGACATAGTTAAAACACTGCGGGGCTGGGATTCATGGCCTGGCGCAGTACATATGTTCGCCTCTCGCTTGGGTTCTTACACCTGCTTCAGACTATGTGGCGTCAGCTGATCCCTTATCGCATGCCACGGCCATGAAGCCGCACAGTCTGAAGAAGGCGGAAGGAGATGAGGGACAGGCGAACTGATGCACTGCTCATGCCCATCAAACACACCCTCGCAGTCCCAAGAAATAAGACACCGAGGGGCGTTGTGTGGGTCAGGGCGGCCGCAGAGGCGCAGGCAGCCAAACAATGATGCCAGAAGACGGGCAGCGCTACCAAGGGGGTTGCAGCGTGTCATTACAAAGGAAAGTCACACCACCGGGACGGTTAAATGGTCACACAGAGGACACATTTTAGACGTGTTTTCCGTTCCACATGTGCGAGGAGAATACGTTTATCAGCCACCTTGCACACATGCAGCATTACCGCTGTACAAGGTGGCCTTAAAAACGTACAAACGCCTGGGGGAGGGGGGACAGGTTCCCTTCAATTTCAGTTCTGGTGTCTGCGTGGCTTTTGCAGGACACGATGCCGGCTGCACAGCAGGGGAACAGCTGGCGGTGCTGAACCCCACTGACACATTGGCGAGGTGTTTTTCTCTGTGCAGCTAGCAGTACCGGGCCCCAACTGGCGGTGTTGGAGCCCGGGGTCAGCAGGAGGAGGAGAGGGAGCAGAGTGTAGGCCGAAGCCTGCACTGGCGGCAGCTTTGGGTCTGTTGTGCCTGCGTGGCTGTTGCAGGACACGTTGCCGGCTGCACAGCAGGGGAACAGCTGGCGGTGCTGAACCCCACTGATACATTGGCGAGGTGTTTTTCTCTGTGCAGCTAGCAGTACCGGGCCCCAACTGGCGGTGTTGGAGCCCGGGCTCTGCAGGGGGAGCAGAGTGTAGGCCGAAGCCTAATCGAACCAATTTCAAAGGTAACCTTTAACCCCCCCTCAGGGGTTACAAAGTAGAAGAGCCACATCTTATGCAGCAGTAGTGGTGCACAAGTCAAAGGTTGCTCTTTTAATTTGGCTCCTTGCACACGCTGAATGGAACACGTATAACATTTAGCCCTTTATACAGTCAAACTGTGTTGGAGGCGCGAGTTCCCTTTGTAATGAGACGCAGCACAGATGTCAAGAATCCCACCTTGGTGCTGGGTGCAGCCTCCTGAGCGTTGTTATTTGCTGTACAGGAGTCTGCGCTGTCGTGTTATCCCCTGGCCTAGCGCTGTTAGCGCTGCCCATCTTCTGACCTCATTTAATGTTGGCTGGTGCGGTTCGCGATGCCCATGAATCACAGCCCCGCAGTGTATTGACATAGTTAAAACACTGCGGGGCTGGGATTCATGGCCTGGCGCAGTACATATGTTCGCCTCTCGCTTGGGTTCTTACACCTGCTTCAGACTATGTGGCGTCAGCTGATCCCTTATCGCATGTCACGGCCATGAAGCCGCACAGTCTGAAGAAGGCGGAAGGAGATGAGGGACAGGCGAACTGATGCACTGCTCATGCCCATCAAACACACCCTCGCAGTCCCAAGAAATAAGACACCGAGGGGCGTTGTGTGGGTCAGGGCGGCCGCAGAGGCGCAGGCAGCCAAACAATGATGCCAGAAGACGGGCAGCGCTACCAAGGGGGTTGCAGCGTGTCATTACAAAGGAAAGTCACACCACCGGGACGGTTAAATGGTCACACAGAGGACACATTTTAGACGTGTTTTCCGTTCCACATGTGCGAGGAGAATACGTTTATCAGCCACCTTGCACACATGCAGCATTACCGCTGTACAAGGTGGCCTTAAAAACGTACAAACGCCTGGGGGAGGGGGGACAGGTTCCCTTCAATTTCAGTTCTGGTGTCTGCGTGGCTTTTGCAGGACACGATGCCGGCTGCACAGCAGGGGAACAGCTGGCGGTGCTGAACCCCACTGACACATTGGCGAGGTGTTTTTCTCTGTGCAGCTAGCAGTACCGGGCCCCAACTGGCGGTGTTGGAGCCCGGGGTCAGCAGGAGGAGGAGAGGGAGCAGAGTGTAGGCCAAAGCCTGCACTGGCGGCAGCTTTGGGTCTGTTGTGCCTGCGTGGCTGTTGCAGGACACGTTGCCGGCTGCACAGCAGGGGAACAGCTGGCGGTGCTGAACCCCACTGACACATTGGCGAGGTGTTTTTCTCTGTGCAGCTAGCAGTACCGGGCCCCAACTGGCGGTGTTGGAGCCCGGGCTCTGCAGGGGGAGCAGAGTGTAGGCCGAAGCCTAATCGAACCAATTTCAAAGGTAACCTTTAACCCCCCCTCAGGGGTTACAAAGTAGAAGAGCCACAGCTTATGCAGCAGTAGTGGTGCACAAGTCAAAGGTTGCTCTTTTAATTTGGCTCCTTGCACACGCTGAATGGAACACGTATAACATTTAGCCCTTTATACAGTCAAACTGTGTTGGAGGCGCGAGTTCCCTTTGTAATGAGACGCAGCACAGATGTCAAGAATCCCACCTTGGTGCTGGGTGCAGCCTCCTGAGCGTTGTTATTTGCTGTACAGGAGTCTGCGCTGTCGTGTTATCCCCTGGCCTAGCGCTGTTAGCGCTGCCCATCTTCTGACCTCATTTAATGTTGGCTGGTGCGGTTCGCGATGCCCATGAATCACAGCCCCGCAGTGTATTGACATAGTTAAAACACTGCGGGGCTGGGATTCATGGCCTGGCGCAGTACATATGTTCGCCTCTCGCTTGGGTTCTTACACCTGCTTCAGACTATGTGGCGTCAGCTGATCCCTTATCGCATGCCACGGCCATGAAGCCGCACAGTCTGAAGAAGGCGGAAGGAGATGAGGGACAGGCGAACTGATGCACTGCTCATGCCCATCAAACACACCCTCGCAGTCCCAAGAAATAAGACACCGAGGGGCGTTGTGTGGGTCAGGGCGGCCGCAGAGGCGCAGGCAGCCAAACAATGATGCCAGAAGACGGGCAGCGCTACCAAGGGGGTTGCAGCGTGTCATTACAAAGGAAAGTCACACCACCGGGACGGTTAAATGGTCACACAGAGGACACATTTTAGACGTGTTTTCCGTTCCACATGTGCGAGGAGAATACGTTTATCAGCCACCTTGCACACATGCAGCATTACCGCTGTACAAGGTGGCCTTAAAAACGTACAAACGCCTGGGGGAGGGGGGACAGGTTCCCTTCAATTTCAGTTCTGGTGTCTGCGTGGCTTTTGCAGGACACTATGCCGGCTGCACAGCAGGGGAACAGCTGGCGGTGCTGAACCCCACTGACACATTGGCGAGGTGTTTTTCTCTGTGCAGCTAGCACATCTGGGCCCCAACTGGCGGTGTTAGAGCCCAGGGTCAGCAGGAGGAGCAGGGGGAGCGGAGTGTAGGCCGAAGCCTGCACTGGAGCAAGTTGAAAGGAAACCTTTAACCCCCCCCCAGGCGTTTGTAGCTGGAAGAGCCATCGTGTACAGCACTAATGCTGGAAAAGGTAAACTTAGCTCTTTTAATTATGGTCCTTGCAGATGCTGAACCTAACACTTATGAAATGTGTCCCCTCACAGCGTTCAACCGTCCGGTAGGTGGAACTTTCCTTTGTCATGTGACGCAGCACAGCCGTCATTTTTACCCCCTTGTCGCCGTGCGCCGCCTCCTCAGCGTTGTTTGAATCTGTCCCGGAGCCTGCGCTGTTAGGTTACCCCTTGGCCATGCACACATTTTGCGCTGCCCGTCTTCTGACATCATTTGCTGTCAGGCTGGCTGCGCCTGTGCGGGTGCGCTGCCCGAGATTCAGCCTCGCGGTGTCGTCTAATGTAATCCCACCGCGGGCCTGGGATCCGTGTCCATGCGCAGTGCATATCCTCGCCTCTCACTCCCCTCCCTACGGCTTCTTAAGACTGTGCGGTGTCACGGCCGTGGCATGCTATTAGGGATCAGCTGACACCGAACAGTCTTTAGAAGCCGTAGGGAGGGGAGTGAGAGGCGAGGATATGCACTGCGCATGGACACGGATCCCAGGCCCGCGGTGGGATTACATTAGACGACACCGCGAGGCTGAATCTCGGACAGCGCACCCGCACAGGCGCAGCCAGCCTGACAGCAAATGATGTCAGAAGACGGGCAGCGCAAAATGTGTGCATGGCCAAGGGGTAACCTAACAGCGCAGGCTCCGGGACAGATTCAAACAACGCTGAGGAGGCGGCGCACGGCGACAAGGGGGTAAAAATGACGGCTGTGCTGCGTCACATGACAAAGGAAAGTTCCAACTACCGGACGGTTGAACGCTGTGAGGGGACACATTTCATAAGTGTTAGGTTCAGCATCTGCAAGGAGCACCACGAAAAGAGGCACTTTTTCCCTTTGCATCATTACTGCTGCACAAGGTGGCTCCTTCAGTAACAAACGCCTGGGGGGGGGGACAGGTTCCCTTAAATTTAACTTGTTGTGCCTGCGTGGCGGTCGCAGTACACGTTGCCGTATACACAGCAGGGGAACAGCTGGCGGTGCTGAACCCCACTAACACATTGGCGAGGTGTTTGGCTCTGTGCGTACAGCACTTCTGGACGGCAACTGGCGGTGTTGGAGCCCAGGGACAGGTGGAGGAGGAGGAGGTTGGAGGAGGTAGGAGGGATTGCCACACACACAGCAGGGGAACAGCTGACGTTACTGAACCCCAATAACAGAGGAGGGACTGTTGACTGTGCGTACAGCACTTCTGGACGGCAACTGGCGGTGTTGGAGCCCAGGGGCAGGTGGAGGAGGAGGAGGTTGGAGGAGGTAGGAGGGATTGCCACACACACAGCAGGGGAACAGCTGACGTTACTGAACCCCAATAACAGAGGAGGGACTGTTGACTGTGCGTACAGCACTTCTGGACGGCAACTGGCGGTGTTGGAGCCCAGGGGCAGGTGGAGGAGGAGGAGGTTGGAGGAGGTAGGAGGGATTGCCACACACACAGCAGGGGAACAGCTGACGTTACTGAACCCCAATAACAGAGGAGGGACTGTTGACTGTGCGTACAGCACTTCTGGACGGCAACTGGCGGTGTTGGAGCCCAGGGGCAGGTGGAGGAGGAGGAGGTTGGAGGAGGTAGGAGGGATTGCCACACACACAGCAGGGGAACAGCTGACGTTACTGAACCCCAATAACAGAGGAGGGACTGTTGACTGTGCGTACAGCACTTCTGGACGGCAACTGGCGGTGTTGGAGCCCAGGGGCAGGTGGAGGAGGAGGAGGTTGGAGGAGGTAGGAGGGATTGCCACACACACAGCAGGGGAACAGCTGACGTTACTGAACCCCAATAACAGAGGAGGGACTGTTGACTGTGCGTACAGCACTTCTGGACGGCAACTGGCGGTGTTGGAGCCCAGGGGCAGGTGGAGGAGGAGGAGGTTGGAGGAGGTAGGAGGGATTGCCACACACACAGCAGGGGAACAGCTGACGTTACTGAACCCCAATAACAGAGGAGGGACTGTTGACTGTGCGTACAGCACTTCTGGACGGCAACTGGCGGTGTTGGAGCCCAGGGGCAGGTGGAGGAGGAGGAGGTTGGAGGAGGTAGGAGGGATTGCCACACACACAGCAGGGGAACAGCTGACGTTACTGAACCCCAATAACAGAGGAGGGACTGTTGACTGTGCGTACAGCACTTCTGGACGGCAACTGGCGGTGTTGGAGCCCAGGGACAGGTGGAAAAGCAGAGGAACACAATGTAGGCCGAAGCCTGAGAAAGTCGAAAGGGAACCTTTAACCCCCCCCCAAGGCGTTTGTAGCTGAAAGAGCCAGCTTGTGCAGCACAAAAGATGCAAAAGGAAAAGGTGGCTCTTTTCATCATGCTCCTTGCAAACACAGAACTAAACACTTATAAAATGTGTCCCCTGCAACCGTAAAACCGTCCCGGAGGTGGGACTTTCCTTCGTAATGTGACGCAGCACAGCCGTCATTCCTACCCCCCCGGCGCCGCGCACCGGCTCCTCAGCGTTGTTTTATTCCGTCCCGGAGCCTGCGCTGTTATGTTATCCCGTGGCCAGGCACACTTAGCGCTGCCCGTCTTCTGGCATCATTTGGTGTCAGGATGGCTGCGCCTGTGCGGCCGCGCTGGCAGAGAGCCCGCCTCGCAGTGTCTTCTGATTTAATCCCACTGGGGGCCTGGGATCCATGGACATGCGCAGTGCATATCCTCGCCTCTCACTCCCCTCCCTACGGCTTCTTAAGACTGTGCGGTGTCACGGCCGTGGCATGCTATTAGGGACCAGCTGACACCGAACAGTCTGAAGAAGCCATAGGGAAATGAGTGAGAGGTGGAGGTTCAGATATGCACTGCGCATGTCCATGGATCCCAGGCCCCCAGTGGGATTAAATCAGAAGACACTGCGAGGCGGGCTCTCTGCCAGCACGGCCGCACAGGCGCAGCCATCCTGACACCAAATGATGCCAGAAGACGGGCAGCGCTAAGTGTGCCTGGCCACGGGATAACATAACAGCGCAGGCTCCGGGACGGAATAAAACAACGCTGAGGAGCCGGTGCGCGGCGCCGTGGGGGTAGGAATGACGGCTGTGCTGCGTCACATTACGAAGGAAAGTCCCACCTCCGGGACGGTTTTACGGTATCAGTGGACACATTTTATAAGTGTTAAGTTCTGCGTGTGCAAGGAGCTAAACAAAAATAGCTACCTTTTCCTTGTGCAGCATTACTGCTGCACAAGGTGGCTCTTTCAGTAACAAACGCCTTGGGGGGGGGGGCAGATTCCCTTACATTTCAGTTGTTGTGTCAGCGTGGCGGTCGCATGACACATTGCCGGCTACACAGCTGGGGATCAGCTGACGTTACTGAAACCCAATAACACTGGGTCGTATGTTTTGACTGTGCAGACGGCACTTCTGAGCCTCAACTGGCGGTGTTGGAGCACAGGAGTTTAAGTTCAGGTGGTAGAAAGATGAACACAACAGGAGACCTGGATAACGTATACAGTGACCTAATTATTTAATCAGGAGGAGGAGTGGCAAATTCCTGCGAGATCCAGGCCTTGTTCATTTTCAGGAAAGTAAGCCGGTCAACGTTATCGGAGGATAGTCGCATGCGACGGTCAGTTAGTACACCACCTGCAGCACTAAAGACACGTTCCGATAATACACTGGCCGCAGGGCAAGACAGCACCTCCAATGCATACTGGCTTAGCTCTGGCCATGTATCCAGCTTTGAGACCCAAAACTTGAAAGGGGAAGAGCCGTCTGGGAGTACAGCAAGAGGGCAAGACATGTAGTCTGTCACCATCTGACGGAACCGTTGCCTCCTGCTGACTGGAGCCGTCTGTGATGGTGTAGACTTTTGTGGGGGGCACAGAAAACTGTGCCACAGTTGGGCCATACTGGTCTTGCCTTGGGCAGAGGCACTGCTTCTGCTCCCTCTTTGTGCAGAGCCTCCTCCACTGCCTGGACGCACTGAGCTGCTTTGTAATGCACTAGCAGCACTTCTCTCAGTTGGAATGGAGAAGATGATGGAATTGACCAGTGTGTCTTGGTACTCCCGCATTTTTCGCTCCCGGTTCAACGGTGTGATGAGGCTTTCTACGTTGTCCCGGTAGCGAGGATCGAGGAGGGTGAACACCCAATAATCAGACATGTTGAGAATGTGGGCGATGCGGCGGTCGTTTCTCAGGCACTGCAGCATGTAATCCACCATGTGCTGCAGACTGCCAACTGCCCAAGAAACGCTGTCCCCTGCTGGAGGCGTGATCTCTGCCTGCTCGTCATCACCCCACCCTCGCTGTACACACTGAGTACTGGACAATTCGGTAACTCCCTCCTCTGGACGGACGTCTTCCTCCTCCATTGACTCCTCCTCATCCTCCTCACAAACTGTCCCCTGCCTACGCGTTTGTGAGGAACCACGTGGCGCTGACTGTCCAGAAGATGATGGAAATGGTGAATCCTCATCCTCCACCTCTTCCACAACATCATCCCTTAGCGCTTGCAGTGATTTTTCAAGCAGGCAGATAAGGGGGACAGTCATGCTGACTAGTGCATCATCTGCACTCGCCATCCGCGTGGAATAATCAAAGGGACGCAAAACCTGGCAGACGTCATTCATATTGGCCCACTCTGTGGTTGTGAAGTCTGTACGGCGCTGACTGCGACTTTTTTGCGCCTGAAGCAGCTGGTACTCCATTACAGCTTGCTGCTGCTCACACAACCGCTCCAACATATGTAACGTGGAATTCCACCTGGTAGGTAGGTCACATATGATGCGATGTTCCGGCAGGCGGTGTCGGCGCTGCAGAGCCGCAATGCGCGCTTTTGCCGTGCTGGAACGCCGCAAGTGAGCACACTCTAGGCGGACCTTGTGCAGCAGTGCATCAAGATCCGGATAGTCCCTCAAAAAGCTCTGCACGACCAAATTGAGCACATGTGCCAGACATGGGATGTGAGTGAGGTTGCCGAGGCCCAGAGCTGCCACCAGATTTCGGCCATTATCACACACTACCATGCCTGGCTGGAGATTCGCTGGCACAAACCACACATCGCTCTCCTGCTTGATGGCATTCCAGAGCTCCTGCGCTGTGTGGCTACGATTACCCAAAAAAATTAATTTCAAGACGGCCTGTTGACGTTTGGCCACGGCTGTGCTCATGTCGGTCGTAACAGGTACACGTTCATCACGGGTCCATGTGGAGGTGGACTGTGACGGCTCCTGCAGCGATGATTCTGAGGAACTGGTGTAAGAGGAGGAGTCAATGCGTACAGAATGGATTCCTGCAATCCTTGGAGTGGGCAGGACACGTCCTGCGCCACTCGCACGGTCTGTACCTGGCTCAACGACATTAACCCAATGGGCAGTGAGGGAAAGGTATCGCCCCTGTCCATGTTGACTGGTCCACGCATCGGTGGTGAGGTGGACCTTGCTACTGACGGCATTCAGAAGCGCGTGTTTTATGTGTCCCTCCACATGCTTGTGCAGGGCAGGGACGGCTTGCCTGCTGAAGTAAAAGCGGCTGGGCACATTGTACTGTGGGACTGCCAATGACATCAAGTCACGGAAGCTGTCAGTCTCCACCAGCCTGAATGACAGCATTTCCAGTGACAGCAGTTTGGCAATGCCTGCAGTCAGAGCCTGTGCTCGTGGGTGGTTTGACGAGAAAGGCCGCCTTTTCTCCCATGCCTGTACTACCGATGGCTGTAGACTGGGCTGGGAGTGTGTGGATGACTGGGAAAGTGGTGCTGCGGGTGGAATTACAGCGGGTCTCTGGACAACAGGGCCAGAGGTTCTTCCACGGCGATCCTGGGAGGAAGCCGAACCAGCTGCGTGTGAGCTAGAGGAAGAGGCAACACGAGCTGAAGAGGTGGTAGCTGCCGCTGTTGGTTGGCCTACCTCTTCAGTGTGTTTTTCTAACTCCGCCGGGTGCCTGTTGCGCACATGTTTCCACATGTTGGAGGTATTGAGGTTGCTGACATTTCGACCTCTTTTGACTTTTTGATGACACACGTTGCATCTGACATAGCAAATGTCATCTGCAACTGTGTCAAAAAAGGACCAGGCACTGCAAGTCTTGGGAGCGCCCTTTTTGGCTTTTGGAAGAGACATGCTCCTAACGGGTGCCAAAGCGGAGGCTGCAGGATCCGCAGTCTTCCCCCTCCCTCTCCCTCTTTGGGCCGTACGGGGAATCTCTTCCTCAGAGCTGCTCCCACCACCTTCCTGTCCCTCACGCCAAGATGGGTCGAGGACCTCATCATCTACACTACCCTCTGCCCCCAACTGCTCCTCCTGGGTAGTCTCAGCAGCAGAGCACGCACCAGTAAGTGGCACCTGAGTGTCATCATCAGCTGATGCGGCCTGCGATGTGGTGACCGGAGCCACTGGCCCACCCGCCTCTTCAGAGGAAGACAGAAAAAGCTGTTGGGCATCACTGCACCCTGCCTCTTCTTCCATTTCTCCAATGCTGCTTGGCTGGCCCCCTGTTTCCAAGCCAAGAGATTCAGAGAACAGAAGTAGAGACGGCTCCTGTCCTGGGCTCTCTGTCTGCCTGGGCAATTTGGCAGGTGGTGAAGAGACAGATGGCTGCTCTCCAGTGCTCTGTGTCTGAGAGGATGTGGCACTAATGGAAGTTGATGCATTAGCTGCCATCCATCCGACAACAGCTTCAATTTGGTCTTGACGCAGCAGCGGTGTACGGCGCTCTGACACAAAGCTGCGCATGAACGACTGTTGCCTGGTGAAAGTGGGTGCTGATGAGTCACCGGTGCCCGCAGCAGGCACAGAATCCCCACGTCCCCTCCCTGCTCCGCGCCCACGCCCACGCCCACGTGCCTTACTCACTGCCTTCTTCATCTTGGTTGACTGATAAAGATAAGCAGAAAAGTACTAACGGATTTGTGTGCTTATTCCTGAGCAACTCCTCCTAACAGGTATAAGAAACACTAATTTTCTAAAGTGTGGACTAGACTTTAATATGAGCTAATGTGGCCTACAGAAATGTAAAGTGGTGTAACTGGTGTGTTTGGTGAACTTTATTATTTATTTCTTTTTTGGGGGCTGAACTGACAACAGATAGAGCTGCAGTCACACAGAGACCGTGCAGACAGACGTAAACGGCGCTGCAAGGCCCAAAAACCCTCCTCTACTTTATCCTATGTAGTGTTTTTCCACA
Source organism: Ranitomeya variabilis (assembly GCF_051348905.1). NCBI lineage: Eukaryota > Metazoa > Chordata > Amphibia > Anura > Dendrobatidae > Ranitomeya > Ranitomeya variabilis. The sequence goes on from NC_135237.1 coordinate 315,549,313, forward strand.
AATTAGCTGGAGACGGGTGGAAAGACACTAATAGGATTTTTTTAAATTAATTAGCAGCAGACTACACTACTTGAAAAAAAATTAAAATTGATTTGGCGGTATGACGCAGTGAACAACCCTGAGCTGGAGACAACCAGGCTACGGCTGCTCACAGACTACAGGGCGAGCTGCAGTCACACGGAGACCGTGCAGACAGCCGTAAACGGCGCTGCAAGGCCCAAAAACCCTCCTCTACTTTATCCTATGTAGTGTTTTTCCACAAATTAGCTGGAGACGGGTGGAAAGACACTAATAGGATTTTTTTAAATTAATTAGCAGCAGACTACACTACTTGAAAAAAAATTAAAATTGATTTGGCGGTATGACGCAGTGAACAACCCTGAGCTGGAGACAACCAGGCTACGGCTGCTCACAGACTACAGGGCGAGCTGCAGTCACACGGAGACCGTGCAGACAGCCGTAAACGGCGCTGCAAGGCCCAAAAACCCTCCTCTACTTTATCCTATGTAGTGTTTTTCCACAAATTAGCTGGAGACGGGTGGAAAGACACTAATAGGATTTTTTTAAATTAATTAGCAGCAGACTACACTACTTGAAAAAAAATTAAAATTGATTTGGCGGTATGACGCAGTGAACAACCCTGAGCTGGAGACAACCAGGCTACGGCTGCTCACAGACTACAGGGCGAGCTGCAGTCACACGGAGACCGTGCAGACAGCCGTAAACGGCGCTGCAAGGCCCAAAAACCCTCCTCTACTTTATCCTATGTAGTGTTTTTCCACAAATTAGCTGGAGACGGGTGGAAAGACACTAATAGGATTTTTTTGAATAAATTAGCAGCAGACTACACTACTTGAAAAAAAAAAAAAAAAAGAACAGTATGAGGCAATGAACCACCCTCCCTGAACTGAATACAACCAGCTATGGATGGCCTATGTGGCTGCACTCAGACTAGAGAGTGGGCTGCACTCACACACACACACACACAGACCTTGCAGATCGCTGTGAAAACAGCGCTACAAGGCAAAAGCAAGGTGAATAGTAGGTGAACACAGCGGTTGCTAAATTAGCCTTTGGAAAGCACAAAGAAGCAAATCGCTATCTCTAAACTGTCCCTCAGTCAGCAAACAGCGTCCTGTCACTAACTGAATTCACAGCAGAGTGATCGCAAAATGGCGCCAGCGACTTTTAAACTGCATCATGACATCATTTCAGCAGCCAATCACAGCCTTGCCAGTAGTTTCATGCCCTCCATGCTAAACAGGATGTGCCCACACTTGGAATCATTCTCATTGGCTGAATTTCGGAATTTTGAATCTGGGAACTTCCGATTCCGGTATCCGATACGCGGCAAGTATCGGAATCCCGGTATCGGAATTCCGATACCGCAAGTATCGGCCGATACCCGATACTTGCGGTATCGGAATGCTCAACACTAGTGTTCACATTTCCACAAATTTGTGATAACATCTGCAGCAGCAGCAGACACAGAAGCCACACTAAAGATATCACAGAGAGCAGTTACGCGAGATTAATGCAGCACACTAAAAAATGCAACATTGCCTAGTTTTTCCCTACTATGCAAAAGCATCTGGCAAAATTTGGTCTTATAATATGGATCTAACAGAGTGGCAACCCAGTAGTCAGCACTATTTGGAATCATAACTATACAATGTCATGTTGCAGCAAGAAGGCACCCATATGTTGGCCTCTTCCAAGAGGTCCAAGCTCATGCTGTGTTGATGGCTGGGCAACACTGATGCTTGTTTCCTCCTTGCCCTTCTGCCAACCATGAACAACAGAGAGGTGATGATTATCATCTTGATATCCTGACAGTTGATCACCCATCACCTTTTCCTCCTCCATTTGTTCCTCAGCTCTTTCACCTTCACTAACAGTTTGTCCGTTACCTCCAACCCTCCTCGATCATAGTAATCCACACTTCCTTGGCCCTCGCCTGTGTGATGACAGTCTGGAACTTAGAGACAATGTTATGCCTTCCGCATCCTCCTCTGCTTCCTCCTCTTCCTCTGGGACCACCACCTCCTCCTGCAGGTTATTCAAAGTCTGCTCCAGCATATAGATGACCGGAATGGTGATGCTGATGATGGCGTCGTTAGCGATAACCATATTAGTAGCCATTTCGAAACTGTGGAGAATAATGCAGAGGTCCTTTATCTGTGTGCACTACGTAAACGTGATATGCACCACGTACATACTGCATTGGCCTAGGCCATACGACATGATATACTGTGTGAGGGCTCATTGCTACTGCGACAGTCAATGCAACATGTGCAGAGTGGATTTCCACCACGTCGGCGCATCGCATATTAACCTGTTAACTGGCATGGACAAAGACCTGTGTATCGATGCAAGTCAATGACCTGAGGGGTGTGAATGGCGGATGTGAGCAAACAGTTTCTGTGCTATCTGCAGCAGCTCACCCAGGCCAGGATAATGGCGGAGGAAATACTGTACCACTAGGTTGAGAATGTGAGCCATGCAAGGCATGCATGTGAGCTTGCCTTGCCATAGGTCAGCCACCAGGTTCACACTGTTATAGGACAAGGCCTTCCTTGGATACAGGTTCAGCGGAGACTGCCATTGCGCAAACTCAGCCTAGAGAATTGTAAACAACTCTTCAGCTGTATGACTGCGATCTCCAAGGCATATCAATTTTAACACTGCCTGATTGTGGTGAGCCCTGTTATGACCCCAATGGCAGAGGGTCTCAGGAATAATGCTAAATCAGTAAATACAGAAAACCAGCTCATAGGGCAGTGGTAACTGGGCTGACCATATAACTAATCCTAGCACCACAAATACCAGCAGCCGGGGAACGTTCCTACGTTGATCCTAGACGTCTCACGCCAGCCGGAGAGCTAACTACCCCTAGAAGGGAAAAGGAAGACCTTTCTTGCCTCCAGAGGAAATACCCCAAAAAGTTGGATAGAAGCCCCCCACAAATAATAACGGTGAGGTAAGAGGAAAAGACAAACATAAGAATGAGCTAGGAATTTAGCAAAGAGAGGCCCACTAGCTAATAGCAGAATATAGAAAGATAACTTATATGGTCAGCAAAAAATCCTATCAAAAATATCCACACTGGAAATTCAAGAACCCCCGAACCGTCTAACAGCCCGGGGGGAGAACACCAGCCCCCTAGAGCTTCCAGCAAGGTCAGGAATCACATTTAGTACAAGCTGGACAAAAATGATAGCAAACAAATAACCCAAAAAACAAAGAAGCAAGACTTAGCTTAATTTAGCACGAACCAGGACCAGCAAACAGGAGCAAACAGAATGTGTCTGATAACACCGATGCCAGGCACTGGACTAAGGTTTCAGGAGGTTTATATAGCAACACCCCTGAAGTAACGACCCAGCTGGGTGTAAACAGAGGGAAGGAAATCCCAGAGTCATATCACTAGTAACCACTAGAGGGAGCCAAAAAAGTCTAATTCACAACAGTACCCCCCCCTTAAGGAGGGGTCACCGAACCCTCACCAAGACCACCAGGGCGATCAGGATGAGCAGCGTGAAAGGCACGAACCAAATCGGCCGCATGCACATCAGAGGCAACCACCCAGGAATTATCCTCCTGACCATAACCCTTCCACTTGACCAAATACTGAAGCCTCCGCCTGGAGAGACGAGAATCCAAGATCTTCTCCACCACGTACTCCAACTCGCCCTCAACCAACACCGGAGCAGGAGGCTCAGCAGAAGGAACCACAGGCACAACGTAGCGTCGTAACAAAGACCTATGGAACACGTTGTGAATGGCAAACGAAACCGGAAGATCCAAGCGAAAGGACACAGGATTAAGGATTTCCAATATCTTATAAGGACCGATGAAGCGAGGCTTAAATTTAGGAGAGGAGACCTTCATAGGAACAAACCGAGAAGACAGCCACACCAAATCCCCAACACGAAGTCGGGGACCCACACCGCGGCGGCGGTTGGCAAAACGCTGAGCCTTCTCCTGTGACAACTTCAAGTTGTCCACCACATGATTCCAGATCTGCTGCAACATATCCACCACAGAATCTACTCCAGGACAGTCAGAAGGCTCCACATGTCCTGAGGAAAAACGAGGATGGAAACCAGAGTTGCAGAAAAATGGCGAAACCAAAGTAGCGGAACTAGCCCGATTATTTAGGGCAAACTCAGCCAACGGCAAGAAGGTCACCCAATCATCCTGATCTGCCGAAACAAAACACCTCAAGTAAGCTTCCAGAGTCTGATTAGTTCGCTCAGTTTGTCCATTAGTCTGAGGATGAAAGGCAGACGAGAACGATAAATCAATGCCCATCCTAGCACAAAAGGATCGCCAGAACCTGGAAACAAACTGGGATCCTCTGTCAGACACAATATTCTCAGGAATGCCGTGTAAACGAACCACATTCTGAAGGAACACAGGAACCAGATCGGAAGAGGAAGGCAGCTTAGGCAAAGGCACCAAATGGACCATTTTTGAAAAGCGATCACATACCACCCAGATGACAGACATACCCCGAGACACTGGGAGATCAGAAATGAAATCCATGGAAATATGTGTCCAAGGCCTCTTCGAGACAGGCAAGGGCAAGAGCAACCCGCTGGCATGGGAACAGCAAGGCTTAGCTCAAGCACAAGTCCCACAGGACTGCACAAATGACCGTACATCCCGTGACAAGGAAGGCCACCAAAATGACCTAGCCACCAGATCTCTGGTGCCAAAAATTCCCGGATGACCTGCCAACACCGAGGAATGAACCTCGGAAATGACTCTGCTGGTCCACTTATCAGGAACAAACAGTCTGTCAGGTGGACAAGAGTCAGGTCTACCAGCTTGAAATCTCTGCAACACACGTCGCAAATCAGGAGAAATGGCTGACAAAATAACTCCTTCTTTAAGAATACCAACAGGTTCTGTGACTCCAGGAGAGTCAGGCACAAAGCTCCTTGAAAGAGCATCAGCTTTCACATTCTTTGAACCTGGTAAATACGAGACCACAAAGTCAAAACGGGAGAAAAACAATGACCAGCGGGCCTGTCTAGGATTCAAGCGTTTAGCAGACTCGAGATACATCAAATTTTTGTGATCAGTCAAGACCACCACACGATGCTTAGCACCCTCGAGCCAATGACGCCACTCCTCAAATGCCCACTTCATGGCCAGTAATTCCCGATTGCCCACATCATAATTCCGCTCAGCAGGCGAAAACTTCCTAGAGAAGAAAGCACATGGTCTCATTACCGAGCAACTAGGGCCTCTCTGTGACAAAACGGCCCCTGCCCCAATCTCAGAAGCATCCACCTCGACCTGAAAGGGAAGTGAGACATCAGGCTGGCACAAAACAGGCGCCGAAGTAAACCGGCGCTTCAACTCCTGGAACGCCTCCACGGCTGCAGGAGCCCAGTTAGCAACATCAGAACCTTTCTTGGTCATATCCGTCAAAGGTTTAACAACGCTAGAAAAATTAGCGATAAAACGACGGTAGAAGTTAGCAAAACCCAAGAACTTCTGAAGACTCTTAACTGACGTGGGTTGAGTCCACTCATGAATAGCTCGGACCTTGACTGGGTCCATCTCCACAGCAGAAGGGGAAAAAATAAACCCCAAAAAGGGAACTTTCTGTACTCCAAAGAGACACTTTGAGCCTTTAACAAACAAGGCATTCTCACGCAAAACCTGAAACACCATCCTGACCTGCTCCACATGTGAGTCCCAATCTTCAGAGAAAACCAGAATATCGTCCAGATAAACAATCATAAATTTATCCAGATACTTCCGGAAAATATCATGCATAAAGGATTGAAATACTGAGGGAGCATTAGAAAGCCCAAAAGGCATCACCAAGTACTCAAAATGACCTTCGGGCGTATTAAATGCAGTCTTCCATTCATCACCTTGCTTAATGCGCACAAGGTTGTATGCACCACGAAGATCTATCTTGGTGAACCACTTGGCACCCTTAATCCGGGCAAACAAGTCCGACAAGAGAGGCAAAGGATACTGAAATTTTACAGTGATTTTATTCAGTAGCCGATAGTCAATACAAGGTCTCAAAGATCCGTCCTTCTTAGCCACAAAAAAGAATCCCGCACCAAGAGGGGAAGAGGATGGACGGATATGCCCCTTCTCCAGAGACTCCTTGATATATGAACGCATTGCGGCATGCTCAGGTACTGACAGATTAAATAATCTTCCCTTAGGAAATTTACTACCTGGAATCAAATCTATGGCGCAGTCACAGTCCCTATGAGGAGGCAGAGCACTGGATCTGGACTCACTGAATACATCCTGATAATCAGACAAATACTCAGGAACTTCCGAAGGAGTAGAGGAAGCAATAGACACCGGCGGGGAATCAGCATGAATTCCCCGACAGCCCCAACTTGACACAGACATTGCCTTCCAATCCAGGACTGGATTGTGGGTCTGTAACCATGGCAGACCCAAAACGACCAAATCATGCATTTTATGCAGAACAAGAAAACGAATCACCTCCCGATGTTCAGTAGTCATGCACATGGTCACCTGCGTCCAAAACTGCGGTTTATTTTCCGCCAATGGCGTAGCATCAATACCTCTAAGAGGAATAGGATTTACTAATGGTTAAAGAACAAAACCACAGCGCTTGGCAAATGACAGATCCATAAGACTCAGGGCGGCACCTGAATCCACAAACGCCATAACAGGGTAAGAAGACAAAGAGCAAATTAAAGTCACAGACAAAATAAATTTAGGTTGCAAATTACCAATGGCGACAGGACTAACAACCCTTGTTAGGCGTTTAGAGCATGCTGATATAACATGTGTAGAATCACCACAGTAAAAACACAACCCATTCTGACGTATATGATTTTTCCGTTCATTTCTAGTCTGAATTCTATCACATTGCATTAAATCAGGTGTTTGTTCAGACAACACCACCAGAGGATTAGCGGTTTTGCGCTCCCGCAAACGCCGGTCAATTTGAATAGCAAGCGCCATAGAATCATTCAGACTTGTAGGAATGGGGAAACCCACCATCATCACATTCTTAATGGCTTCAGAAAGGCCATTTCTGAAATTTGCGGCCAGAGCACACTCATTCCTCTGAGTAAGCACGGACCATTTCCGAAATTTTTGGCAATACACTTCAGCTTCATCCTGACCCTGAGAAATAGCCAGCAAGGCTTTTTCTGCCTGAATTTCAAGATTGGGTTCCTCGTAAAGCAATCCGAGCGCCAGAAAAAACGCATCAATATTCGCCAATGCCGGATCTCCTGGCGCTAGCGAGAAAGCCCAATCCTGAGGGTCGCCCCGCAAAAAGGAAATAACAATTTTAACTTGCTGAGCAGAATCTCCAGATGAACGGGGTCTCAGAGAAAGAAACAATTTACAATTATTCTTGAAATTCCTAAACCTAAATCGATCTCCAGAAAATAATTCCGGAATAGGTATTTTAGGTTCAGACATAGGACTACTGGTAACAAAATCTTGTATACCCTGCACACGAGCTGCCATCTGGTCAACACTTGTAATCAAGGTCTGCACATTCATGTCTGCAGCAAGCACACGCCACTGAAAGGTAAAGGGGAGGAAGAGAAGGAAGGAAAAAAAAAAAACCTCAGAATTTCCTTTCTTATTATCCCACTTCTGCAATGCTTTAAACATTCAATATTGGCCTGGCATACTGTTATGACCCCAATGGCAGAGGGTCTCAGGAATAATGCTAAGTCAGTAAATACAGAAAACCAGCTCATAGGGCAGTGGTAACTGGGCTGACCATATAACTAATCCTAGCACCACAAATACCAGCAGCCGGGGAACGTTCCTATGTTGATCCTAGACGTCTCGCGCCAGCCGGAGAGCTAACTACCCCTAGAAGGGAAAAGGAAGACCTTTCTTGCCTCCAGAGGAAATACCCCAAAAAGTTGGATAGAAGCCCCCCACAAATAATAACGGTGAGGTAAGAGGAAAAGACAAACATAAGAATGAGCTAGGAATTTAGCAAAGAGAGGCCCACTAGCTAATAGCAGAATATAGAAAGATAACTTATATGGTCAGCAAAAAATCCTATCAAAAATATCCACACTGGAAATTCAAGAACCCTCGAACCGTCTAACGGCCCGGGGGGAGAACACCAGCCCCCTAGAGCTTCCAGCAAGGTCAGGAATCACATGTAGTACAAGCTGGACAAAAATGATAGCAAACAAATAACCCAAAAAACAAAGAAGCAAGACTTAGCTTAATTTAGCACGAACCAGGACCAGCAAACAGGAGCAAACAGAATGTGTCTGATAACACCGATGCCAGGCACTGGACTAAGGTTCCAGGAGGTTTATATAGCAACACCCCTGAAGTAACGACCCAGCTGGGTGCAAACAGAGGGAAGGAAATCCCAGAGTCATATCACTAGTAACCACTAGAGGGAGCCAAAAAAGTCTAATTCACAACAGAGCCCTGGCAGTGCAGTACGGAGGTGGTGAGGATTTGCTCTGCACTGTTGAAACATGTGTCTCATTAAGGCAGAGTTATAGGGTCACAACACATAGGCTCTCCATGCTTGTGACTGTCACACAGCTGAGACACATGCAGCTGCGGCGCCAGACACCTAATTATAGGGAGCGCTCCAGGTATCCGGGTTCCCACTGCAGTTAATCGGTAAGCTCAATTAGCAAACCGAACAAGGAGGGATTCGATGATATTCGCTCATGTCTTCTCATGTGACCCTAGACTAGCACCAAGCAATTCTTCCCAGTAACTATTTAAATATTATCATGCCGTATATACTCGAGTATAAGCCGACCTGAGTATAAGTCAAAGAACCTAACTTTGCCACAGAAAACTGGGTTAGCTTATTGACTCTCGTATAAGCTGGGTATGCATTGTCCCCTCATCCCTGTCCTGGTATGCGTGGCTCCCCCCATCCTGTCCTGGTATGCATGGCTCCCCCATCCTGTCCTGCTATGCCTGGCTCCCCCTGTCGCTGCCCTGATATGCATGGCTCCCTCCAACCTGTCCTGTTATGAGTGGCTCCTTCTGTCTTGTCCTGGTATGTGTGGTTCACCCCATAGCTGTTCTGGTATGCGTGGCTCCCCTTGTAGCTGTCCTGGTATGCATGGCTCCCCCATAGCTGTCCTGGTATGTGTGACTCCCCCCACCCATCCATGTATGCAGGCTTCCTATTGCAAAAAAAAACATCCTATTCAACTTCCAGCATGCCCTTGCAGCACCTTGTTCCGGTGCCAGCAGCTCTTCCTGTGCTGAGCGATCATGTGACACCTCTCATTAAGGTATTGAATATTCCATCCATGCCTATGGGAGTAAATACGCATGCATATTCATTACCTTAATGAGTAGTGCCGCGAGATCGCTCAGCACAGGAAGAGCTGCTGGAAGCTGGAACCAAAGAGGTGCTGCGAGGTCGCCGGGACAAGCGAGATGCTGTGACAGCATGCTGGAGGGTGAGTAGGATGTCTTCTGGAAGCCGATGGCTGTGGCTGTGGGTGTCACTGTGCATGCTATAAGAGAAATGAATATTAATTTCTCTTTAGCAGCTGCACAGGCTTTAGCCACAGCCGCTGGCTCCTGCCTCTGTGACCCGCTGCTCCGCCGCTCGCCCTCTCCTGCCGGATTTCTGAGACAATTGACTCACGTATAAGCCAAAGGGGTCGTTTTCAGCATAAAAAAATTGTGCTGAAAAACTCAGCTTATACACGAGTAAATACCGTAAGTATTTTGGGAGTGACAGTTTCCTTTAACTCTTCTATTGTTTAAGTCATTCCTACTTTGTAGCATTTTTTTCAATGCCTGCCAAACATTTGTGCAACGTTCTGTACAATTTATTTTATCTATTGCTTGGAAAATGTGAACTCCATGACCAAATGTATATGGTCACATCCCCTCTGAATAGTAGTTTTGGCCTCTTGAATTTGAAGATTTGTGCCTTTTAAATTAGATAACATTAACAATAGCCTTATAGTTGTAGTTTTGATCTAAGAACAATCTTTTAATCACATCATCTTTAAATCACATGACTTGTAATTTTTAAAATGCAGCAAAAAAGTAATAAAAGTGTAAGCACTACTGCAAATTAAATTAAACAAGGTACCAAATGCTTGTCAACCAGACATTTTTTTCAGGCCGAAAAACATACCGGCAAATTGTATATGTGAAAATATCCTATATTGGTAAGATTTTCCTCTCTGCTGGTTATCTGTCTGTATGTCTACATCCTTTGTTTTTCTGAAAAAAAAATACAATTTTCAGTACAATAAATGGGTGCTTGCTGGTTCACCTAGCAGGTATTGATCAGTGTCTCAGCTGTCAGGGAAGCTTAGATCAAGGACCCAGGTGCTAAAGAGGCTTCACAACAATTCAGTTTGCAAAGACATATTTTCTCTACAACAAGTCTTGCTGACCTTATATTAAATTATTTTTTATCTTTTACAGAAATTCAGGTTTTCAAACGTAAACACATAACCACACATGTAATACTAGATTTGCCCCGAGACAGTATGATCCTGTGGCAAAATCAACTCTTCACTGAATGTATTTACAGTAAAGTCTGTGTCAAAAATCAGAAACTGAATTCTGCTTTTGATATGCAATTTGAAATGCTGCAAATATGCATAAATATTACCTCTATTGGACCCAATGGCAGAAAACAATGATCACAATCAACCATGGTTGTTCACACCAGTCTTAGGCCGGTTTCACACGTCAGTGGCTCCGGTACGTGTAGTGCCAGTTTTCTCACGTACCGGAGACAGTGACACACGTAGACACATTAAAATCAATGTGTCTCTGCAGATGTCATTGATTTTTTGACAGGAAGCATCGAGGGAGACGGGTGAGTATTTTATTTCCAACGGGCGGGCGCACAGGGGGTGGGAGGGGGGTGGTGACAAGGATCTTTATTTTAAACACACAAAAAAAATGATTTTTCATTCCTTCTCTCCAGCGAACGCTGCTGGGAAGAAGGAATGAATTCCGGCTTCAGCACCAGATGCAGGGGACATCGCTTATCTCTAGCGCTGTCTCCTGCATGGTCCGTGTGGTACCCAGTCGGCACATGGCTGCCGCACGTGTGCCACACTGATGTGCCACGTGAGCACATGGACACACGGACATGGATAACTCTGGTACCGATTTTTCCGGTACCGGAATTATCTGGACATGTGGGACAGGCCTTAGCGAGGTGCTGTGCTGGAGTAAGATGCTTTTGGTTCATAATGAGGTGCATACCTCTTCATGAATCTGGAGCGTCTGAAGATTGACATATGCATCTGTGCAGAAGGCTAGAAATTTTACTTTAGTCAGGTACTTGAATGAGATTTCTGATGTAGGGAACACCACAGCTCGTTATGAATTAAATGGACTGTGGCATCACCTGCCGTGCTCCCTACTTGCTCCAGGTCTGCTAAAATGTTGAAAAACTGGAGTAAAGAAGCTAAAAGTCTCAAAATTTAGGCATGACTCCCAGTTGCACCTAATTTTTCAACTTTTCAAGGCTTTTACACCAGAATTATGGCATGAAAGCTTTTAGGAATAAGGCCCTCTATGTTATATGAAGCCCCTGAAATAAACAGTATTTGGGTAGCCTCTTTCTGAAGTGAGTTGTCACATAGCTAACTGTGTGGGTAGGAGAGGTTGATCTCCTGAGACCCATAGACACATGTAAAATTGTTTATATTTTTATATATGTTTATTTTTTTACAGTATTAATTACCGGTATATTTATGAGACACAACAGGATACAAATGAGAGAAATTATTGTTTTTATGTTATTGTGTGAAATGTGCAGTACTGAAGGTGGAATATTACTATCTTGCATCATTTAATTTTATTCTCTGGATATTTTCTGGTAAAATTATTAATACAAAAATAATAATTCCAAACTGATATGGTCAAAGATGCAAAGAATAGAAGCTGCTCATAATGTGCTGCTACATCTAAGGAAAATACCTTTTCTTCCAAAAACACAAGTAAAGTAATAAAGTCAGAATTGCAAAATTTATGTTTTACACTACAGAAAGGAGCAAAAGTCTCACTTTAGATAATGGTTCCTTGGTGCAGCATGTTTACACTTTTAAATCTACAAAATGGACAATTTTTATAAACTGACACTCAAAATGTAACAAACTGCACAGTTTGGATGTTTTTTTCCTACATATACCACTGATGACTAAGTGAATTTGAGCTGCATCTCTGTAGTAAAATGTAACTGTGGCTAACATTTTCTCAGTACTAAGAGTTAGATTTAGCATGTTCATAAACCCCGTCAAATCTGCGCATTACTGACTGCTTCTGTGGTAGCATTAGTAATGACTAATTTAACTTGGTTTTCTTTTTGTGTCATGTTACAACAGCAACAATAATGAAATAAATATGATACACAAGAGTTCTCTTTATAACGTGTTGCTTTTCATGTTTGTTTTTCGCTGTTGTGTTTCATAAATGATAATGAACTACACAGTATACACAGGCATTGTAGACTATCTTTTTAGATCCAATTTTACAAACACTTAATGTATAACTGTTATTTTAATTTGCATCTAATAATAATGTAGAGCAAGGGATTTTAATAATATTTCAATCGGCACTTCTCCATAGTGTTTACGACAATGCTTCTTCTGCCCTGTCAGCTGGTTCATGTGGGCTCAGTGACATCGGCACTTCTCAGTCTTCATCCATCAGTTCCTGGTCCCTGTGCTGCCTGCAGTAGATGAAAATTCCATCAAATGTGCCTCAGTATGATCAATAACACTGAAAAGTGCCAATGTCACTGAGCTCATCAGAACCATGACATGGCAGGAGGATCTGTGTCGAAAAAAGTGAGGGGTAGTGCCAATTAAACTGATATCCTTCTCCCTTGTCAACCGACTGTCCTGTGTGTCTGTGCCATAGGAAAACTGCTGATGCCACTAAGCACACAGGAAACAGCTTACAGGCAGAGGAGCTGTGTGCCAACAACCAAGAGCTGACAGAGGTAAACTGCTGATGCACTGACTTACTGTGCATGGGATTTAGCCAGGATAGCACATGCTGTGTAGACTCCGCCCCCACACTTTACGGTTTTCTTTTTAGTATAATTTATAACTACATTTGAAAGAGTTTTAAAATTGCTTGCTCTACATTATGATACTGGAAAGATATATATCTTGCAATTTGTTACCATCTTTCCAGTTAGCCATTAAAAGGTATCAACCACTGAGGACTATCAATTCTAAATATTTTGCTCTACATTATTATTTAATAATAATTAAAACAACAGTTACACCTTAAAAAAAAAACAGAACAAAACATACAATTTGGTTAGTATTCACTAAACAAAAGCTGGATTTAAAAAAGAAACTACGCAATAGATTTTACTTTTAACATAGATCTAATATTAACTGAGTAATGTCATTACAGCTGACCTTTATTATCATTGTTTTTCTACTTTCACAACCATACTAAAATGTACCCTTTTTTTTCACACTTTTTTTAGTTTTCTGAATGTAAATTTTTTTAAATTAAATTTTTCCTACATGATTTTAGTAGGACCTTCCTGGGGATGAAGAAGGGCGGAGAGAGCCAGAAAAGGATGTGCAGCAGCAGAGGCATAAAAGTAAAAAGCACGTGAAATGGGGTAGTCTGGCCCCAGCAGAGAGGAGTGTGGGGAGCAGCGCAGAGAGCGGTGTGCAGAGCGGCGCACAGAACAGTGAGCAGCATGCTCTGCTTCCCCCATCCAAGTGTACCAGTGTGGCGACGGGCCATATAGAAGAAGCACCCATCGCATGGAGCACAGGGCCATACAGAGCAGTGCAGAGTTGAGCTGTATACACCCAGCTGAGCCATGCAGACCAAGCAGAGCTGAGCCAGCTGTGCAGCAGCCAGAGAGAGAAGTGCGCTGCACTGAGAGCACCACAAGCATGCAAGCCAGTGCTTGTCATCGCCCGCTGCCAACATTGGGGACCAGGGAGAGAGAGACGTGCGGTGTGAGTTCGGTCTCTGTGTCCGTGAGTACTATGCACGTGCCCCATAAGAGTGACCGGGGACAGTACAGACCTTTGCACCCTGACTCGGCGATTAAACACCTACCAAGCCACGTTGGGCTCATACAAGACCGTCACCCATATTACCATCAGCCACTTTGGGCCCGTTTGACCAAGACTGTCAGGAGAGTAGTACAGGAGACACGTCAGGCTTAGACAGTACCGTGGCCCATAACCTTGGAGGCATCTACAGTATATGGACTAGGAGCAATGGAAGGTACCGGAGACCGACCACTGTCACCAGAAGACAGGGTATTGTTGTTTGCTGAACCCCATTAATAAACATACCGCAACTGCCATTGCCGGTATTATTGAGTTTGCAGCAGCAGCTGCAGTGTTAAGGCTTCCTCATATGCTTGCTACCAAAGTGTCGTTATTTGTACCGTTGTACTTCACTTTGCCATTCATACTGTTTAACTCTTTTCCTCCCTGCGTGGAGTATTCCCCTGTAAATAAACCTGTTAACCCCTGCTCTCCCTCCCATCTGTCACTGCATCCCGCGGTCCTGCTAGCATCCTACATTTCACATAGTCAGCAGGATGCAGTCTACAGACGTGGGGGTGGCAGACCAAGTGGTCAGGGGTACCACAAGACCCACCATACCATTGGGGACAATAGTGAATAACCTCCCTATGTTTACAGGAAGCAAAATTCTGCTGTGGTGCTGGGCTGAGCGAGTTAGAGGTATGTTGAGGATGTATCCCATGGATCCAATAATAGAGGCAGAGGTTGCCCTGATGGCTCTGGACAGAGAGGCAAGGACCTCCATTATGTTGCGGCCTTCCCATGAGCGAGACAGTTTTAATAAGATGTTGCAAATTTTAGAAGAGACCCATGGAGATCCCACAGACGTAGTGGAACTGAGGACATGTCTCTTTAGCTGTATGCAGAGGGAGGGGGAGACCATGACACAGTATATGAACATGCTACAGGAAATCCACGCTGCCATTATTAAGAAAGACGGCGCAGGCATAGGACCCCCCAACATAGTGCTGCGAGACCAGTTAGTGATGGCCTTAGAGAAGGGCAGCTAGGGCGGGCATTGCGTGAGAGTCTACAAGCTAACCCTTGCATGACTTTTGCAGAAATTGGGGCAGAGGTGCGCATAGGCAAGCAGGAACAGGGGATTGCAGCCTTGACAGGGATGGTCTGGTGTTGCAGTGCACCCAGCCCAAACAAGTAGGAGCCGATGTGGACCCGCGAATTATGGCAGGGAATACAGAAAGTATGGGAAAAAGTTGAAAAGCTGGAGGAGGCTCTAATGGCTGTCTTGGAGTCCCGTGCGAGGTGGCTCGCAGCAAATCCTAGAGGAAATTAGAGGAGAAAGGCGGAGCATCAGAAGTTCCCCAGCAGTTGTCCCAAGATTTACTTCTAGAAGGCAGAGTGAAGAGCAAAGGCAAGTGAGATGTGCTTCCTGTCAAGGTCGATGATCCAGACGAAAGCGCTCACCAGACAGATGCAGACAAGGGTGTTGGACGTGTGGAAGAATGGGACACCTATCCAGAAGTTGCCCCAGGCAAAACACACGAGGGAGAAGAAACACTCATCCCTCCGAGGGTCCTGCGAGGTGAAGAGAACACCACTCCTGGGAGAAATGGTACAGCAAGAAGAGAGCGGCCGCACCCAGAGCCAGACAGAGCCGCGATGTCGGGTGCTGAGAAGAGATGGAGAGGGGGTCGACTATCTATGGTGGGGTGTCTGTGGTAGTCAGGGGCATGGAGGCAAGCCTGGTGCAGCTCCAACTTGGATTCAAGGTTTCTGTCTGTGAGACCCAGCCTGAAGAAGAGAATGAGCCAGATGTCCCTGAAGCTCCCACTCCCACAGTTCCTGTTTGTGAGAAGAGAGAATCACTTAACTTGCCCTCTGAAGTGGGCAGTTTGCCAGCTTTCAGCTCAAGAGACCCCAATTTAATGGAAGAGTTGCAAAATGCTCCTGAGGTACCTCTGCCAGAAGTGGTAGATTGTGAAGAGGAAGACGTCCCTGAGACATTACCTCTGCCATCTCTAGAATATGAAGAGGCCATTCTAGTGACACTCCAAAATGGATCCAGGGGTGCCGTCCATGAAGACCAACCTGAAGGGAAAAAGAGGTGTCTAATCGAATGATCCACCGAAGCCTGTCGTGTCCCTGCCTGTTATGAGAACCCATAGAAAGGGAGCAAGTGCCAAGTGTTCCCAGTATGCCCACTTCCATGATTCCCGCTTGTGAAGAGGAAGAACCACTGACTTTGCTCTCTGAAGTGGAAAGTTCGCCGCCAGACAGCCCCGGAGACCTTGAGCGCTTGAAAGAGGTGAAGCAGCTGGGTGAGGCAGAGAGTATGGCTGAGAAGCAATGGGAAGTGACGCCTGCAGTACCCAGCAAGAACGATAAAAGATCTGGTTTGCACGGTCTTGATCCATCCAATTTCAGTCTTGACGGGAGTGGCCTGTCAAAGAGAGAGGGTGCTTTGGAGAAGAATTGCCAGTATTTAGTCCACAGACTGAGGAGTCCAAGCCAGAAGTACCCAAGGTTTCCGAAGAAAATCAGGAAAAGGACGAGCCATCTGCTGGTAACAAAGCGAAGAAAAGGAAAAAGAAGAAAGATGTGAAAGTGACTGATGTTGCAGAGATATTGGATGAGACTGAAGTTTTGAGAAAAGTGACTAAAGTCCGTACCACTTTACTCGCAGGTTGGAGTGACCTCTGCAGGCCTTACTGGGAGAAGATGGAGCCAGAAAGGCAGGAGGAGTTGCAAAAATTGTGGGCAGTTGTCAGCCCTCAGACGAGCAATGTGGAGTACTATGAATCCTCGCCCGTGGAATGGCGAGGTAAAAGAGAGAGGGAATATAAGGAGGTAGACCGGACTGCGGGTACCTGCATGCCAGGTCCAGAACTAGAAAGGCTTCCCGGGGGGAAGCCTGAGTGGGGCAGACCTTCCCCTGCAGTCTAGGGGAAGCCTGAGCATGGGGAAAAGAGCACTGATGAAGTAGGGAACCAGTCAGGGTATTGTTCACTTTTAATGGATCAACATGATTAGGATTCAAGGCATGCGGTTTAGTGTTGTACCAACGTCTTCCTAAGGCCAAACATAAAGCAATAGACAGGAGCAGTTGAAAAATGGAAAAAGGGAAAAAAACAGAAACAACAAGGGGGAGGATACAAACACATAATGTGACATAACAACAATAACCAGTTTAAATACAATTAAAACAAGGCTTATATGGGATCACTAGCAATTGTCATACATTTTGGGGATGATTCATCGTCAGTGGCATTTTAGAGCAAACGCTACTGATTCATTAAGAGGCTCATACCTCTTAAAGAAAATAAGTTACTTATCAGGCTTTGTGCTGTTTTCTTAAAATGAAGGTTTAATCACTAGGTCATTATCACTGAATAGACTACAGATCGCGTGAGCCCTGGTCTGATTATACCCCTCCTCTGATAGGCAGTTCACTGTCAATATACAGTACATTGTCCACATAAAGCTGTGTTGTGGGCCGAGGTTATCTTTCTGACCTCTGATGCATGCTACTTCTAAACACTGTGAATCTGTCATCACAATGGCTGCACTCAGTAATCATTGGAAATAGCATCTCTTTTCCTACATCATGATGCTCTCAGATGAGGTTGCAAAAGCCTGGCAGCAGATTTCCTTTAATGAATCAGGCAAGGCGCGTAGTGGAGTGCACCACTATGTTCACCTTATCACAAGTCTTACATCAGCTCCTGCTGGAGTAAGATTTGTATTGTAGCAAATGCCCCCACTCGTCGTGAGATTGATAAGTGAGGCTTTGGGTACTGTCACACAGTGCAATTTTGATCGCTACGACGGCACGATTTGTGACGTTCTAGCGATATCGTTACGATAACGTTGTGTCTGACACGCTACTGCGATCCGGATCCCCGCTGAGAATCGTACGTCGTAGCAGATCGTTTGAAACTTTCTTTCGTCGTCTAGTGTCCCGCTGTGGCGGCATGATTGCATCGTGTGACACAGGTTGTATACGATGTGCGCACATTAACCAACGGCTTCTACATCGCAAATACATCATGAAATTATCGCTCCAGCACAGTGTATTGCAACGTGTGACCGCAGTATACGACGCTGGAGCGATACTTATACGACGCTGCAACGTCACAAATCGTGCCTTCGTAGCGATCAAAATTGCACTGTGTGACAGTACCCTTTCCTTGCCCCAACCCTGTTCCCCCCAGCTCCATCCACTTTGTCAAAGGTGGGCCGAGAATGGTGTGTACACACCAAAAGTCACCTATAAAACTGTCCCATTAGTTAACTCCTTCACTGAACACCGTAAAAAAAAAACGAGCCAAAAAACAACGCTTTATTATCATACCACCAAACAAAAAGTGGAATAACACGCGATCAAAAAGACAGATCTAAATAACCATGGTACCGCTGAAAACATCATCTTGTCCAACAAAAAATGAGCCACCATACAGCATCATCAAAGAAAAAATAAAAACGTTATAGTCCTCAGACTAAAGCGATGCAAAAATAATTATTTTTTCTATAAAATAGTTTTTATCGTATAAAAGCGTCAAAACATTAAAAAATGATATAAATGAGGTATCGCTGTAATTGTAGTGACCCGAAGAATAAAACTGCTTTATCCATTTTACAAAACGTGGAACAGTATAAACACCTCCCCCAAAAGAAATTCATGAATAGCTGGTTTTTGGTCATACTGCCTCACAAAAATCGGAATAAAAAGTGATCAAAAAATGTCACGTGCCCGAAAATGTTACCAATAAAAATGGCAACTCGTCCCGCAAAAAACAAGATCTTACATGACTCTGTGGATCAAAATATGGAAAAATTATAGCTCTCAAAATGTGGTAATTAGTGTTGAGCATTCCGATACTGCAAGTATCGGGTATCGGCCGATACTTGCTGTATCGGAATTTCCGATACCGAGATCCGATACTTTTGTGGTATCGGGTATCGGGTATCGCAACAACATTAATGTAATAATGTGTAAAAAAGAGAATTAAAATAAAAAATATCGCTATACTCACCTGTCCGACGCAGCCGGGACCTCACCGAGGGAACCGGCAGCGTTGTTTGTTTAAATTTCGCGCTTTTACTTGGTTACGTGAAGTCCCGGCTTGTGATTGGTCAGGGCGGCCATGTTGCCGGGACGCGGACCAATCACAGCAAGCCGTGACGAAATTATGTCACGGCTTGCTGTGATTGGTCCGCGTCCCGGCAACATGGCCGCCATTAACCAATCACAAGCCGTGACGTCACGGGAGGCTGGACATGCGCGTATTTTGAAAAGCGCGCGTGTCCAGCCTCCAGTGACGTCCCGGCAACATGGCCGCCATTAACCAATCACAAGCCGGGACGTCACGGGAGGCTGGACATGCGCGTATTTTGAAAAGCGCGCGTGTCCAGCCTCCAGTGACGTCCCGGCAACATGGCCGCCATTAACCAATCACAAGCCGGGACGTCACTGGAGGCTGGACACGCGCGCTTTTTAAAATACGCGCGTGTCCAGCCTCCCGTGACGTCACGGCTTGTGATTGGTTAATGGCGGCCATGTTGCCGGGACGCGGACCAATCACAGCAAGCCGTGACGTAATTTCGTCACGGCTTGCTGTGATTGGTCCGCGTCCCGGCAACATGGCGCCGTGACCAATCATAAGCCGTGACGTCACGGGAGGCTGGACATGCGCGTATTTTGAAAAGCGCGCGTGTCCAGCCTCCAGTGACGTCCCGGCAACATGGCCGCCATTAACCAATCACAAGCCGGGACGTCACGGGAGGCTGGACATGCGCGTATTTTGAAAAGCGCGCGTGTCCAGCCTCCAGTGACGTCCCGGCAACATGGCCGCCATTAACCAATCACAAGCCGGGACGTCACGGGAGGCTGGACATGCGCGTATTTTGAAAAGCGCGCGTGTCCAGCCTCCAGTGACGTCCCGGCAACATGGCCGCCATTAACCAATCACAAGCCGGGACGTCACGGGAGGCTGGACATGCGCGTATTTTGAAAAGCGCGCGTGTCCAGCCTCCAGTGACGTCCCGGCAACATGGCCGCCATTAACCAATCACAAGCCGGGACGTCACTGGAGGCTGGACACGCGCGCTTTTTAAAATACGCGCGTGTCCAGCCTCCCGTGACGTCACGGCTTGTGATTGGTTAATGGCGGCCATGTTGCCGGGACGCGGACCAATCACAGCAAGCCGTGACGTAATTTCTTCACGGCTTGCTGTGATTGGTCCGCGTCCCGGCAACATGGCGCCGTGACCAATCATAAGCCGGGACGTCACTGGAGGCTGGACATGCGCGCTTTTCAAAATACGCGCATGTCCAGCCTCCCGTGACGTCACGGCTTGTGATTGGTTAATGGCGGCCATGTTGCCGGGACGCGGACCAATCACAGCAAGCCGTGACGTAATTTCGTCACGGCTTGCTGTGATTGGTCCGCGTCCCGGCAACATGGCCGCCCTGACCAATCACAAGCCGGGACTTCACGTAACCAAGTAAAAGCGCGAATTTTAAACAAACAACGCTGCCGGTTCCCTCGCTGAGGTCCCGGCTGCGTCGGACAGGTGAGTATAGCGATATTTTTTATTTTAATTCTTTATTTTACACATTAATATGGTTCCCAGGGCCTGAAGGAGAGTTTCCTCTCCTTCAGACCCTGGGAACCATCAGGAATACCGTCCGATACTTGAGTCCCATTGACTTGTATTGGTATCGGGTATCGGTATCGGATTGGATCCGATACTTTGCCGGTATCGGCCGATACTTTCCGATACCGATACTTTCAAGTATCGGACGGTATCGCTCAACACTAGTGGTAATGCAAAAAATATTTTTTGCAATAAAAAGCGTCTTTCAGTGTGTGACGGCTGCCAATCATAAAAATCCGCTAGAAAACCCGCTAGAAAAGTAAATCACACCCCCCTTCATCACCCCCTTAGCTAGCGAAAAATAAAAAAATAAAAAAAATGTATTTATTTCCATTTTCCCATTAGGGTTAGGGTTAGGGTTAGGGTTAGGGCTAGGGTTAGGGCTAGGGTTAGGGCAAGGGTTAGGGCTAGGGTTAGGGTTAGGGATAGGCTTAGGGTTAGGGCTAGGGTTAGGGCTAGGGTTAGGGTTAGGGTTGGGGCTAGGGTTAAGGCTACAGTTAGGGTTGGGGCTAAAGTTAGGGTTAGGGTTAGGGCTAAAGTTAGGGTTAGGGTTTGGATTACATTTACGGTTGGGAATAAGGTTGGGATTAGGGTTAGGGGTGTGGTTAGGGTTACTGTTGGGATTAGGGTTAGGGATGTGTTTGGATTAGGGTTTCAGTTATAATTGGGGGGTTTCCACTTTTTAGGCACATCAGGGGCTCTCTAATCGCGACATAGCATCCGATCTCAATTCTAGCCAATTCTGCGTTGAAAAAGTAAAACAGTGCTCCTTCCCTTCCGAGCTCTCCCGTGCGCCCAAACAGGGGTTTACCCCAACATATGGGGTATCAGCATACTCAGGAAACATTGGACAACTTTTGGGGTCCAATTTCTCCTGTTACCCTTGGGAAAATACAAAACTGGGGGCTAAAATATAATTTTGTGGAAAAAAAAAGATTTTTTATTTTTACAGCTCTGCGTTATAAACTGTAGTGAAACACTTGGGGGTTCAAAGTTCTCACAACACATCTAGATAAGTTTCTTGGGGGGTCTAGTTTCCAATATGGGGTCACTTGTGGGGGTTTCTACTGTTTAGGTACATTAGGGGCTCTGTAAACGTAATGTGACGCCTGCAGACCAATCCATCTAAGTCTGCATTCCAAATGACGCTCCTTCCCTTCCGAGCTCTGCCATGCGCTCAAACGGTGGTTCCCCCCACACAAATGGGGTATCAGCGAACTCAGGAAAAATTGGACAACAACTTTTGGGGTCTAATTTCAACTGTTACCCTTGGAAAAATACAAAATTGGGGGCTAAAAAATATTTTTTGTGGAAAAAAAAGATTTTTTATTTTCATGGCTCTGCGTTATAAACTGTAGTGAAACACTTGGGGGTTCAAAGCTTTCACAACACATCTAGTTCCTTAGGGGTCTACTTTTCAAAATGGTGTCACTTGTGGGGAGTTTCAATGTTTAGGCACATCAGTGGCTCTCCAAACTCAACATGGCGTCCCATCTCAATTCCAGTCAATTTGCATTTCAAAGTCAAACGGAGCTCCTTTTCTTCCGAGCTCTCCCATGCGCCCAAACAGTGGTTTACCCCCACATATGGGGTATCAGCGTACTCAGGACAAATTGTACAACAACTTTTGGGGTCCAATTTCTTATCTTACCCTTGGGAAGATAAAAAATTGGGGGCGAAAAATCATTTTTGTGAAAAAATATGATTTTTTATTTTTACCGTTCTGCATTATAAACTTCTGTGGATCACTTAATGAGTCAAAGTGCTCACCATACATCTAGATAAGTTCCTTAGGGGGTCTACTTTCCAAAATGGTGTCACTTGTGGGGGGTTTCAATGTTTAGGCACATCAGGGGCTCTCCAAACTCAACATGGCGTCCCATCTCAATTCCAGTCAATTTTGCATTGAAAAGTCAAATGGCGCTCCTTCGCTTCCGAGCCCTGCCATGCGCCCAAACAGTGGTTTACCCCCACATATAGGGTATTGGCGTACTCAGAACAAATTGTACAACAACTTTTGAGGTCTATATTCTCCTGTTACCCTTGGTAAAATAAAACAAATTGGATCTGAATTACATTTTTTGTGAAAAAAAGTTAAATGTTCATTTTTATTTAAACATGCAAAAAAATTTCTGTGAAACACCTGAAGGGTTAATAAACTTCTTGACTGTGTTTTTGAGCACCTTGAGGGGTGCAGTTTTTAGAATGGTGTCACACTTGGGTATTTTCTATCATATAGACCCCTCAAAATAACTTCAAATGATATGTGGTCCCTAAAAAAAATGGTGTTGTGAAAATGAGAAATTGCTGGTCAAATTTAACCCTTATAACTCCCTAACCAAAAAAAATGTTGGTTCCAAAATTGTGTTGATGTAAAGTAGACATGTGGGAAATGTTACTTATTAAGTATTTTGTGTGACATATCTCTGTGATTTAATTGCATAAAAATTCAAAGTTGGAAAATTGCAAAATTTTCAAAATTTTTGCCAAATTTCCATTTTTTTCACAAATAAACGCAGGTAATATCAAAGAAATTTTACCACTATCATGAAGTACAATATGTCAGAAGAAAACAGTGTCAGAATCGCCAAGATCTGTTGAAGCTTTCCAGAGTTATAACCTCATAAATGGACAGTGGTCAGAATTGTAAAAATTTGCTCGGTCATTAACGTGCAAACCACCCTTGGGGCTTAAGGGGTTAAACAAGGATGTGTGAATGAGGCCTAAAGCAATGTCTGTATGATGTTTTGTTATAAAAGTGTTTGCTTGGTTGTGAGCTTATGTTGTTGGTACTTTATATTGAGTATAAAAATTAGCAATGTTCACAATTATATCAGAGATAGGACTTGAGGGTAATAAGATCACGGATATTTAAGAGGAAGCCTATGTTTTAGAACTGTATCTAAGTACTATTCTTAAAATGAATTGCTTGCATTCATAGAGTAAGCTGTTGATGATATTTGGAGTCAATGTGGCATTACGTCAGTTTACATAGAGTTAGCTCAAGAAAGAACTAGTTCTACTTTCCATGGATTGCAGGTCAGAGTTTGAAGTTTATGACCAGATTATCATTTAAGAAGTAAACTGTGTTTCAAACTGCTTATTGTAATTTCAAACATATTATGGTGCCTTCCATTTACTAGATTGAAGGATGGGTCCAATGTTTTCTAAGCAGTTGGAGGCGGCAGAACTGAGGGGGGTAGGGGAATGGGATAGAAAGACAAGGTTGCTCAACTTAAAATGTGAAAGCAAAATTATACCCATGTATCATAAATGTCAAGATTACAGAGTGGAAATTTTGGGCTCAATCTTACATTAACCCTTGAAGGATCAAACATTTTTCATTTTTGTGCTTTTGTTTTTTTCCTCACCTTCTTACAGAAGCCCATAACTTTTTAATTTTTCCATTGACATAGACTTATAAGAGCTTGATTTTTGCATTACAAGTAGTTTGGAATTACACCATTCATTTTGCCATAACATTGTAAAAAAAATTCTAAGTGGGATGAACTTGTGAAAAAAATGTAATTTTGCCATAGTTTAGTGAGCTACCAGTGAAGAAAAAGGTGGGGCCTGTATATAGAAAACAGCTGGGTAGACATAGGTTTGTTAAGTGCTTTGACACTCTCAGAGCACTTACAGCTTATCTGCATGTGAGTTAGAACAACATTTTAAGTTACAGGGCAGCAGATTGCAAAGTATAGATGCGGGTGTCATTATCTTTTAAAGGATGTAGATGGGCTGTTCTGCTGGAGTAAATCAATTCTTCAGAAATGATGATGAGGAAAATACGTCTTATTCACAACGCCTTTCAACGGCCTACCAGTGTCTTTTTTAAGTGATAAAAACAAATGTTTTTTTTTTACTTGAAAAAGACATCGATACAGCATTGAAATGTGTCATGAATGATTTTTTCTGAAGAATTGATTTATTCCAGCAACGCAGCCCACCTATGTGTTCATCCAACTGGAACCAATATCTCCTAGAGGATTTATTCACAGGCCATGGGGCAGCAGCTAATTTTCTTCAGACTTACTGTGATGCTAATCACTTCTCAGGGCTAAGCCGTGAGTCAGAGTGGTCAGGGAGTCCAAAGTCAGAAGCCAGGAGGGTACTGTCATGATCCAGGTCACAGGTGATCATTGATGTGACTAAAAATGGGGCTGATATGAAGAATTGGTCAGCCTCAGCTGTAGCAGTGTTCACTTCATTAAAAAGATGTTTCATGTCCGCCCCTATGTTGATTTAGCCAGATCCATCTGAACCTTTTATTGTTGAGGTGGACGCCCCGGAGGTGGGAGTGGGGGCGGTGTTTTCCCGGGGTCCTGCCACTCTTACCAATTTAAGATCATGTGCCTTCTTTTCTAGAAAATTTTCGCCAGCAGAAAGAAATTATTATTGAGAAAAGAAGCTTGGTGGATTCTACGTACTGAAGCACAAGGTGCCACAGGATTCAACGATAATATAGATATGTCTGTTTCTTGTAACTCCATCAGAATTTCAGTTGTGCTGTATATGTGATTTTAACTCACCGAGTTGTTTATACTTAGTTGCTGTTCACTGAGTTTTCTACAGGTGAGGGGGTCTTTCATTGATTTGAATGATGTAGGAGGTGATGTGACTTTGCACTTACATATGAGTCCTGTCATTTTCTCCTCACCTAGGACCCATAGAAGCGCAAGCCAGCGTGAAAAGAATGTCGTCCAGTGCAGTTTTCACGTGAATGCCTCCTTACCTCTGTTTTACATGTATCCATAATAAAGGTTATTGTTTGTGGGATGGTGAGTGCCATGTTCTCTTCTTACACATGGAGATCTATCAGAACTTTTATTGTTTAGGTGGAGGCCTCAGAGGTGGGAGTGGGGGCGATGTTGTCCCAGGGACCTGCCACTCTTACCAATTTAAGATCCTGTGCCTTCTTTTCTAGAAAATTTTCACTGGCAGAAAGGAATTATTATGTTGGTAATCGAGAGTTGCTAGCCATTAAATTGGCATTAGAGGAATGGACGCATTTTTTGGAGGGGGTGGTCCATCACGTGACCGCTCACGCCACCAATCACAAGCCGAGACGTCATCTAAGGTCTTTCAATCGCTCATTCTTAGGAACGGAAGATGCCGGTTACATCGGTAAGGTCCAGGCTGCGTCGGAGAGGTGAGTATATCAATATTTTTTATTTTTATTCTTTATTTTACACATTAATATGGATCCCAGGGCCTGAAGGAGAGTTTCCTTTCCTTCAGACCCTGGGAACCATACAGGATACCTTCCGATACTTGGTGTCCCATTGACTTGTATTGGTATCGGGTATCGGTATCGGCGATATTCGATACTTTTCGGGTATCGGCCGATACTATCCGATACCGATACTTTCAAGTATCGGACGGTATCGCTCAACACTATTAGAGAGGTTATGGTCTTGAGGACCGGTCATGGGTTCCAGCACGATCAGTCCATGTGGAGCAATTGGCCCTGGCCTTTCATGCCCAGTATGCTGAAAAACCTGGGGGTCTGGTGGCCCTCCTTGAGGTTTGCCTGCTGCTTTTTGTTCCCCGACCTGGTCATGTAGGGGTTAACCTTTTCTGCCTCTCTGGGGGTGGCTATTTCTCAGCACTGTTGCCGATAGCTTTTGTCAGTGATAGTTTCTGCTTTTGGCTTGAGCTGCTGACCCAGTATGCCCAGTACGTGTCCTTTGCCTTCTGACTTCCCATCTTAGTGTGCTCCTCCCCCGGTCCCCTTTAGTGTGTTTCCGTGTTCCTGTTCCCCCACCGTGTATGTTCCGGTTCATACTCTAACCTGCTCCACTATACTCCGAGTCTGTTTCCTCTGGTCCTACCTGGCTCAGACCCTTGTGCTTGTGTTTGACTACATGTCCATCTCACCCCGTTCTGATACTGTGCTCCCGACTGGATTCTGATCTTTGGCTTATCTCCGACTCTGCTCTTGTCTCTCCCATTGGTACCATGTTCCTGGCTGTGTATGACTCAGCGTGATCGACCTCTCTCCTGCCACCTACTGGTGATTTTCCCGCTAGTGCAGGCCCTCTCTTGTGGGGAGCCGCTGTTCTCCGCTCTTCCTTACCCCCTGGTGGTTGTACCTGGAATAGCGTCCCAGGTACTCATGACGGGTACATCATAAACAGAAGGAAGAGACAAAAGCGTAGTCAGGTAACGTTCCAAGGTCAGCAGAGGATAACTGATCAGAGTTGAAGGGGCCAAACAGGCAGGTGGTCAGAACAAAGTCCAAGGTCAGGCAACAGATCAAGCACATAGAACTCAAGGCACAGGGAGCACAAAGCACAAACCTCACAAGATGAATGTACACCTGGCAGTGGTCTGGAAGAAGCTGCTAAGTTAAGTAGGCATGGCCATTACCCGGGATAGTGAACACCTGACTGGCTAGTTGAGCTGTCATTCCACACACCAACAGCTCAGCACACCCCTGAACCAGACTGGATGGTCATGCTGTCATTCAAAGTACTGACAGCTTCAGCACACCCCTCTACCAGATTGGATGGCTGAGCTGTCAGTAACTGCATCCCAGACACCCTGAGGGGTAGAACCGTGACACTTACATAGGAGTTGCTCCTGTCACAACTCCATCAGGTGAGTGTATCCAGCACTCTCCAACTCTCCCTCCATAGGGTATCACCCTATTGTGTTCTCTGTTTCCCATTTCAAGATTTACACATTATCTTTCAGAGAACAATATAACCATATAAATAGTTGGATGGGGGGCCATTGTGACAGATTTCCTTTTAATTTGTTGAAAATATCCAGGGTTAATACTGTTTTAAAAAATGTAACAAATATGGAGAGTTGGTTACAGATCATCCAGATTTCTGCAACATAAATTTCTAGAGTACTTTATATAAAAACCCCAGATGTACTGTTTTACATAAAGTCACTCACAGCTTACATAAAAGCAAAGTCCCTTAAATGCATTTTCCTTCAGTTTTTTTTCTGTCTATTTACAACCCCTTTCTTCCCATTGTGCAGATAATATTACACCCTTTTGTGCACTCATTGCTGAATTACAGAACCTTATTTCCTTTATTTTCCAAAAAATAAGGACAGAAACAGCATTCCTTTAAAGAACTAATGGGGTCTGACTTGACTCAAAGGATTCAAAATGTTTATTTCCCTGGTAATCAAACACCTAAATGCCATAAAACTGGAAATGCTGCCTCATAAATGTGTGAATATTACCTTAGAGGTTATTTTATGTTCATGTAAATTTTGGATTGCAGAAAAAGCCCTGCCAATCACACCTTCACATTTTACAGATTTGCGTCTCATGCGGCTCAAATTGCTCCACATTAAGAGCTGTGCCTTGCATGGTACATAACTCTTTCCAACATGCTCTCACAATGTGCACCCCGATGGGTGATTTTTTCAATAAAAATTGTACATTGAAAGGTACATAAATGCTCTTGAAGCAGTCACTAGTTCAAATGACCTGCCATAGTGACATGGCAACAATGGTGACGAGAAAATGAAAACAAACAAAAAAAGATTGTCAACAAAGCTGTTATTTCATTCTTCAAAGAAATAAGGCTAAGAGGAATCTTTACAAGTGGAACATTTTAAATAAGGTGTCATCTTGCTGCACTGCTAGTTACATGAAATGAGGAGTTTACAGTACACTAAATGGACCTATTTCTACATTCCCATGCTAATTTTCTGTCTAATTATACTGACTTTGACAATTTGCCATATGGTTATGCTTTACGGATGTCATAGAAGCATCAGTGGAAAAAAGTCTTTGTTTTATGTTTTGAAATACAGCAATGTACAAAATATGATGCAAAGGTCACCTTTATTGAGTTTACACATATCAAAGGAGTTTTATGCACTTAGACTAGGGCTACTGTCAAAAACGTAATCATAAATCTGTGTTCAGAAAGTTTCTATCTCTTTAGTAGTGTTCAGTAGAAGCTAGATTAAATTTTGCGGTGGTATCAGGAGCCAAAGGAAGAATGGCAAGCAAGTGTCCAAAAACTAGACCTTAGGCTGTGTGCCCACGATCAGGAATGGTAGCGTTTTGGAAGCAGTGTACAGCTCTAGCAAAAATTAAGAGACCACTGCAAAATGTTCAGTTTGTCTGATTTTTCTCTTTATAGATATATTTTTGAGTAAAATGTAAATTGTTCATTTATTCTATAAACTTCTGACAACATGTCTCCGAATTTCCAAGCAATACATTTTTTTCTGAAAAGGTGAAATAGTCAAAATGAAAAAAACCCAGTGCTTTCAGACCTCAAATAATACAAAGAAAACAAATTCATAATCATTTAGAAACAACAATACTAATGTTTTAACTCAGGAACAATTCAGAAATTAATATTTTGTGGAATAACCATGATTTTTAATCACAGCTTTCATGCATCTTGGCATGCTTTCCACCAGTCTTTCACATTGCTTCTGGCGCAAAAATTTAAGCAGTTCTTTGTTTAATGGCTTGTGGCTATCCATCATCCTCTTGATTACATTCCAGAGGTTTTCAATGGGATTCAGGTCTGGAGATTGGGCTGCCTATGACAGGGTTTTGATGTGGTGGTCTCTTAATTTTTGCCAGAGCTGTATTTTCACTACATCTAAAACGCTTCTTTGTTCTGTACAAGTACAGTGAATGGGGTTAATAGAAATCCCATGCTCATTTTTTTACATTGCGTAAACTCACCTGCAGTGTGGGTTTCCAAGCCGCAGCATGTAAATTTCTCTAGCAGCAATGCTGAGTTTTCTGTGCTGAGTCTCCCCATAGACTTGCATTAGATGAGGTAAATCTGCAGTTTAAAACAATCTATCTGTCCCATATCTTTCTTTCTTTCTTTCTTTCTTTCTTTCTTTCTTTCTTTCTTTCTTTCTTTCTTTCTTTCTTTCTCTATCAAGTACATTTTTAATTCAAAGAAGCTTTATTGGCAGGACCAAATAAACATTAGTTTTGCAAAGCACATCCAGGTTGGTGGATACGGAAGTCCAAGACATATCATAGTTCTCTTTCTCACAGTCTGTGGCATGTGCTCACATACTGCACTGCTATCTCCTACGCACTTCCTTCCTTCCCCAGCAAAATAAATGTTTTCCCTTCCTCCTTCATGGATTTGAAATCTGGGAAGAGATTGGAGAGTCTACTGAAGTGAGGATCCCTCACTGGTGAGTATTTGGTGCAGCGTAGCAGGAAATGGATCTCGTCATCCAGGGCTTCCAGGTCGCAGTGAGGCCACAGTCTGCCCTCCCTGAGCAGTCTCTGGGGTCTGGAAGTTTCTCTAGATATTGAGCCAATCTTTAGTCTCTCTGTAGTCTCTGGTACATTGTCAGTTTATGTAAGGTCATAATATCGTTCCTCCAGTCACTGACATAAATCTCCTGGCCTTCGTTTTCCATGTTCCTGATTCTGGTTTTTGTCAAGCTACAGTGATTGGTGTTTTGGTCCAGTTGGATTTGAGTGAAGTGTCCCAGGGGTCCTGGATCGGGTGGACCACCTATATGTAGCAGGGCTTTATGGTCTTGGGAGCTTGGATTGCTACTCTGTAGGTGAGCCCAGAATGACAGCAGCCTCTTCAGAACTGCTAGGTGCAGAGGGAATCTGCCCAGCTCAGCCCAACAGGCACTGTTGGTAGTGTTTACATGGACCAGAAGAAGGTGCTTACAGAATTCAAGGTGAAACATTTCTGTTTGGCTGAAATCCCACCTTGACCAGGCAAGTATGTGTGAGGACCCCAGATTTTGCTGACGTACAGGAGGATTGGGGCGATGATGGCATCAAAGATTTTTAGCCAGACCCTCACTGGCAGCTTCAGATGGTAAAGTTTCCTTCACATGACATAGAAGGTTTGCAGGTGTTGTCCTTCAGGGTCTCTATGGCTTGTTTGAAGCTCTTGTCAGGTGAATTTCCAGACCCAGGTAGGTGTTTTTGTCAGTTTCTGTAAGAGTACAGTTGTTTAGCTCAACTAAAGGGTGTGTCAGGACTCTGAACATTTTTTATTACCTTTTTGCGCATTACTGCCCTTTTCCAAGATGGCGTATTTGATCTCATGTGCACTGTGTCTTCCTGCTATAAAACTCCACCCCAGCCTTCAGTCTGTGCTAGAGTATTCTGCCTTGCATCCAGATCCTGACCTCTGGTGACTCCCTGGCTATATACATGCTCCTGTGAACCTGTGGGGTTATCCTGCTACTCTGCACTGAGTTCCTGCTGCATGCACCAGTTCCAGTAATCCTCCTTCATCTGCTGCTCGTGTTTACTTCCATCTGCATTTGCTGGACATGTAAGCTGTTTCTGCTTTGCAAGAACCTGAGACTATTACCCAGAGCTCCCTGGTTGAGTGAAGATATAATTTGAACTGCCTTATAAGCATATCTATTTGTGTTTTGGACTAAGCAAGTACTTATTCGTGTCAAGTATCCTCAAGAATAATTGTGCTTCATGGACTTTCTGCATGATTGCATTTTCCTCTGAAGTTTCCTATAGTCTGCTGAGCTGCATTTGATATTTGCACCAAGTGTTGTGGTCTTGAGTTTCTCTCTGCACCTGTTTGAATCACCGTGTGATAATATAGACTTTACCACTTATAACACTGTGTCCTGTAGTTGTCTTGTTCCACACAAAGAGTCTCCTGAGTTATCCCCTATAATTATTACAGGATACTCTAGCCTAAAAAAAAAAGGAGACTGCTGGAACAATGACTGCAGAAAGCAGATTAGAGCAGGTGTTTTCCATAATTAGATCACTGCAGAAAGATGTGGAAGGTCTGCAAAAGAAGTTTGGAAGCTTTGAACACAATCAACAAGTGTTTGGACAGACTTTGCAGGACTTAAGCAACCACATGGCAGCCCCGGAAAACAAACTTGCTGGCATAGAGTCCCAGTATGGACGGGCTTTTCAGGACATAAGCACGCAAATAGCTGCAAAAGCCTCTGGGCAACCGCCACCAGCTAGCCCACCTAAGTTGCCCCCATTCAGATTTAATGGTGATGGCGACAAATTTTGTGGCTTTGTGAATCAATGTATGCTATATTTTGATGTGCATGCTGACCATTTTCCTAATGATAGATCCAAAGTATTGTGTGTAATAATGCTGCTGACCGCATGAGCGCTCGCCTGGGCGAATCCGATGATTGAGTCTCGTGACCCACGGTTAAATAACTTGGATGATTTCTTGGCCGCTATGGCATTAATGTTTGATGATCCTAATCGCCGTGCAACCACTGAATCTGCTTTATTGTCTTTACGCCAGGCAAAACGTTCTGTTATTGAGTATGCTACTGAATTCAGTAGATTAGCGGTAGATACCAATTGGGACAGTTATGCAAAATTGCCTATTTTTAAAAGGGGTCTGTCTAGTATTGTAAAAGATGAACTAGCTTGCTCTGAGTCACCACAAGAGCTAGCGACATTTATACAGCATTGTGTGCGCATAGACATTCGCCTTACTGAGCGTAGGCAGGAGAGGTTTGCTGCATATAACCGTATTTCTAACTTTTCCCTTCCTTCCAAAGAGCCTGCAGGTAAAACATCTCGGGAGGTGGAGGAGGTGCCCATGCAAATTGATTCCGTTCAGAGGCGCGAGATCAATGAGTGCCGGGAGCATCGCCTTCGTGAAAGTCTATGTTTCTACTGTGGCCAGTCTGACCACTTCTTGATCAATTGTCCTAAGTGTCCTAGACGGCCTAACAAGGTGCTAGCAGCAGTAGGGGAGTATGACAACTGTGATGATGAATCTGACATCTCTGAATGTAGCCTGCCTTTAAATGCTGTATTCCATTCACTTTCTATGACTTCACCCCCCAAGGAGCTTAAGGAAAAGAACTCTCACTGTTCTCTCCCTATTAATATCCTGTGTTCAGGACAGTGGATTTCCAGTGCAGCTATGATTGACTCTGGTGCAGGTGGCAATTTCATGGATATCGCATTTGCCAAGGAACATGGTATTGAAATTCAGCAAAGAGCCTCTCCAATTACCATGGAAACAGTGGATGGGTCACCTTTAATCTCTGGGCCTGTGGATCAGGAGACCGTACCCCTTGAAATTTTGTTGGAGCCTAATCATCAGGAGCAACTTTCTTTCTTGCTAATTTCTTCTCCTCATTTTCCTGTGATTTTAGGCTTTCCTTGGTTGCGTTCTCAGAACCCAATTATCAACTGGGAGACCAAGGAGATTATCTTTCCAACAAGGAGCAACTCAGCATTAACAGAAGCTGTACCTGAGTCCACGGCTACGGAACCACATGTACAGGTATTTTCTTTACCTCCAGCATATAAAGAGTTCTCTGACATCTGTGACAAGAAGAATGCAGATCAGCTTCCTCCACACAGGCATTATGACTGTCCCATTGAGTTGCTTCCTGGGGCAGCTATTCCTTTTGGTAACATATACCCTTTGGCGGCACCTGAGCTTCAAGCCTTAAAGGAGTATATTGATGAAAATCTGGCCAAAGGCTTCATACATCCTTCTTCCTCACCAGCAGGGGCACCTATCTTTTTTGTAAAGAAGAAGGATGGGACCCTGAGACCCTGTGTTGACTATCGGGAACTTAATAAGGTAGCCATACGAAACCGTTACCCTTTGCCTGTGATTCCTGAATTACTGGAAAGAGTCCGCCATGCTAAGGTGTTCTCTAAACTGGATCTTCATGGGGCTTATAATTTAGTGTGTATTCGTCCAGGGGATGAGTGGAAGACAGCATTCCGATGCCGTTATGGACACATTGAATCTCTTGTGATGCCCTTCGGGCTTTGTAACGCCCCTGCAACGTTTCAACACCTTGCTAATGACATTTTCAGAGATTTGTTGGACCAGTTTGTAGTGATCTATTTGGACGATATACTAATCTTTTCTGACTCTCTACAGGAACATGAAGAACATGAAGAACATGTCAAAACATTTCAGAACCATCTGTATATTAAGTTGGAGAAATGCGAGTTCCATCATTTTGAGATACAGTTCTTAGGTTATATCATCTCTCCCCAGGGGCTGAACATGGAATCTGGTAAGATTCAGGCTATCCTTGACTGGCCGGTACCCAAGACTGCTGAGCTGCATTTGATATTTGCACCAAGTGTTGTTGACTTGAGTTTCTCTCTGCACCTGTTTGAATCACCGTGTGATAATATAGATGTTACTACTTATAAAACTGTGTCCTCTAGTTGTCTTGTTCCATGCAAAGAGTCTCCTGAGTTATTCCCTATAATTATTACAGGGTGCTGGTTTGATCTTGGCTTTCTCATGTGGAACACCATGATGTTGTTGTTTTTTGGGAGGGTTGATATGGAGCTGAATTTCTCCAAGATTTTCAGGTTGTCTTGAAGGCCTTTCTTGGTTGGTGACAGCAGCAGTAGGTCACCTGCATACAGCAAGAATTTGACCTGGGTTTCATGGAGTGTAAGACCTGGAGCAGTGGAGGAGTCCAAAGCAGTGGCCAGCTCACTGATGTAAATGTTGAAGAGCATTGGTCTTAGGCTGCAGCCCTGTCTTACTGCAGGTCTGCTGGAATTCAGCTGTTCTTTTACCATTCATGTGCACGCTGTAGCAGACACAGCAGGCACTTTTGATGACATCAAAGGTCTATCCTCCTATTCCGCTTTCAAGCAGTTTCAGAAATAGGCGCAGGTGCCATACTGAGGCAAAAGCCTTTTTAAAGTCTACAAAACAGGCACGTATCTTCCCAGGCTCTGAATGAGGCTGGGCATGGTGTAGATGTGGTCGGTAGTGCTGTGGTTTGGCATGAACCCTGCTTGGATGAGGATGTTGCTGACGATGTTGTGCTCAGTGAGGAAACTGAGGATACTCTTGTTCAGGATGCTGTTGAATAGTTTTCCCAGGTTGCTGCTGACACATATGCCTCTATAGGTAGCATGGTTATACCTGTCCCCACTTTTGTGGTTGGGTGTGATAATGCCTTGGTTCCAGGTGTAAGGTAATTAGCCAGCACTTAGCACAATATTGAACAGTTTAACCATTGCTTCCTGTATTTCTGGTGGGCTGTACTTCAGCATTTCTGGTGGGATTCCATCCAGGCCACTGTTTTTTTTAGAACTTATGGAAGAGATTTTCTCTGTACCTTCCTGTAATGTATTTGGTGTGTCCAGAGGATTTAGAAAATGCTTGGCTGAGTCCTTCCTTTGGGATGTTTTTATAAAGGTTTCTGAAGTATCTATCTATCTATGCTTTACAAAAACGGAAGTGCAAAATTCGTGCACCTACTTCAAAGCCTGAACAAACACTGATCATGTGCATATATCCTTAGAGTCAACATTAGAGATGATTAGATTTTTTTGAGTGGAATTGAATTCTACTTGAATTTCCCATTCTGAAGAATATTTGTTATTTTTCTCACTTATATAGCACCACTGCCCTTTACAGATGCTATTGGCACTGTCCCAATTGGGGCTGACAATCTAGCTTCCCTATCACACTCTTTGGAGTGTGGGATGAAGCCGGGGAACCCGGAGGAAACCCACACAACCACTCGAAGAACATAGAAACTATTTGTACATTTTGTCCTTCGTGGGATTTGAACCCAGAACCCCAGCGCTGCAAGGCTACAGTGCAAATCACTGAACCACCATGTTGCCATGCTGCTGCAAATATAAACTTTTGTAATTCATTCCTCATTAATTCAGCAAAATGGCAGCAATGCATTTGCCATCATGCTGAGCAGTAAATTGCTTTCAAAAGGTTAAGATAAAAAATATACTTATCTTATCGCTCATCTATCCACCTGCCCCAACTGCTCCCTGCTCACTGTCCAGTCCTTGTGTCACACTTCATCTCTGGTCTCAAGATCAGACCTTGAATTCACTGTGCATGCTCCATGGCCTAGTAATGGCCAGAAGTCCTGGCCAAGAAGGAACTCCGGGCCATGACTTTTGGCAGCAGAACTCAGAGATCACTGCGCATGTGTAGATAACTCTGGGGCCTGCTTGTAGACATAAAACCTGGCCTACAGTGAACATCAGGCTGGAGATGTGATGTGAAAGAGGCACAGATAAACAGACAGAATGCAGGGAGCCTCAAGAGCGGAGAGAAAGGTGAAGTGAGTATAAGTATTTTTTCTATTTTTTACATCTTTCATTTGTTATGCTCTGTTGTTTAGAAATCCCCAAAGCATTAGAAGGGACACTCAAATTGAATAACTTCTCTGCAAATCAAATTTCATTGTAAATTCAGTGTGAACAGGCAAATTGGAATTTTGCCTGATCCGCTCATTTAGGCTATGTGAACACGTTGCGGATTAGCCTTAGGAATTTCTGGTGCAGATTCTGCCTCTCCTGGCAGAAAACGCAGCTGCGGATTTGTAGCATTTTTTGTGCATTTTTGCTGCGTTTTTTACCCCTGCGGATTTCTGTAATGGAATGGGTACAAAAACGCTGCAGATTTGCAAAAAAGAAGTGACATGCTACTTCTTTTAAACCGCAGCGTTTCTGCAGCGGATTTTCCGCAACGTGTGCACAGCTTTTTTTTTTCTCATTGATTTACATTGTACTGTAAATCAATTGCGGATCTGCAGCCTTTCTGCACCGCAAAAAACGCTGCGGATCCGCAGAGAATCAGCAACGTGTGCACATAGCCTTATAGTCTATGGAAAAAAAAAATAACTAAAAAATACCTTATAAACCTATTTATCTCTTTATGTGAACCTCAAAATGGGAAAGAAAAAAATCAGAACTTTAAAATTGGCATTTTTTGGTTGCTGCAATTTTTTTTTAATAAAAATTGCAATAAAAAGCTTTGGAAATGTGATATTTACTCCAAAATGGCATCAATAAAAACATCAGTTTGTCATACAAAAAAATGAAAGTTATGGGTCACAGCACAAGCCATTTTTTTCTTTACAAAGGTCTGAATTTTTTTAAACCACTAAAATATATACAAAAAATAGTCTTGTGTGCCATAATCATAGTGACCTGGCAAATCATGTTAGCAAGTTACATTTACTATAGAATGAAGACCGCAAATGAAAAACCCAAAATGCTATGGCAGAATTGCATCTTTTTTCACCATTTCACCATATTTTGTAATCTTTTCTCTATCTTTCAGTACATTATACTGTTAAGTGAATGGTGTCATTAAAAACTATAACTCAATCAGCAAAAAAACAGCCCTCATACAGCTATGCTGATAGAAAAATAAAAACTTATACTGTAGTTCTTGGAAGAAAGGGAAAAAATAAAGCGCAACAAATAAAGCAATACCTTGACCTTAAGGGGACTCAAAGAAAAATGAAAAGCAACAAAACTGCAATGTGTAAATAATTATTGAGGTAAAAGTTATGTATATATATATATATATATATATATATATATATATATATATATATATATATTTATATATATATATACTGTATATACATATATATATACATATATATATATATATATGTATATATACATAAATATCGTATGAAATAACTAACCTTGGTAAACCTTTGAAAATATGGTACATTTCTTAACCATAGAGAAAGCATGGGTACAGATGTGATTCATCAGCTGTTAGGAATGCATGCAGGTCTTTATGCTCACACTTGCCAAACATCATTGATTTTCTGTATGTCTTACCAAGCGCAAATCTCACTTTTTAGCATAAAAAAGTCTTGTGGTCGGCAGTGGAGCATCACTAAATTGAATCAATAGCATTCAATTAATATGCTATTTGCTTGGGTCACTACCACTAAGTTCTCTTGACTTCTATTCAGAACATAACTGAGAATGTAAAATTATATTTGCCACATCAAGAAAATGGTAGATCTTAAAGACTTGCATAATCAAGGTTACTGACCCTTGTAACAAATTGATTCACAATTCAAAAAAGAGAAACAAGGACCCTGTTCACAAGAGCTTACAATAGACAAGGCAATAAGTCTTATGCAGTACAATAACAATTGTCCTGGCATCTTTTATACACAATAAGGTAGTACATAAAAAAACACATGAGCCTACCACCAAATTAATATCTGTGAAGAAATTAACACATCTTACTATATTCAAATTTGTTGGCTTTAATTAATTTTCCCCAAAATTTAATTCAAATCAAATCAATTTTTACACCAATGCAAATACTGCAAAGGCTCCCAATGCCCTGAAAAGATGATTGAAAAACTCTTGAGTAAGTTATTTTGGTCAAACGTCGGCTCAACACCAAAACCCTACTCTTCTGATAACATCACTTTCTTTGCACCCCAATCTGGTTCTCAGGACTTGTCTATCAAACAATTATCATAATCATCATCATCCCTGACTTAGGTGACAGTTGCCTGAGTTTCTTGCCCAGTCCCTTGCATGCTTCCCACCTGAAAATGTACCCTGACTAAGACTACCACTACCATTTCAGCTGCCACTGCCCCCTACTATCATAGCTGTCAGAGCAACCAATGTAATTAAGCGATTAAATCATGTCCTCCTTGTTCTCCGGACCCATGTCATCGGAGTAGAAAGATTGACTGTTCACATGACCCAATAAATTAACTGAAAGGAGTTGTTTTTATAAAATAATGTATTAGGGAAAAAGTAGCACAACAGATAAAAGACATCAATGAATGAATTGAAAAGTAACAGTGTTGGAGGAGGACTGTCGCAAACATTGACATCATCCTGATAAGACTGAAATGAATGAAGCGCCATATATTCCATTACACTATATTGCCCCTCTCCACTTATATGCTTGCCAGATGCAATGGAGGATAGTTAAGACCTATATTTGGTAGGATAGTGGTGCTGTATGATGAGTGGGAGGAATGTGTTTTATGAGGGATGGGGGGGTGTATAGGTCAGAGGAGCGGTGGAGTGTATTTTTTAATTTAATTAACTTAATGTGTGTACATTCTGGCAGTCAATCAGGATGCAGAAACCATCCACAACGTCCAGACACAAGGGCTTCAGTGATTGGCTGCCAAAGTCACATGTCCCTCTCCATATAAAAGTGGACATGTTTTTTTTGCTGGCCCCATTTTGTCCAGTGTAACAGCACAAAAAAGGCTGCTCCTGCTGCTGCATGTTGCCATATAGTTAGGTAGGATAATGTCATGTGTGAAATCGACCCTCCAGCATCAAACTAGTTTGTGCTATTAGTGTTGTACAGGCAGGAGTACACATTTTCTAATCCAAATCATTTTGGCTAATAATGTGTTGCAGTCGTGACTCAGGAGGTCACATTTGCTAATCAAAATCATTTGGGCTAATGTTCAGGCACCAGGCCTCATTTCCTATTACAAATAATTTGGGCTATTATTGGGTGTAGGCACTAGGCCCCATTTCCTAAGTAAAATTGTTTGTGGGCTATTATTGGGGTGCAGGCAGGAGGCCTAAGTTTCGAATTCAAAATGTTTTGGTTAATATTGGAGTGCAGGCAGGAGGCCCTATTTCCTAATCAAAATTGTTAGTACTAATATTGGGGTGGAGACATGAGGCCCCATTTTCTAGTCCAAATTGTTTGGGCTAATATTGGGGTGCAGGCAGGATGCCCCATTTTCCAAACAAAATCATTTGAGCAAATATTGGGGTGCAAGCAGGAAGCCCCATTTCCTAATCAAAATCACGTGGGCTAATATTGGTGTGCAGACATCAGGCCCAATTTCCTAATTGAAACATTTTGCTCTAATATTGTGTTGCAGTCAGAAGGTCACATTTTCTAATCAAAATCATGTGGGCTAATATTTTTGCTCAGATACCATGTCTCATTTCCTAATCAAAATAGTTTGAGCTAATCCTGTGTTGAAGTTTGGACTCAGTAGGTTACATTTACTAGTCAAAATCATTTGTGCTAATATTGGGGTGCAGGCACCAGGGCCCCATTTCCTAACCCAAATATTTTGGGCTAATACTGTGTTGCAGTCAGTATTCAGGAGGTCCCATGTGCTAATCAAAATTGTTTGTACTATTTATTATTGGGGTGCAGACATGAGGCCCCATTTTCTAATCCAAATAGTTTTGAGCTAATATTGAGGTGCAGGCAGGAGGCCCCATTTCCTAATTGAAATAGTTTGTGCTAATATTGTGTTGCAGTCAGGAGGTCACATTTTCTAATAATCGTTTGGGCTAATATTTTTGTACAGGCACGAGGCCCCATTTCCTAATCAAAATCCTTTGAGCTAATATTGAGGCGCACACTATCTCAGAAAATAAATAGTGATTGTTAATTAGTGACAGGTGACAAACAGGCCTGGGCCTAGCTGGTTAAAAGAGGGGAAGGGTACACCCAACATGAGTGGGAAAAAGCGAGGTCAGGATGGAAGAGGAATAGGCTTGGTGTTCGAGGAGTAGGTTTGGTAGGTGGCAATGTAGCTGAAATATCTAATGAACAAACACTGACTCGTCCTATCCAAATACAATTATCAACATCTGTTACTAGACAAGCTACCCAACTCTCTTTCTTTGGCAGCCGCACAGCTAAAAAGAGCATGTGCTCCAGTGGATGGCAATCGCTGCACCAAGTGGCCTCTCTGTTGTGGATTCTGTTGGTGGGCTCCCTCTGGTGGTTACTGCTGGTACTGGGTGACTTTGGTGGGTTGCGGCCTTTGGTTTCCACCTGTCCATCAGAGGCTGGGTGTTTCCTATTTTACCTGGCCTTTCTGTCATTTCCCTTGCCGGCTATCAATGTGTTCAGATGTGCTCTGTTTGGTTCCTGCCTACCTGCTCCCAGATCTTTCAGGATAAGCTAAGTGCTGATTTTCAGTTGTTTGGTTTTTGGTCCAGCTTGCTTAGAATGTCTCTATGCTAGCTGGTTGCTCTAGTGGACTGAGGTTCTCCCCATGTGCCATGAGTTGGCACATGGGTTCTTGTAATCTCAGGATGGTTTTTTTGATTAGGGTTTTTTGCTGACCGCTCAGTCCCCTTTTGTATCATTCTGCTTTCTAGTTTTCAGCGGGCCTCTATTTGCTAAAGCTATATACATCATCTCTATGTGTGTGTCTTCCTCTCATTTCACCGTCAATACATGTGGGGGGCAACTATACCTTTGGGGTTAATTCCTCTGGAGGCAAGTGAGGTCTTGTTTTCTCTGCAGTACTAGTTAGCTCTTAGGCTGGTGCGTGGCGTCTAGAACCAACGTAGGCACGCTCCCTGGCTATCTCTAGTTGCGTTTGTCAGGCGTAGGGCAGCAGTCAGCCCAGGTTCCATCACCCTAGAGCTCGTCCGATATTTGTTATATTTTGCTTGTCCTGTGCTATCCCTAGCCATTGGGGATTCATGACAGTATAGCCGGCCCACAAAGTGTTAATTGTTTGGGCTGAAGCAGGAGGAAAAGAAGTGTTCAAGGAAATTTTTTTTTTTTTTTCCTTCAGAGTTTTGCTGCCTAGCCCTTAATTGCTGTCTAGCTGCTTCTTACCTCCTCTTAACCCTTGAATGGCTCTGATCTTAGCTGTTTATCATGGATGTCCAGAGTTTGGCTTCCAGCCTGAGTAATCTCGCGGCAAAGGTTCAAAACATACAGGATTTCGTTGTTCACACTCCCATGTCTGAACCTAGAATTCCTATTCCAGAGTTTTTTTCTGGAGATAGATCTACCTTCCTGAATTTCAGGAACAATTGTAAATTGTTTCTCTCTTTGAAATCTCGCTCCTCTGGAGACCCTGCTCAACAGGTCAAGATTGTTATATCGTTCCTACGGGGCGACCCTCAGAATTGGGCATTTGCATTGGCACCAGGGGATCCTGCGTTGCTCAGTGTGGATGCGTTTTTTCTGGCATTGGGATTGCTCTATGAGGAACCTAACCTAGAGATTCAGGCTGAAAAGGCTTTATTAGCCCTCTCTCAGGGGCATGATGAAGCGGAAATATATTGTCAGAAATTTCGGAAATGGTCGGTGCTTACTCAGTGGAATGAGTGCGCCCTGGCTGCAAACTTCAGAAATGGTCTTTCTGAGGCCATTAAGGATATTATGGTGGGGTTCCCTGCGCCTACAGGTCTGAATGAGTCTATGGCTATGGCCATTCAGATTGATCGGCGTTTACGGGAGCGCAAACCCGTGCACCAGTTGGCGGTGTCTTCTGAACAGGCACCTGAGACTATGCAATGTGATAGAATTCAGTCCAGAAGTGAACAGCAAAATTATAGGCGGAAAAATGGTTTGTGTTTTTATTGTGGTGATTCAGCTCATGTTATATCAGCATGCTCTAAACGCACAAAAAGGGTTGATAAATCTTTTGCCATTGATACTCTGCAGTCTAAGTTCATTTTGTCTGTGACTCTGATTTTTTCACTGTCTTCCATTTCCGTCGATGCCTATGTGGATTCAGGCGCTGCCCTGAGTCTTA
Organism: Ranitomeya variabilis; assembly: GCF_051348905.1. Lineage (NCBI taxonomy): Eukaryota > Metazoa > Chordata > Amphibia > Anura > Dendrobatidae > Ranitomeya > Ranitomeya variabilis. The sequence goes on from NC_135237.1 coordinate 315,591,219, forward strand.
TGGATTGGTCATTTGCTAAACGCTGCGGTTTTAGTCTAGAGCCTCTGGAAGTTCCTATTCCTCTGAAGGGAATTGATTCTACACCATTGGCTATGAATAAACCGCAGTATTGGACACAAGTGACCATGCGCATGACTCCCGTTCATCAGGAGGTGATTCGCTTCCTTGTACTGTATAATTTACATGATGTACTAGTGCTTGGTCTGCCATGGTTACAAACTCATAATCCTGTCCTGGACTGGAAAACAATGTATGTGCTAAGCTGGGGATGTCAGGGGGTTCATGATGATGCACCTCCGATTTCTATCGCTTCATCGACTCCTTCGGAGATCCCTGCGTTTTTGTCAGATTATAAGGATGTTTTTGAGGAGCCTAAGCTCAATTCGCTCCCTCCTCATAGAGAGTGTGACTGTGCTATAGAATTGATTCCTGGCAGTAAGTTCCCTAAGGGTCGTTTATTTAATCTGTCGCTGCCAGAGCATACTGCTATGCGGAATTATATTAAGGAGTCCTTGGAAAAGGGACATATTCGTCCATCTTCGTCCCCTCTGGGAGCAGGTTTTTTTTTCGTGGCAAAAAAAGATGGTTCCCTGAGGCCTTGTATAGATTATCGCCTTCTGAATAAGATTACAGTCAAATACCAGTATCCATTGCCATTATTTACTGATTTGTTTGCTCGCATTAAGGGGGCTAGGTGGTTCACTAAAATAGATCTTCGTGGTGCGTATAATCTGGTGCGGATAAAACAGGGTGATGAGTGGAAAACCGCATTTAATACGCCTGAGGGCCATTTTGAGTATTTGGTAATGCCTTTTGGACTCTCCAATGCTCCGTCAGTCTTTCAGTCCTTTATGCACAATATTTTCCGTGAATATCTGGATAAGTTTATGATTGTGTATTTGGATGATATTTTGGTGTTTTCTGATGACTGGGAGTCTCATGTTCTACAGGTCAGGAAGGTGTTTCAGGTTTTGCGGGCCAATTCTCTGTTTGTGAAGGGCTCAAAGTGTCTCTTCGGAGTCCAGAAGATTTCTTTTTTGGGGTACATTTTTTCTCCTTCTACTATTGAGATGGATCCCGTTAAGGTTCAGGCTATTTGTGACTGGACACAACCTACATCTGTTAAGAGCCTTCAGAAGTTCTTGGGGTTTGCTAATTTTTATCGTCGGTTCATTGCTAATTTTTCCAGTATTGTTAAACCTTTGACTGATTTGACTAAAAAGGGTGCTGATGTTACTGATTGGTCTCCTGCGGCCGTGGAGGCCTTTCGGGAACTTAAGCGCCGGTTTTCTTCTGCTCCTGTGTTGTGTCAACCAGATGTTTCACTTCCTTTTCAGGTGGAGGTTGATGCTTCCGAGATTGGAGCGGGGGTGGTTTTGTCACAGAGAAGTTCTAATGGCTCGGTGACGAAGCCATGTGCTTTCTTCTCTAGAAAATTCTCGCCCGCCGAGCGCAATTATGATGTGGGTAATCGGGAGCTTTTGGCCATGAAGTGGGCATTTGAGGAGTGGCGTCATTGGCTTGAGGGTGCTAAACATCGCGTGGTGGTCTTGACTGATCACAAGAATCTCATTTACCTTGAGTCTGCCAGGCGTTTGAATCCTAGACAGGCTCGTTGGTCATTATTTTTTTCTCGTTTCAATTTCGTGGTTTCATACCTGCCAGGTTCAAAGAATGTGAAGGCAGATGCTCTTTCCAGGAGTTTTGTGCCTGACTCTCCTGGAGACACTGGGCCTGCTGGTATCCTTAGGGATGGGGTAATATTGTCCGCCGTATCCCCAGACTTGCGACGCGCATTGCAGGAGTTTCAGGTGGATAAACCGGATCGATGTCCACCAGAAAGACTGTTTGTTCCGGATGATTGGACCAGTAGAGTCATCTCCGAGGTCCATTCTTCTGTGTTGGCTGGTCATCCTGGAATATTTGGTACAAGAGATTTGGTGGCCAGGTCTTTTTGGTGGCCTTCCTTGTCTAGGGATGTGCGTACCTTTGTGCAGTCTTGTGAAGTGTGTGCTCGAGCTAAGCCTTGCTGTTCACGGGCTAGTGGGTTGTTGTTATCTTTGCCCATCCCGAAGAGGCCTTGGACGCACATTTCCATGGATTTTATTTCTGATCTCCCGGTTTCACAGAAAATGTCCGTTATCTGGGTTGTGTGTGACCGCTTTTCTAAGATGGTTCATTTGGTGCCCTTTCCTAAGTTACCCTCCTCCTCTGAGTTGGTTCCTTTGTTTTTTCAGAACGTGGTTCGTTTGCATGGGATTCCGGAGAATATCGTTTCTGACAGGGGATCCCAGTTTGTGTCTAGATTTTGGCGGACGTTTTGTGCCAAGATGGGCATTGATTTGTCTTTCTCGTCTGCATTCCATCCTCAGACGAATGGCCAGACGGAGCGAACTAATCAGACCTTGGAAACTTATTTGAGGTGTTTTGTTTCTGCTGATCAGGATGACTGGGTTGCTTTTTTGCCACTGGCCGAGTTTGCTCTTAATAATCGGGCTAGTTCTGCCACGTTGGTCTCTCCTTTTTTTTGTAATTTGGGGTTTCATCCTCGTTTTTCCTCTGGTCAGGGGTAATCTTCGGATTGTCCTGGAGTGGACGTGGTGGTGGACAGGCTACATCAGATTTGGAATCAGGTGGTGGACAATTTGAAGTTATCTCAGGAGAAGACTCAGCAGTTTGCTAATCGCCGTCGCCGCGTGGGTCCCCGACTTCTTGTTGGGGACTTGGTGTGGTTGTCTTCTCGTTTTGTCCCTATGAAGGTCTCTTCTCCTAAGTTCAAGCCTCGGTTCATCGGTCCTTATAGGATCTCGGAGATTCTTAACCCTGTATCTTTTCGTTTGGATCTCCCAGCATCGTTTGCTATTCATAATGTGTTCCATCGGTCGTTGTTGCGGAGGTATGAGGTGCCCGTTGTTCCTTCGGTCGAGCCTCCTGCTCCGGTGCTGGTGGAGGGAGAATTGGAGTATGTTGTTGAAAAGATCTTGGATTCTCGTGTTTCCAGACGCAAACTCCAGTATTTGGTTAAGAGGAAGGGTTATGGTCAGGAGGATAATTCCTGGGTGGTCGCCTCCGATGTTCACGCGACTGATTTGGTCCGCGCCTTCCATAGAGCTCACCCTGATTGCCCTGGGGGTTCTCGTGAGGGTTCGGTGACCCCTCCTCAAGGGGGGGGTACTGTTGTGGATTCTGTTGGTGGGCTCCCTCTGGTGGTTACTGCTGGTACTGGGTGACTTTGGTGGGTTGCGGCCTTTGGTTTCCACCTGTCCATCAGAGGCTGGGTGTTTCCTATTTTACCTGGCCTTTCTGTCATTTCCCTTGCCGGCTATCAATGTGTTCAGATGTGCTCTGTTTGGTTCCTGCCTACCTGCTCCCAGATCTTTCAGGATAAGCTAAGTGCTGATTTTCAGTTGTTTGGTTTTTGGTCCAGCTTGCTTAGAATGTCTCTATGCTAGCTGGTTGCTCTAGTGGACTGAGGTTCTCCCCATGTGCCATGAGTTGGCACATGGGTTCTTGTAATCTCAGGATGGTTTTTTTGATTAGGGTTTTTTGCTGACCGCTCAGTCCCCTTTTGTATCATTCGGCTTTCTAGTTTTCAGCGGGCCTCTATTTGCTAAAGCTATACACATCATCTCTATGTGTGTGCCTTCCTCTCATTTCACCGTCAATACATGTGGGGGGCAACTATACCTTTGGGGTTAATTCCTCTGGAGGCAAGTGAGGTCTTGTTTTCTCTGCAGTACTAGTTAGCTCTTAGGCTGGTGCGTGGCGTCTAGAACCAACGTAGGCACGCTCCCTGGCTATCTCTAGTTGCGTTTGTCAGGCGTAGGGCAGCGGTCAGCCCAGGTTCCATCACCCTAGAGCTCGTCCGATATTTGTTATATTTTGCTTGTCCTGTGCTATCCCTAGCCATTGGGGATTCATGACACCTCTCCTCCTCTTCCTCCACCTTAACATCACACACAGTAGGTGGCACTCCAATTACACTTGTTTCCACCGATGTCGCAAATAAAATATTCACAGAATTCTGCGGAGGATAGCATCTGCACCGATTCCCAAAATTTTTGCCTTTTGGATTTGGGGCCAGACAAAGTAGACCCTCATCACCAGACGTTAACCCCTGCAGTGGAGGTGATCCTGATTACACTCAGATACCTGTGGCGCACAGGGACTGTACTGTGCTGTGAAGGCAAGAAGAGAAGGAGGGTGACTCTCAGGGAGAGGAGTGGGAGAACAAAGAGAATGGCGATAAGGTTGTAGATCCCACTTGTTGTGAACTCAGAGGTATGCAGCAGAGTAGCTCAGCAGAGGAGGTAAAAGAAGAGAAAGACGAGGTTACATTGCGGCTTGCCCCACAGACATGGAATGAAGCAAACAAGTACTGCATCCTCAGCCATAACTCTGGTTGTGGCCAGCAGCGGTTGTGAGTCTGCAGTTCGCAAGGGAGGCAAAGGTTGCCTCTCCTGGGTTTTTTTGAGACTGTAAAGGATGACCCAACTCATGTTATCTGCCAACTTTGCAAAAAACGAATCAGTACATACAAAAATTGCAATAATTTGACTACTACATGTATGAACTGGCACATGCACAATCAACATGCCTTAATCTGGTAATTTCACTGCTCTAAAATGCGGACTAGCGGACCTCTCCTACCACGAGCCATCCCATCAACCATATCTGCTGCTTCTTCCTTCATCATCGTTGCAAGAGTTCTCACAGTTGTTTACCCCCTCTTGTTAGAGTGAGTGAAAAGCCATCCACTGTTATTGATGTGGACTTGCCTGCTGTTTTCATTTCACCGAGCACACCACATCTTTCTCAATCCACCATAACATCACTGCTTGTACCTCACTCACCATCCAGCAGTTTGTCTTGTTCACCCTAGTCCACCCACTCTTAGCAAAGTAACCAGTCCCCGATCCTTCAGTTGTGGTCACGTATGTTTTCTCTTACACATGCCAAAGCTTGAACTCCACCATCTCTAATCTGTTGGCCACAAAAATGCTGCCATTACTTCTCTAAGAAAGCTGTGCCTGTGCTACAGAAGCATGTCACAAACAAGATCACCCGTTCCCTAAAAAAATCTATGTCTGCTAGGGTGCATTTCACTACTGGCACCTGGACGAGCAAACATCTGCAGGGGCTTTAAATCTCACTCACTGGGCACTGGGTGACTCTGGTGGCTTTGCGGGCAGGGAGGCAAGGGGCTGTTTTACAAGTTTTGGAACCCACAAGGCTTGCAGTACAAACCTCTGTATCTAACACTACTTCCACTGCTTCTGGCTCCTCCACCTCCTCTAGGGCCTCCAGCTGAGCCATCAACCTCTCCTTTAAAGAGACATGCATTCCAACAGTGCAGAGGCAATCCCCCCCACCTCTGTACTGCGCAGCCAGGGCTCACCGCAATCAGGCAGTGTTTAAATTAATATGCGTTGGAGATCACAGTTAAAACAGCTCAAGACTTGTGGTCAGCTATCCAGGTCGAGTATTCTCTCCATATCTCTATTGCCAAGCACACCCTAAGAAGGCTGCTGTATTTGATGCATCAGTTTTTATACAGACACTGATAAACTCTTCTGATTGACTCAACTATACCATGTGATGTGGTAGCTTTAAGGCAATATGAGTGAAGCCTATGATGCCAAGTGAGTCTTTTGTGGCTGATGCATTCTTCTGCAATGTATAAAATGAGAAGCTGGCATTGTATTGGTGACTACTGAAAATCAAATTGCAAATTGTTCAAATTTACTAGGACCTGTGAATTTCATAAAATACAACACAACTTCAATTAGTGTCAAGTTGATTTTCTCATCTCTATCTGTGTGTAATCACAGATATGAAGTGCATTAGTGTGTAAGAAGTATGGGAATATTATTGAACTAAGGGACACAATTCCTAAGAATAATGATAAAAGGACAAAAAATGATTAACAGTATGATAAGCATGCATTTTCAGTGCACTCAGGAGATGAGTAGATCATTTCAAATTAAAATTTGACAACTGCTGAATTTTTCCATGCAAATTAAACTGGTTGCGAACATATTAGCTATGAACTGGAACACACATATATGACACTGGAAGGTCTTCTAATTGTTTTTTGAACCCATTTTCAGCTTGGTAATGCAAGCATAAACTTATTCCTGTCCGAATGACCTCAATCTTTCTAGCTATGGAAAAAACAGACATGCTGCTGGTTAACACCTGGTACTATCCAACCACAAACTGCAGTTTCATACTTTGTATGCTACTTAAATTGTTAAAGTAGTCCAAATGGAATAAGTCATCAGCTTTTCACAAGGGAGTGCAAGAATTATTCTTCTTTGGGCATTATCAATAGCTTTGTTTTTGTTCTTGCTATATGAAGAAGCAGAAGCTTTTTCACAATCCATCCAAAACTTATCACTTTATTTTACAATTATTATGCTTTGAACATGAAGCAGTAATGATTTCTCGATAGATAATAGATGCCTGGTTGAGCGTAAGCCATTGACACTTGTGGCAGTAAAACAATGTTGAAGACAGACAATGAACAATCAGGTAGGAAGATGGTACAGCTGATTTATTCATGGCCATCAGCTACAGGCGAATAAAAGTAAGCACTGTTCATGTATCATTAATTTTAACAAATGTAAGGTTTTCCATGCTGGCAGATGATAACCTGGTCTGCTTCGACGTGACAAAGCCATCAGCCATGCTGAATCCCCTCTTTTACAGTACATTAGAGGCTTGACGTCATAGTAGATCCATAGCAAACTATGCATCTTCTTTCCACTATTCCAATCTCCTGTGAAACAAGTCCATGGAATCAGAGTTTGGGATATCTGCTGAAGAAAGGACACAGTGCAGGTGCCACTGAGCTTGGCTGTTCAGGTGGTGCAACTGTGTTTGCTAATATGCATAAGTTTGTTGTACCGGCAAAAAAAAATCTGGCCCATCGTGTCATGTCATATATATTGACTTGGTGTTGCTGCCTTTGTTATATGAAAAGTTGTTAATTTTGTGAAAGGAAAGTGCACTTATACAATTCAAATATTTTTACTTTCATAATTTTAAACAATTTTGGACTGCCTGACAACTGAAGTTTAACTCTGCACATAGTGGAGAATAGTCTCCTCCGCAGATTATGGTCAGCAACCTCATTTGCTTCGCAAAACTTCCTTTGATTAGGGAGTACAGATTTTCCTCGTAATCTGTCAAGTTCCCCATCCCAAAAATATCTTAACAATTTTTGTAAAAAATGATGTTTTCGAAAGAAATTTTCCCTTTTTCAGATTGAAATAATATTATTTTGATAAATCTCAACAATTTTGCCTTTTTTCAAAATCCTAATCAGGGTCCTACTGGGAAATTTCATTAAATTGAATTTCTCCCCAAATTAGTAAGAAGGTACGCTCTATAAAAAAATTGTTGAAAAAACTTAGCATGTATTGCCCAAACCTGGCAGGGATGGCATTTCAGTACAATAAAAAATGGTGGCTAGGTATAGTATCTTCCATTGCGGCTGAGCAGTACAAAAGGGAGGATTAAATATCAAAGTTATTGCAATCTAAATTAGCTGAATTCTATATCTCCTCTTATCTATTCTATGACATCTAAATTATATTTACACAGAAAAATTAAAAACTACAACCTGGATGCAGACTGCATGGCTATCAGCATTGATTAATTGCATGTGCAGTGTAAAGAGTTCTTAGGGTATGTTTCCACGGGCAGAAACCGGCAGCGCTTTGGACGCAGCTTATGTCCGCTCTGTCCAAAGCGCTGCCAGCTTTTGAATGGAGGTGATTCCCCATATGTTCATTGAACCGTGTGGAATCACTGTGTCCTATACATTGGATGGTGATATTTATCTTGCGGAGATGGAGCGTCTCCGCAAGATAAATTGACATGCTGTGGTCTGGAAAGATGTGCTGCATGTCCGTTTTCACAGGGTTGCTGGAGGCGTCCTGGCATGCATAGTGGAGATGGGATTTCATGAAATCCCCTCCACTATGCTGTAACATCTTGCCGCTGCAGGTTGGACACTGCGGCTGTATGGAGTAAACTGATGGTGTAAACATACCTTTACAGGTTTTCCTTGCATTTATTTGTCAGCTTAGTACATTATGTTTGGACAGTAGAAGAAAGATAAATTGGAAGTAGATAGACCAAATTTTATCAAGACACATTTTATTACGTAGAAACTATACCCATTATCCCTGTATGCCACCTGTAATATACCTGTTATATTCATTCTAGCATGTAGGGTTTCAGTCATTATTTTGGAGCACATAAGGAATGCATCCAAATGAAGGAATGATGAACCCAGCTATGAAGAATTACAGTCACATTTTGACTATCAAGAGAAAAATTGAAAGTGATTTATTTTTATATTATCTACAATGTAGTGTATTCTAACAAGTAAAGAGTCAATTTTAGGACACTATTGATGGATACTGTACAGCACCATGGAATTAATGATGCTATATAAATAAATAATAAATAGATGCTGTAGGTAAACTCAGGTATGGCAACCTAGTAATAATAATCTTTATTTTTATATAGTGCTAACATATTCCGCAGCGCTTTACAGTTTGCACACATTATCATCGCTGTCCACAATGGGGCTCACAATCTAAATTCCCTATCAGTATGTCTTTGGAATGTGGGAGGAAACCGGAATACCCAGAGGAAACCCAGGCAAACACGGAGAGAACATGCAAACTCTTTGCAGATGTTGTCCTCAGTGGGATTTGAACCCAGGACCCCAGTGATGCAAGGCTGCAGTGGTATCCACTGAGCCACCGTGCTGCACTAGTAGAATGAAATGGGAGAATTATTATTATTATTTATTATTATAGCGCCATTTATTCCATGGCGCTTTACATGTGAGGAGGGGTATACATAATAAAAATCAAGTACAACAATCTTAATCAATACAAGTCACGATTGATACAGGAGGAGAGAGGACTCTGCCCGCGAGGGCTCACAATCTGCAAGGGATGGGTGAGGATACAATAGGTGAGGGCAGAGCTGGTCGTGTAGCGGTTTGGTGGATCGGTGGCTACTGCAGGTTGTAGGCTTGTCAGAACAGGTAGGTCTTCAGGTACCTTTTGAAGGTTTCCTCAGTAGGCAAGAGTCTGATATGTTGGGGTAGAGAGTTCCAGAGGAGGGGGATGTGCAAGAGAAATCTTGTATACGATTGTGGGAAGAGGAGTTAAGAGGGGAGTCGAGAAAGAGATATTGTGAGGATCGGAGGTTGCTTGCTGGTAGGTACCGAGAGACGAGGTCACAGATGTATGGAGGAGACAGGTTGTGGATGGCTTTGTATACCATGGTTAGGGTTTTGAACTGGAGTCTCTGGGTAATGGGGAGCCAGTGAAGGGAATGACAGAGAGGAGAGGCCGGGGAATAGCGGGAGGATAGGTGGATTAGTCGGGTAGCAGAATTTAAGATAGATTGGAGGGGCACGAGAGTGTTAGAGTGGCCACAAAGCAGGAGGTTGAAGTATTCAAGACGGGAGATGATTTTGATGTATGTTAGGAAAAACAATAGGGAAATATTTTACCTTCAATTTATAATATATCTTTTAATTCTCAAAAATATTCCATTGGTTAATAATAAATAAACTCCAATACTACGCTAAGGATCTGTAGGATGTGTATGAAATATTCCTCCCAGAGCCCCAAATATCCAGATTTAGCAGATATTTCCATATGGAAAGCTGAGGTAGAAAAGGGAGTATGAAAAATATTGGTGAGAGTGATGTAAAGAAACTTGAGCAATTATGGAATTTAGGTAATGATTTTCTTTTCTCTTCACGCTTGACATGCCCTCATATTTTGGGATATGGGAAGAGGAAGGACAGTTACATGCATACATATATTTATGTACGTGATCTTATGCGTTTAGGAATTTTTTAAGCAATGGTAAATAGTAAATGAAAGTGTTACAGGAGTTGTTGAGTCTCAGAAGAAAGGTCTGCAGTCACTTTATGTGACACAAGCTGATGAATTGTTAAAGTATGTGATTAATTCACTGTAAAGATTTCCCTGTATACCAAGTCGCAAGACCGCATATACATACAGTACAGACCAAAAGTTTGTACACACCTTCTCATTTAAAGATTTTTCTGTTTTTTCATGACTATGAAAATTGTACATTCACACTGAAGGCATCAAGACTATGAATTAACACATGTGGAATTATATACTTAACAAAAAAGTGTGAAACAACTGAAAATATGTCTTATACTCTAGGTTCTTCAAAGTAGCCACCTTTTGCTTTGATGACTGCTTTGCACACTCTTGGCATTCTCTTGATCAGTCCTTAAAAATGATTACAGGGAACTAGGAGAGAAGCTGAAGTCCAGGACCTCCAACGTGGTGTTTTTGGAAATACTGCCGATGCCATGAGCATCGCTAGAAAGACAGTGGGAACTTAGGGAGAAAAATAAGTGGCTTAGAAATTGGTGCAGGATGGAAGAGTTTGAGTTCATGGAGAACTGGGCCAACTTCTCTGTCGGCTACAGGCTTTATGGGAGGGACAGGCTGTGAACATAGAGCTGATGTGTCTTGCCAAAAAGTTCCATTTTTGTCACATCTATCCATAGGACATTCTCCCAGAAGCTTTGTGGCTTGTCAGCATGTAGCTTGGAAAATTCCAGTCTGTTTTTTTATGATTTTTTAGTGTCCTTCTTGGTCGTCTCCCATGAAGTCCACTTTGGCTCATACAATGACGGTTGGTGCGATATGACACTGATGTTCCTTGAGCTTGAAGTTCACCTTTAATCTGTTTAGAAGGTTCCATGGATCTTACATTTCTGAATAATATGTGCAACTGTAGTCACAGGAACATCAAGCTGCTTGGAGATGGTCTTATAACATTTACCTTTAACATGTTTGTCTATAATTTCCTTTCTAATCTTCTGAGACAACTCTTTCCTTCACTTCCTCTGATCCATGTTGAGTGTGATACACACCATGTCACCAAACAGCACAGTGAGTATCTGTAGCCCTAAATAGACGCCCACTCACTGATTCCAACATTGTAGACTCCTGTGATGCTGGTTAGTGGACACACCTTGATTTAACATGTCCCTTTTGTCACATTATTTTCGGGGGTACCATCATTTCTGTCCAGGCCTATTTCATGAGTTTTATTTTTTTTTTATTCTGTGGAAACATGGTTGAAAAGTAAAGTCTAATTTTCATTTGTTCATTTTCATATATTTTTTATTTATTATTACTTTTGTCAAATTCAAGTTATTTCCCTGACCATTGTGAGTTTTTCTGTCATTAAATGAGGGGTACCAACAATTTTGACCACGTGTGTGATGATGCTACAGAAGCAAGGACTTGGTAATATATGCAGTTGGGTAAGGAATTGGCTAAATGACAGGAAGCAAAGAGTAATCATAAATAGTACGTTCTTTAAATCGGGTATAGTGAGCAGTGGTTTACCACAGAGTTCTGTGCTAGAACAGATTATTTTTAACTTTTTTTTATTAATTACTTACTGGATGGGATTTAGAGTAAAGTGTCAGTCTTTGCTGACGACACCAAACTATGTAGGATATTAAAATCTGACCTTGACTTTACAATATTACAAAACGATCTGGATAAGATGACTTAAAAGGAAAACATTTGGAAAATGAGGTTTAATGTAGATAAATGTACAGTAATGCACCTAGGACGGAGTAATTCTATTGCTGCATATACATTAAATGGGAGTATACTCGAGACTACAGAACAGGAGAAGGACTTGGGTATTCTCATTACATGTAAGCTGAGCAGCAGTACTCAATGTCAAGCAGCAGCCGCAACAGCTATCACGATTTCAGATGCATTATTAGAGATAAAATCCAGCAATCCTAACGTATTTGTTACTCCTCTATAAATCACTTGTGAGGCCACATCTAGAATATGGGATCCAGTTTTGCGCTCCACATTTTAAAAATGATATTCATAAGTTAGAGTTAGTTCAAAGGCAGGCAGCTAGATAATTACCAGGGATGGAAGGCACCTTATATGATGAGGAGGTTGGAAAAGTTGGGCTTGTTTAGCTTAGCAAAAAAGACGACTCAGAAGAGATCTCATGTACGTTTATATATATATATATATGTATGGTTAGTACAAAGGACTTAAACATGACTTATTCCCTTCAAAAGCCATACTAAGGACCAGGGGGCAATCATTATGGGTGAAATAAAGGCAATTCTGGCAGCTAAATAGGAAAGGGTTATTCACAGTTAGAGCAGTCAGACTGTGAAATATCCTACCACAACAGGTAATAGTGGATAGAAGAAAATGTGCATCTCCTGAGGAAGAAGTTATGCGAACTTCAAAACGCGTTGAGAGAATAGTGAAGAAAATATCATAAACTGGGATTGTAATTTCTACAGTAGCATGGTTAATATCCATGTTTCCTTCTAGCCACTATTACCAATCGGTCAAATGGTTTGACCTGTAACTCTGCGGCAGCTGTTGGCTCTGATGAGTCCTATGGGCTTTCATAATATTGAAAACCAAGTGAGTACAAACTGATATTTAATCTGAAACCATCATCGGATAAGACCCTATTTGTGCTTTACTCTCCTAGAGTGGTTTTGTGCTACCACAACAGGTAGTAATGGCAGACACAAACACATATTTTTAAAAAATTACTGGATAATTTCCTCGATACAGATAACATTGTGGGTTATAGTTAAATTAGTGACAAAATGTACAATTAGTGGAGAACTTGATGGACCTATGTCTTTTTTCAACCTATGTATGTAACTATGCAACTATGTAAGGGTTTATGCTCATTTTGTTCCTTATAGGTTTTGTCTGTTTAATGGCCAATGTGAACATGTGTTTATGTGTTGTATGTATACCAACTCATATTTCTGCTTAATTTTTGTGTTTTTTTCTATGGTAACACCAACATCCTAATTTTCTCAAAAGGTACAAGACTTGCCTGACCAGACATTCAAATACAGAGCCAACCAAATTGCAATTCACATCTGCCAAAGTGGGAGCAGCATCCAGCTCTGAAAAATGGAGGTCTGGAGATGGTGACTGCCATGTGTAACCTCCTGCCCAACAAGAAAAAGGGTCTGGGGGCTTCATAAGACAATTAATTTAACATAGTTTTTACAATTGTTTAACCCCTTAACCCCTTTACCCCCAAGGGTGGTTTGCATGTTAATGACCGGGCCAATTTTTACAATTCTGACCACTGTCCCTTTATGAGGTTATAACTCTGGAACGCTTCAACGGATCCTGGTAATTCTGACGCTGTTTTCTCGTGACATATTGTACTTCATGACAGTGGTAAAATTTATTTGATATTACCTGCGTTTATTTGTGAAAAAAACTGAAATTTGGTGAAAATTTTGAAAATTTCGCAATTTTCCAACTTTGAATTTTATACAATTAAATCACAGAGATACGTCACACAAAATACTTAATGAGTAATATTTCCCAAATGTCTACTTTACATCAGCACAATTTTGAAAACAATTTTTTTTTTGTTAGGGAGTTAGAAGTTGACCAGCAATTTCCATTTTTTTTAGGGACCACATCTCATTTGAAGTCATTTTGAGGGGTCTATATGATAGAAAATACCCAAGTGTGTGTTAGGGGTCGAGTTCCTGCCTCTGCACAGTGGGAATCTCAGGCCATCTCCACTGCAGTCTCCCATTCTTCTCCAGCCACAGTGGAACCTGCTCAGCGGGGATGTCGATCCCAGCGTCTCGCTCAGTCTGACTCTGTGCTAAGAGTTACTGCTGCATTTCCTGCTTCTGCCATTGAAGTCAGTGCTGGGCAGCGGCGAGCAGATGCTTCTGGGACTAAGTCCCGCTTTTCACGTTCTGAGCATGCCCAGAGTAAGATCTCTCAGTGGAGATTGAGGGTCACATGATCAGATACTGCAGCTAGGTCATTGGTCCTTCTTTGAAGGTCCTTGTAGGTCCTAGGACTAAGTCCTGCTTTGCACTCTGAGCATGCCCAGGGCAAGATCTCTCAGTGGAGATCTGGGGTCACAAGCTCAGGTACTGCAGCAACTCCATTGGTCCTTCTCTGAAGGTCCTAAACGTGCTGCAACTATTTAAGGCTCGCATGGCCGCACGGCCATGCGCTAGTATTGTCTTTTGTAAACATGTGTGTGTTGTGAGTGAAAGTCGTTCTTTAATATCCCCTCCCTATTGTATGACTGCTCGCGGAAGGTGGATGATTGCTATCTAGCGCCCGACTTAGCCATCAGCAGGTTACACACATTACAGCGTCTAATTGCTGTGACCACCAGTGCAGCGCCGTGCGCTTTCTCTGCGCTTTCCTGACCCAAGCCTGGGTGGTTAGTGGCGTACGCCAGTGCGGCACCGCATGCACTCTCGTGCTTCTTAAATAATATTATTTCTGTCTCTCTGACACCCCAGTAGCGGTGTCGAGCGCATGAGGTCTTTATGAACTCAAATCCTGAGTCTTGGGATTGAGTTCTGAGACTCCTTGCTTGCGCTCTTGGTGCGGTACCGCGGCCCTGTGACGCAACAGGGTTCGCTTCCTTCACACAGGGTGAAGTTAACCCATGTGTGTATTCATATTGTGCCGCCATATCGTCCGTCTCTACTAGCAGCAGGGTTTTCACCTGCACGGTGGACCTCGGACTGCGAACGCACCTAATACCATTACATCTTAAACTTGGTGCGTTCCGCCAGTCCTAACATAATACTAGTGCCAAGGTCTGGCTAGTAAAGGGTGGACGATCAGCGTTTACAGCGGTACATCCAGCAGCTGGAGGGAAGGTTGGCGGCTCTAGAGCGTTCAACCTCAGCTGTGGATGTCACTGCTGTCGCTGTTCAGGCTGCTAGCGTGGCTGCAGCTACCTTGTCCACTGCCACCCCTGTACCGACTCTATCTCGCCTCCCGCTACCAGAAAGATTTTCTGGTGATAGTAAGTCTTGTAGGGGTTTCGTGAGTCAGTGCTCTATACATCTCGAGCTTCTGGCCTCTCATTTCCCTACAGAGCAGGCAAAGGTAGGGTTTATCATGTCTCTCCTGTCGGACAGAGCGTTGGAGTGGGCTACGCCGCTGTGGGAGCGAGGTGATCATGTGGTGCAGAGTGCTCCGTTATTCCTGAGCACTCTGAAACAGGTCTTTTTAGGACCTCGTGTCACCCATGATACGGCGCTCCAACTGTTGGCATTGACTCAGGGCTCGTCCTTGGTCAGCCATTTTGCTGTCCACTTCCGCACCCTAGCATCTGAGCTGGAGTGGTCGGATAAAGCCCTTATTCCTATATTTTGGAGGGGGCTGGCTGACCACGTTAAGGACGCCCTGGCCACTAGGGAGATTCCCACCACACTGGAGGAATTAATAGCAGTATCCACTCGTATTGACCTCCGTTTTCACGAGCAGAGGTTAGTGCGAGTCCAGTGTAGGCAAAGGTTTCGGCTGGCTCCCACCTTCGCCAAACCTTTGGAATCTCCAGTCCAGGCTCCTGAGTCATATGTGGCCATGGAAGTGTCACGAGCGGGATCAAAGTCCCGGACCGCTCGTGCACTCCAGGTTTGTCATGTTTGCCAGCAGTCAGGACATCTTGCCACCAGATGTCTCCAGCGGTCGAGGAAACGTCAGCGTCTAGTGGTAGTAGGTGGAGGTACACTAGACACGGCGACGTTTGCCTCCAAATTGTCCTTTAAGGGGACAATAACGTTAGGCTCATCCTCCCACTCGGTAGAGCTCTGCGTGGATTCTGGGGCGGAGGGCAATATTATGTCTTCTGCCTTCACCCAACGTCACGCAATACCCCTGGTTATGCTACCTCAACCAGTAACGGTACGAGTGGTGAATGGGTCGACACTGCCCTCACAGATAACACACCAGACCATCACTTTTACTCTGTCCATTTCGCCATCCCATCAGGAGATTATATCTCTGCTCATCATTCCTGAGGGAATTGATGAGGTCCTGTTGGGGATACCTTGGCTACGGTACCACTCTCCTCACATCGAGTGGTCCTCAGGCAGAATTCTGGGTTGGGGTGAATCTTTTGGGGGTAGGTGTCAGAGGGAGTGCGTTCAGGTTGCTACTACAGAGGTACCCGCAGATCTATCCTCTCTCCCCAAGCAATATTGGTCCTATGCAGACGTGTTCTCCAAAAAGGCGGCGGAGACCCTTCCGCCCCATCGCCCCTATGACTGTCCTATTGATCTCTTGCCTGGTGCTGAGCCTCCCCGAGGTCGAGTCTATCCGTTATCTCTCCCGGAGATGGAGGCAATGTCTCAGTACATTCAAGAGAATCTGGCAAGAGGGTTCATCAGGAAGTCAGTGTCACCTGCTGGGGCAGGGTTCTTTTTCGTGCAGAAGAAGAATGGGGAACTACGTCCATGCATAGACTACAGGGGTCTTAACGCTATCACCGTTAAGAATAAGTATCCTTTGCTATTGATATCTGAGCTCTTCGATAGGCTTCGGGGAGCAAGGGTGTTTACTAAACTAGATCTGCAGGGTGCTTACAACCTGATTCGCATCCGTGAGGGGGACGAATGGAAAACGGCATTTAACACCAGAGATGGGCACTATGAGTATCTGGTGATGCCCTTCGGGCTCTGTAATGCCCCAGCCATTTTCCAAGAGTTTGTCAACGACATCTTCCGGGATATGCTTTCCACCTCGGTTGTAGTCTATCTGGATGATATTCTCATCTTTTCTCCAGATATTGACTTACACCGGAGAGATGTTGGCAGAGTCTTTGACCTTCTACGGGCTAACTCTCTTTATGCAAAGTTGGAGAAGTGTATGTTTGAGCAGGAGTCTTTACCTTTCCTGGGCTATATCATCTCCGCCCAGGGATTGGCTATGGATCCTGCCAAACTACAGGCTGTGATGGACTGGCAAGAGCCCCATTCTCTTAAGGCGGTGCAGTGCTTTATGGGGTTCATTAATTATTACCGCCAGTTCATTCCCCACTTCTCAACTCTGGTAGCTCCCTTGGTAGCCCTCACCAAGAAGGGAGCGAATCCCAAATTGTGGTCTGAAGAGGTCTCCAAGGCCTTCACTTCTATAAAGTCTCATTTTGCTAGCGCTCCCATCTTACATCGTCCCGATGTGGATAAGCCATTCCTAATGGAGGTGGATGCCTCATCCGTTGGGGCTGGAGCAGTCCTCTATCAAAAGGATGCTCAAGGTCGGAAGCATCCATGCTTCTTCTTCTCTAAGACCTTCACACCAGCGGAGAGAAATTACTCCATCGGGGATAGGGAGTTGCTAGCAATGAAGTTGGCCTTTTCGGAGTGGAGACATCTTCTGGAAGGTGCGCGGTTTCCCTTCCAAGTCTTCACGGACCACAAAAATTTGGTCTATTTGCATACAGCCCAGCGGCTGAATTCTCGTCAGGCCAGATGGTCCTTGTTCTTCTCCCGGTTCCATTTCACTCTCCATTATCTCGCCAGGGAGAAGAATATTCGTGCTGACGCTCTCTCTCGCTCCCTTGTGTCAACTGAGGAGGAGGAAGAGGAGCCTCGGCTTATTGTCCCTTCGGAGAGTCTGAGAACCGTAGCTCCGGTTTCGCTAGAGTCAGTGCCTTCGGGCAAGACTTTTGTTCCCATCAATCTGCGACCAGAGGTTCTCTCTTGGGCTCATTCCTCCAGGGTGGGTGGACACTTTGGGACAAAAAGGACATCTGAGCTGCTGGCGAGGACATACTGGTGGCCGCATATGCTCCGAGATGTCAGAGATTACGTTCTCGCGTGTGTCTCCTGCGCCAAAAATAAGTCTCCTCGACAACGGCCAGCTGGTTTGTTATACCCTCTGCCGGTGGCAGACAGGCCCTGGGAGATGGTCGGGATGGACTTTGTGGTGGGTTTGCCCAAGTCTCGTGGCTGTACAGTCACCTAGCCCCGACCTATTCAAGCGCGCTCTAAAAACCCATCTCTTCAAACAAGCCTACCACATCAACTACTCAGTAAACTAACTTTGCCCTGTTCCCTCCTTCCAAATATTATTCTAAATCTGCACCCTACTATTCATCTGTCTCCACACCCTCCATGCACACGATAACTGCACTTGATACTTGACTATTGCACTTAAACACATGGGCTGATGACCGAATCATGCAGCTTTGTATGAAAATCCCTATGTATTATAATTGCCAGACCTGAAATAACAAGCACTTTTGACCTATTGTGTCCCCCCATTTCCTTGTAGATTGTAAGCTCGCGAGCAGGGACCTCACTCCTAATGTCACTGTTTAAATTTTCTTAACTTGTATTGAATTTGTCTGTATATGTCACCGCTTAATTGTAAAGTGCTGCGGAATATGTTGGCGCTATATAAATAAAGATTATTATTATTATTATTTGGGTAATCACCGACCATTTTTCTAAAATGGTGCATTTGGTGCCACTTCCTCGGCTACCTTCTGCACGGGCCTTGGCAACATTGTTTATTAGACATATCTTCCACCTTCACGGTATGCCGGACAAAATTGTCAGTGACCGGGGTCCCCAGTTTGCGTCTCGGTTCTGGAGAGAGCTTTGTCATCTTCTCAGGATTGAGTTAAATCTCTCTTCTGCCTATCATCCCGAGACGAATGGGTTGGTAGAGAGAGCCAACCAGACCTTGGTCACATATCTGCGACATTTTGTCTCTGCTAGGCAAGATGACTGGGCATCTTTGCTATCGTGGGCGGAGTTTGCTCTGAACAACGCTGTAGCCGACTCCACTGGGCAGACTCCATTCCTCCTTAACTATGGTCAGCATCCGCGGGTACCTGTGCCCATGCCCATGTCTTCCGCCGATTCCAGGGTGGCAGACTGGGCTGTGGAGGCACGGGACATTTGGTATCGCACTCAGGATGCCATTCGGGCTTCCAAGGAGAGAATGAGGTCCTCCACCGATGCACATCGGCGCCCCGCTCCGACTTTTGCTCCTGGCGACTTGGTGTGGCTCTCCGCCCGTAACATCAGGCTGCGAGTTGAGTCCACTAAGTTTGCGCCTCGCTACTTAAGTCCTTTAAAGTCCTCGAACAGGTTAACCCTGTGGTCTACCGTCTGGCCCTTCCTCCACACTTGGGTATCACCGACACCTTTCATGTGTCCCTCTTGAAACCCGTATACATGTCCCGGTTTTATGAGTCATCTGCCGGGACATCTGGTTCGTCTACGGATGATTACGAGGTGAACGCTATTTTGGGGTACAAGGTGGTACGAGGTAAAAAATTCTATTTGGTGGATTGGAAGGGTTATGGCCCTGAGGACAGGTCCTGGGAGCCTGTTGAGCACATTCAGGCTCCGCAGCTCATTGCTGCCTTCGAACATAGCGAGGCCCAAGGAGGGGGGCCCTAGGAGGGGGGGTAATGTTAGGGGTCGAGTTCCTGCCTCTGCACGGGGGGAATCTCGAGCCATCTCCGCTGCGGTCTCCCATTCTTCTCCGCCCGCAGTGGAACCTGCTCAGCGGGGACGTCGATCCCAGCGTCTCGCTCAGTCTGACTCTGTGCTAAGAGTTGCTGCTGCATTTCCTGCTTCTGCCATTGAAATCAGTGCTGGGCAGCGGCGAGCAGATGCTTCTGGGACTAAGTCCTGCTTTTCACGTTCTGAGCATGCCCAGAGTAAGATCTCTCAGTGGAGATCGCGGGTCACATGATAAGATACTGCAGCTAGGAAATTGGTCCTACTTTGAAGGTCCTTGTAGGTGCTAGGACTAAGTCCTGCTTTGCACTCTGAGCATGCCCAGGGCAAGATCTCTCAGTGGAGATCTGGGGTCACAAGCTCAGGTACTGCAGCATCTCCATTGGTCCTGCTCTGAAGGTCCTAAACGTGCTGCAACTATTTAAGGCTCGCATGGCCGCACGGCCATGCGCTAGTATTGTCTTTTGTAAATGTGTGCGTGTGTGTTGTGAGTGAAAGTCATTCTTTAAAACCCCCTCCCTATTGTATGACTGCTCGCGGAAGGTGGATGATTGCTATCTAGCGCCCGACTTAGCCATCAGCACGTTACACACATTACAGCGTCTAATTGCTGTGACCGCCAGTGCAGCGCCGTGCGCTTTCTCTGCGCTTTCCTGACCCAAGCCTGGGTGGTTAGTGGCGTACGCCAGTGCGGCACCGCATGCACTCTCGTGCTTCTTAAATAATATTATTTCTGTCTCTCTGACACCCCAGTAGCGGTGTCGAGCGCATGAGGTCTTTATGAACTCAAATCCTGAGTCTTGGGATTGAGTTCTGAGACTCCTTGCTTGCGCTCTTGGTGCGGTACCGCGGCCCTGTGACGCAACAGGGTTCGCTTCCTTCACACAGGGTGAAGTTAACCCATGTGTGTATTCATATTGTACTGCCATATCGTCCGTCTCTACTAGCAGCAGGGTTTTCACCTGCACGGTGGACCTCGGACTGCGAACGCACCTAATACCATTACATCTTAAACTTGGTGCGTTCCGCCAGTCCTAACAGTGTGACACCATTCTAAAAACTGCACCCCTCAAGGTGCTCAAAACCACATTCAAGAAGTTTATTAACCCTTCAGGTGTTTCACAGGAATTTTTGGAATGTTTAAATAAAAATTAACATTTAACTTTTTTACACAAAAAATTTAATTCAGCTCCAATTTGTTTTATTTTACCAAGGGTAAGAGGAGAAAATGGACCACAAAAGTTGTTGTACAATTTGTCCTGAGTAGGCCGATGCCCCATATGTGGGGGTAAACCACTGTTTGGGCGCATCGTAGAGCTCGGAAACGAAGGAGCGCCATTTGACTTTTCAATGCAAAATTGACTGGAATTCAGATGGGACGCCATGTTGCGTTTGGAGAGCCCCTGATGTGCCTAAACATTGAAACTCCAACAAGTGACACCATTTTGGAAAGTAGACCCCCTAAGGAACTTATCTAGATGTGTGTTAAGGTACCGTCACATTAAGCGACACTGCAGCAATATCGACAACGATGCCGATCGCTGCAGCGTCGCTGGAGAGCTGTCACACAGACAGCTCTCCAGCGACCAACGATGCCAAAGTCCCCGGGTAACCAGGGTAAACATCGGGTTACTAAGCACAGGGCCGCGCTTAGTAACCCGATGTTTACCCTGGTTACCAGTGTAAATGTAAAAAAAACCAAACACTACATACTTACATTGCACTGTGTAAGCGCCGGCCCTAAAGCACAGCGGTGACGTCACCGCTGTGCTTTGCTTTACGGCTGGCACTGACACAGTCAGTGCAGGAAGCTCTGAGCAGCAGCGCGGACGCCGGGGGACGTGACAGACATCAGAGGGTGAGTATGTAGTGTTTTTTTTTTACTTTTACAATGGTAACCAGGGTAAATATCGGGTTACTAAGCGTGGCCCTGCGCTTAGTAACCCAATATTTACCCTGGTTACCATTGTAAAACATTGCTGCCATCGTTGCTTTTGCTGTCAAACACGACGCTACACGCCGATCTGACGACCAAATAAAGTTCTGTACTTTCAGCAACGACCAGCGATATCACAGCGGGATCCAGATCGCTGCTGCATGTCAAACACAACGATATCGCTATCCAGGACGCTGCAACGTCACGGATCGCTATCGTTATCGTTGTTAAGTCGCTCAGTGTGAAGGTACCTTTAGGGGTCGAGTTCCCACCTCTGCACAGGGGGAATCTTGGGCCATTTCGCTGCAGTCTCCCATTCTTCTCCTGCCGCAGTGGAGCCTGCTCAGCGGAGACATCGGTCCCAGCGTCTCGCTCAGGTTGACTCTGTGCAAAGAGTTGCTGCTGCCTTTTCTGCTTCTGCCATTGAGGCCAGTGTTGGGCAGTGGCGAGCAGACGCTTCTGGGACTAAGTCCTGCTTTCCTCGTTCTGAGCATGCCCAGAGTAAATCTCTCAGTGGAGATCGAGGGTCACATGTTCAGATACTGCTGTCAATTCTATTGGTCCTTCTAGGAAGGTCCTGTAGGTGCACAGGCTCTGTAGCAGCCTCTCATTGGTCCTTCTGGGAAGGTCCTGTACGTGCTGCAACTATTTAAGGTTCACATGGCCGCACGGCCATGCGCTAGTGTCTTTTCAAGTTATGTGCTTTGCGCCAGTGTGGTCATGTGTTTGAATGTATTCAGGGACCCGGCTGAAATAAGCCCCTAGAATGCTGGCACCTCCGGCGAGGAGTTTTGTATGCATGCATGACCACTGACTGCTCTCATTTGGGTAGTTAGCCTGTGCCTCTGTGAAAGTCTAACAGGGCACAGTGCTTTGCTTTCTCGGCTGCTCTGTGAAGCTAACAGAGCTGGTTCATACCGCCATATAGTGCCGCCGTTTCCTAGCAGCAAGTTCTCCTGCACGGTGGACCCCGGGCTGTGAACGCATCTGTTTCAATAAAACATTTATATTTACTCGGTGCGTTCCGCTAGCCCTAACAATGTGTGGTGAGCACTTTGACCCATTAAGTGATTCACAGAAGTTTATAATGCAGAGCCGTAAAAATAAAAAATCATATTTTTTCACAAAAATGATCTTTTTGTCCCCAATTTTTTATTTTCCCAAGGGCAAGAGAGGAAATTGGACTCCAATTGTTGTTGTACAATTTTCCCTGAGTACACTGATACCCCATATGTGGGGGTAAACCACTGTTTGGGCGCAAGGGAGAGCTCGGAAGGGAAGCAGCGCCGTTTGACTTTGGAATGCAAAATTGACTGGAATTGAGATGGGATGCCATGTTGCGTTTGGAGAGCCCCTGATGTGCCTAAACATTGAAACCCCCCACAAGTGACACCATTTTGGAAAGTAGACCCCCTAAGGAACTTATCTAGATGTGTGGTGAGCACTTTGACCCACCAAGTGCTTCACAGAAGTTTATAATGCAGAGCCGTAAAAATAAAAAATCATATTTTTTCACAAAAATGATTTTTTTGCCCCCAATTTTTTATTTTCCCAAGGGTAAGAGAAGAAATTGGACACCAAAAGTTGTTGTCCAATTTGTCCTAAGTGTGCTGATATCTCATATGTGGGGGTAAACCACTGTTTGGGCGCATGGCAGAGCTCGGAAGGGAAGGAGCGCCATTTGACTTTTCAATGCAAAATTGACTGGAATTGAGATGGGACGCCATGTTGCGTTTGGAGAGCCACTGATGTGCCTAAACATTGAAACCCCCACAAGTGACACCATTTTGGAAAGTATACCCCCTAAGGAACTTATTTAGATGTGTTGTGAGAGCTTTGAACCCCAAGTGTTTCACTACAGTTTATAACGCAGAGCCATGAAAATAAAAATTATTTTTTTCCCCACAAAAATTATTTTTTTAGCTCCCAGTTTTGTATTTTCCCAAGGGTAACAGGAGAAATTGGACCCCAAAAGTTGTTGTCCAATTTGTCCGGAGCATGTTGATACCCCATATGTGGGGGAACCACCGTTTGGGCGCATGGGAGAGCTCGGAAGGGAAGGAGCGCCATTTGGAATGCAGACCTAGTGTAATGATTATAAGGGATAACTCAGGAGACTATTTGCATGGAACAAGACAACTACAGGACACAGTTTTATAAGTGGTAAAGTCTATATTATCATACGGTGATTCAAACAGGTGCAGAGAGAAACTCAAGTCCACAACACTTGGTGTAAATATTAAATGCAGCTTAGCAGTCTATAGGAAACTTCAGAGGAAAATGCAATCATGCAGAAAGTCTATGAAGCACAATTATTCTTGAGGATACCTGACACGAATAAATCCTTGGTAGTCCAAACACAGATAGATATGCTTATTAGGCAGTTCAAATAATATCTTAGCACAACCAGGGAGGCCTGGGTAAAAGTCTCAGGTTTGAGCAGAGCAGCAACAGCTTACATGTCCAGCAAATGCAGATGGAAACAAACACAAGCAGCCAGATGGAGGATTACTGGAAACCGATGTATGCAGCAGAAACTCAGAGCTGAGTAGCAGGATCTCCACACAGGTTCACAGGAGCAGGTGCAGGTGCAAAGCCAGGGAGTTGTCAGGAGCTGCATGCAAGGCAGAATATTCTAGCACGGACTGAAGGCTGGGGTGGAGTTTTATAGGAGGAAGACACAGTGCACATGAGACCAAAGACGCCATCTTGGAAAAGGGCAGTAATGCACAAAAGGTAATCAAAATGTTCAGAGTCCTGACAACTTTTTTAATTTTATTATTCTTACCTAAGTAAGGGGGTGATGAAGGGGGTTTTGATTTACTACTTTTTCTATTTTGATCACTGTCATAGACCCTATCACAGTGATAAAGTGTAGTGTTGAGCGATACCGTCCGATACTTGAAAGTATCGGTATCGGAAAGTATCGGCCGATACCGGCAAAGTATCGGATCTAATCCGATACCGATACCCGATACCAATACAAGTCAATGGGACTCAAGTATCAGACGGTATCCCTGATGGTTCCCAGGGTCTGAAGGAGAGGAAACTCTCCTTCAGGCCCTGGGATCCATATTAATGTGTAAAAGAAAGAATTAAAATAAAAAATATTGCTATACTCACCTCTCCGACGCAGCCTGGACCTCACCGAGGGAACCGGCAGCGTTCTTTGCTTAAAATGCGCGCGTTTACTTCCTTCCGTGACGTCACGGCTTGTGATTGGTCGCGTGCCGCCCATGTGGCCGCGACGCGACCAATCACAGCAAGCCTTGACGTAATTTCAGGTCCTGAATGCCTAATTCTGCATTCAGGACCTGAAAATTACGTCACGGCTTGCTGTGATTGGTCGAGTCGCGGTCACATGGGCGGCACGCAACCAATCACAAGCCGTGACGTAATTTTAAAATGCGCGCGTTTCCTGCCTCCCGTGACGTCACGGCTTGTGATTGGTCGCGTCGCCCATGTGACCGCGACGCGACCAATCACAAGCCGGAACGTAATTTTAAAATCCTGAATGCCTAGAATTAGGCATTGAGGACCTGAAAATTACGTCACGGCTTGCTGTGATTGGTCGCGTCGCGGCCACATGGGCGGCACGCGACCAATCCAAGCCGTGACGTCACGGAAGGAAGTAAACGCGCGCATTTTAAGCAAAGAACGCTGCCGGTTCCCTCGGTGAGGTCCAGGCTGCGTCGGAGAGGTGAGTATAGCAATATTTTTTATTTTAATTCTTTCTTTTACACATTAATGTTGTTTCGATACCGATACCCGATACCACAAAAGTATCGGATCTCGGTATCGGAATTCCGATACCCGCAAGTATCGGCCGATACCCGATACTTGCGGTATCGGAATGCTCAACACTACGGATGGCAGATCTCGGCGGATGCACTGCATATGTGCCCGCCATTTTCTTTCCAGAAGAAGACACCAGCGGCCAAGGAACAGGACTGGGGGATGCAGGAGGGTACAGGGACACCAGAGGTACCGGGAGAGCTCGGGGGACCCCATTTCTCTCTCCTCTGATGTGCTAGATCACATCAGAGAAGAGAGAAATTAAACAGAAAATCAGACTTTTGTGCAGTCGCTGTTTTTCCTTCAATAACGGTGATTGCAAAACTGGGTTTGATAAAAACCAACCTGAATCATGTTCTCCTTAGTCTAAGCTACCCCCGGTAGCCGAGACCCCAAATAATTTCCAATGCAATGTGGCGCTATACACTTATTTCTATGCACCATTAAAAAGCAGCGCTGAGGATTAAGTACCCAAATCGAAGAAAAAGTATATGCATGAAAAAGAAGGGGATCACCAAGAGAATTTTTATAAAGTGTTATACAAGAATGCTTTTTATTGAAAACCGCCACATACTAAAACCATTAAAAACATTTAAAAATCTCAACTCCAATTATAATCCAAAGAGTATGGGTGATCCCAGTATTCTTGTATTGATTGACGGTGCCCGCTTATCCGTAAACATATGCTTGAGGAATAAGTACCCTTAACTGCTGCCGTTAAAAGGCGTATCGGTGGTTATTAACGGGTTAATAAATAAAATATTGTGTTTCACTTCCAACATATGGCTTTTGTTTTGGAGGTACTATTTGATGATCCATGGGAAAACCGAGCAGCCTATAGCAAATGAATAATACTATTAAGCAAATCATCATGCCATAAAAAAGCTAACAATTTAAACTAAATATAAGGAATAGTAACTGAAGAATAAGCACATTTTAGATAATAATAATAATAATAATAATAATAATAATAATAATAATCATAATAATAGTGATAACAACAATTTCATTACATATGTTTGACATTTAATTTACTGGGTAAGCTGAAGGTGTGATCTGGACTGGAGCTTCCTTTTGTGACAATCTCTTAACCCTTAGTGACAGAGCCAAGTTGGTACTTAATGACCGGGCCAATTTTTACAATTCGGACCACTGTCACTTTATGAGGTTATAACTCTGGAACGCTTTAACGGATCCCGCTGATTCTGAGATTTTTTTTCGTGACATATTGTACTTCATATTAGTGGTAACATTTCTTCCATATTACTTGCGATTATTTATGAAAAAAATTGAAATATGGCGAAAATGTTTAAAATTTTGCAATTTTTAAACTTTGTATTTTTATGCCCTTAAATCAGAGAGATATGTCACACAAAATAGTTAATAAATAACATTTCCAACATGTCTACTTTACATCAGCACAATTTTGGAAACAACATTTTTTTTTGTTAGGGAGTTATAAGGGTTAAAAGTTGACCAGCAATTTCTCATTTTTACAACACCATTTTTTTTTAGGGACCACATCACATTTGAAGTCATTTTGAGAGGTCTGTATAATAGAAAATAACCAAGTGTGACACCATTCTAAAAACTGCACCTCTCAAGGTGCTCAAAACCACATTCAAGAAGTTTATTAACCCTTTACGTGCTTCACAGGAACTGAGACAATGTGGAAGGAAAAAATGAACATTTAACTTTTTTTGCAAACATTTTAATTCAGAACCATATTTTTTTATTTTTACAAGTGTAAAAACAGAAATTTAACCATACATTTTGTTGTGCAATTTCTCCTGAGTATGCCGATACCCCATATGTGCGCCCAAACCACTGTTTGGGCTCACCACAGAGCTTGGAAGAGAAGGAGCGCTGTTTGACTTATTCAATGCAGAATTGGCTGGAATTGAGATCGGATGCCATGTCATGTTTAGAGAGCCCCTGATGTGCCTAAACAGTGGAAACGCTCCACAAGTGACACCATTTTGGAAACTAGACCCCTTAAGGAACTTAACTAGATGTGTGGTGAGCACTTTAAACCCCCAAGTGCTTCACAGAAGTTTATAAAGTAGAGCCGTGAAAATAAAAAATTGCATTTGTTTACACAAAAATGATTTTTCGCCCACAAATTCTTATTTTCACAAGGGTAACAGGAGAAATTAGACCACAAAAGTTGTTGTGCAATTTCTCCTGAGTACGTCGATACCCCATATGTGGGGGTAAATTACTGTTTGGGCGCACCGCAGAGCTTGGAAGAGAAGGAGTACCGTTTTACTTTTTCAATGTAGAATTGGCTGGAATTGAGATCGGACACCATGTCGCGTTTGGAGAACCCCTGATGTGCCTAAACAGTGGAAACCCCCCACAATTGACACCCTTTTGGAAACTAGACCCCATAAGGAACTTAACTAGATGTGTGGTGAGCACTTTAAACCCCCAGGTGCTTCACAGAAGTTTATAACGTAGAGCCGTAAAAATAAAAAATCGCATTTTTTCTACAAAAATGATCTTTTTGCCCCCAAATTTTTATTTTCACAAGGGTAACAGGAGAAATTAGACCACAAACGTTGTTGTGCAATTTCTCCTGAGTACGTCGATACCCCATACGTGGGGGTAAACCACTGTTTGGGCGCACTGCCAAGCTTGGAAGAGAAGGAGTGCCGTTTCACTTTTTCAATGTAGAATTGGCTGGAATTGAGATCGGACGCCATGTCGTGTTTGGAGAGCCCCTGATGTGCCTAAAGAGTGGAAACCCCCCCAAATGACACCATTTTGGAAACTAGACCCCTTAAGGAACTTATCTAGATGTGTGGTGAGCACTTTAAACCCCCAGGTGCTTCACGGAAGTTTATAACGTAGAGCCGTGAAAATAAAAAATCGAATTTTTTCTACAAAAATGATATTTTTGCCCCAAAATTTTTATTTTGACAAGGGTAACAGGAGAAATAAGACCACAAAATTTGTTGTGCAATTTCTCCTGAGTACGTCGATACCCCATATGTGGGGGTAAACCACTATTTGGGCACACCGCAGAGCTTGGAAGAGAAGGAGTGTCGTTTTACTTTTTCAATGTAGAATTGGCTGGAATTGAGATCGGACACCATGTCGCGCTTGGAGAGCCCCTGATGTGCCTAAACAGTAGAAACTCCCCACATGTGACCCCATTTTGGAAACTAGACCCCTTAAGGAACTTATCTAGATGTGTGGTGAGCACTTTAAACCCCCAAGTGCTTCACAGAAATTTATAACGTAGAGCCGTGAAAATAAAAAATCCTTTTTTTTCCTCAAAAATGATTTTTTAGCCTGCAATTTTTTATTTTCTCAAGGGTAACAGGAGACATTGGACCCCAAAATCTGTTGACCAGTTTGTCCTGAGTACGCTGATACCCCATATGTGGGGGGGCACTGTTTGGGTACCCATCAGGGCTCGGAAGGGAAGGAGCGCCGCTTGGAATGCAGACTTTGATGGGATGGTCTGCGGGTGTCATGTTGCATTTGCAGAGCTCCTGATGTACCTAAACAGTAGAAACCCCCCACAAGTGACCCCATTTTGGAAACTAGACCCCCCAAAGAGCTTATCTAGATGTGTGGTGAGCACTATGAACCCCCAACTGCTTCACAAAAGTTTACAATGTAGAGCCATGAAAATAAAAAAAATCATATTTTTTCCACAAAAATGATCTTTTCACCACCAAATTTTTACTTTCACAAGGGTAACAGGAGAAATTGGACCCCAAAATTTATTGTGCAATTTATGCTGAGTAGGCTGATACCCCATATGTGGGGGATAAACCACTGTTTGGGCGCATGGCTGAGCTCGGCAGGGAAGGTGTTGTGAATTCCGTTCTCGGGCTCCCTCCTGTGGTCTTGAGTGGTACTGTGTGAGTTTGTTCTTGGGCTCCCTCTGGTGGCCTTTAGCGATATGGCTGGTCTGTGGCTGTGTTCAGCTGCTTCATTTCCTGCTTTGCTGTTCCTATTTAACTCACCTGGACCTTCACTTGTTGCCTGCTGTTGTTGTATTCAGTCCTGATTCTGATCACTCCTGGATCTTCCTTGTGACCTGTCTCCTACTGGAGAAGCTAAGTCTTGCTTGTTCATTTTGCTCATTATTTCCTTGAAAACGTTTCTCAGTATATGATGAGTTCAGTACAGCTTGCTTTAATGTGATTTTTCGCTTGCTGGTTAGTTCTGGGGTGCAGAGTGCACCCCTCACATCGTGAGTCGGTGTGGGGGTTCTTGTATTCTCTGAGTGGTTTGTTTTTGATAGTTTTTGTACTGACCGCACAGATTCCTAGCTATCTTCAGTCTGTCTAGTGTTAGCGGGCCTCATTTGCTAAACCTGTTTCATTTCTACGTTTGTATTTTCCCCTTATCTCACCATTATTATTTGTGGGGGGCTGTCTAAAACTTTGGGGTTATTTCTCTGAGGCAAGTGAGGTCTTTGCTTTCTCTCTAGGGGTAGCCAGTTTCTCAGGCTGTGAAGAGGCATCTAGGTTTTTAGGTAACACTCCACGGCTGCCTTTAGTGTGTGTGGATAGGATAAGGATTGCGGTCAGTATAGCTTCCACATCCCCAGAACTTGTCCTAATATTCTGGTTTACAGGTCAGGTCAGTTTTGTGATCCTACCACCGGATCATAACAGTACAGCAGGCCACTGTTGTCCGATCTGTTTGCCCGGATTAGGGGGGCCAGTTGGTTCACCAAGATAGAGTAGATCTTCGAGGAGCGAATAATCTTGTACGCATAAAGCAGGGCGATGAATGGAAAACAGCATTTAATACGCCCGAAGGCCATTTTGAGTACTTGGTGATGCCTTTTGGGCTTTCTAATGCCCCCTCTGTGTTTCAGTCCTTCATGCACGACATCTTCCGAGAGTATATGGATAGATTTATGATTGTGTACCTGGACAATATTTTGGTCTTTTCTGATGATTGGGAATCTCATGTGAAGCAGGTCAGGCTGGTATTTCAGGTCCTGCGTGCCAATGCCTTGTTTGTGAAGGGCTCTAAATGTCTCTTTGGAGTCCAGAAGGTTTCCTTTTTGGGCTTTATTTTTTCTCCTTCTACTATTGAGATGGATCCAGTCAAGGTCCAGGCTATTCATGACTGGACTCAACCTACATCTGTGAAGAGTCTTCAGAAGTTCTTGGGTTTTGCTAATTTTTACTGTCGCTTCATCACTAATTTTTCTAGTGTGGTTAAGCCTTTGACAGATTTGACCAAGAAGGGTTCTGATGTGACGAATTGGTCTCCTGCGGCCGTGGAGGCCTTTCAGGAGCTGAAACATCAGTTTTCTTCGGCTCCTGTCTTGCGCCAGCCTGATGTCTCTCTTCCCTTTCAGGTCGAGGTTGATGCTTCTGAGATTGGAGCAGGTGCTGTCTTGTCGTAGAGAAGCTCTGATAGCTCCGTGATGAGACCATGTGCTTTCATTTCAAGAAAGTTTTCGCCTGCCGAGCGGAATTATGATGTTGGTAATCGAGAGTTGTTGGCAATGAAGTGGGCATTTGAGGAGTGGCGACATTGGCTTGAGGGAACCAAGCATCGTGTGGTGGTCTTGACGGATCACAAGAATTTGACTTATCTCGAGTCTGCCAAATGGTTAAATCCTAGACAGGCTCGATGGTCGCTGTTTTTCTCTCGTTTCAATTTCGTGGTTTCATATCTTCCGGGTTTGAAAAACGTGAAGGCTGATGCCCTTTCTAGGAGTTTTGTACCTGACTCCCCGGAAGTTTCTGAACCGGCTGGTGTCTTCAAAGAGGGGGTGATTTTGTCTGCCATCTCTCCTGATCTGCGACGGGTGTTGCAGGAGTTTCAGGCCAATAGACCTGACCGTTGTCCACCGGAGAGACTGTTTGTCCCGGACAGATGGACCAGTAGAGTTATTTCCGAGGTTCATTCTTCGGTGTTGGCGGGTCATCCTGGGATTTTTGGTACCAGGGATTTGTTGGCGAGGTCCTTTTGGTGGCCTTCCTTGTCGCGGGATGTGCGTTCCTTTGTGCAGTCCTGTGGGATTTGTGCTCGGACCAAGCCTTGCTGTTCTCGTGCCAGTGGATTGCTTTTGCCTTTGCCTGTCCCGAAGAGGCCTTGGACGCATATTTCCATGGATTTTATTTCGGATCTTCCTGTCTCTCAGAGGATGTCTGTCATCTGGGTGGTTTGTGATCATTTTTCTAAAATGGTCCATTTGGTGCCCTTGCCTAAGCTGCCTTCCTCCTCCGATTTGGTGCCACTGTTTTTTCAGAATGTGGTTCGTTTGCATGGTATTCTGGAGAACATTGTGTCTGAAAGAGGATCCCAGTTTGTGTCCAGATTTTGGCAGTCCTTTTGTGCTAAGATGGGCATTGAATTGTCTTTTTCATCGGCCTTCCATCCTCAGACGAATGGACAAACCGAACGAACTAATCAGACCTTGGAAACTTATTTGAGATGTTTTGTTTCTGCTGATCAGGATGATTGGGTGACTTTTTTGCCATTGGCTGAGTTCGCCCTCAATAATCGGGCTAGTTCTGCTACTTTGGTTAACCTTTCTTTTGCAATTCTGGTTTTCATCCTCGTTTTTCCTCGGGTCAGGTTGAGCCCTCTGACTGTCCTGGGGTGGATTCTGTGGTGGATAGGTTGCAGCAGATTTGGAACCACGTGGTGGACAATTTGACGTTGTCACAAGAGAAGGCTCAGCGCTTTGCTAACCGCCGTCGCTGTGTGGGGGCCCGACTTTGTGTGGGGGATTTGGTATGGTTGTCTTCTCGTTATCTCCCGATGAAGGTTTCCTCTCCTAAGTTCAAGCCTCGTTTCATCGGTCCTTATAAGATTTTGGAAATCCTCAACCCTGTGTCATTTCGTTTGGACCTCCCAACATCGTTTGCCATTCATAATGTGTTCCATAGGTCATTGTTGCGGAGATATGTGGTGCCTGTGGTCCCTTCTGTTGATCCTCCTGCTCCGGTCTTGGTCGGGGGGGAGTTGGAGTATGTTGTGGAGAAGATCTTGGATTCTCGTATTTCGAGACGGAAGCTTCAGTACTTAGTTAAATGGAAGGGCTATGGTCAGGAGGATAATTCCTGGGTTGTCGCCTCCGATGTCCATGCGGCCGATTTGGTTCGTGCCTTTCATTCGGCTCATCCTGATCGGCCTGGGAGCTCTGGTGAGGGTTCGGTGACCCCTCCTCAAGGGGGGGGTACTGTTGTGAATTCCGTTCTCGGGCTCCCTCCTGTGGTCATGAGTGATACTGTGTGAGTTTGTTCTTGGGCTCCCTCTGGTGGCCTTTAGCGATATGGCTGGTCTGTGGCTGGGTTCAGCTGCTTCATTTCCTGCTTTGCTGTTCCTATTTAACTCACCTGGACCTTCACTTGTTGCCTGCTGTCATTGTATTCAGTCCTGATTCTGATCACTCCTGGATCTTCCTTGTGACCTGTCTCCTACTGGAGAAGCTAAGTCTTGCTTGTTCATTTTGCTCATTATTTCCTTGAAAACGTTTCTCAGTATATGATGAGTTCAGTACAGCTTGATTTAATGTGATTTTTCGCTTGCTGGTTAGTTCTGGGGTGCAGAGTGCGCCCCTCACATCGTGAGTCGGTGTGGGGGTTCTTGTATTCTCTGAGTGGTTTGTTTTTGATAGTTTTTGTACTGACCGCACAGATTCCTAGCTATCTTCAGTCTGTCTAGTGTTAGCGGGCCTCATTTGCTAAACCTGTTTCATTTCTACGTTTGTATTTTCCCCTTATCTCACCATTATTATTTGTGGGGGGCTGTCTAAAACTTTGGGGTTATTTCTCTGAGGCAAGTGAGGTCTTTGCTTTCTCTCTAGGGGTAGCCAGTTTCTCAGGCTGTGAAGAGGCGTCTAGGTTTTTAGGTAACGCTCCACGGCTGCCTTTAGTGTGTGTGGATAGGATCAGGATTGCGGTCAGTATAGCTTCCACATCCCCAGAACTTGTCCTACTATTCTGGTTTACAAGTCAGGTCAGTTTTGTGATCCTACCACCGGATCATAACAGGAAGAAGCGCCGTTTTGGAATGCAGACTTTGATAGAATGGTCTGCGGGCGTTATGTTGCATTTGCAGAGCCCCCGTTGTACCTAAACAGTAGAAACCCCCTACAAGTGACCTCATTTTGGAAACTAGGCCCCTCAAGGAACTTATCTAGATGTGTTGTGAGAACTTTGAATGCCCAAGTGCTTCACAGAAGTTTATAATGCAGAGTCGTGAAAATAAAAAAATAAAAAATTTCCACAAAAAAGATTTTTTTAGCCCCCAAATTTTTATTTTCACAAGGGTAACAAGAGAAATTGGACCCCAAAAGTTGTTGTCCAATTTGTCCTGAGTACACTGATACCCCATATGTGGGGGGGACCACTGTTTGGGGTCATGGCTGAGCTCGGAAGGGAAGGAGCGCCGTTTTGGAATGCAGACTTTGATAGAATGGTCTGCGGGCATTATGTTGCATTTGCAGAGCCCCTGATGTGCCTAAACAGTAGAAACCCCCCACAAGTGACCCCATTTTGGAAACTAGACCCCCCAAGGAACTTATCTAGATGTGTGGTGAGAACTTTGAATGCCCAAGTGCTTCACAGAAGATTATAATGCAGAGTCGTGAAAATAAAAAATATTTTTTTTTCCACAAAAAAGATTTTTAGCCCCCAAGTTTTTATTTTCACAAGGGTAACAGGAGAAATTGGACCCCAAAAGTTGTTGTCCAATTTATCCCAAGTACGCTGATGCCCAATATATGGGGGTAAACCACTGTTTGGGTGCACGGCAGAGCTCAGAAGGGAGGGAGCACCATTTGACTTTTTGAGCGCAAAATTGGCTGTGGCGTTTAGAGACCCCCTGATGTACCTAAACAGTGGAAACCCCCCAATTCTAACTCCAACCCTAACCCCAACACACCCCTAACCCTAATCCCAACCCGATCCATAATCCTAATCACAACCCTAACCCCCAAAACACCCCTAACTAGTGTTGAGCGATACCGTCCAATACTTGAAAGTATCGGTATCGGAAAGTATCGGCCGATACCGGCAAAGTATCGGATCCAATCCGATACCGATACCCGATACCAATACAAGTCAATGGGACTCAAGTATCGGACGGTATTCCTGATGGTTCCCAGGGTCTGAAGGAGAGGAAACTCTCCTTCAGGCCCTGGGATCCATATAAATGTGTAAAAGAAAGAATTAAAATAAAAAATATCGCTATACTCACCTGTCCGACGCAGCCTGGACCTCAGCGAGGGAACCGGCAGCGTTGTTTGTTTAAAATTTGCGCTTTTACTTGGTTACGTGAAGTCCCGGCTTGTGATTGGTCAGGGCGGCCATGTTGCCGGGACGCGGACCAATCACAGCAAGCCGTGACGAAATTACGTCACGGCTTGCTGTGATTGGTCCGCGTCCCGGCAACATGGCCGCCATTAACCAATCACAAGCCGTGACGTCACGGGAGGCTGGACACGCGCGCTTTTTAAAAAGCGCGCGTGTCCAGCCTCCAGTGACGTCCCGGCTTATGATTGGTCACGGCGCCATGTTGCCGGGACGTGGACCAATCACAGCAAGCCGTGACAAAATTACGTCACGGCTTGCTGTGATTGGTCCGCGTCCCGGCAACATGGCCGCCATTAACCAATCATAAGCCGTGACGTCACGGGAGGCTGGACACGCGCGCTTTTTAAAATGGGCGCGTGTCCAGCCTCCCGTGACGTCCTGGCTTGTGATTGGTTGCGCCGCGGTCAACCAATCACAAGCCGGGAGGCTGGACACGCGCGCATTTTAAAATTTTAAAATGCGCGCGTGTCCAGCCTCCCGGCTTGTGATTGGTTGATCGCGGCGCAACCAATCACAAGCCGGGACGTCACGGGAGGCTGGACACGCGCCCATTTTAAAATGCGCGCGTGTCCAGCCTCCCGTGACGTCACGGCTTGTGATTGGTTGCGTCTCCCATGTGACTGCGACGCAACCAATCACAAAGCCGGGACGTAATTTTAAAATCCTTAAGGACCTGAAATTACGTCACGGCTTGCTGTGATTGGTTGCGTCGCCCATGTGACTGCGACGCAACCAATCACAACACCGGAACGTAATTTTAAAATCCTGAAGGACCTGAAATTACGTCACGGCTTGCTGTGATTGGTTGCGTCGCCCATGTGACTGCGACGCAACCAATCACAACGCCGGAACGTAATTTTAAAATCCTGAAGGACCTGAAATTACGTCACGGCTTGCTGTGATTGGTTGCGTCCCGGTCACATGGGCGGCACGCAACCAATCACAAGCCGGGACTCACGTAAAGGAAAGAAAAGCGCGAATTTTAAACAAAGAACGCTGCCGCTTCCCTCGGTAAGGTGCAGGCTGCGTCGGAGAGGTGAGTATAGCAATATTTTTTATTTTAATTCTCTCTTTTACACATTTTTACATTAATGTTGTTTCGATACCGATACCCGATATCACAAAAATATCGGATCTCGGTATCGGAATTCCAATACAGCAAGTATCGGCCGATACCCGATACTTGCAGTATCGGAATGCTCAACACTACCCCTAACCCTAATCCCAAAGCTAACCATAACCCTAATCAAAACCCTAAACCCAACACACCCCTAATCCTAATCTCAACCCTAACCTCAAAACCTAACCCTAATCCCAATACACCCCTATCCCTAATCCCAACCCTAGACTTAACCCTAATCCCAAACCTAACCATAATCCCAAATGTAACCCTAATGCCAACCCTAATCCAAACCCTAATCCCAACCCTAACCCTAACTTTAGCCCCAACCCTAACCCTAGCCCTAATCCTAGCTGTAACCCTAATCCTAGCTCTAACCCTAACCCTAGCCCTAACCCTAACCCAAGACCTATCCCTAGTAGGGTTGAGCGACTTTCATTTTTTTAAGATCGAGTAGGGTTTTGGGAAACCCGATTTTGTCCAGAGTCGAGTCGAGTGCAGTCGGCCGATTATCGCTAAAAGTCGGGGATCGACCGAAACACGAAACCCAATGCAAGTCAATGGGGAAGCATAGTCGGCAGTGAGTGGAGGCCAGGAAAACACCTACAGTGCCCATTTTAATGCCAAAAACATCCATTCTTGTTTCTGAAGCTTGCCAATCTTAATTAACTGTATAATAATAGTTGGGCATAGGGAATTGGGGGAAAGTTGTGGGGGGAGTAGGGCTGGCTCAAGTTTTTCGTGGGCCCAGGAAATGCGGACTACGTCACGGCGGTGTTGCAGGGAAAGGTAAGTATTTAAAAGTTGCAAGTGCTGTGATCCTGAGCAAGCAGGGGGGGGCCCACTCGTTCGCATTGCCACTGGCACAGGGCCCCTCAAAGTACGGCGGTGTGTTTGCATGGCGGGGGCGCCTCCCACCAGCAGCGACACTTTTGCGTACTCTGAGGGGCCCTGTGCCAGTGACGTCACCAACGAGTATGCCCCCCCACCTGATGAAGGTACCTGCACTTTCATCTGCACCTTCCTCTTTGTCCCTGTGTAAGGTGGTATAACATGCGGGAAGGGGAACCTTACTTTCAGCAGGGACAGATTCTGGCTGTGTAGAGTACAAGGGGAATGTAGTGGTCTAGGTCAATGTACCAGCAGACTCATTTAGCAGTGGCTGGGCAATGGGCAGGATGAGGAGGAAACAGATATAGGGCCAAAGAATAAAGTAGGCTACATGCAGTTCAAAATTGGTAACAGGACTAAACAGGCGGCATTGCTTTGTTCAGTGGAGTAGCAAACCCAAGAGCAGCAGACACTGTTTCAAGGGCCTAACCACACTAGTAGGCCAAATGCAGTTTAATATCTGATAGTATAGGGCGAAAGCCAGAATGTGGAAGCTCAGCTTTGTTCAGTTGAGGACAACACCAGGGAGGGGCAGACACCTTTAGTAGGCCGGAAAAGCCTATTGCATTTTTTAAAATGGTAATTTGGAGCAGAAGGTTGAAGCTCAGCTTTATTTAGTTGAGGACAACACCAGGGAGGGGCAGAAGCCGTTAGTAGGCCCTAACCACCATTTTTTTTTTTAAAACCACTTAATGAGAGCCGGAAGGTTGAAGCTCAGCTTTATTTAGTTGAGGACAACACCAGGCAGGGGCACACAGACAGACACCTTTAGTAGGCCGGAAAAGCCTATTGCATTTTTCAAAATGGTAATTTGGAGCAGAAGGTTGAAGCTCAGCTTTATTTAGTTGAGGGCAACACCAGGCAGGGGCACACAGACAGACACCTTTAGTAGGCCGGAAAAGCCTATTGCATTTTTCAAAATGGTAATTTGGAGCAGAAGGTTGAAGCTCAGCTTTATTTAGTTGAGGGCAACACCAGGCAGGGGCACACAGACAGACACCTTTAGTAGGCCGGAAAAGCCTATTGCATTTTTTAAAATGGTAATTTGGAGCAGAAGGTTGAAGCTCAGCTTTATTTAGTTGAGGACAACACCAGGCAGGGGCACACAGACAGACACCTTTAGAAGGCCGGAAAAGCCTATTGCATTTTTCAAAATGGTAATTTGGAGCAGAAGGTTGAAGCTCAGCTTTATTTAGTTGAGGGCAACACCAGGGAGGGGCAGAAGCCGTTAGTAGGCCCTAACCACCATTTTTTTTTTTAAAAACCACTTAATGAGAGCCGGAAGGTTGAAGCTCAGCTTTATTTAGTTGAGGACAACACCAGGCAGGGGCACACAGACAGACACCTTTAGTAGGCCGGAAAAGCCTATTGCATTTTTCAAAATGGTAATTTGGAGCAGAAGGTTGAAGCTCAGCTTTATTTAGTTGAGGGCAACACCAGGCAGGGGCACACAGACAGACACCTTTAGTAGGCCGGAAAAGCCTATTGCATTTTTCAAAATGGTAATTTGGAGCAGAAGGTTGAAGCTCAGCTTTATTTAGTTGAGGGCAACACCAGGGAGGGGCAGAAGCCGTTAGTAGGCCCTAACCAAAGTTGAAGGCCAAATGCAGTTTAATTTCTGATACTATAGGCCGAAAGCCAGAAGGTGGAAGCTCCGATTTAGACAGTGGAGGACAATTTGAATTAGGGACTGCAGACAGACTTAGTAGGCTGTCCCCTGTGGACCATGCATCCACCACATTAACCCATTGCGCCGTAATGGACACGTAATCTTCCGTGGCCATGCCTACAGGTCCATGCGTCTGTTGTCAGGTGCACCTTTGTACTCACAGATTGCCAGAGTGCATGGACAATGCGGTCTTCTACATGCTGGTGGAGGGTTGGGATGGCTTTTCTCGCAAAAGAAGTGTCGACTGGTTAGCTTGTAGCGTGGTACAGCGTAGTCCATCATGGCCTTATTAATAGTAAATAAAATATATAACTAGGCTCTATGAACTTTTAAATAGGTTCCAGGGGTACACGGGCAGCATTGGTGTGGTCAGTGGAGGAGTATTGCAAGTAGGGGCTGCAGACAGGCTATCAAAGGCCTAAAATAACAAACAGTAGGCAGTCATGGCAGTTTTACATCGGTTACATGGATACACAGGCAGGCACTCCAGGCAGCATTGTGGTCAGTGGAGGAGTATTTAAAGTAGGGACCGCAGACAGGCTATCAAAGGCCTAACATAACAAACAATAGGCTCATGGCAGTTTTACAGCGGTTACATGGATACACGGGCAGGCAACTTGGTGGTGGTGAGTGGAGGAGTATTTAAAGTAGGGACCGCAGACAGGCTATCAAAGGCCTAACATAACAAACAATAGGCTCATGGCAGTTTTACAGCGGTTACATGGATACACGGGCAGGCAACTTGGTGGTGGTGAGTGGAGGAGTATTTAAAGTAGGGACCGCAGACAGGCAATCAAAGGCCTAAAATAACAAACAATAGGCTCATGGCAGTTTTACAGCGGTTACATGGATACACGGACAGGCAGCTTGGTGGTGGTGAGTGGAGGAGTATTTAAAGTAGGGACCGCAGACAGGCTATCAAAGGCCTAACATAACAAACAATAGGCTCATGGCAGTTTTACAGCGGTTACATGGATACACGGGCAGGCAGCTTGGTGGTCAGTGGAGGAGTATTTAAAGTAGGGACCGCAGACAGGCTTCAAAGGCCTAACATAAGAAAATGGGCTGGCTGTAGGCACTTTATAATTGGTTCCAGGGGTACACGGGCAGCAGTGGTCTGGTCAGTGGAGGAGTATTTAAAGTAGGGACCGCAGACAGGCTATCAAAGGCCTAAAATAACAAACAATAGGCTTATGGCAGTTTTACAGCGGTTACATGGATACACGGGCAGGCAGCTTGGTGGTGAGTGGAGGAGTATTTAAAGTAGGGACCGCAGACAGGCTATCAAAGGCCTAACATAACAAACAATAGGCTCATGGCAGTTTTACAGCGGTTACATGGATACACGGGCAGGCAGCTTGGTGGTCAATGGAGGAGTATTTAAAGTAGGGACCGCAGACAGGCTATCAAAGGCCTAAAATAACAAACAATAGGCTCATGGCAGCTTTACAGCGGTTACATGGATACACAGGCAGCTTGGTGGTGAGTGGAGGAGTAGTGCAAGGAGTGTCTGTCCCAGTACTCCCAAAATATAAATAGATGTTAATGTCTCGCAAAACAACCACAACAAAAAAAAAGGTGGCATACTTAGGTACAGGGGTGGGCTCATCTACTGAGTTTCTGACATAGTAATTTGGCAGTAACTATTTAATGGTGCCAATATAGGACACAGACACAGACTACTTTAAGTTGCATCATAGATGTCTACAAATTTGTATTGTCAGTGCCAGACATTGAATGATGTCAGCGAATAGACTAAAGATTGGTGGAGCTGTGCGACATAATTTTGGACGTGGTAGAGCAC
Source organism: Ranitomeya variabilis (assembly GCF_051348905.1). NCBI lineage: Eukaryota > Metazoa > Chordata > Amphibia > Anura > Dendrobatidae > Ranitomeya > Ranitomeya variabilis. Next base: position 315,631,108 of record NC_135237.1, read on the forward strand.
ATTTTGAGCTGGGGTAGGGGGGAACTCTCTTGAGGCCGGCGGGACCGCCCCAGGGCCCCTCATGTTACAACTGTGTGTCTGACGTTGGGTGCGCACCACCACCGCCAGAGACACTACATTGTACTATGAGGGACCCAGTAGCAATGCCGTCAACCAAAAGCGAGCACACCCACCTCTTCAGACAAACAGCAGTCTCACGGGTGCTTGCGCCAAGTCGCGATACCACGGCCCCGTGTGGGGAGTTTTGCCATTTAGGGAGGTGTAAACATGTCGTATGCTGTACAATCAGCTGCAGCAAATTAGACATTAGAAAAGTAATTCACAGGCAAGAGCTTTTCATAGGAAAGCTAGGTGTCGGCCGGGCAAGGTGGGGCAAAAGATTTCGAAATCCAGTTGTGGTTCATTTTAATGAATGTTAGATCGTCAACATTTTGGGTAGCCAGACGAGTCCTTTTTTCGGTTAATATTGAACCTGCAGCACTGAATACTCTTTCTGATAGGACACTTGCTGCCGGGCAAGCAAGCTCCTGCAATGCATATTCTGCCAATTCTGGCCAGGTGTCTAATTTGGAGGCCCAGTAATCAAATGGGAATGACGGTTGAGGGAGAACATCGATAAGGGATGAAAAATAGTTAGTAACCATACTGGACAAATGTTGTCTCCTGTCACTTTCAATTGATGCAGCAGTACCTGTCCTGTCTGCGGTCATAGCAAAATCACTCCACAACCTGGTCAGAAAACCCCTCTGTCCAACGCCACTTCTGATGTGTGCACCCCTAACACTCCTAGTCTGCTGCCCCCTGGAGCTCGTGTGAGAACGATCACGTGCGCTGTGTGCTGGGAATGCCTGAAGCAAACGGTCAACAAGAGTTGATTGTTTGGTTGCTAATATTAGTTCCAAGTTCTCATGTGGCATAATATTTTGCAATTTGCCTTTATAGCGTGGATCAAGGAGGCAGGCCAACCAGTAATCGTCATCGTTCATCATTTTCGTAATGCGTGTGTCCCTTTTTAGGATACGTAAGGCATAATCCGCCATGTGGGCCAAAGTTCCAGTTGTCAAATCTCCGGTTGTGATTGGTTGAGGGGCAGTTGCAGGCAAATCTACGTCACTTGTGTCCCTCAAAAAACCAGAACCCGGCCGTGACACGCAACCAATTTCCTGTGCCCCCGGGAAAGGTTCGGCATTAAAAATATACTCATCCCCATCATCCTCCTCGTCCTCCACCTCCTCTTCGCCCGCTACCTCGTCCTGTACACTGCCCTGACCAGACAATGGCTGACTGTCATCAAGGCTTTCCTCTTCCTATGGTGCAGACGCCTGCTCCTTTATGTGCGTCAAACTTTGCATCAGCAGACGCATTAGGGGGATGCTCATGCTTATTACGGCGTTGTCTGCACTAACCAGCCGTGTGCATTCCTCAAAACACTGAAGGACTTGACACATGTCTTGTATCTTAGACCACTGCACACCTGACAACTCCATGTCTGCCATCCTACTGCCTGCCCGTGTATCCTCCCACAAATAAATAACAGCACGCCTCTGTTCGCACAGTCTCTGAAGCATGTGCAGTGTTGAGTTCCACCTTGTTGCAACGTCTATGATTAGGCGATGCTGGGGAAGGTTCAAAGACCGCTGATAGGTCTGCATACGGCTGGCGTGTACAGGCGAACGTCGGATATGTGAGCAAAGTGCACGCACTTTGAGGAGCAGGTCGGAGAACCCAGGATAAGTTTTCAATAAGCACTGCACCACCAGGTTTAAGGTGTGAGCCAGGCAAGGAATGTGTTTCAGTTGGGAAAGGGAGATGGCAGCCATGAAATTCCTTCCGTTATCACTCACTACCTTGCCTGCCTCAAGATCTACTGTGCCCAGCCACGACTGTGTTTCTTGTTGCAAGAACTCGGACAGAACTTCCGCGGTGTGTCTGTTGTCGCCCAAGCACTTCATAGCCAATACAGCCTGCTGACGCTTGGCAGTAGCTGGCCCATAATGGGACAACTGGTGTGCAACAGTGTCATCTGCCGATGGAGTGGTTGGCAGACTGCGTTCTGTGGAAGAGCTGTAGCTTCTGCAGGAGGACGAGGAGGAGGAGGGGGTGCGAACGCCTACAGCCAACTGTTTCCTAGACCGTGGGCTAGGCACAACTGTCCCTAAATTGATGTCGCCTGTGGACCCTGCATCCACCACATTCACCCAGTGTGCCGTGATGGACACATAACGTCCCTGGCCATGCCTACTGGTCCATGCATCTGTAGTCAGGTGCACCTTTGTACTCACAGATTGCCTGAGTGCATGGACGATGCGCTGTTTAACATGCTGGTGCAGGGCTGGGATGGCTTTTCTGGAAAAAAAGTGTCGACTGGGTAGCTCGTATCGTGGTTCAGCGTACTCCATCAGGGCTTTGAAAGCTTCGCTTTCAACTAACCGGTAGGGCATCATCTCTAACGAGATTAGTCTAGCTATGTGGGCGTTAAAACCCTGTGTACGCGGATGCGAGGATAAGTACTTCCTTTTTCTAACCAGAGTCTCATGTAGGGTGAGCTGGACTGGAGAGCTGGAGATCGTGGAACTTTCGGGTGTGCCGGTGTACATGGCAGACTGAGAGACGGTTGGAGACGGTATTGTTTCCGCCGGTGCCCTAGATGCAATATTTCCTCCTAGAAAACTGGTGATTCCCTGACCCTGACTGCTTTTGGCTGGCAAAGAAACCTGCACAGATACTGCCGGTGGTGCGGAAAATGGTGGCCTTACAGTGACGGAAGGGATGTTGCGTTGCTGACTAGCTTCATTGGCCGAGGGTGCTACAACCTTGAGGGACGTTTGGTAGTTAGTCCAGGCTTGAAAATGCATGGTGGTTAAGTGTCTATGCATGCAACTAGTATTTAGACTTTTCAGATTCTGACCTCTGCTTAAGCTAGTTGAACATTTTTGACAGATGACTTTGCGCTGATCAGTTGGATGTTGTTTAAAAAAATGCCAGACTGCACTCTTCCTAGACTCGGATCCCTTTTCAGGGATTGCAGACTGAGCTTTAACCGGATGGCAACGCTGTGCTCCAACAGGTTTTGGCTTTGACACGCGTTTTGGGCCAGATACGGGCCCGGCAGATGGAACCTGTTGCGATGTTGATGCCTGCTGCGGCCCCTCCTCCACCTCCGCTTCTGAACTACTGCCGCCTGCACCCTGTTCCCCCAATGGCTGCCAATCGGGGTCAATAACTGGGTCATCTATTACCTCCTCTTCGAGCTCGTGTGCAACTTCGTCTGTGTCACTGTGTCGGTCGGTGGTATAGCGTTCGTGGCGGGGCAACATAGTCTCATCAGGGTCTGATTGTGGATCTGTACCCTGAGAGGGCAATGTGGTGGTCTGAGTCAAAGGAGCAGCATAGTACTCTGGCTGTGGCTGTGCATCAGTGCACTCCATGTCAGAATATACTTGTAATGGGCATGGCCTGTTAAATGTTTCACTTTCTAAGCCAGGGACGGTATGTGTAAAGAGCTCCATGGAGTGACCCGTTGTGTCGCCTGCTGCATCCTTCTCTCTTGTTGTAGTTTTTGCTGAGGAGGACAAGGAAGCGACTTGTCCCTGACCGTGAACATCCACAAGCGACGCGCTGCTTTTACATTTACCAGTTTCGGAAGAGGAGGCAAAAGAGCTAGAGGCTGAGTCTGCAATGTAAGCCAAAACTTGCTGTTGCTGCTCCGCCTTTAAAAGCGGTTTTCCTACTCCCAGAAAAGAGAGCGTTCGAGGCCTTGTGTAGCCTGACGACGAAACTGGCTCCACAGCTCCAGACTTAGGTGGAATATTTTTATCCCCACGACCACCTGATGCTCCACTACCACTACCATCATTACCAGCTGACAATGAACGCCCACGACGACCTCTTGCACCAGACTTCCTCATTGTTTTAAAATCTTAACCAAAGTAACTTTATTTGTTGCTGTCAAACAACTTACACGGTGAGCTATAACTTCAGTATGATTTCAATATCCCTTAACAGGTTGGTGAGACCACAAGGAAAATCAGGCACAGTGTTACACACTCTGTTTTCTGTGGCACAAAATCACAGAGATGACACACACGCAGGACTGTCACTCAAGCACTAATGTCAATATTAATCTCCCACCTAATTTATGTATTTTTTTTTTTCAGGGAGACTTTAGAAACCAAATAATAAGAAAAAAAAAAAATAAATAAATAGGCTTTCTATAGCCCACTGAATGAGAGATAGCACACACAGCAGTGGCACACAAGCCCTGACTGAGGTCAATATTTTTCTCCCACTGATTGATGTAGTGTTTTTGTGTTGAGGTAGAATTTAGAACACAAATCACGGAAAAAATAAATAGGCTTTCTATGGCCCACTGAATGAAAGGGAGAGAGGTGGCACACCCAGGAGTCAAGACTGGCACACAAGCTGAAAGGGCAATATTACTCTCCCACTGTTTTTTGTATGTTTTTTTTTTTTTTCAGGGAGACTTTAGAAACCAAATAATATTAAAAAAACCAAAAAAAAATAGCCTTTCTATGGCCCACTGAATGAGAGAGAGAGGTGGCACACCCAGGAGTCAAGACTGGCACACAAGCTGAAAGGGTAATATTACTCTCCCACTGTTTTTTTATGTATTTTTTGTTTTTTAAGGGAGACTTTAGAAACCCAATAATATTTAAAAAAATAAATAAATAGGCTTTCTATGGCCCACTGAATGAGAGGGAGAGAGGTGGCACACCCAGGAGTCAAGACTGGCACACAAGCTGAAAGGGCAATATTACTCTCCCACTGTTTTTTTATGTTTTTTTTTTTTCAGGGAGACTTTAGAAACCAAATAATATTAAAAAAACCAAAAAAATAAATAGCCTTTCTATGGCCCACTGAATGAGAGAGAGAGGTGGCACACCCAGGAGTCAAGACTGGCACACAAGCTGAAAGGGCAATATTACTCTACCACTGTTTTTTTATGTATTTTTTGTTTTTTAAGGGAGACTTTAGAAACCCAATAATATTTAAAAAAAAAAATAAATAGGCTTTCTATGGCCCACTGAATGAAAGGGAGAGAGGTGGCACACCCAGGAGTCAAGACTGGCACACAAGCTGAAAGGGCAATATTACTCTCCCACTGTTTTTTTATGTATTTTTTGTTTTTTAAGGGAGACTTTAGAAACCCAATAATATTTAAAAAAAAAAAAAAGGCTTTCTATGGCCCACTGAATGAGAGAGAGAGGTGGCACACCCAGGAGTCAAGACTGGCACACAAGCTGAAAGGGCAATATTACTCTCCCACTGTTTTTTTATGTTTTTTTTTTTTTCAGGGAGACTTTAGAAACCAAATAATATTAAAAAAAACCAAAAAAATAAATAGCCTTTCTATGGCCCACTGAATGAGAGGGAGAGAGGTGGCACACCCAGGAGTCAAGACTGGCACACAAGCTGAAAGGGCAATATTACTCTCCCACTGTTTTTTGTATGTTTTTTTTTTTTTTTTCAGGGAGACTTTAGAATCCAAATAATATTAAAAAAACCAAAAAAATAAATAGCCTTTCTATGGCCCACTGAATGAGAGAGAGAGGTGGCACACCCAGGAGTCAAGACTGGCACACAAGCTGAAAGGGCAATATTACTCTCCCACTGTTTTTTTATGTATTTTTTGTTTTTTAAGGGAGACTTTAGAAACCCAATAATATTTTAAAAAATAAATAAATAGGCTTTCTATGGCCCACTGAATGAAAGGGAGAGAGGTGGCACACCCAGGAGTCAAGACTGGCACACAAGCTGAAAGGGCAATATTACTCTCCCACTGTTTTTTGTATGTTTTTTTTTTTTTTTCAGGGAGACTTTAGAAACCAAATAATATTAAAAAAACAAAAAAAAAAAATAGCCTTTCTATGGCCCACTGAATGAGAGAGAGAGGTGGCACACCCAGGAGTCAAGACTGGCACACAAGCTGAAAGGGCAATATTACTCTCCCACTGTTTTTTTATGTATTTTTTGTTTTTTAAGGGAGACTTTAGAAACCCAATAATATTTAAAAAAAAAATAAATAGGCTTTCTATGGCCCACTGAATGAGAGGGAGAGAGGTGGCACACCCAGGAGTCAAGACTGGCACACAAGCTGAAAGGGCAATATTACTCTCCCACTGTTTTTTTAGGTTTTTTTTTTTTTTCAGGGAGACTTTAGAAACCAAATAATATTAAAAAAAAAAATAAAAAAATAGGCTTGCTATAGCCCACTGAATGAGAGATAGCACACACAGCAGTGGCACACAAGCCCTGACTGAGGTCAATATTTTTCTCCCACTGATTGATGTAGTGTTTTTGTGTTGAGGTAGATTTTAGAACACAAATCACGGAAAAAATAAATAGGCTTTCTATGGCCCACTCAGTGAGAGATGGCACACACAGGGATGGCACTGTAGCAGAAATGCCAATCTTAATCTCCCACAAAAAAAAAAAAAAAAAAAAAAAAAAAACTGTCCTACAATTACTATCTCCCTGCAGTAATGTAAGCCAGGTATGGCAGGCAGCAATAGGAGTGGACTGATGCACAAATTAAATAAAAAGTGTGGACAAACAAAAAAGATAGCTGTGCAGAAAGGAAGGAACAAGAGGATATGTGCTTTGAAAAAAGCAGTTGGTTTCCACAGTGGCGTACACACAGCAATACAGCTATCATGGAGCCTTCTAGGGCAGCCCAATGAGCTACAGCGCTGAGGGGAAAAAAAAAAAAAATAGCTTCCACAGTCCCTGCACACCGAAGGTGGTGTTGGACAGTGGAAATCGCTGCAGCACAAGCGGTTTGGTGGTTAGTGGACCCTGCCTAACGCTCTCCCTGCTTCTGACGAAGCGGCAGCAACCTGTCCCTAAGCTCAGATCAGCAGCAGTGAGATGGCGGTCGGCGGGAACGCCCCTTTATAGCCCCTGTGACGCCGCAGACAGCAAGCCAATCACTGCAATGCCCTTCTCTAAGATGGTGGGGACCAGGATCTATGTCATCACGCTGCCCACACTCTGCGTTCACCTTCATTGGCTGAGAAATGGCGCTTTTCGCGTCATTGAAACGCGACTTTCGCGCGAAAGTCGCGTACCGCATGGCCGACAAGCACAGGGGTCGGATCGGGTTTCATGAGACGCCGACTTAGCCAAAAGTCGGCGACTTTTGAAAATGATCGACCCGTTTCGCTCAACCCTAATCCCTAGCCCTAACCCTAAGGCTATGTGCACACGTTGCGGATTTTGCTGCAGATCCACAGAGTTTCCGCAGCTGCGGGTCCACAGCAGTTTCCCATGAGTTTACAGTACAATGTAAACCTATGGGAAACATAAAACACTGTGCCCATGCTGCGGAAAAAACCACGCGGAAACGCAGCGGTTTACATTCCGCAGCATGTCAATTCTTTCTGCGGATTCCGCAGCGGTTTTGCACCTGCTCCATAATAGAAAACCGCAGGTGTAAAACCACAGGGGAATCCGCACAAAAACCGCGGTAAATCCGCGATAAATCTGCAGGAAAAACGCAGCGTTTTGGCTCTGTGGATTTATCAAATCCACTGCGGAAAAATCCACAGAGAACCATTCTACGTGTGCACATATCCTAACCCTAACCCTACCCCTAACCCTACCCCTAACCCTAACCCTACCCCTAATTGGAAAATAGAAATTCATACATTTTTTTAATTTTATTATTTTTTCCTTACTAAGGGGGTGATAAAGGGGGGGTTATTTACTATTTTTTTTATTTTGATCACTGTGATAGGATCTCACAGTGACCAAAATAAAACAAGTGGAAGAATCTTCCTCTGCCGGCCGCACTGCGCATGTGCCCGCCATTTTCTTACCGGAGCAAGAAGCCGGCGGCCAGCAGAAGAAGCAGGAGGACCCAGGGACACCGGTAAGTATAACAGGGTCCCCAAATCCCCCTATTTCTCTGTCCTCTGATGTGCGATCACATCAGAGGACAGAGAATGACATCGCTTTTTTTTTTGCGGTCGTCGATAAACAGTTAATTACCGGCGATCGCAAATCAGGGGTCGGTAAAAACCGAACCCGATCATGTTCTTTGGGGTCTCGGCTACCCCTGGCAGCCGAGACCCCAAAGATCTTCCGGGTGCCGGGCGGCGGGCGCACTGCGCATACGCCGGCCATTTTTTCCCCAGAAAAAGATGGCGGCGCCCATCGGGAGCCACGAGGAGCACCGGGGGAGATAGGTGAGTATTGGGGGGCTATTGGGGGTGATCTGGGACCCCATTTCTCTGTCCTCCGATGTGCGATCATTGTTTTTTTTTTGTTGCGGTTAATTACAGGCAATCGCAACTCGGGGGTCGGTAAAACCCCCCCGAATCATGTTCTCTGGGGTCTCGGCTACCCTCAGCAACCGAGACCCCAGAGAAAATCCGACTCTGGGGGGCGCTATTCACTTTTTCCACAGCGCCGTTAATTAACGGCGCTGTGGTTTAAGTACCCTTAGCGGCCACCGTTAAAAGGCGTATCGGCGGTCGTTAAGGGGTTAAAATTGAAAAAAAATCGAAATTTCAATAGTTGAATATGAATGTTTATATACTTTGCATAGTTTATGAAATTTATAATAAATAAGTATTTAAATACGAACAAACACTAAATTATCAAGAATCTTCTACATTACGTTTAATATTTCAGAAAGTAAAATCTTTGTTTCCATTCCTTCTCTTTTTTCAGGAAATGTTAAAAGCATTTAACTTTCTATGCAGTTTTAAATTGCTCAGTCTGCCTTGCAGTCACGCTGTACTAAATTGTCCCTAGTGGTATACTTGATTAGTTGGCATGGGGAACAATGCAATTGACATAGTAGTAGTTGGTTCAACTTACAGTAACCTAAAAGGAACGTAACTTACTTTTGTGCAAAAGCTTTATAGGAAAAAGGTTGTTAAATAAGTGTGTAATATGAAAATTAGAAAAATGCAAGTGTTAAAAAGTCAGCAGTTCAAATATTTTCATTTTGTTTTCATTATGTTAAGTGGGTGTTATGTTTCATCGTATTAAATAAACCTATAGAGATTACGAAGAAGCAATAGGATCCAAAGTATAAAATGTAACAAAATGTATTTAATGATATGAAATCCATCAATTCAAAAAACAATAGAACTCCTATTGTCAATAAAATCAATACATAGTAAATAACAAAAGACAGAGATACTGAAACAAAAATACTATATACCCTATAGCACATTCATATGTTATGGCAAATGTTCTGTAAATAGATATTAAGAGTAATATGTAACAATAACAGCTGGTTAGATAAGTATATCACTGAATATTAGTATGTTGGCCAGCCATATATGAATATAATCACACAGGACACCCTGTGAGAATGCAACTGAGCTAATTTTAACCTTAATGACAAGGCCAAATTTTTTAAATCTAACCAGTGTCACTTTGTGAAGTTATATCTCTGTAATGCTTCAATGTATTCCAATGATTCTGGGAAAGTTTTTTCATAACATATTGTACTTTATAAAAAGATATTTCTACTGAATATTCCGTGTAACAAAAGAATCTTTATTTACAGCTGATATATGACATGGACAAGTCAAAATTTCCGACGTTTTGGCTCTCAGGTCTTTATCAAGTATGTCTGTCACAAGATGAATCGGCGTGCATGACTTGTTTGCAGCCAGGAGCAGGATATTCCCAAGAAATATATATTTTTTAAATGAGTGCCGGAGTTGTTTTCTACTACTGTGTATTGTTTTTCCTTCAGGGCACCTACACTCATTGAATTGAGTGCAAAAGCTTTTGACTATGTTTCACTTTATGTTAATGGTAAATTTAAGTTGATATAGAATCATAGAATGGAAGAGTTGGAAGGGACCTCCTGGGTCATGTGGTCCAACCCCCTGCTCAAAACAGGATTCACCAAATCATCCCAGACAGATGTCTGTCCAGCCTCTGCTTGAAGACTTCCATGGAAGGAGAACTCATCACCACTCGTGGCAGACTGTTCCACTCATTGATCACCCTCACTGTCAAAAAGTTTTTTCTAATATCTAATCTGTGTCTCCTCCCATTCAATTTCATGCCATTGCTTCTAGTCTTTCCTTGTGCAAATGAGAATAAAGATGATCCTTCTACAATGTGACAACCATTGAGATATTTGTAGACAGCTATTAGGTCTCCTCTCAGTCTTCTTTTTTGCAAGCTAAACATTCCCAAATCCTGTAACCGTTTCTCATAGGACATGGTTTTCAGACCGGTTACTATTCTGGTTGCTCTTCTCTGAATTTGCTTGAGTTTGTTGATGTCTTTTTTAAAATGTGGTGCCCAAAACTTGACACAGTATTCCAGATGAGGTCTGACCAAAGAGGAGTAGAGGCAATAATGACTTTGCATGATCTAGACTGTATGCTTCTGTTAATACATCCCAGAATTGGGTTTGCCTTTTTTGCTGCTGCATCACATTGCTAACTCATGTTCAGTTTATGATCTATTAGTATACCCAAGTCTTTTTCACATGTGATGTTGTTTAGCCCTATTCTTCCCATTCTGTATATGCTTTTTTAATTTTTATTGCTGTAGTACTTTGCATTTTTCCCTGTGTGATGCAGTGACCCATGCAGTAGCTAGGGGCACTGTGTGTGCTCCTCATGATACGCATGGAGGCATAACTGTAATGGTGATAATGAGATAGTGACTGGCATTATTGTAAATGGCCGGTATGTGTCGCAGAGGGAGTCTGCGCTGTAAGCCAGTAATGTTGTTGTTTTGGGACCTGTATTCCCACAAGTATTTGTATAGTTGGAAAGAGAAGCTTGCAAGTTTAGTTGGAGAGTGTTGTGAATTCCGTTCTCGAACTCCCTCCTGTGGTCATGAATGATACTTCGGCGAGTTCTGTCCGTGGACTCCCTCTGGTGGCTGTGAGTGGAACTGCTGGTTCTGAGGTTGCTTCCTCAGCTGCCCTCGTTTGCGGCTAGGCTGGCTTCTCTATTTAACTCCACTCAGATCGTTACTCCATGCCAGCTGTCAATGTATCAGTACTGGTTCAGATCTCTCTCGGATCTTTCTGATGACCTGTCTACTCCAGCAGAAGCTAAGTCCCTGCTAGTTCATTTGTTGTTCATTGTGTACTGAATATATTTCTTAGTACTTGCTAAGTTCTAGTCCAGCTTGCTAACATGATATTGCCTTGCTAGCTGGAAGCTCTGGGTTGCAGAGTGGCACCTCCGCACCGTGAGTCGGTGCGGGGGTCTTTTTGCTCACTCTGCGTGGCTTTTTGTAGTTTTTTGTGCTGACCGCATAGATCCCTTTCCTATCCTCAGTCTATCTAGTAAGTCTGGCCTCCTTTGCTGAAACCTGTTTCATCCCTGTGTTTGTGACTTTCCTCTTAACTCACAGTTAATATATGTGGGGGGCTGCCTTTACCTTTGGGGAATTTCTCTGAGGCAAGGTTAGGCTTATTTTTCTATCTTTAGGTTTAGTTAGCTCTTAGGCTGTGAAGAGGCGTCTAGGGAGAGTTAGGTACGCTCCACAGCTATTTCTAGTGTGTGTGTTATAGGATTAGGATTTGCGGTCAGCAGAGTTCCCACTTCCCAGAGCTTGTCCTGTCTTTTAGTTTAACCATCAGGTCATTCCAGGTGCACCTAACCACCAGGTCCATAACAGGAGAGCTGGGTGGGTCTGACTAACCACACACATCTCCCACCTATGGGAGTGGTTACAGGTACATAATGTGACCATGGTGTGGTCACATGGTCTCTTAAGTAGAGAGTGTATGGACCTAAATGGTCTGTGCGTAAGATACTGGAAGGTCTATGTGTTGGGAGATCCTGGGAGTAGTATCGGATCCCTGAAGAACACATGGTGAGGCCTTGAATCTGAAGGCCTGTGTCTGAAGATCCTGGGAGTTGGACTTCCTGAATAGAATATAATGTGTTGGAAGATCCTGGGGGTAGGACTTTCTGAATAGCGCATGGAGTGGCCATGTATGCAAATTCTGCAATGGCACTGCATTGGGGGAGCTACAGACTGTCTGAGGATCTGGACTGTCAGGTGGCCTGGTGAGCAAGGCATTGTCTGGGACGATGATTCCAGTTTGGCAACTTCCCTGGGAGAGAGAGAACTGACAAGGAGTCAGCGGGTGGAGCAAGAGCTCTCACAAGGTACCTCTACAAACTGTTGGTGCTTATTGTGTTCCATAAACTAATAAACTGTGCAGCATGCGGTCATCCATGGCAACTGGACAAAGTAAGGTCCAGCATATTTAGTGTCTGCGAGTTAAAGCCATTCACTGTGAAGTGCTGTGGAGTATGTGTTAAACCTGTGATATATAACATGGCCTCAAGTGGTTTATGATTAGTGTTGAGCATTCCGATACCGCAAGTATCGGGTATCGGCCGATACTTGCGGTATCGGAATTCCGATACCGGGATTCCGATACTTGCCGCGTATCGGATACCGGAATCGGAAGTTCACAGATTCAAACTGCACAAATTCATCCAATGAGAATGATTCCAAGTGTGGGCACATCCTGTTCAGCATGGAGGGCATGAAACTACTGGCATGGCTGTGATTGGCTGCTGAAATGATGTCATGATGCAGTTTAACCCCTTCACCCCCAAGGGTGGTTTGCACGTTAATGACCGGGCCAATTTTTACAATTCTGACCACTGTCCCTTTATGAGGCTATAACTCTGGAACGCTTTGACGGATCTTGGCGATTCTGACACTGTTTTCTCGTGACATATTGTACTTCATGTTTGTGGTAAAATTTATTCGATATAACTTGCGTTTATTTGTGAAAAAAATGGAAATTTGGCAAAAATTTTGAAAATTTCGCAATTTTCCAACTTTGAATTTATATGCCCTTAAATCACAGACATATGTCACGCAAAATACTTAATAAGTAACATTTCCCACATGTCTACTTTACATCAGTACAATTTTGGAACCAAAATTTTTTTTTGTGACGGAGTTATAAGGGTTAAAATTTGACCAGCAATTTCTCATTTTTACAACACCATTTTTTTTTAGGGACCACATCTCATTTGAAGTCATTTTGAGGGGTCTATATGATAGAAAATACCCAAGTGTGACACCATTCTAAAAACTGCACCCCTCAAGGTGCTCAAAACCACATTCAAGAAGTTTATTAACCCTTCAGGTGTTTCACAGGAATTTTTGGAATGTTTAAATAAAAATGAACTTTTAACTTTTTTTCACACAAAATTTATTTCAGCTCCAATTTGTTTTATTTTACCAAGGGTAACAGGAGAAAATGGACCCCCAAAGTTGTTGTACAATTTGTCCTGAGTACGCTGATACCCCATATGTCGGGGTAAACCACTGTTTGGGCGCATGGCAGAGCTCGGAAGGGAAGGAGCGCCATTTTACTTTTCAATGCAAAATTGACTGGAATTGAGATGGGACGCCATGTTGCGTTTGGAGAGCCCCTGATGTGCCTAAACACTGAAACCCCCTACAAGTGACACCATTTTGGAAAGTAGACCCCCTAAGGAACTTATCTTGATGTGTGGTGAGCACTTTGACCCACCAAGTGCTTCACAGAAGTTTATAATGCAGAGCCGTAAAAATAAAAAATCATATTTTTTCACAAAAATGATCTTTTCGCCCCCAATTTTTTATTTTCCCAAGGGTAAGAGAAGAAATTGGACCCCAAAAAATGTTGTGCAATTTGTCCTGAGTACGCTGATACCCCATATGTGGGTGTAAACCATTGTTTGGGCGCATGGCAGAGCTTGGAATGGAAGGAGCGCCATTTGACTTTTCAATGCAAAATTGACTGGAATTGAGATGGGACGCCATGTTGCGTTTGGAGAGCCCCTGATGTGCCTAAACATTGAAACCCCCTACAAGTGACACCATTTTGGAAAGTAGACCCCCTAAGGAACTTATCTAGATGTGTGGTGAGCACTTTGACCCACCAAGTGCTTCACAGAAGTTTATAATGCAGAGCCGTAAAAATAAAAAATCATATTTTTTCACAAAAATGATCTTTTCACCCCCAATTTTTTATTTTCCCAAGGGTAAGAGAAGAAATTGGACCCAAAAAAATGTTGTGCAATTTGTCCTGAGTACGCTGATACCCCATATGTGGGTGTAAACCATTGTTTGGGCGCATGGCAGAGCTTGGAAGGGAAGGAGCGCCATTTGACTTTTCAATGCAAAATTGACTGGAATTGAGATGGGACGCCATGTTGCGTTTGGAGAGCCCCTGATATGCCTAAACATTGAAACTCCCTACAAGTGACACCATTTTGGAAAGTAGACCCCCTAAGGAACTTATCTAGATGTGTGGTGAGCACTTTGACCCACCAAGTGCTTCACAGAAGTTTATAATGCAGAGCCGTAAAAATAAAAAATCATATTTTTTCACAAAAATGATCTTTTTGCCCCCAATTTTTTATTTTCCCAAGGGTAAGAGAAGAAATTGGACCCCAAAAAATGTTGTGCAATTTGTCCTGAGTATGCTGATACCCCATATGTGGGTGTAAACCATTGTTTGGGCGCATGGCAGAGCTTGGAAGGGAAGGAGCGCCATTTGACTTTTCAATGCAAAATTGACTGGAATTGAGATGGGACGCCATGTTGCGTTTGGAGAGCCCCTGATGTGCCTAAACATTGAAACCCCCCACAAGTGACACCATTTTGGAAAGTAGGCCCCCTAAGGAACTTATCTAGATGTGTTTTGAGAGCTTTGAACCCCCAAGTGTTTCACTACAGATTATAACGCAGAGCCGTGAAAATATATATATTTTTTTTTCTCAAAAATGATATTTTAGCCCCCAGCTTTGTATTTTTACAACGGTAACAGAATAAATTGGACCCCAAAATTTGTTTTCCAATTTGTCCTGAGTACGCTGATACCCCATATGTGGGGGGGAACCACTGTTTGGGTGCATGACAGAGCTCGGAAGGGAAGGAGCGCCATTTGGAATGCAGACTTAAATGGATTGGTCAGCAGCCGTCACGTTGCATTTGCAGAGCCCCTGATGTACCCAAACAGTACAAACCCCCCACAAGTGACCCCATATTGGAAACTAGACCTCCCAAGGAACTTATCTAGATGTGTTTTGAGAACTTTGAACCCCCAAGTGTTTCACTAAAGTTTATAGCGCAAAGCCGTGAAAATAAAAATTCTTTTTTTTTTCACAAAAATGATTTTTTAGCCCCCAGTTTTGTATTTTCACAAGGGTAACAGGATAAATTAGACCCCAAAAGTTGTTGTCCAATTTGTCCTGAGTACGCTGATACCCCATATGTGGGGGGGAACCACTGTTTGGGTGCATGACAGAGCTCGGAAGGGAAGGAGCGCCATTTGGAATGCAGCCTTAAATGGATTGGTCTGCAGGCGTCACGTTGCATTTGCAGAGCCCCTGATGTACCCAAACAGTACAAACCCCCCACAAGTGACCCCATATTGGAAACTAGACCTCCCAAGGTACTTATCTAGATGTGTTGTGAGAACTTTGAACCCCCAAGTGTTTCACTACAGTTTATAATGCAGAGCCGTGAAAATAAAACATCTTTTTTTTCCCACAAAAATGATTTTTAGCCCCCCAAATTTTTATTTTCCTAAGGATAACAAGAGAACTTGGACCCCAGAAGTTGTTGATCAATTTGTCCCGAGTACGCTGATAACACATATGTTGGGGTAAACCCCTTTTTGGGCACACGGGAGAGCTCGGAAGGGAAGGAGCACTGTTTTACTTTTTCAACGCAGAATTGGCTGGAATTGAGATTGGACGCCATGTCACGCTTGGAGAGCCCCTGATGTGCCTGGACAGTGGAAACTCCCCAATTCTACCTGAAACCCTAACCCAAACACACCCCTAACCCTAATCCCAACGGTAACCCTAACCACACCCCTAGCCCTGACACACCCATAATTCTAATCCCAACCCTAATCCAAACCGTAAATGTAATCCAAACCCTAACTTTAGCCCCAACCATAACTTTAGCCCCAACCCTAACCCTAACTTTACCTCAAACCCTAGCCCTAACCCTAACCCTACCCCTACCGCTAACCCTAAACGTGACTGAAATACGTGGCATTTAAATACGTGGCACTGAAATACGTGACACTGAAATACGTGGCACTGAAATACGTGGCACTGAAATACGTGATACGTGGCACTGAAATACGTGGCACTGAAATACGTGGCACTGAAACACGTGGCACTGAAATACGTGGCACTGAAATACGTGGCACTGAAATACGTGGCACTGAAATACGTGATATGTGGCACTTAAATACGTGGCACTGAAACACGTGGCACTGAAATACGTGATACGTGGCACTGAAATACGTGGCACTGAAATACGTGCAACTGAAATATGTGCAATTGAAATACGTGCAACTGAAATACATGCAACTGAAATACGTGGCACTTAAATACGTGGCACTTAAATATGTGGCACTGAAATACGTGATACGTGGCACTGAAATACGTGATACGTGGCACTGAAATACGTGGCACTGAAATATGTGGCACTGAAATACGTGGCACTGAAATACGTGGCACTGAAATACGTGCAACTGAAATACGTGCAACTGAAATACGTGGTACTTAAATACGTGGCACTAAAATATGTGGCACTGAAATACGTGATACGTGGCACTTAAATACGTGGCACTGAAACATGTGGCACTGAAATACGTGATACATGGCACTGAAATACGTGGCACTGAAATACGTGGCACTGAAATACTTGGCACTATGACTGTCAGAAAATGTTCATTAAACGGTTAGGGGTGAGGTTAGGGGTAGAGTTAGGGTTAGGGTTTGGATCTCTTTATCACCTTGATGGTGGTGGGTGGCTTTTCAGTGTGTTTTCTGTATTTTTTCAATAAAAACGCATGCGTTTTTAACGCAAACGCATGTGCTTAAAAACGCAAGAAAATACTGCAGGTTGTATTTCTGAAAATGAACGCATGCAGAAAAAAAATGCATGTGTTTGAAAACGCGACCAAACCCGTACAAAAAAACGCATGCGCTTTCAATGTTAAATATAGGGAAAAAACGCATGCGTTTTTTTGTGCAAAAAACGCTGCAGACAAAAACGCAAGTGTGAAACCAGCGACGCTTTTTATAGCAAAAAAGTTTTTGCATCTCCACATTTTGAGACCTAGAATTTTTCCACATTTTGGTCTACAGAGTCATGTGAGGTCTTGTTTTTTGCGGGACGAGTTGACGTTTTTATTGGTAACATTTTCGGACACGTGACCGTTTTTGATCACTTTTTATTCTGATTTTTGTGAGGCAGAATGACCAAAAACCTGCTATTCATGAATTTCTTTTGGGAGAGGCGTTTATACCGTTCCGCGTTTGGTAAAATTGATAAAGCAGTTTTATTCGACGGGTCAGTACGATTACAGCGATATCTCATTTATATCATTTTTTTATGTTTTGGCGCTTTTATACGATAAAAACTATTTTATAGAAAAAATAATTATTTTGGTATCGCTTTATTCTCAGGACTATAACTTTTTTATTTTTTTGCTGATGATGCTGTGTGGCAGCTTGTTTTTTGCGGGACAAGATGACGTTTTCAGCGGTACCATGGATATTTATATCAGTCTTTTTGATCGCGTGTTATTCCACTTTTTGTTCGGCGGTATGGTAATAAAGCGTTGTTTTTTGCCTCGTTTTTTTTTTTTTTTCTTACGGTGTTTACTGAAGGGGTTAACTAGTGGGACAGTTTTATAGGTTGGGTCGTTACGGACGCGGCGATACTAAATATGTGTACTTTTATTGTTTTGGTTTTTTTATTTAGATAAAGAAATGTATTTATGGGAATAATATATATTTTTTTTTTATTATTTATTTAGGAATTTTTTTTAATTTTTTTTACACATGTGGAAAATTTTTTTTTTAACTTTTTTACTTTGTCCCAGGGGGGGACATCACAGATCGATGATCTGATAGTGTGCACAGCACTCTATCAGATCACCGATCTCACTTACATCGGTGCAGGCTTACCAGCGTCTGCTCTGAGCAGACACTCGGTAAGCCACCTCCTTCCCTGCAGGACCCGGATGCCGCGGCCATCTTGGATCCGGGACCTGCAGCCAGGAAGGAGGTAGGAGACCCTCGCAGCAACGCGATCACATCGCGTTGCTCCGGGGGTCTCAGGGAAGCCCGCAGGGAGCCCCCTCCCTGCGCGATGCTTCCCTATACCGCCGGTACACTGCGATCATGTTTGATCGCGGTGTGCCGGGGGTTAATGTGCCGGGGGCGGTCCGTGACCGCTCCTGGCACATAGTGCCGGATGTCAGCTGCGATATGCAGCTGACACCCGGCCGCGATCGGCCGCGCTCCCCCCGTGAGCGCCGCTGATCGGTGATGACGTACTATCCCGTCGGTGGTCATACGGGCCCACCCCACCTCGACGGGATAGTACGTCAGATGTCAGGAAGGGGTTAAAAGTCGCTGGCGCCATTTTGCGATCACTCTGCTGTGAATTCAGTTAGTGACAGGACGCTGTTTGCTGACTGAGGGCCAGTTTAGAGATAGCGATTTGCTTCTTTGTGCTTTCCAAAGGCTAATTTAGCAACCGCTGTGTTCACCTACTATTCACCTTGCTTTTGCCTTGTAGCGCTGTTTTCACAGCGATCTGCAAGGTCTGTGTGTGTGTGTGTGTGAGTTCAGCCCACTCTCTAGTCTGAGTGCAGCCATAGGCCATCCATAGCTGGTTGTATTCAGTTCAGGGAGGGTGGTTCATTGCCTCATACTGTTCTTTTTTTTTTTTTCCAAGTAGTGTAGTCTGCTGCTAATTTTTTCAAAAAAATCCTATTAGTGTCTTTCCACCCGTCTCCAGCTAATTTGTGGAAAAACACTACATAGGATAACGTAGAGGAGGGTTTTTGGGCCTTGCAGCGCCGTTTACGGCTGTCTGCACGGTCTCCGTGTGACTGCAGCTCGCCCTGTAGTCTGTGAGCAGCCATAGCCTGGTTGTCTCCAGCTCAGGGTTCTTCACTGCGTCATACCGCAAAATCAATTTTCATTTTGTTTTAAGTAGTGCAGGCTGCTGCACATTTTTTCAAAAAATTCCTATTAGTGTCTTTCCACCCGTCTCCAGCTAATTTGTGGAAAAACACTACATAGGATAACGTAGAGGAGGGTTTTTGGGCCTTGCAGCGCTGTTTACGGCTGTCTGCACGGTCTCCGTGTGACTGCAGCTCGCCCTGTAGTCTGTGAGCAGCCATAGCCTGGTTGTCTCCAGCTCAGGGTTCTTCACTGCGTCATACCGCAAAATCAATTTTCATTTTGTTTTAAGTAGTGCAGGCTGCTGCACATTTTTTCAAAAAATTCCTATTAGTGTCTTTCCACCCGTCTCCAGCTAACTTGTGGAAAAACACTACATAGGATAATGTAGAGGAGGGTTTTTGGGCCTTGCAGCGCCGTTTACGGCTGTCTGCACGGTCTCCGTGTGACTGCAGCTCTATCTGTTGTCAGTTCAGCCCCCAAAAAATAAATAAATAATAAAGTTCACCAAACACACCAGTGACACCACTTTACATTTGTGTAGGCCACATTAGCTCATATTAAAGTCTAGTCCACACTTTAGAAAATTAGTGTTTCTTATACCTGTTAGGAGGAGTTGTTCAGGAATAAGCACACAAATCCGTTAGTACTTTTCTGCTTATCTTTATCAGTCAACCAAGATGAAGAAGGCAGTGAGTAAGGCACGTGGGCGTGGGCGCGGAGCAGGGAGGGGACGTGGGGATTCTGTGCCTGCTGCGGGCACCGTTGACTCATCAGCACCCACTTTCACCAGGGAACAGTCATTCATTCGCAGCTTTGTCGCAGAGCGCCGTACACCGCTGCTGCATGAAGAACAAATTGAAGCCGTTGTCGGATGGATGGCAGCTAATGCATCAACTTCAATTAGTGCCACATCCTCTCAGATACAGAGCACTGGAGAGCAGCCATCTGTCTCTTCACCACCTGCCAAATTGCCCAGGCAGACAGAGAGCCCAGGACAGGAGCCGTCTCTACTTCTGTTCTCTGAATCTCTTGGCTTGGAAACAGGGGGCCAGCCAAGCAGCATTGGAGAAATGGAAGAAGAGGCAGGGTGCAGTGATGCCCAACAGCTTTTTCTCTCTTCCTCTGAAGAGGCGGGTGGGCCAGTGGCTCCGTTCACCACATCGCAGGCCGCATCAGCTGATGATGACACTCAGGTGCCACTTACTGGTGCGTGCTCTGCTGCTGAGACTACCCAGGAGGAGCAGTTGGGGGCAGAGGGTAGTGTAGATGATGAGGTCCTTGACCCATCTTGGCATGAGGGACAGGAAGGTGGTGGGAGCAGCTCTGAGGAAGAGATTCCCCATAGGGCCCAAAGAGGGAGAGGGAGGGGGAAGACTGCGGATCCTGCAGCCTCCGCTTTGGCACCCGTTAGGAGCATGTCTCTTCCAAAAGCCAAAAAGGGCGCTCCCAAGACTTGCAGTGCCTGGTCCTTTTTTGACACAGTTGCAGATGACATTTGCTATGTCAAATGCAAGGTGTGTCATCACAAAGTCAAAAGAGGGAAAAATGTCAGCAACCTCAATACCTCCAACATGTGGAAACATGTGCACACCAGGCACCCGGCGGAGTTAGAAAAACACACTGAAGAGCTAGGCCAACCAACAGCGGCGGCTACCACCTCTTCAGCTCGTGTTGCCTCTTCCTCCAGCTCACACGCAGCTGGTTCGGCTTCCTCCCAGGATCGCCGTGGAAGAACCTCTGGCCCTGTTGTCCAGAGACCCGCTGTAATTCCACCCGCAGCACCACTTTCCCAGTCATCCACACACTCCCAGCCCAGTCTACAGCCATCGGTAGTACAGGCATGGGAGAAAAGGCGGCCTTTCTCGTCAAACCACCCACGAGCACAGGCTCTGACTGCAGGCATTGCCAAACTTCTGTCACTGGAAATGCTGTCATTCAGGCTGGTGGAGACTGACAGCTTCCGTGACTTGATGTCATTGGCAGTCCCACAGTACAATGTGCCCAGCCGCTTTTACTTCAGCAGGCAAGCCGTCCCTGCCCCGCACAAGCATGTGGAGGGACACATAAAACACGCGCTACTGAACGCCGTCAGTAGCAAGGTCCACCTCACCACCGATGAGTGGACCAGTCAACATGGACAGGGGCGATACCTTTCCCTCACTGCCCATTGGGTTAATGTCGTTGAGCCGGGTACAGACCGTGCGAGTGGCGCAGGACGTGTCCTGCCCACTCCAAGGATTGCAGGAATCCATTCTGTACGCATTGACTCCTCCTCTTACACCAGTTCCTCAGAATCATCGCTGCAGGAGCCGTCACAGTCCACCTCCACATGGACCCGTGATGAACGTTTACCTGTTACGACCGACATGAGCACAGCCGTGGCCAAACGTCAACAGGCCGTCTTGAAATTAATTTCTTTGGGGAATCGAAGCCACACAGCGCAGGAGCTCTGGAATGCCATCAAGCAGGAGAGCGATGTGTGGTTTGTGCCAGCGAATCTCCAGCCAGGCATGGTAGTGTGTGATAATGGCCGAAATCTGGTGGCAGCTCTGGGCCTCAGCAACCTCACTCACATCCCATGTCTGGCACATGTGCTCAATTTGGTCGTGCAGAGTTTTTTGAGGGACTATCCAGATCTTGATGCACTGCTGCACAAGGTCCGCCTAGAGTGTGCTCACTTGCGGCGTTCCAGCACGGCAAAAGCGCGCATTGCGGCTCTGCAGCGCCGACACCGCCTGCCGGAACATCGCATCATATGTGACCTACCTACCAGGTGGAATTCCACGTTACATATGTTGGAGCGGTTGTGTGAGCAGCAGCAAGCTGTAATGGAGTACCAGCTGCTTCAGGCGCAAAGAAGTCGCACTCAGCGCCGTACAGACTTCACAACCACAGAGTGGGCCACTATGAATGACGTCTGCCAGGTTTTGCGTCCCTTTGATTATTCCACGCGGATGGCGAGTGCAGATGATGCATTAGTCAGCATGACTGTCCCCCTTATCTGCCTGCTTGAAAAATCACTGCAAGCGCTAAGGGATGATGTTGTGGAAGAGGTGGAGGATGAGGATTCAGCATTTCCATCATCTTCTGGACAGTCAGCGCCACGTGGTTCCTCACAAACGCGTAGGCAGGGGACAGTTTGTGAGGAGGATGAGGAGGAGTCAATGGAGGAGGAAGACATCCGTCCAGAGGAGGGAGTTACACAATTGTCCAGTACTCAGTGTGTACAGCGAGGGTGGGGTGATGACGAGCGGGCAGAGATCACGCCTCCAGCAGGGGACAGCGTTTCTTGGGCAGTTGGCAGTCTGCAGCACGTGGTGGATTACATGCTGCAGTGCCTGAGAAACGACCGCCGCATCGCCCACATTCTCAACATGTCTGATTATTGGGTGTTCACCCTCCTCGATCCTCGCTACCGGGACAAAGTAGAAAGCCTCATCCCACCATTGAACCGGGAGCGAAAAATGCGGGAGTACCAAGACACACTGGTGAATTCCATCATCTTCTCCATTCCAACTGAGAGAAGTGCTGCTAGTGCATTCCAAAGCAGCTCAGTGCGTCCAGGCAGTGGTGGAGGCTCTGCACAAAGAGGGAGCAGAAGCAGTGCCTCTGCCCAAGGCAAGACCAGTATGGCCCAACTGTGGCACAGTTTTCTGTGCCCGCCACAAAAGTCTACACCATCACAGACGGCTCCAGTGAGCAGGAGGCAACGGTTCCGTCAGATGGTGACAGACTACATGTCTTGCCCTCTTGCTGTACTCCCAGACGGCTCTTCACCTTTCAAGTTTTGGGTCTCAAAGCTGGATACATGGCCAGAGCTAAGCCAGTATGCATTGGAGGTGCTGTCTTGCCCTGCGGCCAGTGTATTATCGGAACGTGTCTTTAGTGCTGCAGGTGGTGTACTAACTGACCATCGCATGCGACTATCCTCCGATAATGTTGACCGGCTTACTTTCCTGAAAATGAACAAGGCCTGGATCTCGCAGGAATTTGCCACTCCTCTTCCTGATTAAATAATTAGGTGACTGTCTACAGTTTTCAGGTCTCCTGTTGTGTTCATCTTTCTACCACCTGAACTTTAATTCCTGGGCTTCAACACCGCCAGTTGAGGCTCAGAAGTGCCGTCTGCACAGTCAAAACATACGACCCAGTGTTATTGGGTTTCAGTAACGTCAGCTGATCCCCAGCTGTGTAGCCGGCAATGTGTCCTGCGACCGCCACGCTGACACAACAACTGAAATGTAAGGGAACCTGTCCCCCCCCCCCAAGGCGTTTGTTACTGAAAGAGCCACCTTGTGCAGCAGTAATGCTGCACAAGGAAAAGGTAGCTATTTTTGTTTAGCTCCTTGCACACGCAGAACTTAACACTTATAAAATGTGTCCACTGATACCGTAAAACCGTCCCGGAGGTGGGACTTTCCTTCGTAATATGATGCAGCACAGCCGTCATTCCTACCCCCTTGGCGCCGTGCCACGGCTCCTCAGCATTGTTTGATTCCGTCCCGGAGCCTGCGCTGTTATGTTATCCCTTGGCCAGGCACACTTAGCGCTGCCCGTCTTCTGACATCATTTGGTGTCAGGATGGCTGCGCCTGTGCGGCCGCGCTGGCCGAGAGCCCGCCTCGCAGTGTCTTCTGATTTAATCCCACTGGGGGCCTGAGATCCATGGACATGCGCAGTGCATATCTGAACCTCCACCTCTCACTCATCTCCCTACGGCTTCTTCAGACTGTGCGGTGTCAGCTGGTCCCTAATAGCATGCCACGGCCGTGACACCGCACAGTCTTAAGAAGCCGTAGGGAGGGGAGTGAGAGGCGAGGATATGCACTGCGCATGGCCACGGATCCCAGGCCCGCGGTGGGATTACATTAGACGACACTGCGAGGCGGGCTCTCGGCCAGCGCGGCCGCACAGGCGCAGCCAGCCTGACACCAAATGATGTCAGAAGATGGGCAGCGCTAAGTGTGCCTGGCCAAGGGATAACATAACAGCGCAGGCTCCGGGACGGAATCAAACAACGCTGAGGAGCCGGGGAACGGCGCCAAGGAGGTAGGAATGACGGCTGTGCTGCGTCATATTACGAAGGAAAGTCCCACCTCCGGGACGGTCTCACGGTATCAGGGGACACATTTTATAAGTGTTTAGTTCTGTGTTTGCAAGGAGCATCATGAAAAGAGCCACCTTTTCCTTTTGCATCTTTTTTGCTGCACAAGCTGTCTCTTTCAGCTACAAACGCCTTGGGGGGGGTTAAAGGTTCCCTTTCGACTTTCTCCAATCAGGCTTCGGCCTACATTGTGTTCCTCTGCTTCTCCTGCTGTCCCTGGGCTCCAACACCGCTAGTTGTTGACTGGTAGTGCTGTACGCACAGTCATCAGTCGCTCCTCTGTTATTGGGGTTCAGTAACGTCAGCTGTTCCCCATCTGTGTGTGTGGCAATCCCTCCTATCTCCTCCACCTCCTCCTCCTCCTCCTGTCCCTGGGCTCCAACACCGCTAGTTGTTGCCTGGTAGTGTTGTACGCACAGTCAACAGTCCCTCCTCTGTTATTGGGGTTCAGTAACGTCAGCTGTTCCCCTGCTGTGTGTGT
This sequence comes from Ranitomeya variabilis, assembly GCF_051348905.1. Taxonomy (NCBI): domain Eukaryota; kingdom Metazoa; phylum Chordata; class Amphibia; order Anura; family Dendrobatidae; genus Ranitomeya; species Ranitomeya variabilis. Next base: position 315,655,672 of record NC_135237.1, read on the forward strand.
GGCAATCCCTCCTATCTCCTCCACCTCCACCTCCCCCTCCTGTCCCTGGGCTCCAACACCGCTAGTTGCCGTCCAGAAGTGCTGTCCGCACAGTCCCAACAGTCCCTCCTCTGTTATTGGGGTTCAGTAACATCAGCTGTTCCCCTGCTGTGTGTGTGGCAATCCCTCCTATCTCCTCCACCTTCACCTCCCCCTCCTGTCCCTGGGCTCCAACACCGCTAGTTGTTGCCTGGTAGTGCTTTACGCACAGTCCCAACAGTCCCTCCTCTGTTATTGGGGTTCAGTAACATCAGCTGTTCCCCTGCTGTGTGTGTGGCAATCCCTCCTATCTCCTCCACCTCCACCTCCCCCTCCTGTCCCTGGGCTCCAACACCGCTAGTTGTTGCCTGGTAGTGCTGTATGCACAGTCAACAGTCCCTCCTCTGTTATTGGGGTTCAGTAACGTCAGCTGTTCCCCTGCTGTGTGTGTGGCAATCCCTCCTATCTCCTCCACCTCCTCCTCCTCCTCCTGTCCCTGGGCTCCAACACCGCTAGTTGTTGCCTGGTAGTGCTGTACGCACAGTCCCAACAGTCCCTCCTCTGTTATTGGGGTTCAGTAACGTCAGCTGTTCCCCTGCTGTGTGTGTGGCAATCCCTCCTATCTCCTCCACCTCCACCTCCCCCTCCTGTCCCTGGGCTCCAACACCGCTAGTTGTTGCCTGGTAGTGCTGTACGCACAGTCCCAACAGTCCCTCCTCTGTTATTGGGGTTCAGTAACGTCAGCTGTTCCCCTGCTGTGTGTGTGGCAATCCCTCCTATCTCCTCCACCTCCTCCTCCTCCTCCTGTCCCTGGGCTCCAACACCGCTAGTTGTTGCCTGGTAGTGCTGTACGCACAGTCCCAACAGTCCCTCCTCTGTTATTGGGGTTCAGTAACGTCAGCTGTTCCCCTGCTGTGTGTGTGGCAATCCCTCCTATCTCCTCCACCTCCACCTCCCCCTCCTGTCCCTGGGCTCCAAAACCGCTAGTTGTTGCCTGGTAGTGCTGTACGCACAGTCCCAACAGTCCCTCCTCTGTTATTGGGGTTCAGTAACGTCAGCTGTTCCCCTGCTGTGTGTGTGGCAATCCCTCCTATCTCCTCCACCTCCTCCTCCTCCTCCTGTCCCTGGGCTCCAACACCGCTAGTTGTTGCCTGGTAGTGCTGTACGCACAGTCCCAACAGTCCCTCCTCTGTTATTGGGGTTCAGTAACGTCAGCTGTTCCCCTGCTGTGTGTGTGGCAATCCCTCCTATCTCCTCCACCTCCACCTCCCCCTCCTGTCCCTGGGCTCCAACACCGCTAGTTGTTGCCTGGTAGTGCTGTACGCACAGTCCCAACAGTCCCTCCTCTGTTATTGGGGTTAAGCACCGCCAGCTGTTCCCCTGCTGTGTATACGGCAATGTGTACTGCGACCGCCACGCAGGCACAACAAGTTAAATTTAAGGGAACCTGTCCCCCCCCCCCAGGCGTTTGTTACTGAAGGAGCCACCTTGTGCAGCAGTAATGATGCAAAGGGAAAAAGTGCCTCTTTTCGTGGTGCTCCTTGCACATGCTGAACCTAACACTTATGAAAAGTGTCCCCTCCTACCGTGATACCGTCCGGTTGGTGGAACTTTCCTTTGTGATGTGACGCAGCACAGCCGTCATTCTTACCCCCTTGGCGCCGTGCGCCGCCTCCTCGGCGTTGTTTGAATCAGTCCCGGAGCCTGCGCTGTTAGGTTAGCCCTTGGCCATGCACACATTTTGCGCTGCCCGTCTTCTGACATCATTTGGTGTCAGGCTGGCTGCGCCTGTGCGGCCGCGCTGGCCGAGATCCCGCCTCATACTGTCTTCTGATTTAATCCCACTGGGGGCCTGAGATCCATGGACATGCGCAGTGCATATCTGAACCTCCACCTCTCACTCATCTCCCTACGGCTTCTTCAAACTGTGCGGTGTCAGCTGGTCCCTAATAGCATGCCACGGCCGTGACACCGCACAGTCTGAAGAAGCCGTAGGGAGGGGAGTGAGAGGTGAGGATATGCACTGCGCATGGCCACGGATCCCAGGCCCGCAGTGGGATTACATTAGACGACACTGCGAGGCGGGATCTCGGCCAGCACAGCCGCACAGGCGCAGCCAGTCTGACACCAAATGATGTCAGAACACGGGCAGCGCAAAATGTGTGCATGGCCAAGGGCTAACCTAACAGCGCAGGCTACGGGACTGATTCAAACAACGCTGAGGAGGCGGCGCACGGCGCCAAGGGGGTAAGAATGACGGCTGTGCTGCGTCACATCACAAAGGAAAGTTCCACCAACCGGACGGTATCACGGTAGGAGGGGACACATTTCATAAGTGTTAGGTTCAGCATGTGCAAGGACCATAATTAAAAGAGCTAAGTTTACCTTTTCCAGCATTAGTGCTGTACACGATGGCTCTTTCAGCTACAAACGCCTGGGGGGGGGTTAAAGTTTCCCTTTCAACTTGCCCCAGTGCAGGCTTCGGCCTACACTCTGCTCCCTCTCCTCCTCCTGCTGACCCTGGGCTCTAACACCGCCAGTTGGGGCCCAGATGTGCTAGCTGCACAGAGCCAAACACCAGCCAATGTGTCAGTGGGGTTCAGCACCGCCAGCTGTTCCCCTGCTGTGTAGCCGGCAACGTGTCCTGCAACAGCCACGCAGACACAAGAACTGAAATTGAAGGAAACCTGTCCCCCCTCCCCCAGGCGTTTTTACGTTTTACAGCCACCTTGTACGACAGTAATGCTGCATGTGTGCAAGGTGGCTCAGAAACTTATTCTCCTTGCCCATGTTGAACTGAACACGTCTAAAAATGAGTCCTCTGCGACCATTAAAACGTCCCTCAGGTGTGATTTTCCTTGGTATTGACACGCAACAAGCTCCTTGGTAGCGCTGCCCGTCTTCTGGCATCATTGTTTGGCTGCCTGCGCCTCTGCAGCCGCCTTGCCCCACACAACGCATTTATTTGGACTGCGAGGGTGTGATTGATGGGCATGAATGGTGCATTTCTTCACCTGTCCCTCATCTCCTTCCGCCTTCTTCGGACTGTGCGTCTTCATGGCCGTGGCATGCGATAAGGGATCAGCTGACGCCACATAGTCTGAAGCGGGTGTAAGAACCCAAGCGAGAGGCGAACATATGTACTGCGCCAGGCCATGAATCCCAGCCCCGCAGTGTTTTAACAATGTTAAGACACTGGGGGGCTGGGATTCATGGTCATCGCAAACCGCAACGGCCGACATAACATGATGTCAGAGGATGGGCAGCGCTAACAGCGCAAGGCCAAGGGATAACACAAAAGCGCAGACTCCTGTGCAACAAATAACGATGCTCAGGAGGCCGCGCAAAGCACCAAGGTGGCATTTTTGCCAGCTGTACTGCGTCTCTTTACAAAGGGAACTCACGCCTCAAAATCAGTTTGACTGTGTAAGGGCCAAAATGTTATACGTGTTCCTTTCAGCGTGTGCAAGGAGCAAAATTAAAAGAGCAACCTTTGACTTGTGCAGCACTACTGCTGCATAAGCTGTGGCTCTTCTACTTTGTAACACCTGAGGGGGGGTTAAAGGTTACCTTTGAAATTGGTTCAATTAGGCTTCGGCCTACACTCTGCTCCCCCTGCAGAGCCCGGGCTCCAACACCGCCAGTTGGGGCCCGGTACTGCTAGCTGCACAGAGAAAAACACCAGCCAATGTGTCAGTGGGGTTCAGCACCGCTAGCTGTTCCCCTGCTGTGCAGCCGGCAACGTGTCCTGCAACTGCCACGCAGACACAACAGACCCAAAGCTGCCACCAGTGCAGGCTTCGGCCTACACTCTGCTCCCTCTCCTCCTCCTGCTGACCCTGGGCTCTAACACCGCCAGTTGGGGCCCGGTACTGCTAGCTGCACAGAGAAAAACACCAGCCAATGTGTCAGTGGGGTTCAGCACCGCCAGCTGTTCCCCTGCTGTGTAGCTGGCATCGTGTCCTGCAAAAGCCACGCAGACACAAGAACTGAAATTGAAGGGAACCTGTCCCCTCTCCCCCAGGCGTTTGTACGTTTTACAGCCACCTTGTACAGCGGTAATGCTGCATGTGTGCAAGGTGGCTCATAAACGTATTCTCCTCGCACATGTGGAACTGAAAACACGTCTAAAATGTGTCCTCTGTGTGACCATTTAACCGTCCCGGAGGTGTGACTTTCCTTTGTAATGACACGCTGCAACCCCCTTGGTAGCGCTGCCCGTCTTCTGGCATCATTGTTTGGCTGCCTGCGCCTCTGCGGCCGCCCTGACCCACACAACGCCCCTCGGTGTCTTATTTATTGGGACTGCGAGGGTGTGATTGATGGGCATGAGCAGTGCATCAGTTCGCCTGTCCCTCATCTCCTTCCGCCTTCTTCAGACTGTGCGGCTTCATGGCCGTGGCATGCGATAAGGGATCAGCTGACGCCGCACAGTCTGAAGCGGGTGTAAGGACCCGAGTGTGAGAGGCGAACATATGTGCTGCGCCAGGCCATGAATCCCAGCCCCGCAGTGTTTTAACAATGTTAAGACACTGCGGGGCTGGGATTCATGGTCATCGCGAACCGCACCGGCCGACATTAAATGATGTCAGAAAATGGGCAGCGCTAACAGCGCTAGGCCAGGGGATAACACGACAGTGCAGACTCCTGTACAGCAAATAACAACGCTCAGGAGGCTGCACCCAGCACCAAGGTGGGATTCTTGACATCTGTACTGCGTCTCATTACGAAGGGAACTCGCGCCTCCAACACAGTTTGACTGTATAAAGGGCTAAATGTTATACGTGTTTCATTCAGCATGTGCAAGGAGCAAAATTAAAAGAGCAACCTTTGACTTGTGCAGCACTACTGCTGCATAAGCTGTGGCTCTTCTACTTTGTAACACCTGAGGGGGGGTTAAAGGTTACCTTTGAAATTGGTTCAATTAGGCTTCGGCCTACACTCTGCTCCCCCTGCAGAGCCCGGGCTCCAACACCGCCAGTTGGGGCCCGGTACTGCTAGCTGCACAGAGAAAAACACCAGCCAATGTGTCAGTGGGGTTCAGCACCGCCAGCTGTTCCCCTGCTGTGCAGCCGGCAACGTGTCCTGCAACTGCCACGCAGACACAACAGACCCAAAGCTGCCGCCAGTGCAGGCTTCGGCCTACACTCTGCTCCCTCTCCTCCTCCTGCTGACCCTGGGCTCTAACACCGCCAGTTGGGGCCCGGTACTGCTAGCTGCACAGAGAAAAACACCAGCCAATGTGTCAGTGGGGTTCAGCACCGCCAGCTGTTCCCCTGCTGTGTAGCCGGCATCGTGTCCTGCAAAAGCCACTCAGACACAAGAACTGAAATTGAAGGGAACCTGTCCCCCCTCCCCCAGGCGTTTGTACATTTTACAGCCACCTTGTACAGCGGTAATGCTGCATGTGTGCAAGGTGGCTCATAAACGTATTCTCCTCGCACATGTGGAACTGAAAACACGTCTAAAATGTGTCCTCTGTGTGACCATTTAACCGTCCCGGAGGTGTGACTTTCCTTTGTAATGACACGCTGCAACCCCCTTGGTAGCGCTGCCCGTCTTCTGGCATCATTGTTTGGCTGCCTGCGCCTCTGCGGCCACCCTGACCCACACAACGCCCCTCGGTGTCTTATTTATTGGGACTGCGAGGGTGTGATTGATGGGCATGAGCAGTGCATCAGTTCGCCTGTCCCTCATCTCCTTCCGCCTTCTTCAGACTGTGCGGCTTCATGGCCGTGGCATGCGATAAGGGATCAGCTGACGCCGAACAGTCTGAAGCGGGTGTAAGGACCCGAGTGTGAGAGGTGAACATATGTGCTGCGCCAGGCCATGAATCCCAGCCCCGCAGTGTTTTAACAATGTTAAGACACTGCGGGGCTGGGATTCATGGTTATCGCGAACCGCACCGGCCGACATTAAATGATGTCAGAAGATGGGCAGCGCTAACAGCGCTAGGCCAGGGGATAACACGACAGCGCAGACTCCTGTACAGCAAATAACAACGCTCAGGAGGCTGCACCCAGCACCAAGGTGGGATTCTTGACATCTGTGCTGCGTCTCATTTACCTTTGAAATTGGTTCAATTAGGCTTCGGCCTACACTCTGCTCCCCCTGCAGAGCCCGGGCTCCAACACCGCCAGTTGGGGCCTGGTACTGCTAGCTGCACAGAGAAAAACACCAGCCAATGTGTCAGTGGGGTTCAGCACCGCCAGCTGTTCCCCTGCTGTGCAGCCGGCAACGTGTCCTGCAACTGCCACGCAGACACAACAGACCCAAAGCTGCCGCCAGTGCAGGCTTCGGCCTACACTCTGCTCCCTCTCCTCCTCCTGCTGACCCTTGGCTCCAACACTGCTAGTTGGGGCTCTAGGAAGACAAGCTTGAATAGGTCCCCATCCTGGTTCCAGCACCGTCAGCTGGTTCCGGGCAGAGCCTTTGGCTTAGGTGCCTCCCTCTGGGTATCCGAGTTCCACCAACGTCAGGTGGTCCTTGGTAGTGCTTTCAGGCACGGGTACCTCCTGCTTAGTAACCGGGTTCCAGTAACGTCAGCTGGTCCTCGGTAGTTCCATTGGCTCTTGGACCTTCGGCTACCCATCCGGGTTCCAGCACCGTCAGCTGGTTCTCGGCAGTGTCTTTTGCTCTTGTACCTTCTGCTCCCCATCCTGGTTCCAGTACCGTCAGCTGGTTCCGGGCAGAGCCTTTGGCTTAGGTGCCTCCCTCTGGGTATCCGAGTTCCACCAACGTCAGGTGGTCCTTGGTAGTGCTTTCAGGCACGGGTACCTCCTGCTTAGTAACCGGGTTCCAGTAACGTCAGCTGGTCCTCGGTAGTTCCATTGGCTCTTGGACCTTCGGGTAGCCATCCGAGTTCCAGTTCCATCAGCTGTTTCTCAGCATTTTCTCAGTCTTCTTGTACCTTCTGCTACATTTCCAAGTTCAAGAGACTAAACACGATGACCCGGAAGACCACCCCTAAGATGACGATGACACCAGAGACGACAACCACCGTGATGACGACGACCCTGGAGACGATGACCCTGAAGACCACCCCGATGACGACGACCCCGGAGAAGACGACCCTGGAGACGACGACGACCTGGAAGACCGAGAAGCAGAAGAACAAGAGGCTGCAGAACAAAGAGCAGAAGAACATTAAGCATAACACTAAATATCAGAGCAAAAGATATTATCTAAATTATAAGCAGAAGAAGACTAAGCAGTGTATGGGGGTGAGTCCGTTCCTCCTCGTGGTGCCCCTGGATAAAGCCTGATGCTGCAGGCCAAACTGAACGCGGACAAATGTAACTGTTTTGTGACAGGCAGAAAGGAAGGTGTAATCTTCAAACTTTTATAGATAACAACTACGGGAATGCCTGTCACAAATAAGAATATGATGAAGAAGTTGAATATAAAGAAGAAGATAATAGTAAAATAAAAAGAATATGAACAATGTAACAAAAAAAATAATAGGTAGAAGATGAAGAAGAAGATGAATAAGGTGAAGAAGTTGATGTCAAAGAAGCTGATGATGAGGATAATGAAGAAGAAAGTGTGGGAGAAGTAAAAAAGAAGGTGAAGGGTGTGGAAGTAGTGAAACATCAATATCTGACAAAATAAAAAAAAAATTAACATAGTCAAAATCTTTCTAACGCCGAACGTCATAAAAAACAAAACAAAATCCTGCTATTCTATTAGATTGGGCTAAACCTCTGTGCCTTTAATGTCTCCGCCACGTCCCCCAATACATCCTACATTATTCTTAGTTGTTTTCCTTCATGTAGAGTGAACCTACAAGTTTATAAAGGGTTTATTTTAATTCCGATATTTTCGTCCCATTGACTTGCATTGGGATCGGGTATCGGTATCGGATTAGATCTGATACTTTGACGGTATCGGCCGATACTTTCCGATACCGATACTTTCCGATATCGGAAGGTATCGCTCAACACTATTTATGATGTGTAAATAAACCAAATAGACTGTTTTGATGTGAAAACCGTGCCTGTCTGTGTTTATCCCATTGCCAAGCGAGTGTCCCCAACACACTCAGTAAGCGCTATCTCACACCTGCTAAAAACCATTCTGTTAGTTGCTGCCCACTGTTCCAGTTTATTTATATCTTTTGAATCCTCTCTCTCTCTTTAGCATTAGCTATGTGTCACCAGAAAATGTAATCAGTGTACGCTCAATTCCTTCATCTAAATCATTGCTAAAGATGTTTAACAATGCAGGGCCCAGGACAGAAACCTATGGTACCCCACTTGAGACATTCTTCCAACTGGGTGTGCAGCCATTTACAACCACTGTTTGGGTCCGATCACTAAACCGGTTATGAATCCACCTAACAGTTGCCTTGACATTTTCATTTTTAGTCATTTTTTAAAAAATGGGTGGTGTGAGATACTTTGTCAAATGCTTTGCTGAAGTGAAGATATACTATATCTACAGCATTTGGCTGATCCACCCAGTCACTGATTCTGACTCAGTAAGCGCTATCTCACACCTGTTAAAAACCATTCTGTTAGTTGCTGCCCATTGCTCCAGTTTATTTATATCTTTTGAATTCTCTCTCTTCTCTAGTATTAGCTATCCCTCCTAGCTTTGTGTCATTAGAAAATGTAATCAGTGTACCCTCAATTCCTTCATCTAAATCATTGCTAAAGATGTTGAACAATGCAGGACCCAGCACAGAACCCTATGGTACACCACTTAAGACATTCTTCCAACTGGATGTGCAGCCATTTACAACCACTCTTTGGGTCCGATCACTAAACCAGTTATGAATCCACCTAACAGTTGCCTTGTAATTTCCATATTTAGTCATTTTTTTTCAATAAGGATGGTGTGAGATACTTTGTCAAATGCTTTGCTGAAGTCAAGATATACTATATCTACAGCATTTCCCTGATCCACCCAGTCAGTGATTCTGTCACAGAAAGAAATTAAGTTAGCCTGACATGACTTATTAGTTACAAAATTTTTTAATAAAAAACTTGCCACTCAAGAGTTCTTTTTGAAAAATGAAGAAATAATTGTTCGTTTATTGGTGCAACCAGTTCAGTAATTGATGATGTATAAACGTTTTCGGTCACAAGACCTTCATCAGAAACATCATATATGAAACTGGAAGCAGGGCTGCAATAATGTATAGGCACAAAAGGCCTGCGTACAGGTGTTACCGGGCAGATGAACCTGGAGGCTCCTGGGGAGACTGTGAGGTGGGGCGCACTGGGGAAGCAAGGTCCCGCTGTAAAGGACTAGCGCTTATGTATCCAGGTCCAGGGAACGCTGTGTAGCTGGAAGAACCAGAAGCGTCCCACCTCACAGTCTCCCCAGGAGCCTCCAGGTTCATCTGCCCGGTAACACCTGTACGCAGGCCTTTTGTGCCTATACATTATTGCAGCCCTGCTTCCAGTTTCATATATGATGTTTCTGATGAAGGTCTTGTGACCGAAAACGTTTATACATCATCAATTACTGAACTGGTTGCACCAATAAACGAACAATTATGTCTTCATTTTTCAAAAAGAACTCTTGAGTGCCAAGTTTTTTATTAATTTATTGACGGGTTGGAAACCTTACTTGAGCACCACCCAGGAGCCTCGAGTGCCGTGTATAATTCCTGTATCTTATTAGTTACAAACACATGCTGACTCTGGTTAATCACTTAATTCTTATCCAGGTACTTACATACATGTTGTTTAATAATTTGGTATAGAAGTCAGACTCACCGGCCTAAAGTACCATGGGTCCACCTTCTTCTCCTTTTTGAAGATAGGAACAACATTTGCTCTTCTCTATTCTTCTGAGACTTCACCTGTTTTCCAAGAATTTTCAAAGATTATGGAGAGTGGTTCAAAAATGTATTCTGCTATCTCCTTCAGTACTCTGGGGTGTAATTCCTCTGGACCCGGAGACTTGAATTAATTTATGTTAACTAAGTGTTCCCTCACTATCTTTCTGTTTATAGATATCCTGGATTCTTCTATTCTTTTAATAGGACAGTGAAGATCAGTTGAGGTTACATTTCCTTTAAGAGAGAAAACAAATGCAAAATAGAAATTTAAAAGTTTGGACTTCTCAACATCCTTTCTTACCATTTCATCATTTTCATCCTGTAAAAATCCTATAGCATCTTTGACTTTTGTTTTTCTTTTGACAGATCCCCAAAACCACAATATGTTTTGTGTTTTTTGTGAAAATATCAGAACTTTGGCAAACATTTAGAAAAAGTCACAGTTTTCAAACATTCAATGTTTATATTCCAGTAAATCATGCTGTATAATTAATAAATAACATTTCCAATGTGTCTACTTTACATGTGCATAATTTTTTTCAGTCATTTTATTTTGTCAGTATGTGGGAAGAGTTAAAAGCTTGGCAACAATTTCTCATTTTTCAAGAACTTTACAAAACTTATTTCTTTAAGGAGCCATTCAGATTTACATGGACTGTGCAGGGCCTATTTATTGGAAACTACCCAAAAGTTATACCATTTTAAAAACTACACCCATCACATAGTTCAAAACTGCTGCCAGGAAATATCTGAACTCTTAAGGTGCTACACAGAAAGTAATGCAAAGTCAAATGAAAAATAAAAAAAATTGCAATTTTCACTCTAGAATGTTGCTTCAGTCCAAATGTTTTCTCTTTACTAGAAAGTGGATCCCACAATTTGTTACCTAGTTTCTATTAAGCACACTGATACCACACTTGTGGCCAGAAACCTCTGTTTGGAAAAATGGTAAGGCTCGGAATGGATTGAACACCATCTGAACTTTGGAACACAAATTTGGCTGAAATAGATTGCTGGCGGCTTGTCGCATTTGCACAGTCCCTAAGATGCCAATGGCGAGGAAATCTCCACAAGTGACCACATTTTGGATACTACACCTCGAGAGGATCATATTGGAAAAAAACATTTTTTTCGCAAAAATATTGCTTTCACCCCACATGTTTCACTTTTGCAAGAGGTAACATTAAAAAATTAAAAAGTGGACTGCAAACGTTGTTTCCAACTTTTTTTCTGAGTGTGGCGATACCTCACAAGCCAAAACATTCTGTTTGGACAAAGAACAGGATTCGGAAGGTAAGAAGTGACATTTAGCATTTGGAATGTAAATTTGGCTGGAATAGATTCCAGACACCATGTCTTATGTGCAAAACCCCTGCAAAACAGCAGAATCAACCACAAGTGACCCCATTTTGAAAACTAGACCCAACAAGGAATTCATCTTGGGGGGGTGTTTAGCTTTTTGAACCTGTAGGTGTTTCACAAAACTTTTTAATATAGGGATGTGAACACATGATGCTTTTCTGATAGAATGTTGTTCTAGCCCAAAATTTGTAATTTTCACAATAGATAATAGGAAAAAAAGACCTGATAATTTGTTACGCAATTTCTTCCAAATATGAAAATACCCCATATGTGGTCAAAAACTGCTGTTTGGGCACATGACAGAGCTTGAAAAGAGTTCTATTTGATTTTTGGAGCATAAATTTGTCTGGAGAGCCCCTGACATGGCAAAACAGCAGAAACCTTCCACAAGTGACCACATTTTGGAAACTAGACCCCTCAAAGAATTTATTTAGGGTTGGATTGACCATTTTTAACCTACAGGTGACTCGCAAAACTTTAAAACATCTAGATGTGAAAACAAAACATTACATTTTTTCCACTAAAATACTGTTTTATCACAAATTTATCATTTCCATGAGGGGTTATAGGAGAAAATGGACCCCATAATTTGTTATTCAATTTTCACCCAATGTGTCAGTACCCCATATGTGGTTGTACAATACTGTTTGACACGTGGGAGGAATCAAATGAGAAGGAGCACTGCTTGCCTTTTGCAGATTATGTTTGAATAGATTGTGGGCTCCATTAACTGAGCCCATGATGGACCAAATCAGCAGGTGACCCCATATTGGAAACTTCACTGCTTAACAATTTCATCTGGGGGTGTAGTGAGTATGTTAAACACACGGGTGTATCACAGAATTTTATAACATTAGTGAGTGGAAATATAACATTTTAGTGGTAAAAATATAATTTTTGAATTTGCTGCTGATTTGGCAATTAAACAAAGGTTAACAGGTGAAACTGGACCACACAATTTGTTGTACAATTTCTGCCAAACGTGATGTTGTCACATGTCATTGGAAACAACTGTTTAACCACACGTCAGGGCTGAGAAGGAAGGAGCACTAAATGTCTCTTGAAGCACAGATTTTGCTAGAATAGTTTGTGGTCAACATTTGTGATGCCCCTAAGGTGCCAGAACAGCAGTAAAACCCCAAAGTGACCCCATTGTAGAAATTGTACCTCTCAATGAATTAATCTATGGCTGCAGTGACTATTTTGTAACATCAACGTAATGCTTTATTCTGGACAATTGCAAATATGCCAGTTTAGTGCTCCCATACATTGTACAGGGTGGGACAATTACATGGATACACCTGGGTGGGAAATTTATAAATTTGCATTAAAAAATGGCTGACTTCAAAATGGCCACCATGGTCACCACCCATCTTGAAAAATTTCCCCCCTCCCATAGACTAATGAGTCACAAACAGGAAGTTGATATCACCAACCATTCCCATTTTATTTAGGTGTATCCATATACATGGCCCACCCAGGTATATCCATATAAATGGCCCACTCTGTACTTAACTTGTGCTTCAGGTGACACACACGCCATAAATTGGTAATTGGGCTCTCCCTACTACTGTAATGCCAAATGTGTGTCCCCTTACTGTTGTTTAGGCACAGTGGTGCTCAAAAGGGGGGGTATTTGGATTTGGGAGCACAGATTTCGCTGCATTTTATTTTAGAGGGTGAAAGCTGCATCACTTCTCCAGAGTCCTTGTTCTACCAGTAAGCTGGGAACCCCCTATATTTCCAGTAACATATGATGGATCTAAGTGGGGTCTGGTTTTGTGTGCTGTAAATTATGGGTTTTATTGGTAACATTTTGGGGTAAATAACTTTTTTTGATCACTTTCAATATAAGGCTGGAATGATATTTTTGTGTTCTTTACTGAGCACTTTTCTTGGGGATTCTGTGTAAATCCCACAAAAATTTTATTCAGACAAAACCCCCAGTTGAGCAACCTGCCATAATAAGGCAGATTGAGACACTTTGGCATCAGTTTGGCATCTGTTCTTGTGGTATCCTTTGTTTTAGGCGTGCACAGAACTGTGATCGTCCACACTTGTGTGCTAAAAAGATGACTAAAATGATGGGACATTGCTGGAACAGAGACTAGACGGAGTCCAAAGGGACTCTATCTGCCTCATAAATGAGTAATAAATCCCCAAAACCCTTTATTCAGACAAAATCCTGACATAAGAGCTCTGCGAACAGCCCAGGATAAATGTGATCAGAAATTTTAGGAAGCAGAACTAAGAAATAGACAGCAGTGCAAGAGTAGTTCTTATTTTAATTTTTGTGCAGTTCACCATGCGATAAAAGTGATAAGACAACTATACTATTTGGGTAGGTGCAATTACAGTGATACTATAGATTCATGTAGTTTTTTATTTTTTATGTTTTGCTGACATCACACAGTAAAAATGCTTTTTTCTAAAAAAAAAAAAAATAGTTATATTGTCTCCATATTCTAAGACAAAATTTGTAATCGTTTGGCGAACACAGCTGTATAAGAGGTTTTTTTTGCTCGACAAATGGTGATTTTACGTTTACAATATTTTGTAAAAATGAATTTGCTTTGCATCACCATATTCTAAAAGCTTTAACTTTTTAAATTTTTTCCTGAATGAGACAAAATAGGACTTTTTGAAGGCGATTTGGTGATTTTTTTCTTCGATATTTTTAACTTATGACTTTTGATTGCTTTTGTTCATTTTTTGTCAGTATGATGAAGAATGAAAATTTTTGGTAGTGGGTGGGGAGTGGGTGGGGTTGGTAGGAAAAAGGGGAGGAGCTTGGAAGGCAGGAAGAACAGGGCAGAGGGGAGTCTGTGAGAAGTGGAGCTGAGCAGACATGTGGGTCTGCAGCTCCTGACAGTAAGGAGGGAGAAAGTAAGGAAGCTCCCAGAAGAAAGAAAGGGTCTTAGGGGCACAGGAAGTGCAGAAGCCACCCGTGGGGCTCGCATCCAAGCTGACCAGCGTCAGGTGGAGGGACCAGGTCACAGAAAGGGGAATCAGCCCCTGACCTAGGAGAAGAACTACTGGTCTCAACTAGAAACCCAGAGGCTGTGGCATCTGTAAGAGTCACAGCCACAATCATCCATAACTGGCTAAAAAAGCAGCCATATAGAATCCAGGGGACTGAGAGGACTTCGCCTGACCAGGTTCATGGTTGCTGGCTTAGGACATTGTGGTGAGACGTTGGGCAGGAGAAGTGGAAACCAGCATAGAGAGATGGCAGGAAAGGCTTATTAAAAGGGGGTTCTGGACGGGAGTCCTAAGTTACCAGAGAGTTTCCTGGATCACTCACCTAGAGGACACATCACCCCGACTGGGTCACAGCACCTGAACTGTGAGTAAAACATGAATACTTCATCTTGCTGTGTCCTTCCAATTCCTTCCTGTGACGCCTGCCCTGCACCACCACCACCATCATTGGAACTTTACTACACTCCTTTAACTGTCCTAGGGCTAAGCTCTACCTGTGGGGAGCTGTACCAACTCTGCTGTGACACCATCAGCCCAAGTGATCCCTTTAAGCAGCATCAACCATCCCTGGTCGAGTACCACAGGTGGCATCATGAACATTCCCCTTTATCCCCCCATAAACTTTATTCCTGAACATCATCCATCCCTTCTCATTGCGCATCCAGGGCCACGGACCGGGTGAGTTGCTGTCGTGACCACCAATTTAAGAACTGTGCAGACCTGTTACAGAGTATCTAGCCCTAGCGGGTGTTGCATATCATTTTTACTTGGATCATTGGTCTCAAGCATTGCCTACTACAGTGCCTGAGACCTGTCAGAGAGTCACTAACAAAGCCTGTGAGACTACAGGCCTCAGAGTGCCATGGCAATTACCAGCACCCGTGATTATGATCATGGTCAGTCTATCTTTTAACCTTCCCTTTAACCACTTTGACACCACTGCAGTGGTATTCAAGGAGTTAATCGACCCTGACCGGCTGTAAAACTGGCCTTGGCCGATACCACAATGTGTCAGCTGTCACTCGTGGGAATGTCGGCTACAGGCAGCACTATTCTCTTATTCTTGATCGTGCCTTAACGGCAGCTGTCTTTATGCATAACGGCAGTTGTTAAGGGTTTAAGAGGTGTAACTAAGGCTTCAGCACAGGGAGGGAATACATATGAGTACACCCCTAAACTGCTAATCATGTTTATAACTACGGTGGCACACTCTAATATTGGGTGTAAGAAAACCTCAGCAGTTGACCACGTTGTTAATGAAAAGGAATCTCTATACAAAGACCAAAAACAATATTATGGTGACCATAAAGTGGTAGACACCAGTGCTGTAGAACATACTGATTACAGTATAACTCTTCCAGCCATGACTGATCTCCAGAGTTTACAACAAAGACATATTTGACTTCTCACATTCAAAGCGCGATCTCCATATATTCCCAAAATGTACAAACTCCTCATTCTTTTGCCACCCCAATGCTGAGCTTTCTGCTGCTATATTCTTCCCTGTTAAGGGACCTGCTACGTGGCACAAAAACATTTTAGGAAGTAAAATGACTCCTGTCTACTTACTTTATGATAAAACTGCACCCTACAACATTTTAATACCCTGTGGAAGTAACCTAGAAAATAATGCTCATATTTTGCTCCTTAGAAAGTAATGTTGCCACCTTTTGCCCTCTTGGATGGTTACAATTCCCTTAATGACCCTGTAATAATAATGCTTCTTAAGTGTCCATTTAACATTTAATATGTACACTGAGTCCCCACAAGTACAGTAATAATGTCCACTAAGTCCCCTCCATGCACGCAAATAATATTCTCTTATTCACCTCCATGTAGCATAATAATGTTCTCTTAGTCCCTCCATATACAGGTCCCCTATAAACAGTATGATTCCTTCAGAGCTCCTCTATCCATAGTATGATGTCTCCACAGCTCCCCTATACAATGTGGATTTACTTCCTTCATTATTGGGCATAATTAGAATGAGATTCTATTGTATCGTAGGCTTATGTAAACTTGGAAAAGATAAGTGAATCGAAAATGTTGAATCTTGGTGTCTTTTGCCATATCTTTATCTAGAGTGGTATTGCATCTTATCATCTGTTACGGTCTGTCAAGTAAATGGGTTGTCTAATGGCACTGGGATAATGTAAAAAAGTTTTATTAGATGATAGACCTTCAAATGAGGTTTAGTAATATATAACAAATATGGGTAAATGAAATAGTTTGTTGGTCCTCCTGACTTTTATACCAAAGTTCTGTTCTTCTCAAACATTAACAAATGAGGTGTACTTTCACATGCAGCTGGAACCCTCAATCAGTTTTTTTGGGGACTAGAGATGATCAAATTAACCTGTGTGAATCGACTTTGAGTGGAATATCATGCAATTCTTATGTCCCCATGATTTTATTGCAAAACATTGTGTTTTATCATTTTACACATTGCAGAAGATTGCATCAACTACAGAAGGCTTGTGTGATGTGACCTCAGATGCAACTTCACA
This sequence comes from Ranitomeya variabilis, assembly GCF_051348905.1. Classification (NCBI taxonomy): domain Eukaryota; kingdom Metazoa; phylum Chordata; class Amphibia; order Anura; family Dendrobatidae; genus Ranitomeya; species Ranitomeya variabilis. The sequence goes on from NC_135237.1 coordinate 315,672,331, forward strand.
GGCTTTGTCATAATGCGTTGCAGCTATCTCACCACATGGTATAACACAGTCAATCAGAAGGGACCTATCATGGCTTTCATAGAAGCCTGTGCAGGGATTGCAGTAGGCATTTTTGGTTTATTTTAGGCTAGTGAGAGGATTTTGTAGCTGAGTAATAAAGAAAGGAAGACAATCCCAAAACGAGAAGAGTAGTCTGCGTTACAGAGTTCCAATCAATAGGGAGAGGTGCCGATGGCAGCAGAAGTGCCAGTGTAATTGATTAATGAAGGTACATATGGTATCTATTCTGCTGTTTTTGTATTCAAATTATACACATTTTTATTTTCTCTCTCTTTCCTCCTCTCCTCCCATTCTCTCAAGGCTATATTAATGATAAAGAGGATTGGATACAGTACTGAGGGAACGTAAAATGTTCTACATACCTCTCAAAGGCAGTAAGACCACTTGAGATTTGCCACAAATAAGTAAGCAGCAAGTTTAACTTTTGGAAACAATTTAGCAAACCTGGTGAATTTGAATTCCAAGATCAATGAGACCTGTAGAAGTAAATGGAAATGATGCTATATATTTGGTACTGCATTATGCCCATTAGGCCAGGGTCACATTAGCGTATAGTAGCCAAGAGAATCGCATGAAAGAATCGCAGCACATGTGCGGAGGAGGGGAAAGTAATTTCTCTATCTCCTCCATTCTGGCATTGCGGAAATCACAACGCACTAGGGTGACATCCGAGTGCAGTCTGATGTATCACATGCACTCATAGACTTGTATGGGTGAGTGTGAGCTGATACTTGGATGCACTCACAGCATACTGTGATTGTTTTCTCATGAAGGATTGGCATGAGAAAATAGTTGCAGATCTGAGCTGCCCCATAGAATAACGCTGGTCCGAGTGCTATGTGATGTTTTATCACATGGCACTCGGTCGTGTTATATTCTTGTGTGAGCAAGCCCTTACAAGGATTAAAACAAATGTGGAAGTCTGAGAATACAATTACACCAATTATTTATTAAGAATTGTTCTGTAAATGTGTCACAGATGAGAGAAAAGTATGGTACAGAACGTACTATAATTACTTATGTATCTATACATTATGCCTATGTCACAGGTGAAAAACTATGGAACACTTAATTTAAAGAGCAGTGAAATGACTGGAAGAAAATTCAGATTGTTAAAATGTTTTAAGAAATTGGGTACTCGTTCTTTGTATGCTTCATACCTTGCGATTTTGGGTTTGTGGTTTTCTGATTACCAGATTAATTGGCTCAGTAATTTCAGGGCAACACAATTACACATTTCTATTTGGCCGTGTACTTTCCTCATGGCAGTATAATAAAAAAATAAATGTTATGTATTTGTTTGACAGAAAGGTGCATTGCCAGTGTAAGAGAAAACAAAAAAAAGCTAATGCTGTTGCTAAATTAACACTTTTTTGTGAGACAGTTGCTACATTTATACTAAAAATGATGGCCATTTTAGTGATTTTACAGCCTAGGATTAGGATCAGAGCACACAGCTTATCACTACATGTAGGGATAGAAAGACCCAAATCAGAGTGAAATGTACTACTGCAGAGAGGAAGAACACAGAAAATGGGAATGGTAATCTCAGTCAGTGAATAATAATTCATGTATTCAATTGATAAGGAGGTGCTAGATCTACAGAGTCTTTGTGACTGTGAATTGACTGATTTGCAATATACTGTAGTATAGCACCTAAATATAACCATTTTTTTTAAGTTTTGATGCATTAGAAGCAAGGAGGGCAGCTTAATCCCCTAGGTTCTAAATTTCCTAATGTACTGAAACCTAGGGTAGTCTCTTGGACCTAAAAGTGGTCAAGCAGTAAGCAATATCGATTTCATTCATGTAACATTTCTTTCTAATTTTTGAGACAATAGAAAAGTCTCAACCTTCCAGAAATTTAAATACAACAGTCTACCTCACAAAGTATTCCTTTTTTTTGTAAAAAAAAATTAAATATTGTGTTACGCCCACTTGTGACGTACATGGCTCAGGCAAATCCACGTGAGGAAGGCAGTGGTCCGCTGACGAAACACGTAGTGGTTTAATAAAAGGTTTGTTTACCACTAATCCATTGCAGTGTGGTCTATAGTCATAGCGCTCCTTAAGTTGACCACATACATATTTTTTCAAAAAACCATTGATATTCCCCTTGAGGGATTGTGGCTGGAGCAGCTTGGGGCCATAAAGTTCATCTCCAGGCAATAGGACCTAAATTGACATCACATCCTGTGAAGTGGCATCACATGACTAGATCTTGGGCCCACGTGACCAGACCAGGAAGAACAGGACAGGAGCGGTGTCGGAGCAACAAAGCAGGAGGGCACGGAGACGTTTAATTAAGAACAAGGGTTGGGGAACATGTGGGTGACATAAAAAACCAAAGGGACACCCCTGTTGCCCGACATATGAACGAGGTCCATGGTGGCCGTATTAGTGACATCACATTTATGATGATTGAGATGGTCAGACCTAATACTAGAGGAGGGGATTTTGATAAAAAAAATCCTGAGACGAGAGGCAGAGTGGACGTTCAGACTACAATCGCTCTCCCCGAAAGGACTGAATGAATCCTTGTCCTATGTCTGCTTTATTTGAGGCTTATTATTATTATTTTTCTGGGTATGATTAGTGGAATTTTGTCTTTGTAGGAATGGCCCTGTTCGTTTATGGGATGACTTTATGAAGCACCATGGCAACATATGTCTTTATGTCTTTATATGGTCCACATTGCGGGCTAATTTATTGTTATATGGCTAGTTTTAGTTTTTTCTTATCTTTACTATTTATACTATCTAACTACTGACCTGCGTTTCTTTAATTTATACCTCCTTTTTTATATTTAATATGGTGGTGCATCCTAGTGCCATTGATTACATCTATATTGTTTATATGGGGAAAGTCTCTTGGTACTCTATTTAATATATTTGGATATTTATTTATATATATATATATATATTCATTCTATATTTGAGAAATACCTTAGATTGATATGTATAACAAAAGAATACTTTTGAGCCTCCTATTTATTTTATCGTTCTGGCCACTATAATCATGTCCATACATATTGTATCAAATCAAGGTTCCTAACTGGACATTTGGCTTAATTTATGTGCGCTCCACGGTGTGGTGCGCACTCCTTAGAGCCGGCACTGAGATTACGTAATGGGGAAGTGATGTATGCGTTCCACATACTGAAGCGCATGCACTCCCCCTGGTGGCTGGAAGCTACGTCATGCTTAGCTGCCTGGAACGCACGCCGACGAGCGATCATGGCTGTGGGACGCAGGTATTTCGGAACCCGGTAAATATACCTGCCTCATTGGTGGGCGGAGTTTGTGATAGTAACAGCAATCAGGGTGGTTATTTAAGTCCACCGGTTATGACCGCTGGGATGGGTCTTTTCTCTATCTTTTTCATCCGGACCCGGTCAGCATCTATGGCATCGGTTTACCTCCTGATGAACCGCAGATTGCGGGGAAACGCGTCGGGGTATATCCGGATCAGATAAGTTTACTCCCAGCTTTATCTAGCATTTATCTCTTTCCACTGTGATAACTGTCATTGCGGCGTTTTTTTCAGCAGATCATTTTGGGATGCCCCCAGATGTAATGGTATCAAGACCGAGAAGGGCATTCATATGATATGGACTGCTATTGTGGAAATTTATATCATATGTACTAGTATTGTGGAAAGTGTATGTGTCTTTTTTGTTGGAAGTATTATCAATGGTTGATTACGGATATTTTTTGTTGCTGGATTTTGCTATACGATATCCCTGCTGAACTAGGTCCACCGAGCGTGTATATCTAAAAGACTCTCTTCATCTCTATTCTTTTTATATATTGTTTTCCAACCTTATTGCAAAGGCTGTGGTAGGGAAGATAGGGATAGACTACGGTGAGTGGGGGCACCAAATCGCTCTTTAGGGTGCCAACCTCCACAGGTAGGTAGGCTATCAGTTAGGCCTATTACGGGGAGTTGTAGGCACATTTTGTGGTCATTTATACATGGTATCTAACCTGTTTTTGTCTACACTGGGTAGGTGATTCTTCTAAATATTTAAATAAAATTTAGTTTTATAGGAGTTCATGTTCACAAAGGGCATGGAGACATCCCTACTGAAGTTGTGCAGGGGTGCACAACCCTTCCAGGTGAGAGACTAATCCCCCCACCTTTCATTGAAACATCCCAATTAAACCACCTGGTGCTTCTCATGCTGCACTCTTCCATGTTTATTGTGTTATGTACATGGCTCATGGACTCACTGCCTCACTGTGCCACAGGGCCCGACCTACCTAGGAAGGTGAGTAGCTAAATAGCTACCTGGTTTTAATTGGAGCTACTGATGGTTGAGACAGGCTGGGCTGCAGTTAGCCACTAGGTGCTACTCCTAGTCAGAACCCGGTACTGCAGTTGCTTACCTCAGGGGTCAGGCTCACTGACACTGATTATTGATGATTTTATTGTGCAAGTCTGTTTAGTCACATCTGTTTACGTTGGTAAAGTGGAAACACATACACACCATGCCTATTCTATAGGCAGGATGTTGTTGCATTATTATTTTTGCCTCTTATGTGACCCTAACTAACCTTTCTAGTTGATTTCATATTTTTGCAAGTTTGGAAAAATATGGTTAAAAAATGTTTTACCTTTTTTGTAAACAATATAATTTTGCCCAAAATATATCCTAAATAAAAAGGTGGCACTGGTAACAGACTTGGTAATATGAAAAAGAAGTATATCATGGAAAAAAATATGAAAGCCACTATAAGCACAAGCTGCTGCTTTCCAGGCAGTAGTATCAAAAGAAATTCATCAAAAGAAATTCATAATTGTCCTTCTTTGCCTCTTGCAAGCATATTAAGGGGGGAGAAGTGGAAGGAATAATATAATATATCTCTTGTCATTTGTCTCAGTAAAGCAGAATGTTGTTACCTCTGGCAGCAATATAGTCAACTTGAGTCAGTGTTCTTGTCACGGGGAGACTAGGTGAGCGAGAGCTAATAACCCGAGCCCCTGAAATTTCCCTCAGACTAGGGAAATTCTGACTGACCCTCTACCTGGAGTTTACACTGATGGTGTGCATGTCCAGGCCTCAAACCTCACCCTGTCTCCTGTTTCAACCCTAGGCTGAAACCTCCGCCCACCACCCAGTGAAGAGGTAATTCACCAATACCCACAGTTAGCACAGACAAGGATAAAGGAAAATATACACCACGCCGCAGTCACTCAGGAATACACTATAAATGTGCAGGGCAAAATAAATACAAATATAGGAAGGAGTAAATAAGACAAAGGAAAATACACCACCAGCAACGAATCTCCAGCAACCACCTCTCCACTCCAGACCGAGATAACAACGCAGAAGACAGAAGCTATAATCGGCGACGCCCAAAGATCAGGAGAGCTATTTAAAGGCAATGGGCATGGCCCAGCTTCCAATCCGAGGATCAGGTAAATTAACCCCGGAACAGCTAGACAAAATCTAGCCAACACCAATGAGTAAATAGTGATCAAAAGCGGAATTACCGCTGTCTGTCGAACGACCTGGTCTGAACAGCATCCGACATGACAGTACCCCGCATTCTACGAGGGACCCCAGGGCCCTCACGGCTTATAGGACCCGGCTTGTCTGGATGGCGACGATGAAAAAACCTGACCAGCCGATCCACATGAATGTCCGAGGCTGGTACCCAGGACCTCTCCTCAGGCCCATAATCACGCCAGTGTACCAAGTACTGTAAAGTGCGGCGCACTACATGAGAGTCAACCAACTTGGAGACTTCAAACTCCAAATTACCATCCACCAAGACTGGAGGTGGCATAGGCGCCGCATCCACAGAACCCACCACCTTCTTTAGAAGAGACCGGTGGAACACGTTGTGTATCTTATACACCGTAGGGAGCTCCAATCGGTACGCTACTGGGTTAATGACGGCGGTGACCCTAAATGGACCAATAAACCGTGGACCCAATTTAAGGGATGGTATTTTGAGTCTTATGTTTTTTGTGGATAACCACACCCAGTCATCCACACTCAGGTCCGGACCTGGCACACGCCTACTGTCAGCCACACATTTGTACCTAGCACCCACACTCAGCAGGCGCTGTTTAACTCTCCTCCAGACTGATGACAATTGTGCTCCTAACTGGTCCTCCTCCGGAACCCCAGAAGAGCCCCTCTGACTCAAAGTACAAAATTGAGGATGTAGCCCGTAAACACAAAAAAAACGGAGACTCCCCAGACGACTCCTGGCGGTGATTATTGATAGCAAACTCAGCCAAAGGAAGAAAGGTAGACCACTCCTCCTGGTTATCAGAGACAAAGCAGCGTAGGTACTGTTCCAAATTTTGGTTCATACGCTCCGTCTGACCATTTGACTGAGGATGAAACGCCGAAGAATGAGACAACTTGATCCCCAGCCGTGAGCAAAATGCTTTCCAAAATTTTGCCACAAACTGAGACCCCCTATCAGACACGATGTCAGACGGAACCCCATGAAGTCTGACCACCTCCTGCACAAATACCTGAGCCAGAGTCTTAGCGTTAGGCAACGAAGGCAAAGACACAAAGTGCAACATTTTAGAAAACCGATCAACAATCACCAAGATGACCGTGTTCCCAGCTGATGAGGGCAAATCAGTGATGAAATCCATGGAGATTTCCGTCCACGGCTTACTAGGTACCTCAAGAGGAAGTAGTGTGCCAACAGGACGGGAGCGGGGCATCTTAGCCCTAGCGCACGTGGTACAAGCTAACACGTATGAGACCACGTCCTGTCAGATCTTGGGCCACCAAAACCGACGTGACACCAACTCCAAGGTACCTCTAACCCCTGGGTGGCCAGTCAGGACAGCATCATGATGCTCCGCCAAAACCTTTAAGCGGAGATGAAGCGGTACAAAAGATTTGTTGATGGGAAGCTCAGATGGTACCTCCTCCTGAGCCTCGGCAATCTCAGCCTCAACATCGGTAGTGAGAGCCGAAACCACAACACCCTTTTGGAGGATGGGTACTGGATCCTCCCGAGGTTCTCCCCCCAGAAAACACCTGGACAGAGCATCCGCCTTAGTGTTTTTAGACCCCGGTCTATAAGTGACAACAAAATTGAACCGCGTGATAAACAATGCCCAGCGAGCCTGCCTGGGGGACAGACGCTTGGCTGCCTCCAAATACAGCAGATTCTTATGATCGGTAATAACAGTTACCTGATGTACCGACCCCTCCAAGAAGTGTCGCCATTCCTCAAAGGCCAACTTAATTGCCAACAACTCCCTGTTGCCAATATCGTAGTTACGTTCGGCGGATGACAGTTTCTTGGAGAAATAGGTGCACGGACGCAAACCACTCAAAGATGAGCCTTGAGATAGTAACGCCCCCACACCAACCTCAGATGCATCGACCTCCACAACAAAGGGTTTTGATACCTCTGGCTGCATAAGAATGGGGGCTGAAACAAAACTGTTCTTAAGAAATTCAAATGCGCGCACAGCAGCCTCAGGCCAAACGGAGAAATTGGTACCCTTTTTAGTCATGTCAGTTAGAGGTTTAGCAATAATGGAAAAATCCTTGATAAATTTCCTATAGTAGTTAGAAAACCCAAGGAACCGCTGAAGTGCTTTCAGGTTATCAGGACGTTCCCAATGAAGCACCGCTTGCACCTCAGCGGCGTCCATTTTAAAACCAGAAGCAGACACAATATAACCCAAGAAAGGCAACTCTTGAACAGAAAATACACATTTCTCAAGTTTAGCATACAGCTTATTCTCTCTGAGAAGCTGTAACACCTGCCTGACATGATCTAAATGAGCATCACGGTCGCAAGAATATATGAGAATGTCATCTAGGTACACAATAAAGAATTTCCCCAAAACATGCGAGAACACATCATTGATGAAATGTTGGAACACTGCAGGTGCGTTAGTCAACCCAAATGGCATCACCAAATTTTCAAAATGACCCTCAGGGGAATTAAAAGCCGTCTCCAATCATCACCTTGACGGACTCTTATGAGGTTGTACGCCCCCCTGAGGTCAAGCTTGGTAAACCACTTAGCACCTGCCACCTGGTTGAACAAATCTGGTATCAGTGGCATAGGGCAGCGTCGGACTGGGGTGTCTGGGGCCCACCAGAGGAATGGACTCTAGGGGCCCACCCTACAGCTATATGCAAATATCTGTCATTATAGTGGAGCATCGGCTGTAAAACACCGGCGGCTGCTGCACATCTACCGTGTGCCCCAATAACTGGGATGTATAATTACGGTAGTTTACATTAATGTGGTTCTAGGTAAAACAAGTTATCACTGATCCATGGGCTCCACAGGATAGGTGATCGCTTAGATCCGACCATTAGAAACTGGGGAAGTTTTATCCCTGACAGGACACTTTTATCACTATTTTAAAATGCAGCGGCAGGTGGGATTTCTGACCGCAGCTCCATTCATTCTCTTTGGGGCTTCCAGAAAAAAACAAGTGCAGCCACTGAGGGAATGAATGGATCAGTGATCTAGTCGGACATGCCACTCCAGTCTAATGGGGATGAAAAGTTCCACATTTTGCTGAGTGGGTCCAAGCAGTCAGACCCCCACCAATCAATATGTTATCACTTATCCTGTGGAGAGGTGATTACTTTTTTCCACAGGAAACCCCCTGTAAGTGCATCTCCGCCGCTGTGTACAAAGCATTAAAACTCTAATGGAAATAAAGAATCTTCTCCTAATTAATATCAGAGAGAACAAATGACCACCATACACAACACAATCCACTATACCAAGACCAATAATACCACATACAGGAAGAAATACCACCACACCATGACCAGACCACATAGTGACCGAATAATACTACATACAAGGGACAAATACCACCGCACCGTGTCAACACCACATATTACCACCACTTGGTGACCAAATAGCACATACAAGGGACAAATACCACAACACCATTTCCAGACCACATATTACCACCACATAGTGACTGAATACTACAATACTGATCAGAAATAAAAAAAACAAAAAAAAACACAATACTATCACCATAAGGCTGCTGTCACACTAGCAGTATTTGGTCAGTATTTTACATCAGTATTTGTAAGCCAAAACCAGGAGTGGAACAATTTGAGGAAAAGTATAATAGAAACATGTGCATCACTTCTGCATTTATCACCCACTCCTGGTTTTGGCTTACAAATACTGATTTCCACATATAGTGGGATCTATGCAATAAAGCGATCTCCACTATGGTACTAATATAAAATAAATTTTATTGAACATAATGTTAAAAACACAAATAGGATAAAATTACTACATGTAAGAAAGGTACACAATCCAATAAAAGGGACTATACTGCCATGGGAGATTGCAAGATGGCTCAGGCTGAATGCAGTATATATACAATGAGAAATACCTATGCTATGATATGAGAGTCCATGGATGGAAAGCTGCCTCTATCAACGATACCTAGCTTAATAATATGGTGTCCTAAATCAGACCCCTCAAAAATACATGGCATATGCTAGAGGTAGTAAAAGGATATTACCTTACTGTTCGCCTGCTGCAATGACCCCGGCGTCCCTCTAGCATATGCCATGTATTTTTGAGGGGTCTGATTTAGGACACCATATTATTAAGCTAGGTATCGTTGATAGAGGCAGCTTTCCATCCATGGACTCTCATATCATAGCATAGGTATTTCTCATTGTATATATACTGCATTCAACCTGAGCCATCTTGCAATCTCCCATGGCAGTATAGTCCCTTTTATTGGATTGTGTACCTTTCTTACATGTAGTAATTTTATCCTATTTGTGTTTTTAACATTATGTTCAATAAAATTTATTTTATATTAGTACCATAGTGGAGATCGCTTTATTGCATAGATCCCACTATATGTGGAAGTTTTGCTGGGTGGTACATATACACTTCGTTTTGAAGGGATTTGTCTTTGTAAAAACATAGAGCAATTACGTGTGATTACAAATACTGATGTAAAATACTGACCAAATACTGAATGTGTGACGGCAGCCTAAGTGACATTATACACAGGAGATCTGTACTTAGTATGCAGTGTCTGTGTAGAGGTAATACAGAGATCACTGGTGGTATTATACACAGGAGCTCTGTATATAGTGTATAGGTAATACAGTGATCACTGGTGACATTATACACAGGAGCTCTGTATATAGTATACAGTGTATAGTGTCAGTGTATAGGTAACACTGACTCACCAGTGACGTCTCTAGGTGAAGTCCTTCATCTTTCATCCAGCACAGACCGCCATCATTTCTTCCAGCCAGGACTCATTTCTGCAGGAAATAACACAGTTATCTCGAGCTCCACTTGCAGAACACATTACTTAATTTTTCACAACTTCTGCATTACACCACATGAAGAAAAAGAGGCGACATAGTGTCACTCTACACAGTAACAGGACCGCCCCCCCAATTAAAACAGTATACTCAAAAAATAAAATAAATACATCACTGCAGTAATAATATCCCTTAATTAGCCCCTATGGTAATAATATTCCCCACCCTGGCCCCGTTTATCTCATTCCTGGCTCCAGCCATATGTTCTCGCATCCTGCCCTCATGAGTATCCATTCTACCCCATATGATCTCCCCATCCTGCCCCATCTGTCTCCATCGTATCCATCCTGCCCCATGATCCAATCCTGCCCCATGTCTTTCATTCTGCCCCGTGTCTCCAATCATGCCCTGTATCTACATTCTGCCCATGCCTCCAGTCCTGCCCTCAGTGTGTCCAGCAATCTACCCCAGTGTGTCCAGCATATTACCCCCAGTGTGTCCAGCAACCTGCCCCAGTATGTCCAGCATATTGCCCCAGTGTCCAGCAATCTGCCCCAGTGTGTCCAGCATTGCCTCCAGACAGTGTATCCAGCAATCTGCCCCAGTATGTCCGGCAATCTGCCCCAGTGTCCAGCAATCTGTCCCAGTATGTCCAGCATTGCCCCCAGACAGTGTGTCCAGGAATCTGCCCCAGTATGTCTGGCAATCTGCCCCAGTGTGTCCGGCAATCTGCCCCAGTGTGTCCGGCAATCTGCCCCAGTGTGTCCAGCATATTACCCCCGTGTGTCCAACAATCTGCCCCCAGTCTGTCCAGCGTTCTGCCCCCAGTCTGTCCAGCGTTCTGCCCCCAGTCTGTCCAGCGTTCTGCCCCCAGTCTGTCCAGCGTTCTGCCCCCAGTCTGTCCAGCGTTCTGCCCCCAGTCTGTCCAGCGTTCTGCCCCCAGTCTGTCCAGCGTTCTGCCCCCAGTCTGTCCAGGGTTCTGCCCCCAGTCTGTCCAGCGTTCTGCCCCCAGTCTGTCCAGCGTTCTGCCCCCAGTCTGTCCAGCGTTCTGCCCCCAGTCTGTCCAGCGTTCTGTCCCAGTGTGTCCAGCGTTCTGTCCCAGTGTGTCTCCAGCAATCTGCCCCCAGTGGGTGTCCAGCATTCTGCCCCCCCCCCCTCCAGTGTCCCCCACTGCTCCAGGGGCACCCGCCGCTCCGGGGGCCGCTCTGGGGGCCCCCCGGCCGCCACCCTCCTTGAAGACGATACTCACCCTGCTGCCTGCTCCAGCGATGGTCTCGGCGTCTGCTCTGCACTGCATCTTCTTCCTGCTTGTGCTTGTGCGGTCATGTGATACTGATTAAAGTCATGAATATGCGCATATTCATGGCCTTAATGAAGCGGTACCACGTGACCGCACAAGCAGGAAGAAGATGCAGTGCAGAGCAGACGCCGAGACCATCGCTGGAGCAGGGTGAGTATCGTCTTCAAGGAGGGTGGGTGGGGGGCAGCCAGGGGGGCCCCCGGAGCAGTGGGGGCCCCTGGAGCAGTGGGGGCCCTGCCAGCAGGTGTCAGTGCCTGGGCCCACCGGGGGATCCACCGATTCCCCGGTGGGCCAGTCCGAGCCTGGCATAGGGTATGGATCAGGAACCGTAATCTGGTTCAACTCCCTGAAATCCAAACACGGGCGTAATCCGCCATCTTTCTTCTTCACGAAGAAGAACCCTGCTGCCACCGGCGAGGATGACGGCCTGATGTGCCCTTTGCTCAAGATTTCAGCAATGTAATCTTTTAACGCTTGTCTCTCCGGACCGGAGATGTTAAACATCCTTGCTTTAGGCAATTTGGCCCCTGGTTTAAACCTGATAGAACAGTCATAGGGACGATGTGGCGGCAACTCTGAACAACCCTTCTCAGAGAACACATCCACAAAATCCAGAAGTGACTCTGGAACGCTTGAAGTCACCACAGCCACACATGTGGCCAGGCAATTCTCCTGGCAGAACTCGCTCCACTGAATTATGTCCTGAGTTTTCCAGTCAATTACCGGGTTGTGCATAGACAACCAAGGAAAACCCAAAACCACCTGAGCAGGAAGATTCCTGAGCACCTTACATGTAACCCGCTCGGAATGTAGAACTCCAATGTAGAGTTTCACCTCAGCCACAAATTCAGTAATCTCCCCCTGAGAGAGAGGAGCAGCATTGATGGTGACCACGCAGATAGGATGAGACAGTTTTTCAATCCTAAAACCTGCTGTGCACGCAAACTCCTCATCAATGAGATTTGTGGCTGAACCACTATCCACAAAAACAGTAATTGGCAGCTCACTGCCAGCGATAAAAACCTTAGCAGGGAGCATGCATTGAGAAACCACCATGGAGGATATACATTAGCTCAGATTGGTCTCCTCCACACCCTCTGAGCTTAGAAGTTTTCCACCGTTGCATTTTTCTTAGACAGCAGAGGACAGATGTTAATAAAATGACCAGTTTTACCACAGTAAAAACAGGCTCCCTGCTTCCTGAGCTCAGGGACTCGACGCTTCAAATGTGACACCCCTGCGATTTGCATAGGCTCCGTGGGCTCACCTGCAGCAACCTCACGTGAACCTAAACCCTCTCCCATAGGTGGTGTCTCATGCTCCCCCTGACACAAATGGCGATCAATGCGGACAACCAGACTCATAGCGGAATCTAGAGAAGTAGGAGTCTCGTACATCAGAAGGGCTTTTTTAACCCTTCCAGAAATCCCACGTATAAACTGACTCCGCAATGCTGGATCATTCCATTGTGTATCGATCGCTAAGCAACAAAATTCAGAACAGTAATCCTCTGCAACTCGCTCCCCCTGGCGAATAGTGCGTATCTTAGATTCTGCTAGAGCCATTCTGTCAGGTTTATCGTAGATTTTTCCAAGAGAGGAAAAAAAACTCCCCACAGAGTTAAATGCAGCAGAATCAGATGGCAAAGAAAACGCCCATGCTTGGGGATCCCCGCTTAACAATGACAACACCAGGCCCACACGCTGAGCCTCATTACCCGAGGAGATCGGGCGCATACGGGAAATATAGTTTGCAAGCTTCACGAAAAGAAACAAATTTACTGCGTTCCCCAGCAAATTTTTCAGGAAATTTAGGCCCAGCAACTCTTCCTGTCGCTCCAGCTTGCACATTAGATACTGCTAGTCCCTGTTGCTGTACTGCCCCCCTCAACTCAGTGACCTGTAGTGACAGCACCTCCAACTGGTGGGTTATGGAAGTCATGGGATCCATGACAAACACAAAAAAAAAGAAACCCCTTTTTTTTTTTTTTTGGGGCCGATTATAATGTCACGGGGATACTAGGTGAGCGAGAGCTAATAACCCAGGCCCCTGCAATTTCCCTCAGACTAGGGAAATTCTGACTGACCCTCTACCTGGAGTTTACACTGATGGTGTGCATGTCCAGGCCTCGAACCTCACCCTGTCTCCTGTTTCAACCCTAGGCTGAAACCTCCGCTCACCACCCAGTGAAGAGGTAATTCACCAATACCCACAGTTAGCACAGACAAGGATAAAGGAAAATATACACCATGCCGCAGTCACTCAGGAATACACTATAAATGTGCAGGGCAAAATAAATACAAATATAGGAAGGAGTAAATAAGACTAAGGAAAATACACCACCAGCAACGAATCTCCAGCAACCAGCTCTCCACTCCAGACCGAGATAACAACGCACAAGACAGAAGCTATAATCGGCGACGCCCAAAGATCAGGAGAGCTATTTAAAGGCAATGGGCATGGCCCAGCTTCCAATCCGAGGATCAGGTAAATTAACCCCGGAACAGCTAGATAAAATCTAGCCGATACCAATGAGCAAATAGTGGTCAAAAGCGGAATTACCGCTGTCTGTCGAACGACCTGGTCTGAACAGCGTCCGACATGACAGTTCTGCACAGTAAACCTCCTCCTGCCAATACAACATTTAATGTTGTACAAAGTGCTATTTGAAAGTATCAATGACATCTTTATCTGTTCTACAACCTCTGGCTGAGGAAGATTCTTACAGCTTCTTAATTCATTAGAAAAGACCTGGCAAGACAAAAAAAGTGGCAGTTGGTGCCAGAACCTGTACCAGGCATGTCATGTTGCCACAAAATGGGCTTACAGCAACCATCTTCACAAAAGGGTCCAAGAGTGATCAGATGCTGGAGAAGGCCTGATCTGTACTGAAGGACCGTGACCCGCGCAAGTAGAAGACCATAAGCAGTGCCAGTAGAAGACTGTAGCAGTGCCAGTAGAAGACCGTAAGTAGCCCATATACGAGACATTGACCAGATCCAAACCAAGCTTGGGAGATGATTCCTGTGGTCTGTTTTGTCCAGCATAGATGAATGGTAGAGGGTGTGCCGTGCTTCGGTGAATGAACAAGGCCAGTGTGATGACACTGTGTACCAAGTGAATCACATACTTAGGACTTTTGGCCTAGCAGGAAAAAACAATGACCTCTGTTAAGGCCAGTGTAGTATTAGCAGTAGGAGAGCCACAAACTCCTGATACAATAGATGCAACAGCTTCCAGCAGGTTAAGCTAATATTTTGAATTTGCAGGGAGCTGCAGCCACCTGCCAGAGAGCCATGGGTCAAATTCTCGCTCCCCACAAGAAGTATGCAGCCGCCTACCTGGATGACATCATGATCTTCAGTCAGAATTGGGAAAGCTATCTAAATAAACTTATGGCAATATATGATGATTTCAGGAAGGCAGACTGTGACAAAGCCCAAGGAAAGCCTGGAGGGGCGTGACTAAGAGCTTCACCCAATCTGAACTTGGACATGGAGTAGCTAATGACACCGTGGTCCATGGAGAGACAAGAGAGGTGATCCAGGTGCTACTCCAGGACTGACCTTGGGTAGATGGCAGCTGACCCCTAGGAACGGGTAGCTGGGATGGCCCGGGGAATGTCCAACAGATGCAGGCAGGCAGAGTAGATGACAGGAACCGCAGGTGCAGATAGGACAGTCTGTCAGAGAGATGAGCACAGGCGGGAGCAGCTGGCTCGACTGCTGTTGTGGTGAGCACTGGCGGGTGCAGTTGGCTCAGCTGCCATAGAGGTGAGCACAGGCGGGTGAAGCTGCCTCGGCTGCCATTGAGGGCAGCACTGGCGGGTGCAGCTGGCTCGGCTGCCGTTGAGGAAACACTGGCGGTGAGTACACTGGTTTCTCTGCAGGGAGAGAGGGACTGCCGGCAGAGATACATGCACTTCATGTACTCACTTTTATTGGCAGCAGATTAAACATGAATGTCAGTTGAGTTACTTAGAGAGCACACCAAATTTCCACTGTTATACAATCTGTACAATGACTAATTTTCATTGTATCAAAGTGTGATATCTTCAGTGTTGTACCATAAAAAGTTATAATAAAATATTTACTTTTGTGAGATACTGTATGTACAGGCATCTCCTGTGTCGGAGTTCTTTTGCAGGTCTCTTCTTGGTTTCTCTGGTCTAGAGAATGAAGATAAGACTCTTCCTACAGTCTTGCCCAAGAGCACAAGAATTTCATTAACTGAAAACTTCTAAGGCCATGTTCACACTTTGCGGTTTTTACCGCGGAACCGCTGCGATTTTGATGCTGCGGGTCCGCAGCAGTTTCCATAGCGTTTCCATTTACATGTAAACCCTATGGAAACCGCAAACCGCTGTGCACATGCTGCGGGAAAAACCGCGCAGAAACGCAGCGGTTTAAAACCCGCAGCATGTCACTTCTTTGTGTAGAATCGCTGCGATTCTGCACCCATAGGAATGCATTGAACCGCTTACTTCCCGCATGGGGCTGTGCCCACATTGAGGGAAGTAAGCGGCTAATGTGCGGGTGGTACCCGGGGTGGAGGAGAGGAGACTCTCCTCCAGGCCCTGGGAACCATATTTGGGGTAAAAAAAAAAGAATAAAAATAAAAAATCATGATATACTCACCTCTCAGCGCTGCACGTGGCCGGCCGGTCAGAGTTGCTGTGCGAACAGGACCTGCGGTGACCTCGCGGTCACATGACCGTGATGACGCTGCGGTCACATGACTGTGACGTCACGAAGGGTCCTTCTTGCTCAGCATCTTTGGAACCGGAGCGCCGGGTGCAGCGCCGAGGAGATCCGGACATCAGAGGGTGAGTATAACCAATTTTTATTATTTTTAACATTACTATTGATGCTGCATATTGCTGCATATGCAGCATCAATAGTATAGGCGGAAACCCGCAGCGGAAACCGCAGAACAAACCGCAATAAATCTGCAGGGATAACCGCAGCAGTTTTGCCCTGCAGATTTATCAAATCCGCTGCGGGAGAACCCGCAGAGGGACGCCGCAAAGTGTGAACATGGCCTAACACTGATTATGCAAGAACCACAAGATGGATTTCTTCACCCAAGGTATCATTTTAATCAGTTTAACACTGCCAACCTGACAATGCTTGTAGTTTACTTAGCAAAATACTGCTAACAAGTTCACTTTAAGCAACAAATCACATGTTGGCTGATTCCACTACAATTTCAGCTGGGAATTGACATGAATGACAATGTCCAGAACATTATGGCTACCTTACATTTGGACAAAGTAACTCATACTCTCTGAATGGCACGTGTCCTAAATGTAATCATTAGTGTTGAGGGATACCTTCTGATATTTGAAAGTATCGGTATCGGATTGGATCGGCCGATATCCAAAAAATATCGGATATCGCCGATACCGATACCCGATACCAATACAAGTCAATGGGACACAAATATCGGAACTTAATAGGGAGCGATCCTGGATGGTTCCCAGGGTGTGAAGGAGAGGAAACTCTCCTTCAGGCCCTGGGATCCATATTTATGTAAAAAATAAAGGATAAAAATAAAAAATATGGATATACTCACCCTCGGACGGCCCCTGGCTGTCACCGCTGCAAGCGTCTGCCTCCGTTCCTAAGAATGCAGAGTGAAGGACCTTCGATGACGTCGCGGTCACGTGAGTGGTCACATGAGCGGTCACGCGACCAATCACAAGACCATGACGTCATCGCAGGTTCTACACTCACTGCATTCTTAGGAACGGAGGCTGCCGTTTGCACCGCTGAGAGCCAGGGGCCGTCGGTGGGTGAGTATATCCATATTTTTTATTTTTATTCTTTATTTTTTACATGAATATGGATCCCGATTCTGATTTCCAATAACGCAAAAATATCGGAACTCGGTATCAGAATTCCGATACAGCGAATATCAGCCGATACCCGATATTTGCAGTATCGGAATGCTCAACACTAGTAATCATGTAAGATTTCCTTAATAGATATACCCACTTGAGGAAACTGGTGGCTAAAGCTAGGAAAGTGTATGCTATTTTAACAATTCTAAATTGGCAAAGCATGCTTTCCTGGTTTTGTAAAACTAGAAAGGTCTTTTAGAGTGCTGTTTGGTTTGTGACGTCACAACCCACTAGTATGCAGTGCACATATGGAATAAGAAACTATGCGTGTCCTCAACAACAGTAATATAATCCGCAAAGCAAGAAGAGTATAAACCTACAAAGAGAGTCAGGGAATCTGAATAGTTCAAACAAATTAATACATGTACAATAAAATACTGGGTATAATATGCAAAGGGAAAAGAGGAGAAATGTGCCCATATAAGGGTTACAAAACCACAATATGCCACACATGTACAGAATATGAGGTGTCTCATATATAGGTGCTTCTCACAAAATAAGAATATCATCAAAAAGTTAATTTATTTCAGTTCTTCAATACAATGTTGATGACTATGGATTACAGCCAATGAAAACCCAAAAATCATTATCTTAGTAAATTAGAATAATTAACAAAAAAAACACCGGCAAACGCTTCATAAGCATTTAAAAATGTCCTTAGTCTGTTTCAGTAGGCTCCACAATTATGGGGAAGACTGCAAACTTGACAGAGGTCCAGAAGTCAATTATTGACACACTCCACAAGAAGGGTAAGCCACAAAAGGTAATTTGCTAAAGAAGCTGGCTGTTCAAAGAGAAGTGTATCCAAGCATATTAATGGAAAGTTAAGTGGAAGGAAAAAGTGTGGTCGAAAAAGAGGCACAAGCAACCTGGATAATCGCAGCCTTGAAAGGATTATTAAGAAAAGTCCATTAAAAAATTGGGGGGTGATTCACAAGGAGTGGACTGCTGCAGGAGTCATTACTTCAAGAGCCACCACACACAGACATATCCAGGACATGGGCAACAAGTGTCACATTCCTTGTGTCAAGTCACTCATGTCATGGTCAGCTGCAGCCGCAGATGCGGCCCAGCCCATAGATGCCCCCAAGCCGACCAACCTCAGAAGGTGTGGGGCGCACGTCCCCCGGGGACAAAATACAGACCCTTTAAACTGCAGAGGGGGACCCGGGCCTACCCAAACTAGGGGAGGGCAGAGACCGGGGTTCTGTGGCAGATGAGCATGTTGACAAGGAAAGAGACACGTAGGACTTGATTACACCGCACAACTTCAGGTATAGAGAAAGTAAAGTTTACTAAAGTAAAGTCACACAGTACATAAACAAAACATGATGAAGTCAGGCTCCCGATTCCACACCTCCAGAAGGATACCACCCAGTGGACCCCTAGGCATGAATGGATCACCAAGGCACACATAGGCGGGACATCAGGACCCAGGCAGGACATCAGGGTACACAAGGACATCAGGGCGCAGGCAAGACATCAGGATACAGACAGGATATCAGGACATCTGGACTCAGGAAATACTTCAAGACATCAGGACACAGGCAGGGCATCAGGACACAGGAATACTGGATAGACATCTGGGACACTGGCGTGGCAGCCCAGGTAATCAGCTGGGACACTGGCGTGGCAGCCCTGGTCATCAGTTACATCAGGACATCGAACACAGGAGGGACATCAGGACATCAGGGAACACGAGGTTATCAGGATGCAGGTAAGACATCAGGACACACGAGAACATCAGGGTCCATGAGGTCATCAGGACACAGGCAGGACATCAGGGTACAGACAGGACATCAGGACATCTGGACCCAGGGTCACCGGCAGACAGCAGACAGGAGTCGTTCAGGTCCGGACATCCGACACGACCTACAGGCACCACCAGTCATCAGGCTCCAAGCTCCAGGCAGCGGTCATCAGGTTCCAGACTGCGGTTGTCAGGCTCCGGGCATCGGACCTAGGAAGGAACTCAAGCATGATGGTGCAAGCACTGCCGTACTGGACGTGATTAGATGCTCAGCAGAAACACCGGTTTCAAGAGACTCAAAGTCACTGGGAGTGAGGATCCAGATGCAGAGGGATTCCAGGAACATAATCACAGCAGGCAGTTCAGACAGGTTCAGGTAAAGGACAGGTACAGGATCAAGGATTTGGGCCTGGATATACCACCTCCAGGACAGGCGCCAGGACAGGACAAAACAGGAATCAAGGCAAGGACTTTGGTACCAAAACATAGACAGGAGAGGTGCAGGAACACAAACACACATAGCAAAGTTCAGGAGCTTTGTGAGTAGCTCAGGCCCCGCCCATAGGGCAGGGGAACTTTATATAGGAGCTGCCCCTCAGCAATTGGCTGGGGACAGCATTTCAAGTACACACCCTAACCCTGATAAAAGCAGGGGAGGTGTGGCCGAGCATGCCCTAAGCACAAACAGAAACCATTACAGCACAATCAGTGCAGGAACTGAGGCTAAGGGCACCTGGTTGTGACTGCAAGCACTGACCCACGTGGAAAGTCATGCACCAGCTGCAAATGACCTCACAACCCGCAGACAGCTTCACAGCAGCAACCAGGGACCACACATGCGGATGGTCCTACAACAGAAAAGACCTAACCACCATGTACGGCTGCGCAGCAAAAGCAGGGAACTGAGAAGGCTCCATCCAGGTAACAGCCAACAGTATCCCAGCTCAAATTAGGGGGAAAAGAGTAAAGGGTTAAAGCAATCATATGCATTGTCATGCCGAAAACCAGAAACAGACAGAACGGCATGACAACTCATGACTAATAGACAATACCAGAAGCGTCTTACCTGGGTCAAGGAGAAAATACTGTTGCTCAGTGGTCCAAGATCTTGTTTTCAGATGAAAGTAAAGTTTGCATTTCATTTGGAAATCAAAGTCACAGAGTCTGGAGGAAGAGTGAAGAGACACACAAACCAAGCTGCTTGAGGTCTAGTGTGAAGTTTCCACAATCAGTGATGGTTTGGGGATCCATGTCATCTGCTGATGTAGATCCACTGTGTTTTATCAAGGCCAAAGTCAGCGCGGCCATCTACTAGGAAATTTTAGAGCACTTCATGCTTCCCTCTGCTGACAAGCTTTTTGGAAATGGAAACTTCATTCTCCAGCAGGACTTGGCACCTGTCCACACTGCCAAAAAAATACCTGGTTTAAAAACAACAATATCACTATGCTTGATTGGCCAGCAAACTCGCCTGACATTAACCTTGTCAAGAGGAATATGAGAGACACCAGACCCAACAATGCAGATGAGCTGAAGGCTGCTATCAAAGCAACCTTGGCTTCCATAACACCTCAGCAGTGCCACAGGCTGATCCATGCCATGCCGCATTGGTGCAGTGATTGATGCCAAAAGAGCCCCGACCAAGTATTGAATGCATTTACTGAACATACAATTCAGAAGGCCAACATTTCGGATTTTAAAATCACTTTTCAAGCTGGTGTTATAAAGTACCGTATTTTTCGGGCCATAAGAAGTACTTTTTCCACGAAATTTTTTTTGGGGAAAATGGGTGTGCGTCTCATGATTACAATATACTTACAAATCCTGCTGCTGTGGCGGTGCGGCGGGGCTCTATGGTGTGGTGGTGACAGGCTGGGCTCCGGGGCAGTGGCAGTGGCTCTCTGTACTCCATGGGGGGCTCTGCTGGCTTTTCATCAGAGCCCCCACACATCGGTTGCTGCTATGTTGAGGTGGCCTCCGGGAGATTTTGCCGAGATTTTAATCTGAGCATGCAGCACCCCCGACCGGGCGGCCATGTTCCTGGACGCCATGTTCCTGGAGGACACCACAAAATGGCAGCAATGGATGTGTGGGGGCCTCTGGGCTTTGATGAAATGTCGGTGGAGCCCCCCACGGAGCACAGAGAGCCGCTGTCACTGCACTGGAGCACAGCCCCCTGACCTGCAGCACAGCTCCCCTGCCCCAGCACAGCCCCCCTACCCCAGTACAGAGCCCCTGCCCCAGAACAGAGTCCCAACTCAGAGCCCCTGCCCCAGCACAGAGCCCCTGCCCAAGCACAGAGCCTCAGCACAGAGCCCCTTCCCCAGCACAGAGCCCTGCCCCAGAGCAGAGCCCCAGCACATAGCCCCTGCCCCAGCAGGATTTCTCGGAGGCCACTGCACCAGCCTGGGCCACCAAAGACCCCTGTGACCACTCCTCCACCTGTGCTGATCCCTTCCCTGGTAATCTGAATTCGGCTGTAAGATGGACCCCCATTTGACACATTATTTTTTCCCCTATTTTCCTTCTGAAAATTTGGGGTGCATCTTATGGTCCGGTGCCTCTTATAGTCCCAGCACAGAGCCCCAGCACAAAGCCCTGCCCCAGCAAAAAGCTCCAGCACAGAACCCCTGCCCCAGCACTGTGCCCCAGCACAGAGCCCCTGCCCCAGCATAAAGCCCCAGCACAGAGCCCCTGCCCCAACACAGAGCCCCAACACAGAACCCCTGCCCAAACACAAATCCCCAGCACAGAACCCCTGCCCCAGCACAGAGCCCCTGCCCAGCACAGAGCCCCTTCCCAGAACACAGCTCCAACACAGAGCCCCTGCCCCAGCAGAGCCCCTGCCTCAGCACACAGCCCCAGCCAGAGCCCCTGCCCCAGAACAAAGCCCCAACACAGAGCCCCTGCCCCAGCACAGAGCCCCTGCCCCAGCACAGAGCCCCAGCACGGAGCCCCTGCTCCAGCTCAGAGCCCCTGCCCCAGAACAGAGCCCCAGCACAGACCCTCTGCCCCAGAACAGAGCCCCTGCCCCAGCAGGATTTACCAGAGGCCACTGCACCAGCCTGGGCCACCGAACGACCCTTGTGACCACTCCTCCACCTGTGCTGATCCCTTCCCTGGTAAGTTGAATTCGGACTGTAAGACGGACACCTATTTGACACATTATTTTTTTCCCCTATTTTCCTTCTGAAAATTTGGGGTGCATCTTATGGTCCGGTGTGTCTTATAGTCTGAAAAATACTTTAAAAAATAATTAAACTTTTTGAAGATATTCAAATTTTGTGAGAATCGCCTGTAGTTATCAAAAAAGGCTATATGACAATGGCAATACATCACAACAATAATGGCATGCAATAATAAAATTGAATTAAATAGCTTTAAATTAGAGCAGTTACTATGTGCAAGGGATGGCTGACTATCCAGTAGAATGAGCAATGTAAGTATTTATATATAAAATGTTTGACTGGTTGATGGTTTGCTCAAGAATAATTTACCAATATAAATATAAGTACAGCCAATACAATAATATTAAATTAGGTCAAAATAGGCTGGAAACAACATAACAATATAGAGGCAAGGAAGATATACAGGAACTAATAGTATCATATAACTAAACAAAAATGAGAAAATCAAATCCTAATTAGCGTGGACAATATACTGAAATATAATACAAAAAGTATACAGTAAAAAAATATGTTATGCTCAAAGATATATATTAATACATGGGTAGCTGGCCCCAATAGAACAGTGTAGGGGAATAGAATATAGCTGCAGCCAAGGTTGACAAGTGTAGAGACGGTAGCCTCAAAAACCAAATGGCCATAGTTGCTTCTCCACATATTTATAGTGAAGTACACTTTGGAATTCAACGACAAGTCCACAGAGCTTCCAGCACATTAAAACAGAAAGCAGGAACTCCTTTTGGCTAGAAATAATGGCAGGTTGGTATCTTTAGCAAGACTGAGCACACTCCATAATTTCTCAAAAGGCAGCAGAATCTACAAGTTGATAAGGCAGCGACTATACCACCAGCTACTTGACAAGATGCTGATTTAAATAGCTAGCCAGTGGATGACAGGAAGCATATGACTGTTTTCCCAATAAACAATCGGAGACAAATATTTCCATTTAAAGGGAAAAGGAGCAGGTGTACTTGGAGTATTACATGCAGTAGAAGAGGATAGAAATGATGATGGTGGTGATGATGACACAAAACAGGTGCTATCTAAGTGTGCGGCTTGGCTGATAGAAAGACAAATGTTTCCAAATGAATGAATGATTTTGCTTCATGCGCTGATGGAGAGCCATAGCTCCTGCAGAGTGCCAAAAAATCATCCGGCAGCAGCATGCAAAAGAACACACACAAAAAGTCTGTAAGTTCGACTGGCAACACTGCAACCAGAGCTTTCAAGTGCTGTAGATTCTGCTCCATCAAAAGTACATGAGTCATTACCTGCTCCAGTGCTGACTGCAAGAAAAGCTCATTTTGGTCCTAGAAAAAGTTTCTGATGCACGTCTCCCGCATTGTGTATCGTCAATGCTAACAGCCTACTCCTCTGATGACTTGTACTTCCCTTCACACCTGTCTGCTTCCCAGGTTTTGTACAATACAGCATCATCATTACCATCATCATCTTCATCATGATACATAATTCAGTCAATAGGTGCCTCTGCGTGTGAAAAGGCCAACTCTCTTTGCGCTTCTATCAGATTGCCACCCCACCCTGAGATTTGCCTTGGCTTAGAGGGCTACAACAACGGACAGTGTCCCTATCATACACAAAGCCTGCAACATAGAATGGCATTATATTCGTGATATTAATTTCCTCCAGCACAATGTCTACCGAAAACAAAGGTTGACTGTTCATATTTAAAAAAAAAAACTAAAAGAAGTTTTTCTGGTGTGGTACAGTGGGTTAGGGTATTTGGGGGCAAAGCAGAAATAGGTTGCAAATTCTGCTCTGATGATGGTGTCACTTTTAAAGGCTATATTATCCTGCTGTGATTGAGATGAGTGATGTGACATATATTCATTAATGCTCTCCACTTCCTCCCCGCTAATGCGCTTGACTGTGTGCAAGGCATCATGAAATGTGAAGATTCTCAAAGGATTTTGTGCCACAATGTAGTGACCAGGGTCAGAAAGCTGGGCTTCCTAGATCAAGGGTTTTTCAGCAGGACAAGGACCCAAATAATACTTCAAAAAGCAACCAGAAATACATGGAAACAATGCACTGGAGAGTTCAGAAGTGGTAATTCAAGCTCCAGTAGCATAACCTCTCCCACCACTACCTCTTATATACAGATGCTACAGAATAGATACTGTTACGACTGCACATACTTACCTGTCTTCTTGTGTCCCTCGGCGCACTCCCGGCTCTGCTCCGCGCCACTCTGCGTCTCCCTTCTCTCGGTCATGGCATTCTGTTCTTCTGCGCATGCACAGTCGCGTCTCCTGTGCCGCACTGCCTCCTGGGAGGTCGCTACCCGATGGCTCCGCCCCAACATGGCAGCACCCATTGGGTATTTCTCCCCGGCGTCTTCCCAGGTAAGACGCCTTTGCTTTGTAGGTTTCCCTGTACTTCCTGTCAGTGTACCTATGTCCTAGGCTCCCCGATCTCTGTACCTTTGTCTCTGCGGTGCCTGCCCTGCGTTCCAGTCTTGTCTGCTCTGTCTCTCCACCGTGCCTGCCCTGCATACTTGCTTTGTCAGCTCTGTGTCACCGCCGTGCCTGCCCTGTGTTCCTGCCTTGTTAGCCCAGTGTCTCTTCCGTTCCTTCTCCGTGTTCCAGTCTTGCCCACTCAGTGTTTCCGTTGTTTCTGTCCTCTTCTTTTGCTTTAGTAGCCGTCCTTTTGGCTCCAGCTGTTGTGTCTCCATCCCCCTTGGGCCTGCTCCTAACGGTCCCTGTATAGAGGGTGGTTCCATCTGGTCCGCTCATCCTCGGGGGCTCTAGAGTCACGACCCAGAGGGTCCACTCTCAGGTTCTTCTCCGAATCCTTACAGATACATTGTATACAGACACTCTCCTTCCGGTATATCCAGTTTTTGTATGTCTATTTCTATTTTAAATGAATACTATTAAAGTTAAGTGAGTTAATCTCTTGGAGCTGGATTCCCTTTTTTCCCACATATTTTCCCATCATCGCCTTCTTGTGACCGTGGCTGCTCAAATATTTCTGCATCGCTATATGTGATCTCCACATGTCCTGCTTGAAACGGGCAGGAAAAAAGGCCAGAATCTATAAATGGAAATGTGAACAGCTCTTTGGAGTGTCCAAGTGTGGCATCACTTGTCTAGGGGCACTCAGTTTGTGGGCGGAATTAGATCACGGTGAGGATTATATGGTCCAGAATCAAGGTTACTGAGACTAGACCATGTGGAAGACAGAATGGTGCTGGCAAAGTGACTGGAAAGCATTATCTGCTATCCATCCAACAACCTTTTCACACTGGTCTGGCTGCAAGATTGGTGTTCCGTGCCCCCCTACAAAGTGTGACAGGAAACTAGTAGTGATGAGCGAGTATACTCGTTGCTCGGGTTTTCCTGAGCATGCTTGGGTGGTCTCCGAGTAATTGTGACTGCTTGGAAATTTAGTTTTCCTTGCCACAGCTGCATGATTTACGACTGCTAGACAGCTTGATTACATGTGGGGATTCCCTAGCAACCGGGCAACCCCCACATGTACTCAGGCTGGCTAGCAGCTGTAAATCATGCATCTGCATCAACAAAAACTAAATCTCCAAGCAGTCTCAAATACTCGGAGACCACCCGAGCGTGCTCGGGAAAACCCGAGCAACGAGTATACTCGCTCATCACTTTTTAATTAGGTAAACATGATGTGTGTATTTGTTGTGCTCCAGCAGCAGGAACAATTTCACCTTTCACAACTGGTTCAGGACCCAACAAGGAGGGGGGCACTGCTAGACCTAATATTAACCAACAGGCCAGACCGCATATCAAATATAAGTGTTGGGGGTCACTTGGGGAATAGTGATCACAAAATAATAAGTTTTCATGTAACCTTTAATAAGATGGGTAGTAGGGGGGTGACAAGGACATTAAACTTCAGGAGGGCAAATTTCCAATGGATGAGAGAGGATCTTGGTGCAATTAACTGGGACGATATCCTGAGACACAAAAATACACAAAGAAAATGGGAGTCATTTATTAGCATCCTGGATAGGACCTGTGCACAGTATATACCATATGGGAATAAACATACTAGAAATAGGAGGAAACCAATATGGCTAAATAGAGCTGTAAGGGGCGCAATAAGGGACAAAAAGAAAGCATTTAGAGAATTAAAGGAAGTAGGTAGTGAGGAGGCATTAAATAAATACAGAAAATTAAATACATTCTGTAAAAAGCAAATCAAGGCAGCAAAGATTGAGACAGAGAGACTCATTGCCAGAGAGAGTAAAAATAATCCCAAAATATTCTTTAACTATATAAATAGTAAGAAACTAAAAAATGACAGTGTTGGCCCCCTTAAAAATAGTCTGGGTGAAATGGTGGATGAGGATGAGGAAAAAGCCAATATGCTAAATGACTTTTTTTCATCAGTATTTACAAAAGAAAATCCCATGGCAGACAAAATGACTAGTGATAAAAATTCCCCATTAAATGTCACCTGCTTAACCCAGCAGGAAGTACAGCGGCGTCTAAAAATAACTAAAATTGACAAATCTCCAGGCCCGGATGGGATACACCCCCGAGTACTGCAGGAACTAAGTACAGTCATTGATAGACCATTATTTTTAATCTTTAAAGACTCCATAATAACAGGGTCTGTACCACAGGACTGGCGTATAGCAAATGTGGTGCCAATATTCAAAAAAGGGGCAAAAACTGAACTCGGTAATTATAGGCCAGTAAGTTTAACCTCTACTGTGGGTAAAATCCTGGAGGGCATTCTAAGGGATGCTATGCTGGAGTATCTGAAGAGGAATAACCTCATGACCCAGTATCAGCACGGGTTTACTAGGGACCGTTCATGTCAGACTAATTTGATCAGCTTCTATGAAGAGGTAAGTTCAGGACTGGACCAAGGGAACCCAGTGGACGTAGTATATATGGACTTTTCCAAAGCTTTTGATACGGTGCCACACAAAAGGTTGTTACATAAAATGAGAGTAATGGGGATAGGGGAAAATATGTGTAAGTGGGTTGAGAGCTGGCTCAGGGATAGGAAACAAAGGGTGGTTATTAATGGAGCACACTCGGACTGGGTCGCGGTTAGCAGTGGGGTACCACAGGGGTCAGTATTGGGCCCTCTTCTTTTTAACATATTTATTAATGACCTTGTAGGGGGCATTCAGAGTAGAATTTCAATATTTGCAGATGACACTAAACTCTGCAGGGTAATCAATACAGGGGAGGACATTTTTATATTACAGGATGATTTATGTAAACTAGAAGCTTGGGCTGATAAATGGCAAATGAGCTTTAATGGGGATAAATGTAAGGTCATGCACTTGGGTAGAAGTAATAAGATGTATAACTATGTGCTTAATTCTAAAACTCTGGGCAAAACCGTCAATGAAAAAGACCTGGGTGTATGGGTGGATGACAAACTCATATTCAGTGGCCAGTATCAGGCAGCTGCTACAAAGGCAAATAAAATAATGGGATGCATTAAAAGAGGCATAGATGCTCATGAGGAGAACATAATTTTACCTCTATACAAGTCACTAGTTCGACCACACTTAGAATACTGTGCACAGTTCTGGTCTCCGGTGTATAAGAAAGACATAGCTGAACTAGAGCGGGTGCAGAGAAGAGCGACCAAGGTTATTAGAGGACTGAGGGGTCTGCAATACCAAGATAGGTTATTACACTTGGGGCTATTTAGTTTGGAAAAACGAAGACTAAGGGGTGATCTTATGTTAATGTATAAATATATGAGGGGACAGTACAAAGACCTTTCTGATGATCTTTTTAATCATAGACCTGAGACAGGGACAAGGGGGCATCCTCTACGTCTGGAGGAAAGAAGGTTTAAGCATAATAACAGACGCGGATTCTTTACTGTAAGAGCAGTGAGAC
Source organism: Ranitomeya variabilis (assembly GCF_051348905.1). Taxonomy (NCBI): domain Eukaryota; kingdom Metazoa; phylum Chordata; class Amphibia; order Anura; family Dendrobatidae; genus Ranitomeya; species Ranitomeya variabilis. Next base: position 315,700,668 of record NC_135237.1, read on the forward strand.
TATGGAACTCTCTGCCGTATGATGTTGTAATGAGTGATTCATTAATTAAATTTAAGAGGGGACTGGATACCTTTCTGGAAAAGTATAATGTTACAGGGTATATACACTAGATTCCTTGATAAGGCGTTGATCCAGGGAACTAGTCTGATTGCCGTATGTGGAGTCGGGAAGGAATTTTTTTCCCCATGGTGGAGTTACTCTTTGCCACATGGGGTTTTTTTGCCTTCCCCTGGATCAACATGTTAGGGCATGTTAGGTTAGGCTATGGGTTGAACTAGATGGACTTACAGTCTTCTTTCAACCTTAATAACTATGTAACTATGTAACTATGTAACCTTGCCCATGGTCCTGTCCTCTGTGATCACCATCAGCATCCATATCCCTTACCACGTGCCTTGCCCATTTTAAATTATGTATGATATATCCCTGTTGAGTAGGGTTGAGCGACTTTCATCTTTTTAAGGTCGAGTCGGGTTTTGTGAAACCCGATTTTGTCCAGAGTTGAGTCGAGTGCAGTCGGCCGATTATCGCGAAAAGTCGGGGATCGACCGAAACACGAAACCCAATGCAAGTCAATGGGGAAGCATAGTCGGCAGTGAGTGGAGGCCAGGAAAACACCTACAGTGCCCATTTTAATGCCAAAAACATCCATTCTTGTTTCTGAAGCTTGTCAATCTTAATTAACTTTATAATAATAGTTGGGCATAGGAAATTGGGGGTCATTTGGCAAAAGTTGTGGGGGGAGTAGGGCTGGCTCAAGTTTTTCGTGGGCCCAGGAAACGCGGACTACGTCACGGCGGTGGAGCAGGGAGAGGTAAGTATTTCAACGTTGCAAGTGCTGTGATCCTGAGCAAGCAGGGGGGGCCCACTCGTTCGCATTGGCACTGGCACAGGGCCCCTCAAAGTACGGCGGTGTGTTTGCATGGCGGGGGCGCCTCCCACCAGCAGCGACACTTTTGCGTACTCTGAGGGGCCCTGTGCCAGTGACGTCGCCAACGAGTATGCCCCCCCCACCTGATGAAGGAACCTGCACTTTCATCTGCACCTTACTCTTTGTCCCTGTGTAAGGTGGTATAACATGCGGGAAGGGGAACCTTACTTTCAGCAGGGTCAGATTCTGGCTGTGTAGAGTGCAAGGGGAATGTAGTGGTCTAGGTCAATGTACCAGCAGACTCATCTAGCAGTGGCTGGGCAATGGGCAGGATGAGGAGGAAACAGATATAGGGCCAAAGAATAAAGTAGGCTAAATGCAGTTCAAAATTGGTAACAGGACTAAACAGGCGGCATTGCTTTGTTCAGTGGAGTAGCAAACCCAAGAGCAGCAGACACTGTTTCAAGGGCCCAACCACACTAGTAGGCCAAATGCAGTTTAATATCTGATAGTATAGGCCGAAAGCCAGAAGGTAGAAGCTCAGCTTTATTCAGTTGAGGACAACACCAGGCAGGGGCAGACACCGTTAGTAGGCCGGAACCACCAATTTTTTAAAAAACAGCAGTTAATCAGAGCCAGAAGGTAGAAGCTCAGCTTTATTCAGTTGAGGACAACACCAGGCAGGGGCAGACACCGTTAGTAGGCCCATAACCACCTATTTTTACAAACACAGCACTTAAAGAGAGCCAGAAGGTGGAAGCTCAGCTTTGTTCAGTTGAGGACAACACCAGGGAGGGGCAGACACCGTTTTTAGGCCGGAACCACCAACTTTTTAAAAAACAGCAGTTAATCAGAGCCAGAAGGTAGAAGCTCAGCTTTATTCAGTTGAGGACAACACCAGGCAGGGGCAGACACCGTTAGTAGGCCGGAACCACCAATTTTTTAAAAAACAGCACTTAATGAGAGCCAGAAGGTGGAAGCTCAGCTTTATTCAGTTGAGGACAACACCAGGCAGGGGCAGACACCGTTAGTAGGCCGGAACCACCAATTTTTTAAAAAACAGCACTTAATGAGAGCCAGAAGGTGGAAGCTCAGATTTATTCATTTGAGGACAACTTGAATTAGGGACTGCAGACAGACTTACCAGGCTGTCCCCTGTGTGGACCATGCATCCAATACATTAACCCATTGCGCCACAAAGGACACGTAACCTTCCGTGGCCATGCCTACCGCTCCATGTGTCTGTTGTCAGGTGTACCTTTGGACTCACAGATTGACAGAATGAAAGGACAATGTGGTCTTTAACATGCTGGTGGAGGGGTAGGATGGCTTTTCTCGCAAAAGAATTGTCAACTGGGTAGCTCATAGCGTGATACAGCGTAGTCCATCATGGCTTTATTAATATTAAATAAAATAAAATAGGCTCTATGCACTGTAAAATAGGTTCCAGGGGTACACGGGCAGTAGTGGTCTGGTCAGTGGAGGCCTAGTGGAAGGAGGGACCGCAGACAGGCTTCGAAGGCCTAACATAATAAAATGGGCTGGCTGTAGGCACTTTATAATTGGTTCCAGGGGTACACGGGCAGCAGTGGTCTGGTCAGTGGAGGCCTAGTGGAAGGAGGGACCGCAGACAGGCTTCGAAGGCCTAACATAATAAAATGGGCTGGCTGTAGGCACTTTATAATTGGTTCCAGGGGTACACGGGCAGCAGTGGTCTGGTCAGTGGAGGCCTAGTGGAAGGAGGGACCGCAGACAGGCTTCGAAGGCCTAACATAATAAAATGGGCTGGCTGTAGGCACTTTATAATTGGTTCCAGGGGTACACGGGCAGCAGTGGTCTGGTCAGTGGAGGCCTAGTGGAAGGAGGGACCGCAGACAGGCTTCGAAGGCCTAACATAATAAAATGGGCTGGCTGTAGGCACTTTATAATTGGTTCCAGGGGTACACGGGCAGCAGTGGTCTGGTCAGTGGAGGCCTAGTGGAAGGAGGGACCGCAGACAGGCTTCGAAGGCCTAACATAATAAAATGGGCTGGCTGTAGGCACTTTATAATTGGTTCCAGGGGTACACGGGCAGCAGTGGTCTGGTCAACGGAGGCCGATTGTAATGAGTGTCTGCCAGTTAGTAGTCCAAAACAACAAATAAATGTGAATGTCTCGCATTAAAACAAAACAAAAACACTAAAGGGTGCAATCATTAGGTTCAGGGGTGGGATCCTCTGCGTTGTTTCAGACCTACTAATTTAGCGCAAAGTATTTACTGTGGTAAATAGAGGACACTGCCCCTGACTATGTTAAGTACCATCATACATGTCAACACAATGGTATTGTCAATGGCAGGTATGGAAGGATGTCAGCGCATAGACTAAACATTGGTGGAAGTGTGAGAGATAACTGTGGAAGTGGTAGAGCAATGTTTGACCTGGGGGTGGGTGAACTCTCTTGTGGCCGGCGGTACAGGCCCAGGGCCCCTCATGTTACAACAGTGTGTCTGACGTTGGGTGCGCACCACCACCGCCAGAGACACTTTATTGTACTATGAGGGACCCAGTAGCAATGCCGTCGACCAAAAGCGAGCACACCCACCTCTTCAGACAAACAGCAGTCTCACGGGTGCTTGCGCCAAGTCGCGATACCACGGCCCCGTGTGGGGAGTTTGGCCATTTAGGGAGGTGTAAACATGTCGTATGCTGGACAATCAGCTGCAGCAAATTAGATATTAGAAAAGTAATTCACTGTAGTCCACAGGCAAGAGCTTTTCATAGGAAAGCTAGGTATCGGCCGGGCAAGGTGGGGCAAAAGATTTCGAAATCCAGTTGTGGTTCATTTTAATGAATGTTAGATCATCAACATTTTGGGTAGCCAGACGAGTCCTTTTTTCGGTTAATATTGAACCTGCAGCACTGAATACTCTTTCTGATAGGACACTTGCTGCCGGGCAAGCAAGCTCCTGCAATGCATATTCTGCCAATTCTGGCCAGGTGTCTAATTTTGATGCCCAGTAATCAAATGGGAATGACGGTTGAGGGAGAACATCGATAAGGGATGAAAAATAGTTAGTAACCATACTGGACAAATGTTGTCTCCTGTCACTTTCAATTGATGCAGCAGTACCTGTCCTGTCTGCGGTCATAGCAAAATCACTCCACAACCTGGTCAGAAAACCCCTCTGTCCAACGCCACTTCTGATGTGTGCACCCCTTACACTCCTAGTCTGCTGCCCCCTGGAGCTCGTGTGAGAATGATCACGTGTGCTGTGTGCTGGGAATGCCTGAAGCAAACGGTCAACAAGAGTTGATTGTTTGGTTGCTAATATTAGTTCCAAGTTCTCATGTGGCATAATATTTTGCAATTTGCCTTTATAGCGTGGATCAAGGAGGCAAGCCAACCAGTAATCGTCATCGTTCATCATTTTCGTAATGCGTGTGTCCCTTTTTAGGATACGTAAGGTATAATCCGCCATGTGGGCCAAAGTTCCAGTTGTCAAATCTCCGGTTATGATTGGTTGAGGGGCAGTTTCAGGCTATTCTACGTCACTTGTGTCCCTCAAAAAACCAGAACCCGGCCTTGCCACGCAACCAATTTGCAGTGCCCCCGGGAAAGCTTCCGCATTAAAAATATACTCATCCCCATCATCCTCCTCGTCCTCCACCTCCTCTTCGCCCGCTACCTCGTCCTGTACACTGCCCTGACCAGACAATGGCTGACTGTCATCAAGGATTTCCTCTTCCTCTGGTGCAGACGCCTGATCCTTTATGTGCGTCAAACTTTGCATCAGCAGACACATTAGGGGGATGCTCATGCTTATTATGGCGTTGTCTGCACTAACCAGCTGTGTGCATTCCTCAAAACACTGAAGGACTAGACACATGTCTTGTATCTTCGACCACTGCACACCTGACAACTCCATGTCCGCCATCCTACTGCCTGCCCGTGTATGTGTATCCTCCCACAAAAACATAACAGCCCGCCTCTGTTGGCACTAGGGTTGAGCGAAACGGGTCGATCATTTTCAAAAGTCGCCGACTTTTGGCTAAGTCGGCGTCTCATGAAACCCGATCCGACCCCTGTGCTTGTCGGCCATGCGGTACGCGACTTTCGCGCCAAAGTCGCGTTTCAATGACGCGAAAAGCGCCATTTCTCAGCCAATGAAGGTGAACGCAGAGTGTGGGCAGCGTGATGACATAGATCCTGGTCCCCACCATCTTAGAGAAGGGCATTGCAGTGATTGGCTTGCTGTCTGTGGCGTCACAGGGGCTATAAAGGGGCGTTCCCGCCGACCGCCATCTTACTGCTGCTGATCTGAGCTTAGGGAGAGGTTGCTGCCGCTTCGTCAGAAGCAGGGAGAGCGTTAGGCAGGGTCCACTAACCACCAAACCGCTTGTGCTGTAGCGATTTCCACTGTCCAACACCACCTTCGGTGTGCAGGAACAGTGGAAGCTATTTTTTTTTTTTTTCCTCAGCGTTGTAGCTCATTGGGCTGCCCTAGAAGGCTCCGTGATAGCTGTATTGCTGTGTGTACGCCACTGTGGAAACCAACTGCTTTTTTCAAAGCACATATCCTCTTGTTCCTTTCTGCACAGCTATCTTTTTTGTTTGTCCACACTTTTTATTTAATTTGTGCATCAGTCCACTCCTATTGCTGCCTGCCATACCTGGCTTAGATTACTGCAGGGAGATAGTAATTGTAGGACAGTCCCTGTTTTTTTTTTTTTTTTTTTTTTTTGTGGGAGATTAAGATTGGCATTTCTGCTACAGTGCCATCCCTGTGTGTGCCATCTCTCACTGAGTGGGCCATAGAAAGCCTATTTATTTTTTCCGTGATTTGTGTTCTAAATTCTACCTCAACACAAAAACACTACATCAATCAGTGGTAGAAAAATATTGGCCTCAGTCAGGGCTTGTGTGCCACTGCTGTGTGTGCTATCTCTCATTCAGTGGGCTATAGAAAGCCTATTTATTTATTTATTTTTTTTCTTATTATTTGGTTTCTAAAGTCTCCCTGAAAAAAAAAAAAAAAAAAAAAAACAGTGGGAGAGTAATATTGCCCTTTCAGCTTGTGTGCCAGTCTTGACTCCTGGGTGTGCCACCTCTCTCTCATTCAGTGGGCCATAGAAAGCCTATTTATTTTTTTGGTTTTTTTAATATTATTTGGTTTCTAAAGTCTCCCTGAAAATAAAAAAATAAAAACTTAAAAAAACAGTGGGAGAGTAATATTGCCCTTTCAGCTTGTGTGCCAGTCTTGACTCCTGGGTGTGCCACCTCTCTCATTCAGTGGGCCATAGAAAGCCTATTTATTTTTTAAAAAAAATATTATTGGGTTTCTAAAGTCTCCCTTAAAAAACAAAAAATACATAAAAAAACAGTGGGAGAGTAATATTGCCCTTTCAGCTTGTGTGCCAGTCTTGACTCCTGGGTGTGCCACCTCTCTCATTCAGTGGGCCATAGAAAGCATTTTTTTTTTCCTTGATTTGTGTTCTAAAATCTACCTCAACACAAAAACACTACATCAATCAGTGGTAGAAAAATATTGGCCTCAGTCAGGGCTTGTGTGCCACTGCTGTGTGTGCTATCTCTCATTCAGTGGGCTATAGAAAGCCTATTTATTTATTTATTTTTTTTCTTATTATTTGGTTTCTAAAGTCTCCCTGAAAAAAAAAAAAAAACAGTGGGAGAGTAATATTGCCCTTTCAGCTTGTGTGCCAGTCTTGACTCCTGGGTGTGCCACCTCTCTCTCATTCAGTGGGCCATAGAAAGCCTATTTATTTTTTTGGTTTTTTTAATATTATTTGGTTTCTAAAGTCTCCCTGAAAATAAAAAAATAAAAACTTAAAAAAACAGTGGGAGAGTAATATTGCCCTTTCAGCTTGTGTGCCAGTCTTGACTCCTGGGTGTGCCACCTCTCTCATTCAGTGGGCCATAGAAAGCCTATTTATTTTTTTTTTAAATATTATTGGGTTTCTAAAGTCTCCCTTAAAAAACAAAAAATACATAAAAAAACAGTGGGAGAGTAATATTGCCCTTTCAGCTTGTGTGCCAGTCTTGACTCCTGGGTGTGCCACCTCTCTCATTCAGTGGGCCATAGAAAGCCTATTTATTTTTTTTTAAAATATTATTGGGATTCTAAAGTCTCCCTTAAAAAACAAAAAATACATAAAAAAACAGTGGGAGAGTAATATTGCCCTTTCAGCTTGTGTGCCAGTCTTGACTCCTGGGTGTGCCACCTCTCTCATTCAGTGGGCCATAGAAAGCCTATTTATTTTTTTTTTTAATATTATTGGGATTCTAAAGTCTCCCTTAAAAAACAAAAAATACATAAAAAAACAGTGGGAGAGTAATATTGCCCTTTCAGCTTGTGTGCCAGTCTTGACTCCTGGGTGTGCCACCTCTCTCATTCAGTGGGCCATAGAAAGCATTTTTTTTTTTTCCTTGATTTGTGTTCTAAAATCTACCTCAACACAAAAACACTACATCAATCAGTGGGAGAAAAATATTGGCCTCAGTCAGGGCTTGTGTGCCACTGCTGTGTGTGCTATCTCTCATTCAGTGGGCTATAGAAAGCCTATTTATTTATTTATTTTTTTTCTTATTATTTGGTTTCTAAAGTCTCCCTGAAAAAAAAAAAAAAAAAAAAACAGTGGGAGAGTAATATTGCCCTTTCAGCTTGTGTGCCAGTCTTGACTCCTGGGTGTGCCACCTCTCTCTCATTCAGTGGGCCATAGAAAGCCTATTTATTTTTTTGGTTTTTTTAATATTATTTGGTTTCTCAAGTCTCCCTGAAAATAAAAAAAAAAAAACTTAAAAAAACAGTGGGAGAGTAATATTGCCCTTTCAGCTTGTGTGCCAGTCTTGACTCCTGGGTGTGCCACCTCTCTCATTCAGTGGGCCATAGAAAGCCTATTTATTTTTTTGGTTTTTTTAATATTATTTGGTTTCTAAAGTCTCCCTGAAAATAAAAAAAAAAAAACTTAAAAAAACAGTGGGAGAGTAATATTGCCCTTTCAGCTTGTGTGCCAGTCTTGACTCCTGGGTGTGCCACCTCTCTCATTCAGTGGGCCATAGAAAGCCTATTTATTTTTTTGGTTTTTTTAATATTATTTGGTTTCTAAAGTCTCCCTGAAAATAAAAAAAAAAAAACTTAAAAAAACAGTGGGAGAGTAATATTGCCCTTTCAGCTTGTGTGCCAGTCTTGACTCCTGGGTGTGCCACCTCTCTCATTCAGTGGGCCATAGAAAGTCTATTTATTTATTTTTTTAAATATTATTGGGATTCTAAAGTCTCCCTTAAAAAACAAAAAATACATAAAAAAACAGTGGGAGAGTAATATTGCCCTTTCAGCTTGTGTGCCAGTCTTGACTCCTGGGTGTGCCACCTCTCTCATTCAGTGGGCCATAGAAAGCATTATTTTTTTTTTCCTTGATTTGTGTTCTAAAATCTACCTCAACACAAAAACACTACATCAATCAGTGGGAGAAAAATATTGGCCTCAGTCAGGGCTTGTGTGCCACTGCTGTGTGTGCTATCTCTCATTCAGTGGGCTATAGAAAGCCTATTTATTTATTTATTTTTTTTCTTATTATTTGGTTTCTAAAGTCTCCCTGAAAAAAATAAATAAATAAATTAGGTGGGAGATTAATATTGACATTAGTGCTTGAGTGACAGTCCTGCGTGTGTGTCATCTCTGTGATTTTGTGCCACAGAAAACAGAGTGTGTAACATTGTGCCTGATTTTCCTTGGGGTCTCACCAACCTGTTAAGGGATATTGAAATCATACTGAAGTTATAGCTCACCGTGTAAGTTGTTTGACAGCAACAAATAAAGTTACTTTGGTTAAGATTTTAAAACAATGAGGAAGTCTGGTGCAAGAGGTCGTCGTGGGCGTTCATTGTCAGCTGGTAATGATGGTAGTGGTAGTGGAGCATCAGGTGGTCGTGGGGATAAAAATATTCCACCTAAGTCTGGAGCTGTGGAGCCAGTTTCGTCGTCAGGCTACACAAGGCCTCGAACGCTCTCTTTTCTGGGAGTAGGAAAACCGCTTTTAAAGGCGGAGCAGCAACAGCAAGTTTTGGCTTACATTGCAGACTCAGCCTCTAGCTCTTTTGCCTCCTCTTCCGAAACTGGTAAATGTAAAAGCAGCGCGTCGCTTGTGGATGTTCACGGTCAGGGACAAGTCGCTTCCTTGTCCTCCTCAGCAAAAACTACAACAAGAGAGAAGGATGCAGCAGGCGACACAACGGGTCACTCCATGGAGCTCTTTACACATACCGTCCCTGGCTTAGAAAGTGAAACATTTAACAGGCCATGCCCATTACAAGTAGATTCTGACATGGAGTGCACTGATGCACAGCCACAGCCAGAGTACTATGCTGCTCCTTTGACTCAGACCACCACATTGCCCTCTCAGGGTACAGATCCACAATCAGACCCTGATGAGACTATGTTGCCCCGCCACGAACGCTATACCACCGACCGACACAGTGACACAGACGAAGTTGCACACGAGCTCGAAGAGGAGGTAATAGATGACCCAGTTATTGACCCCGATTGGCAGCCATTGGGGGAACAGGGTGCAGGCGGCAGTAGTTCAGAAGCGGAGGTGGAGGAGGGGCCGCAGCAGGCATCAACATCGCAACAGGTTCCATCTGCCGGGCCCGTATCTGGCCCAAAACGCGTGTCAAAGCCAAAACCTGTTGGAGGACAGCGTGGCCATCCGGTTAAAGCTCAGTCTGCAATCCCTGAAAAGGGATCCGAGTCTAGGAAGAGTGCAGTCTGGCATTTTTTTAAACAACATCCAACTGATCAGCGCAAAGTCATCTGTCAAAAATGTTCAACTAGCTTAAGCAGAGGTCAGAATCTGAAAAGTCTAAATACTAGTTGCATGCATAGACACCTAACCACCATGCATTTTCAAGCCTGGACTAACTACCAAACGTCCCTTAAGGTTGTAGCACCCTCGGCCAATGAAGCTAGTCAGCAACGCAACATCCCTTCCGTCACTGTAAGGCCACCATTTTCCGCACCACCGGCAGTATCTGTGCAGGTTTCTTTGCCAGCCAAAAGCAGTCAGGGTCAGGGAACCACCAGTTTTGTAGGAGGAAATATTGCATCTAGGGCACCGGCGGAAACAATACCGTCTCCAACCGTCTCTCAGTCTGCCATGTACACCGGCACACCCGAAAGTTCCACGATCTCCAGCTCTCCAGTCCAGCTCACCCTACATGAGACTCTGGTTAGAAAAAGGAAGTACTTATCCTCGCATCCGCGTACACAGGGTTTTAACGCCCACATAGCTAGACTAATCTCGTTAGAGATGATGCCCTACCGGTTAGTTGAAAGCGAAGCTTTCAAAGCCCTGATGGAGTACGCTGAACCACGATACGAGCTACCAAGTCGACACTTTTTTTCCAGAAAAGCCATCCCAGCCCTGCACCAGCATGTTAAACAGCGCATCGTCCATGCACTCAGGCAATCTGTGAGTACAAAGGTGCACCTGACTACAGATGCATGGACCAGTAGGCATGGCCAGGGACGTTATGTGTCCATCACGGCACACTGGGTGAATGTGGTGGATGCAGGGTCCACAGGCGACATCAATTTAGGGACAGTTGTGCCTAGCCCACGGTCTAGGAAACAGTTGGCTGTAGGCGTTCGCACCCCCTCCTCCTCCTCCTCCTCGTCCTCCTGCAGAAGCTACAGCTCTTCCACAGAACGCAGTCTGCCAACCACTCCATCGGCAGATGACACTGTTGCACACCAGTTGTCCCATTATGGGCCAGCTACTGCCAAGCGTCAGCAGGCTGTATTGGCTATGAAGTGTTTGGGCGACAACAGACACACCGCGGAAGTTCTATCCGAGTTCTTGCAACAAGAAACGCAGTCGTGGCTGGGCACAGTAGATCTTGAGGCAGGCAAGGTAGTGAGTGATAACGGAAGGAATTTCATGGCTGCCATCTCCCTTTCCCAACTGAAACACATTCCTTGCCTGGCTCACACCTTAAACCTGGTGGTGCAGTGCTTATTGAAAACTTATCCTGGGTTCTCCGACCTGCTCCTCAAAGTGCGTGCACTTTGCTCACATATCCGACGTTCGCCTGTACACGCCAGCCGTATGCAGACCTATCAGCGGTCTTTGAACCTTCCCCAGCATCGCCTAATCATAGACGTTGCAACAAGGTGGAACTCAACACTGCACATGCTTCAGAGACTGTGCGAACAGAGGCGTGCTGTTATTTATTTGTGGGAGGATACACGGGCAGGCAGTAGGATGGCAGACATGGAGTTGTCAGGTGTGCAGTGGTCTAAGATACAAGACATGTGTCAAGTCCTTCAGTGTTTTGAGGAATGCACACGGCTGGTTAGTGCAGACAACGCCGTAATAAGCATGAGCATCCCCCTAATGCGTCTGCTGATGCAAAGTTTGACGCACATAAAGGAGCAGGCGTCTGCACCAGAGGAAGAGGAAAGCCTTGATGACAGTCAGCCATTGTCTGGTCAGGGCAGTGTACAGGACGAGGTAGCGGGCGAAGAGGAGGTGGAGGACGAGGAGGATGATGGGGATGAGTATATTTTTAATGCCGAACCTTTCCCGGGGGCACAGGAAATTGGTTGCGTGTCAAGGCCGGGTTCTGGTTTTTTGAGGGACACAAGTGACGTAGATTTGCCTGCAACTGCCCCTCAACCAATCACAACCGGAGATTTGACAACTGGAACTTTGGCCCACATGGCGGATTATGCCTTACGTATCCTAAAAAGGGACACACGCATTACGAAAATGATGAACGATGACGATTACTGGTTGGCCTGCCTCCTTGATCCACGCTATAAAGGCAAATTGCAAAATATTATGCCACATGAGAACTTGGAACTAATATTAGCAACCAAACAATCAACTCTTGTTGACCGTTTGCTTCAGGCATTCCCAGCACACAGCGCACGTGATCGTTCTCACACGAGCTCCAGGGGGCAGCAGACTAGGAGTGTTAGGGGTGCACACATCAGAAGTGGCGTTGGACAGAGGGGTTTTATGACCAGGTTGTGGAGTGATTTTGCTATGACCGCAGACAGGACAGGTACTGCTGCATCAATTGAAAGTGACAGGAGACAACATTTGTCCAGTATGGTTACTAACTATTTTTCATCCCTTATCGATGTTCTCCCTCAACCGTCATTCCCATTTGATTACTGGGCCTCCAAATTAGACACCTGGCCAGAATTGGCAGAATATGCATTGCAGGAGCTTGCTTGCCCGGCAGCAAGTGTCCTATCAGAAAGAGTATTCAGTGCTGCAGGTTCAATATTAACCGAAAAAAGGACTCGTCTGGCTACCCAAAATGTTGACGATCTAACATTCATTAAAATGAACCACAACTGGATTTCGAAATCTTTTGCCCCACCTTGCCCGGCCGACACCTAGCTTTCCTATGAAAAGCTCTTGCCTGTGAATTACTTTTCTAATGTCTAATTTGCTGCAGCTGATTGTACAGCATACGACATGTTTACACCTCCCTAAATGGCAAAACTCCCCACAAGGGGCCGTGGTATCGCGACTTGGCGCAAGCACCCGTGAGACTGCTGTTTGTCTGAAGAGGTGGGTGTGCTCGCTTTTGGTTGACGGCATTGCTACTGGGTCCCTCATAGTACAATGTAGTGTCTCTGGCGGTGGTGGTGCGCACCCAACGTCAGACACACCGTTGTAACATGAGGGGCCCTGGGGCGGTCCCGCCGGCCTCAAGAGAGTTCCCCCCTACCCCAGCTCAAAATGTGCTCTACCACGTGCAAAATTATGTCGCACAGCTCCACCAATCTTTAGTCTATTCGCTGACATCATTCAATGTCTGGCACTGACAATACAAATTTGTAGACATCTATGATGCAACTTAAAGTAGTCTGTGTCTGTGTCCTATATTGGCACCATTAAATAGTTACTGCCAAATTACTATGTCAGAAACTCAGTAGATGAGCCCACCCCTGTACCTAAGTATGCCACCTTTTTTTTTGTTTTGGTTGTTTTGCGAGACATTAACATCTATTTATATTTTGGGAGTACTGGGACAGACACTCCTTGCACTACTCCTCCACTCACCACCAAGCTGCCTGTGTATCCATGTAACCGCTGTAAAGCTGCCATGAGCCTATTGTTTGTTATTTTAGGCCTTTGATAGCCTGTCTGCGGTCCCTAATTAAATACTCCTCCACTGACCACCAAGCTGCCTGCCCGTGTATCCATGTAACCGCTGTAAAACTGCCATGAGCCTATTGTTTGTTATTTTAGGCCTTTGATAGCCTGTCTGCGGTCCCTACTTTAAATACTCCTCCACTCACCACCAAGCTGCCTGTGTATCCATGTAACCGCTGTAAAGCTGCCATGAGCCTATTGTTTGTTATTTTAGGCCTTTGATAGCCTGTCTGCGGTCCCTACTTTAAATACTCCTCCACTGACCACCAAGCTGCCTGTGTATCCATGTAACCACTGTAAAGCTGCCATGAGCCTATTGTTTGTTATTTTAGGCCTTTGATAGCCTGTCTGCGGTCCCTACTTTAAATACTCCTCCACTGACCACCAAGCTGCCTGCCCGTGTATCCATGTAACCGCTGTAAAACTGCCATAAGCCTATTGTTTGTTATTTTAGGCCTTTGATAGCCTGTCTGCGGTCCCTACTTTAAATACTCCTCCACTGACCACCAAGCTGCCTGCCCGTGTATCCATGTAACCGCTGTAAAACTGCCATGAGCCTATTGTTTGTTATTTTAGGCCTTTGATAGCCTGTCTGCGGTCCCTACTTTAAATACTCCTCCACTCACCACCAAGCTGCCTGTGTATCCATGTAACCGCTGTAAAGCTGCCATGAGCCTATTGTTTGTTATTTTAGGCCTTTGATAGCCTGTCTGCGGTCCCTACTTTAAATACTCCTCCACTCACCACCAAGCTGCCTGTGTATCCATGTAACCGCTGTAAAGCTGCCATGAGCCTATTGTTTGTTATTTTAGGCCTTTGATAGCCTGTCTGCGGTCCCTACTTTAAATACTCCTCCACTGACCACCAAGCTGCCTGCCCGTGTATCCATGTAACCGCTGTAAAACTGCCATGAGCCTATTGTTTGTTATTTTAGGCCTTTGATAGCCTGTCTGCGTTCCCTACTTTAAATACTCCTCCACTGACCACCAAGCTGCCTGTGTATCCATGTAACCACTGTAAAGCTGCCATGAGCCTATTGTTTGTTATTTTAGGCCTTTGATAGCCTGTCTGCGGTCCCTACTATAAATACTCCTCCACTGACCACCAAGCTGCCTGCCCGTGTATCCATGTAACCGCTGTAAAACTGCCATAAGCCTATTGTTTGTTATTTTAGGCCTTTGATAGCCTGTCTGCGGTCCCTACTTTAAATACTCCTCCACTGACCACCAAGCTGCCTGCCCGTGTATCCATGTAACCGCTGTAAAACTGCCATGAGCCTATTGTTTGTTATTTTAGGCCTTTGATAGCCTGTCTGCGGTCCCTACTTTAAATACTCCTCCACTCACCACCAAGCTGCCTGTGTATCCATGTAACCGCTGTAAAGCTGCCATGAGCCTATTGTTTGTTATTTTAGGCCTTTGATAGCCTGTCTGCGGTCCCTACTTTAAATACTCCTCCACTCACCACCAAGCTGCCTGTGTATCCATGTAACCGCTGTAAAGCTGCCATGAGCCTATTGTTTGTTATTTTAGGCCTTTGATAGCCTGTCTGCGGTCCCTACTTTAAATACTCCTCCACTGACCACCAAGCTGCCTGCCCGTGTATCCATGTAACCGCTGTAAAACTGCCATGAGCCTATTGTTTGTTATTTTAGGCCTTTGATAGCCTGTCTGCGGTCCCTACTTTAAGTACTCCTCCACTCACCACCAAGCTGCCTGTGTATCCATGTAACCGCTGTAAAGCTGCCATGAGCCTATTGTTTGTTATTTTAGGCCTTTGATAGCCTGTCTGCGGTCCCTACTTTAAATACTCCTCCACTGACCACCAAGCTGCCTGTGTATCCATGTAACCGCTGTAAAGCTGCCATGAGCCTATTGTTTGTTATTTTAGGCCTTTGATAGCCTGTCTGCGGTCCCTACTTTAAATACTCCTCCACTGACCACCAAGCTGCCTGCCCGTGTATCCATGTAACCGCTGTAAAACTGCCATAAGCCTATTGTTTGTTATTTTAGGCCTTTGATAGCCTGTCTGCGGTCCCTACTTTAAATACTCCTCCACTGACCACCAAGCTGCCTGCCCGTGTATCCATGTAACCGCTGTAAAACTGCCATGAGCCTATTGTTTGTTATTTTAGGCCTTTGATAGCCTGTCTGCGGTCCCTACTTTAAATACTCCTCCACTCACCACCAAGCTGCCTGTGTATCCATGTAACCGCTGTAAAGCTGCCATGAGCCTATTGTTTGTTATTTTAGGCCTTTGATAGCCTGTCTGCGGTCCCTACTTTAAATACTCCTCCACTCACCACCAAGCTGCCTGTGTATCCATGTAACCGCTGTAAAACTGCCATGAGCCTATTGTTTGTTATTTTAGGCCTTTGATAGCCTGTCTGCGGTCCCTACTTTAAATACTCCTCCACTCACCACCAAGCTGCCCGTGTATCCATGTAACCGCTGTAAAACTGCCATAAGCCTATTGTTTGTTATTTTAGGCCTTTGATAGCCTGTCTGCTGGCCCTACTTTAAATACTCCTCCACTGACCACCAAGCTGCCTGCCCGTGTATCCATGTAACCGCTGTAAAACTGCCATGAGCCTATTGTTTGTTATTTTAGGCCTTTGATAGCCTGTCTGCGGTCCCTACTTTAAATACTCCTCCACTCACCACCAAGCTGCCCGTGTATCCATGTAACCGCTGTAAAACTGCCATGAGCCTATTGTTTGTTATTTTAGGCCTTTGATAGCCTGTCTGCGGTCCCTACTTTAAATACTCCTCCACTCACCACCAAGCTGCCCGTGTATCCATGTAACCGCTGTAAAACTGCCATGAGCCTATTGTTTGTTATTTTAGGCCTTCGAAGCCTGTCTGCGGTCCCTCCTTCCACTAGGCCTCCACTGACCAGACCACTGCTGCCCGTGTACCCCTGGAACCAATTTTAAAGTGCCTACAGCCAGCCTATTTTATTGTGTTAGGCCTTCGAAGCCTGTCTGCGGTCCCTCCTTCCACTAGGCCTCCACTGACCAGACCACTGCTGCCCGTGTACCCCTGGAACCAATTTTAAAGTGCCTACAGCCAGCCCATTTTATTATGTTAGGCCTTTGAAGCCTGTCTGCGGTCCCTCCTTCCACTAGGCCTCCACTGACCAGACCACTGCTGCCCGTGTACCCCTGGAACCAATAATAAAGTGCCTACCGCCAGCCCATTTTATTATGTTAGGCCTTCGAAGCCTGTCTAAGGTCCCTCCTTCCACTAGGCCTCCACTCACCTGACCACTGCTGCCCGTGTACCCCTGGAACCAATAATAAAGTGCCTAGAGCCTATTTTTTTATTTAATTTAATATTAATAAAGCCAGGATGAACTACGATATACCACGCTATGAGCTACCCAGTTGACAATTCTTTTGCGAGAAAAGCCATCCCACCCCTCCACCTGCATGTTAAAGACCGCATTGTCCTTGCATTCTGTCAATTTGTCAGTCCAAAGGTATACCTGACAACAGACACATGGACCTGTAGGCCTGGCCACGGAAGGTTACGTGTCCTTTGTGGCTAAATGGGTTAATGTATTAGATGCATGGTCCACACAGGGGACAGCCTGCAAAGTCTGTCTGCAGTCCCTAATTCAAGTTGTCCTCAACTGAATAAAGCTGAGCTTCTACCTTCTGGCTCTGATTAACTGCTGTTTTTAAAAAAATTGGCTGTTCCGTCCTTCTAAAGGTGTCTGCCCCTGCCTGGTGTTGTCCTCAACTGAATAAAGCTGAGCTTCAACCTTCAGTTCCAAACATACAACAGAAAACTGGTACAATACAAAAAGTGGCCTCCAGCTACAAAAACTTTCTCCTACAAGTAGTTAACTGACAGTTTTTTTTCCAGTGAAAACACAGATATGGCATCCAACGAGTGTTGTCCTGTCTCGTCTTCTTTATATTATTGCCAAGAAGCTGCAACTGAATAAAGCTGAGCTTCAACCTTCAGTTCCAAATTACCATTTTTAAAAAAGCAATTGGCTGTTCCGGCCTACTAAAGGTGTCTGTCTGCCCCTGCCTGGTGTTGTCCTCAACTGAATAAAGCTGAGCTTCAACCTTCTGTTCCAAATTACCATTTTTAAAAATGCAATTGGCTGTTCCGGCCTACTAAAGGTGTCTGTCTGCCCCTGCCTGGTGTTGTCCTCAACTGAATAAAGCTGAGCTTCAACCTTCTGTTCCAAATTACCATTTTTAAAAATGCAATTGGCTGTTCCGGCCTACTAAAGGTGTCTGTCTGCCCCTGCCTGGTGTTGTCCTCAACTGAATAAAGCTGAGCTTCTACCTTCTGCCTCTTACTAACTGCTGTTTTTTTAAAAAATTGGCTGTTCCGGCCTACTAAAGGTGTCTGTCTGCCCCTGCCTGGTGTTGTCCTCAACTGAATAAAGCTGAGCTTCAACCTTCTGTTCCAAATTACCATTTTTAAAAATGCAATTGGCTGTTCCGGCCTACTAAAGGTGTCTGTCTGCCCCTGCCTGGTGTTGTCCTCAACTGAATAAAGCTGAGCTTCTACCTTCTGCCTCTTACAAACTGCTGTTTTTTTAAAAAATTGGCTGTTCCGGCCTACTAAAGGTGTCTGTCTGCCCCTGCCTGGTGTTGTCCTCAACTGAATAAAGCTGAGCTTCTACCTTCTGCCTCTTACTAACTGCTGTTTTTTTTAAAAATTGGCTGTTCCGGCCTACTAAAGGTGTCTGTCTGCCCCTGCCTGGTGTTGTCCTCAACTGAATAAAGCTGAGCTTCAACCTTCTGTTCCAAATTACCATTTTTAAAAATGCAATTGGCTGTTCCGGCCTACTAAAGGTGAATGTCTGCCCCTGCCTGGTGTTGTCCTCAACTGAATAAAGCTGAGCTTCAACCTTCAGTTCCAAATTACCATTTTTAAAAATGCAATTGGCTGTTCCGGCCTACTAAAGGTGTCTGTCTGCCCCTGCCTGGTGTTGTCCTCAACTGAATAAAGCTGAGCTTCAACCTTCTGTTCCAAATTACCATTTTTAAAAATGCAATTGGCTGTTCCGGCCTACTAAAGGTGTCTGTCTGCCCCTGCCTGGTGTTGTCCTCAACTGAATAAAGCTGAGCTTCTACCTTCTGCCTCTTACTAACTGCTGTTTTTTTAAAAAATTGGCTGTTCCGGCCTACTAAAGGTGTCTGTCTGCCCCTGCCTGGTGTTGTCCTCAACTGAATAAAGCTGAGCTTCTACCTTCTGCCTCTTACTAACTGCTGTTTTTTTTAAAAATTGGCTGTTCCGGCCTACTAAAGGTGTCTGTCTGCCCCTGCCTGGTGTTGTCCTCAACTGAATAAAGCTGAGCTTCAACCTTCTGTTCCAAATTACCATTTTTAAAAATGCAATTGGCTGTTCCGGCCTACTAAAGGTGTCTGTCTGCCCCTGCCTGGTGTTGTCCTCAACTGAATAAAGCTGAGCCTCAACCTTCTGTTCCAAATTACCATTTTTAAAAATGCAATTGGCTGTTCCGGCCTACTAAAGGTGAATGTCTGCCCCTGCCTGGTGTTGTCCTCAACTGAATAAAGCTGAGCTTCAACCTTCAGTTCCAAATTACCATTTTTAAAAATGCCATTGGCTGTTCCGGCCTACTAAAGGTGTCTGTCTGCCCCTGCCTGGTGTTGTCCTCAACTGAATAAAGCTGAGCTTCAACCTTCTGTTCCAAATTACCATTTTTAAAAATGCAATTGGCTGTTCCGGCCTACTAAAGGTGTCTGTCTGCCCCTGCCTGGTGTTGTCCTCAACTGAATAAAGCTGAGCTTCTACCTTCTGCCTCTTACTAACTGCTGTTTTTTTAAAAAATTGGCTGTTCCGGCCTACTAAAGGTGTCTGTCTGCCCCTGCCTGGTGTTGTCCTCAACTGAATAAAGCTGAGCTTCAACCTTCTGTTCCAAATTACCATTTTTAAAAATGCAATTGGCTGTTCCGGCCTACTAAAGGTGTCTGTCTGCCCCTGCCTGGTGTTGTCCTCAACTGAATAAAGATGAGCTTCTACCTTCTGCCTCTTACTAACTGCTGTTTTTTTAAAAAATTGGCTGTTCCGGCCTACTAAAGGTGTCTGTCTGCCCCTGCCTGGTGTTGTCCTCAACTGAATAAAGCTGAGCTTCAACCTTCTGTTCCAAATTACCATTTTTAAAAATGCAATTGGCTGTTCCGGCCTACTAAAGGTGTCTGTCTGCCCCTGCCTGGTGTTGTCCTCAACTGAATAAAGCTGAGCCTCAACCTTCTGTTCCAAATTACCATTTTTAAAAATGCAATTGGCTGTTCCGGCCCACTAAAGGTGAATGTCTGCCCCTGCCTGGTGTTGTCCTCAACTGAATAAAGCTGAGCTTCAACCTTCAGTTCCAAATTACCATTTTTAAAAATGCCATTGGCTGTTCCGGCCTACTAAAGGTGTCTGTCTGCCCCTGCCTGGTGTTGTCCTCAACTGAATAAAGCTGAGCTTCAACCTTCTGTTCCAAATTACCATTTTTAAAAATGCAATTGGCTGTTCCGGCCTACTAAAGGTGAATGTCTGCCCCTGCCTGGTGTTGTCCTCAACTGAATAAAGCTGAGCTTCAACCTTCAGTTCCAAATTACCATTTTTAAAAATGCAATTGGCTGTTCCGGCCTACTAAAGGTGTCTGTCTGCCCCTGCCTGGTGTTGTCCTCAACTGAATAAAGCTGAGCTTCAACCTTCTGTTCCAAATTACCATTTTTAAAAATGCAATTGGCTGTTCCGGCCTACTAAAGGTGTCTGTCTGCCCCTGCCTGGTGTTGTCCTCAACTGAACAAAGCTGAGCTTCCACATTCTGGCTTTCGCCCTATACTATCAGATATTAAACTGCATTTGGCCTACTAGTGTGGTTATGCCCTTGAAACAGTGTCTGCTGCTCTTGGGTTTGCTACTCCACTGAACAAAGCAATGCCGCCTGTTTAGTCCTGTTACCAATTTTGAACTGCATTTAGCCTACTTTATTCTTTGGCCCTATATCTGTTTCCTCCTCATCCTGCCCATTGCCCAGCCACTGCTAGATGAGTCTGCTGGTACATTGACCTAGACCACTACATTCCCCTTATACTCTACACAGCCAGAATCTGACCCTGCTGAAAGTAAGGTTCCCCTTCCCGCATGTTATACCACCTTACACAGGGACAGAGAGGAAGGTGCAGATGAAAGTGCAGGTTCCTTCATCAGGTGGGGGGGCATACTCGTTGGCGACGTCACTGGCACAGGGCCCCTCAGAGTACGCAAAAGTGTCGCTGCTGGTGGGAGGCGCCCCCGCCATGCAAATACACATCGCTGTACTTTGAGGGGCCCTGTGCCAGTGCCAATGCGAACGAGTGGGCCCCCCCTGCTTGCTCAGGATCACAGCATTTGCAACGTTGAAATACTTACCTTTCCCTGCAACACCGCCGTGACGTAGTCCGCATTTCCTGGGCCCACGAAAAACTTGAGCCGGCCCTACTCCCCCCACAACTTTTGCCAAATGACCCCCAATTCCCTATGCCCAACTATTATTATAAAGTTAATTAAGATTGACAAGCTTCAGAAACAAGAATGGATGTTTTTGGCATTAAAATGGGCACTGTAGGTGTTTTCCTGGCCTCCACTCACTGCCGACTATGCTTCCCCATTGACTTGCATTGGGTTTCGTGTTTCGGTCGATCCCCGACTTTTAGCGATAATCGGCCGACTGCACTCGACTCGACTCTGGACAAAATCGGGTTTCACAAAACCCGACTCGATCTTAAAAAAATGAAAGTCGCTCAACTCTAGTTGGCACAGTCTCTGAAGCATGTGCAGTGTTGAGTTCCACCTTGTTGCAACGTCTATGATTAGGCGATGCTGGGGAAGGTTCAAAGACCGCTGATAGGTCTGCATACGGCTGGAGTGTACAGGCGAACGTCGGATATGTGAGCAAAGTCCACGCACTTTGAGGAGCAGGTCGGAGAACCCAGGATAAGTTTTCAATAAGCACTGCACCACCAGGTTTAAGGTGTGAGCCAGGCAAGGAATGTGTTTCAGTTGGGAAAGGGCTATGGCAGCCATGAAATTCCTTCCGTTATCACTCACTACCTTGCCTGCCTCAAGATCTACTGTGCCCAGCCACGACTGCATTTCTTGTTGCAGGAACTCGGACAGAACTTCCGCGGTGTGTCTGTTGTCGCCCAAACACTTCCTAGCCAATACAGCCTGCTGACGCTTGCCAGTAGCTGGCCCATAATGGGACAACTGGTGTGCAACAGTGTCATCTGCCGATGGAGTGGTTGGCCGACTGCGGTCTGTGGAAGAGCTGTAGCTTCTGCAGGAGGACAAGGAGGAGGAGGAGGGGGTGCGAACGCCTACAGCCAACTGTTTCCTAGACCGTGGGCTAGGCACAACTGTCCCGAAATTGATGTCCCCTGTGGACCCTGCATCCACCACATTCACCCAGTGTGCCGTGATGGACACATAACGTCCCTGGCCATGCCTACTGGTCCATGCATCTGTAGTCAGGTGCACCTTTGTACTCACAGATTGCCTGAGTGCATGGACGATGCGCTGTTTAACATGCTGGTGCAGGGCTGGGATGGCTTTTCTGGAAAAAAAGTGTCGACTGGGTAGCTTGTATCGTGGTTCAGCGTACTCTATCAGGGCTTTGAAAGCTTCGCTTTCAACTAACCGGTAGGGCATCATCTCTAACGAGATTAGTCTAGCTATGTGGGCGTTAAAACCCTGTGTACGCGGATGCGAGGATAAGTACTTCCTTTTTCTAACCAGAGTCTCATGTAGGGTGAGCTGGACTGGAGAGCTGGAGATCGTGGAACTTTCGGGTGTGCCGGTGGACATGGCAGACTGAGAGACGGTTGGAGACGGTATTGTTTCCACCGGTGCCCTAGATGCAATATTTCCTCCTACAAAACTGGTGATTCCCTGACCCTGACTGCTTTTGGCTGGCAAAGAAACCTGCACAGATACTGCCGGTGGTGCGGAAAATGGTGGCCTTACAGTGACGGAAGGGATGTTGCGTTGCTGACTAGCTTCATTGGCCGAGGGGGCTACAACCTTAAGGGACGTTTGGTAGTTAGTCCAGGCTTGAAAATGCATGGTGGTTAAGTGTCTATGCATGCAACTAGTATTGAGACTTTTCAGATTCTGACCTCTGCTTAAGCTAGTTGAACATTTTTGACAGATGACTTTGCGCTGATCAATTGGATGTTGTTTAAAAAAAATGCCAGACTGCACTCTTCCTAGCATCGGATCCCTTTTCAGGGATTGCAGACTGAGCTTTAACCGGATGGCCACGCTGTCCTCCAACAGGTTTTGGCTTTGACACGCGTTTCGGGCCAGATACGGGCCCGGCAGATGGAACCTGTTGCGATGTTGATGCCTGCTGTGGCCCCTCCTCCACCTCCGCTTCTGAACTACTGCCACCTGCACCCTGTTCCCCCAATGGCTGCCAATCGGGGTCAACAACTGGGTCATCTATTACCTCCTCTTCGAGCTCGTGTGCAACTTCGTCTGTGTCACCGTGTCGGTCGGTGGTATAGCGTTCGTGGCGGGGCAACATAGTCTCATCAGGGTCTGATTGTGGATCAGTACCCTGAGAGGGCAATGTTGTGGTCTGAGTCAAAGGAGCAGCATAGTACTCTGGCTGTGGCTGTGCATCAGTGCACTCCATGTCAGAATCTACTTTTAATGGGCATGGCCTGTTAAGTGTTTCACTTTCTAAGCCAGGGACAGTATGTGTAAAGAGCTCCATGGAGTAACCCGTTGTGTCGCCTGCTGCATCCTTCTCTCTTGTTGTAGTTTTTGCTGAAGAGGACAAGGATGCGACTTGTCCCTGACCGTGAACATCCACAAGCAACGCGCTGCTTTTACATTTACCAGTTTCAGAAGAGGAGGCAAAAGAGCTAGAAGCTGAGTCTGCAATGTAAGCCAAAACTTGCTGTTGCTGCTCCGGCTTTAAAATCGGTTTTCCTACTCCCAGAAAAGAGAGCGTTCGAGGCCTTGTGTAGCCAGACGACGAAACTGGCTCCACAGCTCCAGACTTAGGTGGAATATTTTTATCCCCACGACCACCTGATGCTCCACTACCACTACCATCATTAACAGCTGACAATGAACGCCCACGGCCACGACCTCTTGCACCAGACTTCCTCATTGTTTTAAAAACTTAACCAAAGTAACTTTATTTGTTGCTGTCAAACAACTTACACGGTGAGCTATAACTTCAGAATGATTTCAATATCCCTTAACAGGTTGGTGAGACCCCAAGGAAAATCAGGCACAATGTTACACACTCTGTTTTCTGTGGCACAAAATCACAGAGATGCCACACACGCAGGACTATCACTCAAGCACAAATGTCAATATTAATCTCCCACCTTTTTTTTTTCTCAGGGAGACTTTAGAAACCAAATAAGATAAAATGATTTTTTCAGGGACAATTTAGAAACCAAATAATAAAAAAATGAAGGCTTTCTATGGCCCACTGAGTGAGAGATGGCACACACAGGAGTCAGGTGTGGCACACAAGCCCTGACTGAGGCCAATATTTTTCTCCCATTGATTGATGTAGTGATTTTTTTTCAGGTAGATTTTAGAACCCAAATCAAGCAAAAAAATAAATAGGCTTTCTATGGCCCACTGAGTGAGAGATGACACACACAGGAGTCAGGAGTGGCACACAAGCCCTGACTGAGGCCAATATTTTTCTCCCACTGATTGATGTAGTGATTTTTTTTTCAGGTAGATTTTAGAACCCAAATCAAGCAAAAAAATTAATAGGCTTTCTATGGCCCACAATTTGAGAGAGAGAGATGGCACACCCAGGAGTCAAGAATGGCACACAAGCGGAAAGGGCAATATTAATCTCTCACTGTTGGAATTTTTTTTTTTTTTCAGGGAGACTTTAGAAACCAAATAATAAAAATAAAAAAAGGCTTTCTATGGCCCACTGAGTGAGAGATGGCACACCCAGGAGTCAAGACTGGCACACAAGCAGAAAGGGCAATATTAATCTCCCACTGTTTGAATTTTTTTTTTTTTTTCAGGGAGACTTTAGAAACCAAATAATAAAAATAAAAAAAGGCTTTCTATGGCCCACTGAGTGAGAGATGGCACACACAGGAGTCAGGAGTGGCACACAAGCCCTGACTGAGGTCAATATTTTTCTCCCACTGATTGATGTAGTGATTTTTTTTCAGGTAGATTTTAGTACCCAAATCAAGCAAAAAAATTAATAGGCTTTCTATGGCCCACTGAGTGAGAGATGGCACACACAGGGATGGCACTCTAGCAGAAATGCCAATCTTAATCTCCCACAAAAAAAAAAAAAACAGGGACTGTCCTACAATTACTATCTCCCTGCAGTAATCTCAGCCAGGTATGGCAGGCAGCAATAAGGAGTGGACTGATGCACAAATTAAATAAAAAGTGTGGACAAACAAAAAAGATAGCTGTGCAGAAAGGAAGGAACAAGAGGATTTGTGCTTTGAAAAAAGCAGTTGGTTTGCACAGCGTCGTACACACACAGGCACAGCAACGCAGCTATCAGGGTCAGGGAGCCTTCTAGGGCAGCCAATGAGCGACAGCGCTGAGGAAAAAAAAATGTAGCTTCCACTGTCCCTGCAAACAAAAGGTGGTGTTGGACAGTGGAAATCGCTACAGCACAAGCGGTTTGCAGCTTTATGTACCCTGCCTATCACTCTCCCTGCTTCTGAAGAAGCGGCAGCAACCTCTCCCTACGCTCAGATCAGCAGCAGTAAGATGGCGGTCGGCGGGAACGCCCCTTTATAGCCCCTGTGACGCTGCAGAAAGCAAGCCAATCACTGCAGTGCCCTTCTCTAAGATGGTGGGGACCAGACCTATGTCATCACGCTGCCCACACTCTGCGTTCACCTTCATTGGCTGAGAAATGGCGCTTTTCGCGTCATTGAAACGCGACTTTGGCGCGAAAGTCGCGTACCGCATGGCCGACCCCGCACAGGGGTCGGATCGGGTTTCATGAAACTCGACTTTGCCAAAAGTCGGCGACTTTTGAAAATGAACGACCCGTTTCGCTCAACCCTACTGTTGAGAAAAGCAGGATTAGTATCACTGGAAAATCTGCCCATTTCAGATGGACTTCTTACACTGCAGTATCAGTATAGAGATGCTATTTCTAACCCATCAAGACTGTTTTTGTTTTGTTTTGTTGCACAGCTGGACCAGTATAAATACAGTATAATATTCCACTGATGAAAAATCTTTGCAGTATTCCTATCTCAGCAGAATTTGCCCACCTCAGATGAACTTCTTACACTACAATATCAATACAGTAATGTTATTTCTAACCTACCAAGTCTGGATTTTTTGTTTTGATGTACAATTGGTGCAGTTTAAATGCCATATATTTCACAGATGAACATTTTTGCAGTATTGCTATGGCAGGAATATTTGCCTACCTCATATAGACTTCTTACACTGCAATATCAATGTAGCAATATTATTTCTAACCAAACAAGTCTGTAATTTGCCCACTTCATATGGACTTCTTACATTGCACAAGCAATATAGTGATCCTATTAATGACTAAAAAAAAGCCTGGCTGCATGTTTTGATGCACAATTGCCACAGTAAAAATGGTGTATATTTCCCTGCTCAGAACATTTTGCATGATTAAGAGCAAAAGGAATATTACTATACCAGAGAATTGCTTTTGATATGAGTTGCTGCAGAAAGGAAGGAAGTGCAATTCACCCTATCTTGTCCTACACGATACCTTCACCACAATCTCTCCCTAAGTGCTGCTAACAGCAGTAAGAATATTGATTATAATTAGTCCTAATAAGGACAGTTGTTGTAGTTGAAAGAAATATAACTGTGGTTGAGTAATCACAGGACAAATGTGAGCCAAGCCTTACAGTGGTTTTTGGGAGACAGAATTAACAAATCAACAGCAGGTGAAGAATTGGTTTTATCTATTTTTTAGGCTGTTCCTGGTGTGGTAGAAGTGACTAGATGACTTTATACAGAGTTACATGAGGGTTTATTTTTTGCAGAACGAGTTGCCTATTTTATTTGTGCCATTTTCAGGCACATGACATCTTTTGATCGCTGTCTATTCTTATTTTTGTGAGGCAGAATGAACAAAAAACAGCAGTTCAGGAATTATTTTATGTTTTGCTTTATATGCCGCCCCAGGTGTGGTAAAATTGATAAGGCAGGTTTATTCTTCGGGTAAGTATAATTGCAACTATATCACATTTATATTGCTTTTTTATGCCTTGGCGCTTTTACCCAATAAAAACTATTTTGTAGAATAAAATTTTATTTTTTCCATCACTTTATTATGAGAGCTATAACTTTCTAATTTTTCCGCTGATGGAGATGTATGATGGCTTGTTTTTTGAAGGACAAAATGACATTTTCAGCAATACCATTTTTATTTACGTTTGTCTTTTTGACAATTAGGGTGGGTCTTTCCTGATACTACAATATCAAATATGTGCACTTTTTTATTTGTTTGGATTTATTTCATGAAAATATTTATTTATTGGTACAATATACTGTATATATATTATGTATTATTTGGCGATTTTTTATAAATATATATTTTTACTAGCTTTTTTCCACCTTTTTTTACTTAGTCCCACTATGGAACTTTCACATTCAGCACTCTACTCACAGTTATAAAGCATAGAAATGCATTGTTATGTTTTACAACTGTCATTGCTGCAATGACACAAGTTAGGCCGGTTTCACATTTGCGGTTGTGTCCGCAACGTTTCTTCCGCAATTATGCACATGCATTGTGTATTCCTATATTTAACATTAGAGATGCATGTGTCTGTGATCGATTGCGTTTTGCCGCGTTTGACGACGCATGCGTCGTTTCGTTGTCTGCGGTTTGGCGCGGTAAACACTACATGTAGTCATTTTAGAGGCATCAATTTGCCGCCTAGAAACGTATGTGGTTGATAGCTGATGGAATGTGGCAAAAAAACGCATTGCTGTCTATGTGAACGCATGCGGCCGCAAGCACATGCGTTTGCTTGCGTTTGTGAACGCATGCGTTGCACCAGAGAAAAACATGTCTAGACACTGATTAGCCACCCCCCACATACAAGGTGATAAAGGGAGGGAGTGGACATTTGCAGGTCACTACTCAGCAGACAGAGAACCAGACCAGAACGCCAAAAGCACCTTGTGGGAAACAAGACTGAACAATGTGAGTATACCCTAGCCAATGCCTTTATTTTCTATTTTCTGTCTCTACATGTCCTAATTTCTGCCATTTCTTTCTTTCTGCATGCATCAGAATGTCATCTTCTTCTGATGAGGAGCAACGTCCTGGGCCTTCTTAAGCCGAACATGTCAGTGAAGTGAGTACTCAACTCCTCAGATTCGTAAGTATAAACTGTCACATCTACACATGTGTCAATTTTTGATTCCTTTTTTTAGAGCACTTCTTCCACTGCGACAGAGGGTGAGCAGGAGCAGCGGGGTCACGGTCGGGTGGCAAGGTGGCAGCGTGTAAGTATACCTGGCTGACTGTTTACTGTATCCTCACTTTAGTATTCTTGAATCTTCCTTTCTTTACTTTCCTCTTTTTTACATTTTTCTTCTGCACTCCTTTTTTATCTTGACTTTCATTATTCATGCCATTTCTCAGCCTCTGTTTTCTTTCTTTTCCTTATGTTAATGTATCCAACATTAATGTATTCATTTATTTTTTAGGTTCCAGAACGGGATGAGGACCTCATTGACAACGATATCCTTATCTCCCTGGTCCATGAGCGAGTCCCGTTGTGGGACACCCGGGTTCCGCAGCACTCGGACAACGTGACGATCCGGCGGCTATGGAATGAGGTGGCCAAATCGATGTAGGATGGCTGGGACAATGCCCCGACTCGGGTCTGAAATGCATTTTGTAAGTATTGCAATGCAGTGTGATGCAGCAGAGACCTTGGCCGTTATCACTAAAACTGTGTGTGATGACAGAAACTCTCAGGAGTTTCTCTCATCACACACAGTTGTGTGAGCACGGCCAAAAGTCCATTGTCTAACCCTTATTTTTTGTTTTTTCAACAGTGCTCAAAGTCAAAACACGTTGGCGTTCGATGACGGACCGCTTCAACAAGGACCTGCATCAAGAGAGCCGTGTTCCCTGTGGTTCTGGAGCAAGGATCCGAAAGTATAAATACTACCGCATTCTTGCATTTTTAAGACCGGTCCTTGCCTAGAGAACGTAAGTATTTTTTCGGTGTATTAGGTTGAGTTGTATTGCCATAATCTGTATGTTTCTATTCAACAGGAGTTGGCGTTTTGTAATTTTTTGGTATTATTTTTTTTTTCCTTTTTTCACAGCACATGGAGCAGCACTGTTGACCCAGGTTCTGGAGCGGCCCTTCATCTACAGCCACAGACCCATCCCAGCCATCCAGCAGCGCTGCAGCAAGTGGGCCTGCCACACTAACTGGAGACCAGGAACCTGGTCCATCAGGTGTTCCCCTTTTCCAGTCCTCTGCCTCTGCCCCCTTTTTTTGGGCTCCTCCCGGCAGCGGCAGAGGGCATCGGACAGGTCACTCATACCTGAGGTTTTGCACTTGAGCTCGGATTTTCACGATGGACTCAACGCTTTGGGTGACCGACTGGATACTGCCATTAGCCATATGAATACATGTATCCAGGAGGTCACCAAAAGCCTGTACCAAGTAAAAGCTGACCTCCAGAGGCCAGCACATCATTTTTTAATCAAATTGAACAGGGCATGTCGGAACACCTTACTCCTGATCTCCAGCTTAGTGTCATGCAGGCCTGCAATGCTGCTTATGTGCAGGCTATGCAGCAGAGTCGGTATTTTCAGCAGACACTGGCGGCATATCCACCTTTGCCTACACTGTCACACTTGACCTCAATGCCGACCTCTGCTGCATACCACTGCATGGCCACCTCCATTCCAAGCACTGCCGGACACCACTACAGCACCACCACCATGCCGAGTGCTGTAGGACAGCCCACCGCCAGCACCATGACAACTGCTGCTCCTGCTTGGACCTCCTCCACTGACACCACCGTGCAGCAGCAGGACCCTGGCATGGCCTTCGGCTCAGCCACCACAATGCAGCAGGACCCTGGCATGGCCTTCCGCTCCACCACCACGATGCAGCAGGACCCTGACATTCCCATCCGCTCCTCCACCACGATGCAGCAGGACCCTGGCATTCCCTTCCACTCCGCCACCACGATGCAGCAGGACCCTGGCATGGCCTTACAAACTCCTACCGCAACTATGCATGATAAAGCAGGAAAACACAGCGTTTTATTAACCGCATGCGTTCCCGCATGCGTCTAGAAAACGTGCGTTTGTACGTGCTTCTATGCGTTTTTTCCTGCACTTGCGGTTGCGGATTAAATGCTGCAGATTTGAATGCAAATGTGAAACTAGCCTTAGTTTGATCATGCCATGTCAACTATCAATTATAGCACTTAGGGGGGTTAATTTGTCAGGAAT
Source organism: Ranitomeya variabilis (assembly GCF_051348905.1). Classification (NCBI taxonomy): domain Eukaryota; kingdom Metazoa; phylum Chordata; class Amphibia; order Anura; family Dendrobatidae; genus Ranitomeya; species Ranitomeya variabilis. The sequence continues at coordinate 315,730,191 of NC_135237.1, forward strand.
GGCAATGTATGCCTGGTGTCAGCTGTGAAATCAGCTGATCGCCCGGTGACGATCTCCATTACATATCTATATGTCCAAGGTACTTACTAACCTGAACATATGGATACGTCAAAGGTCATGAAGGGGTTAAAGAGTAGCAGTCATTTTAAATTTTTTTTCATAAATAAATAGTGCATGTAATATATTATATATTGTAATATAGCTTATCAGAGAAATCTGCTTCTTTCTCTGCCAGAATTGATCGGTCATTAAATCTGTATTCAGTGAGTGACAACAGACTGTGGTAGAAGATGGGAGATTCTACTGATGCATTTCTGATACATTTCTCCTTACAATGTATAAACCCATAAGGAAGCCATTGGGGCAAAATATGTGGGGGAGTCCAGCATTTGGGCCATGATTTCCAGGTGCGCCATTGGTAAACAGACATCTTTATGCAATTGCATAACTGTTCAAGTTACCAAAGTACAAAGATTTTCTGTTAAATGAATTAGGACATAGGGGATATTCCCCACATTGAAACTTGATGATATGTACTATATTGGGAAATATGATTTGGTTACTATGCTCATTTTAATGATGCATTAAATGTACACATACTGGTCCTCTTAAAAAACTACTGTATAAGTAATAGACATTTGTTCTTTAATTGGATGTTAATAAAGATTTTATTTAGAATCTCTGACTTCATTTGTTGTAGTTTTTAATATGTTTTTAGGCATGAGGGATTCACCCTCAAAACATCATAAACGATGAGTACCCCATTGTTATAGCTGGCATATTCTGTATATCATAACATGGCCACGCAGTCTGTTATCTATACTGTGTCCATTGTTGGTTAAGCGTTTTTAGCCTACCTGAAATTAATGACTGTGGTGGCAACTTGTTTTGGGCCCACCAGGCTATATAGCTAAGAGTCAACTGTTTATCTATAGGGTCACTGGTAGGGTGAGCCGCCGAGGAGTGGGGGCGCCATTTCCGCTGAACAGTAGGGTGCCAACCCCCACAGTTAGGTAGGCTATCAGAAACAGCAGGGAACAGCTATAGAGAGGTACTCTGTGTGGATTATGCCCTTTTTTGCACTTTAGATAATTTTGTCTTTCACTCTACCTCACACTGTCTTAAAGAAGTTGTCCACTACTATAACCTTTTTTTTTTTTTTCATAAATCTTGCTATTATGGGCCACTGAAAACATCTACTGTGTTTATTTTAGCAATAATACCTCTTATCATGCTGTAGCAGCACATCTTTAGTGCTGGATTCAGCTCTCATGGGGTTAATCGACAACTTCCTTTCTCCTGCGTTACTGTGCTCTAATACTACAAGTTCCATGATGCATTGCACTGCTACTAAGCACGAACCTACCACACCCACTCCAAAACACACCCCAACCCCTCCCTCCTCTCCCTCCTCTAGCTTCAAAAAGATTTGTGATGTCATTTCTGTCCAACCTCCTCTTTTACATCTGTCCAACCCACACTCCATTACACACATATAGAGGGATAGATAGATAGATAGATAGATAGATAGATAGATAGATAGATATGGGATAGACAGACAGATAGATAGATAGATAGATAGATAGATAGATAGATACAGATATATCTATATATCTATGTCTATTTCCATAGATATGTCCATATCCATGTTTCTAAACCCCTTCACCCCCTGGAGCTTTTTTGTTTTCGTTTATCGCTCCCCTTCTTTCCAGAGCCATAATTTTTCCGTCAATATGGCCATGTGAGGGCTTATCTTTTGCGGGACAAGTTCTACTTTTGAACGACACCATTGGTTTTACCATGTCGTGTAGCAGAAAATGTGAAAAAAATTCAAAGTGCAATGAACTGGCAAAAAAGTGCAATCCCACACTTGTTTTTTGCTTGGCTTTTTGGCTAGGTTCACTAAATGCTAAGGCTGTGTGCACCCGTTGCGGATCTGATTGCAGATCCGCAGCGTTTTTTGCTGCACTGAATTGCATCAAATCCGCAGTGTAGTGCACAACCAATGTAAGTCTATGGGAGCCGCAGACTTGTTGTGCACATGCTGCGGAAAAAGCCGCACCAAAACCACACCAAGAACTGCATCAAAACTGCACCAAAAACTGTATCAAAACCGCACCAAAACTGCAAAACTGCACCAGGTTTTGATGCAGTTTTTGGTGCAGTTTTGATGCAGTTTTTGGTGCAGTTTTGATGCTTTTTTTGGTGTGGTTTATGCCCCGTTTTAATGCCGTTTTTGGAAATAAGTAAATAAACGGAAAATGTGCATGATTTGAATGGAAACATGCATGAAAAAATGGATTCCAAGGCCGGATGCATCATTTCACTGCTCAGTTTCATATGTTTTTTTGCCAGATCCGTCGCTGTGCGTTTTTTCGCCGGACAGAAAAAACGTTCCTTTGTATGTGTTTTCCATCCGGCGGAAACAGCTTTTTTGACGGATCCGGCAAAAAACGGATGAAACTCTATGAGAAAAAAACGGATCCGACGGAAAAAAATGGATCCGTTTTTTTCAAAACTCGCCAGATTGTGCCTCACGGCAAAAACCTGATGTGTGAAAGCACCCAAATATATGGATAGATACATCTATGTATCTATAGATATATCTATAGATAAATATATCTATAGATAGATATATCCATAGATATATAATAGAAAGGCCGATGTTTCTATAAGGCTACTTTCACACTTGCGTTTTCCGCAATCCGTCTTTTTGGGAAAAAAACGGATCCTGCAAATGTGCTCGCAGGATGCGTTTTTTACCCATAGACGTGTATTAGTGAAGGATCGCGACGGATGGCCACACGTCGCGTCCATCGTGCAACGGATGCGTCGTGTTTTGGCGGACCGTTGGCATGTCCGTCGCGTCTGCCATTTTCTACCGCGCATGCGCGGCCAAAACTCCGCCCCCTCCTCCCCGGACTTCAGAATGGGCAGCGGATGCGTTGAAAAACTGCATCCGCTGCCCATGATGTGCACAAATTTCACAACGTGCGTCGGTACGTCGGCCCAACGCATAGCGATGGACCCGTGCCGACGCAAGTGTGAAACAGGCCTTAATGAGCGTTTAATTTAATAAAAAACTGAAAAAAACGGCGTGGGCTCCCGCGCAATTTTCTGCGCAAGAGGGGGAAAGCCGACGGCCGGGGGCCAATATTTGTAGCCTGCTATGAATATCAGCCCGCAGCTGTCTGCGTAGCCTTTACTGGCTATTAAAATAGGGGGACCCCCCAAAAAAAATGACGTGGGGTCCCCCTATATTTTATAGCCAGAAAGGCTATGCAGACAGCTGCGGGCTGATATTCATAGCCTAGAGAGGGGCCATGGATATTGGTCCCCCCCCCTGCTACAAATACCAGTCCGCAGCAACCCCAGAAATGGCGCATCTGTAAGATGCGCCAATTCCGGCACTGAGGCTGGTTTCACGCTTGCGTTTTTGGACGCTGCGTTTTAGCGCTAAAAAACGCATGCGTTTTTTTTCCTATACTTAACATTAAATACGCATGCATTTTTTCGCATGTGTTTTGACGCGTTTTCGGCAACGCATGCGTTTTTGTACATGCGCGTTCATTTGCAGAAATGCAACCTGTAGTAATTTTTAGCGGCGTTTTTTTGCCGCAAAAAAACGCATGCGTTTATTTGCGGTAAAAAAATGCATTGCTGTCTATGTAAACGCATGCGTTTTTAAGCACAATGCGTTTGTTTGCATTAAAAACGCATGCGTTTTTATAGAAAAAAACAGAAAAAAAACACTGAAACACCACCCACCACCATCAGGGTGATAAAGGGATCCAAACCCTAACCCTACCCCTAACCTCACCCCTAACCGTTTAATGAACATTTTCTGACAGTCATAGTGCCACGATATTTCAGTGCCACGTATTTCAGTGCCACGTATGTAAGTGCCACGTATATAAGTGCCACGTATGTAAGTGTCACGTGCCACGTATATAAGTGCCACATATGTAAGTGCCACGTGCCACATATGTAAGTGCCACGTATGTAAGTGCCATGTATGTAAGTGCCACGTATGTAAGTGCCACGTATTTAAGTACCACGTGACACGTGTTTCAGTGCCACGGATTTAAGTGCCACGTATTTCAGTGCCACATGCCACGGATTTCAGTGCCACGGATTTAAGTGCCACCTATGTAAGTGCCACGTATTTCAGTGCCACGTATTTCAGTGCCACGGATTTCATTGCCATGGATTTCAGTGACACCTTTGTAAGTGCCACGTATTTCAGTGCCACGTATTTCAGTGCAACACCATTGGAGGAAACCCTCCACTAAACTAAACAAAAAAACACCAGAACACAGGCAGGGATGCTTACCTGTTCAAGGCCTCCAACAATTGCACTACCCAGGGTGCACCAGGCCCAAATGAAGATAGCGAAAACACAGGTGCAAATAATACCGATGCAGCCAACCTACAATCAGGAATTAGCTGCTTGGAGCACCCGTGCAAAAAAATAGTCTGTATGTGGCATGTTCACACAGGAATGCAAAGTATATGGTGAAAAGCTTATTAATGACGCCATATATATAGCGGGCTAACCATGATGCATCCTGTGTGAACAGAGGCCACAGTGTACAGAGCCATCTAGGGCCCAGGCGCACCCTGGAAAAATGTACAGTGCACCAAAAACATAACAATGTATGCAAGGTATTGGTTGATATTATGGCCACAATATTGAAGCTGCCAACCCACGTCAAGGGTCCTTGTATCTTGGCAGTCCTAATCTAAAAAAACACCATTGGAGGAAACCCTCCACTAAACTAAACAAAAAAACACCAGAACACAGGCAGGGATGCTTACCTGTTCAAGGCCTCCAACAATTGCACTACCCAGGGTGCACCAGGCCCAAATGAAGATAGCGAAAACACAGGTGCAAATAATACCGATGCAGCCAACCTACAATCAGGAATTAGCTGCTTGGAGCACCCGTGCAAAAAAATAGTCTGTATGTGGCATGTTCACACAGGAATGCAAAGTATATGGTGAAAAGCCTATTAATGATGCCATATGTATAGCGGGCTAACCATGATGCATCCTGTGTGAACAGAGGCCACAGTGTACAGAGCCATCTAGGGCCCAGGCGCACCCTGGAAAAATGTACAGTGCACCAAAAACATAACAATGTATGCAAGGTATTGGTTGATATTATGGCCACAATATTGAAGCTACCAACCCACGTCAAGGGTCCTTGTATCTTGGCAGTCCTAATCTAAAAAAACACCATTGGAGGAAACCCTCCACTAAACTAAACAAAAAAACACCAGAACACAGGCAGGGATGCTTACCTGTTCAAGGCCTCCAACAATTGCACTACCCAGGGTGCACCAGGCCCAAATGAAGATAGCGAGTCAGTGCCACAGATTTAAGTGCCACGTATGTAAGTGCCACGTATTTCAGTGTCACGTATTAAAGTGCCACGTATTTCTGTCACGTGTAGGGTTAGGGTTAGGGTTGATGTCACCGCCCTATAGGACCCTCAGTTACACACTGACAGGAGGCAATGGCTCCTGCAGTGTATCACTGAGGTTACTAAAGTTCACTGGTCTCACTTTATGGCAAAAAGCTGCGTGGGAACTTTCTCATACAGCATGCCATAAAGTGAGACTAGGGACTATTTTCTCACAGGGGCGTAGGAATACATTGTGGGGAATACATTGTGGAAGGATACCTTCCTTCCCTCATTGTGTTCCTGGTGCCCCTGGAGAGTGGTTGCGTCAGCTGATGCTCCTGCTCTCCACGGGAGATCATCGTGGGACACTCGTTTTAATTGGATTTCTGCGGATCAGGGAGTATAGTGTTTGTTTATTATTTTAATATTTTTTACAGATGACAATGGCTTCGGGGATCAAAGTGACAAGTGATGGTGAGTATGTACTCTATGTTTTATGTACTGTATGTCTATATGTATGTACTGTATGTAATGTATGTATGTATGTATGTATGTACTGTATGTATGTACTGTATGTATGTACTGTATGTATGTACTGTATGCGCATGCCGTCACATGCCGCATGTCGTCGCATGGTGCATGTCGTCGCATGGCGCATGTCGTTGCATGCAGCATGTCGTCGCATGGCGCATGTCGTCGCATGCAGCATGTCGTCGCATGCAGCATGTCGTCGCATGCAGCATGTCGTCGCATGCAGCATGTTGTCGCATGGCGCATGTCCTGTATGTGTTCTATGTATGTATGTACTGTATATGTGTTTTTTTTTTCTTGTTTTTTTTTTTTACATTCAACACATTAGCCGGATGATGGGACTACTACTGTCCCATCATTGGCTAATGTGTCACTCACTGTCACTGTAGCAGGCAGAGCCCGATGGGACTTGTAGTCCCATCGGACATGCCTGCACACAGAGACAACGCCGCCGCCACCACCGCACAGCCACCTTCAGCACCGGCCGCAGCCGCCGCCACGGCACCGGCCGCCGCGGCGGGGCCGGCCGTCGACGCACCAGCGGCCGCCGCCAGGGCACCGGCCGCCGACGCATCAGCCGCCGCGGGAACGGTCGCAGCCATGGGATCAGCCGCCGCCGCAGCACATCTCAGCAAGCAGATCCCAGCACCAGACACCTGCAGTGCACAGCCCCGCCCGCCCCCAGGAAAGCCCCGCCCGCCCCCTGCACAGCACAGTCCCGCCCACAGCCCAGTCACTCTATGAGTGACTGCTGACTGTGCGGCTGGGACATGCCTGTTACTGACGTCACGTCAATTTCCAGAGTCTGGAAATTGACGTGACGTCGGCGGAAATTAGCGGTGGCTGCAGCCTGGGGGTCACGTGACCCAGACTCAGCCACCAGCATAGCGCCGCTCACAGGGGAAAAAGGCAATGCAAGGTATTTACACAATTCATCAGGGGCCCCGGGGGGATACATTGGGGGGATAATTGAAAGTAGTGGACAACCCCTTTAATGATTGCCATGGATGACTAATTAATAAAGCAATCACTGTCCCTTTCATTTTACCTTTCGTGTCAGATTGGAGTATAATTGTATCACACCTGTTATAGTGGTTAAACAGGAGCAGGAGGGACAGCCGCCGTCAAGTGGGGGCGCCTATCTCGAATAAATTTTAGAGTGCCAACCTCCTTTGAAGCTGAAAAAAAAAACAATCAAAAGTGATAACCACTAGATGTCTCCCTTTTGTCTTGCTTTCTGTCAACTGCCTGTTGAAACCTGGAATCCAGTTCTACCAGAAAATATATGATGCAGAACAGTGAAAGTGCTGGAGGGTCTTTATCGTGTTTTACTACATGTGAATTAGGGAAAACAGAGAGGTATACTTTCAGTGTATTGGAGGCAAGCCTCTGGATAATAACAGGTGCAATGCATGCTGGAAAGAGAGGGAAAGGATGTTCTAGCCCCTATAGTGCTGACAGAACGCTGGTGAAAATAAAGCACTTAATCAAAGAGAGCGAATGGAAAGTGACATTAGATTGGGGCTAGTTCTGTGTATGTTAGATTAGTAGGCAGTTTGTACATATTATAAGGAATGAAGGCAGCATGAGATTGCTCATATTTTAGTTTCGGTTAGTTTCTGTTGAAATGACAAGTGAATTTAGCAAATTGTTTATTTTTGTAAATCATCACTCCCTGACATATATTGACTGCTATTGATATTTGCATGCAGTCATTGCCTTAATCATGGAAATGTGATTGTGGAAGAAGGGAGGGCAGCTACTTATTTTTAGAAGAGACTGATTGGAATAGTTTGCTTTTTACTGTACCAGGCAGCTGCCTTTACCAATCAGGATGGGAAGTGAACGCTTAAAGCCTCAGCTCTCTCTTTTGGGGATCTCCAATGAAAACTGCAGGGAGTGAGCCACAGGGTGCCAAGTGGACACTAATGACTTCCATCTGGTGCAGTTCCAGACGTCTCCTGAGAAGGAAGGAGTGCGGCTCCTGGCACCAATTGGCTAATTCAATTTACTTCAGCAGCATTAACCTCTGTCAGAATATTCATGAGCAGGAGAATGAGAAGCTGTGGCACAAGCAAACAGAAGCCACTTAGAGAGAAAGAGCATGTGAGCGAGCAAGGTTCCTGCACGAAACTATCACAGGAGATCGGTGTGCCAGCTCCACCGCTCCTGTCAGCGAGCACACAGCCACAGGGAGGATTGTAAGGAGCCAGCCGGCTGGGAGGACAAGCTGCGCACCGAGGGAGGAGAGCCTCGGATCTCTGGCATCTGCTGCAGGGGAGACACACAGCAGGTAAGGAAGTTTCATGCTGTACCCTGCACTGTAGCCATATAGGATGAGCAGGCAGACTATTCTATTGTTATCTGGATCCACTATTCAGGACCAGCCTGACCTATAGAGCAGCATATTGCACGATCGTTCCCAGCTGAGGTTGTGGCTGTGCACAGTTCAGCACTATGGACAGCTCCCCATCACTGCTGCTCATTCTTCCCAACCTGTTTTTCCCCAAATCTGCTGACTCCAACTTTTTTTTTTTTTGTCTTCTTACTCGACTCAGATAAGTTTCTCCAACTTTCTGATGAACTTGAAACGCGTCTTCTCCATTATGCAGAAGGGACAGCTCGACCTTAGCTGTTCTTCATCTCACATTATCTTTCAGCCTTTGACTTGGGAACTTTTTCTTCTCTGCAGAGAAATAAGGGGAGATATCCAGGTCACCTTGCACCCAAGAGATTGCTATTAAATACAGAAGATCTCTGATTATGTTCTGCCACTGGCAAAGGGGAGAAGGGAAATTGTCTGCTAGAGGGAAAAAAATGCCATTCACTTGTTAGGAAGCAGTTATCAGACTTGCGCCATGCAGTGATAGAGAGGACAATTGGACTTTTTAGCCATTAAAACATTTTTCGCTCCTCAGAGAGAGTTGAAGCACATTATTGGCAGCGAAAGACTGGGATGCTTAAAAAATGCAGGCAGCTGATTCTGGTGGAAGCCAAGGGGGCCAGTGAGGCAAGCTCTGCCAAAGCAGGCTGGAGACTCCGAATAAGGATTTCATTGTATGCGGGCTGACTGGAATAATTATAGGCTTAATTGTTCATTCTGATTGGAGATTCTGTCATCATAACTGGTGTGCGTGTGTGAAGTAATGCAGAAATTAATGGTGCTGGGTAGCAGGAAGAAAATGACAATCATTCCTGAGTTTAAGTGTTTTTATATACAGGCATTAACATATACTGGATGTCCATTATACTATTTACTCAGGGTCAATGAACAACAACGCAGTTGTGAAATATTGCAAGTGTCACATCGTCACCCCAAGCGGAAGGTTTATTGATGTCCGACCATAGACTGTGCGCTATTTATTTTTTACCTATGTTGGAATATATATATATATACATTTTACAAAGAAAGATCTCTGCTCTATATATGATTTTTGCAGTGTGTCTGGTGGCTGATTCTACTGCTGTAAACTTCAGGGAGATTAACTGCTAAGTAAGGTTCTGGGTAGTGAGCTTTGATTCCAAATGCTAATATCCCTCCATAGAAAGTAATTTCCTGTGTCCCTGTAATTCACATATAGTCACAGCATTTTATGTGGTGATTAAAAGAATAGGTGCTAATGCCTAGGAGTAGGAAAAGCTTGAAGAATTCAGGAATTGTGCAATCCTTGCCTTTTAAAATCATACAAGTATTTGCTGCCACACCAGGGTTATATATATATATATATATATATATATATATATATATATATATATATATATATATATATATGTGTATATATACTTCGAGGAGTTAGTTGTCTGGAATATCTTTTCAGCTCACAAGCTTGCTGAGTCACTTAAAAGATAAAAACACACATCGTTATTCTTCTTCCCCATATCCAATCATGAGCCTCTGCTGCTGCACCAGTCTTTGTTGATGTGGTGACATCACAACTACAGCAGTGACATCACAACTAGACCACATGTGACCCTTCAGTTAGTCATTGAGCTCAGTGACTCATGCCATCTATACCTCTTCTGTCTGCATCCTTCACCTGGGCTGTAATAAAGGAATAAATAAAGGAACTTTTAAGCCACATTTTTCCCGTTTTCCATCTATACATCCAGAGCCGCTGAGCCAATTGACTGGCTGCAGCGGTCACATTCAATGTTGTTGTGATATCACTGATGTAGCCTGTCAACAATAACTGAAGCAGCAGCAAAGAGGAAATAATAGATCTGGGGTATATGAATATTGGTGGGATAGTCAATTTTAAGTTTGCAAACCTATGCTTAAACATACATTCCCAATCAGGAGGAAGCAAATGCTATTTTGTTATTAACTCGGACAGATACCTTCATAATACCTTCATGTGATTATATATAATACATGTAAGGATGGCTGGTATTGGCTTTGAAACACAAGAGAAAATGGGAATTCTTGCTCTGAGTTGTTACATTTTATGGACTTCCGAGTTCTCATTCCGAATATCATTTGAAATAGAATATTCTTATAATATCATCCATCTCAGCTCAAGTCTATGGTTAAAACTTTGTGGAGAGCACCTATAATACCTGTATACAAAGACGTTAGGTCAGTAATTCATATTTTTGCCCTATATGAATGATTATATTAGAATGACATTGGGAATCATGAAGTTCCATGGCTAGTATTAGTACCTGATTTTATGAAGATATCAGATAGTCCCATTTACTAATTTCTGAAATCGGTGTTCATACTTGTTCTATTTCACTTCCATCAGTTTTCTTATGCATGGGGGTAAGTTAAATAGGTCACAGTGCATCTGTATGGATCATGATGGATTTACGAAATGGATATTAAAGGATCATGATAGATTAGCCGATCATAATAGTTTTTATGTATTTGACTTGTATCCTGAAAAGGAAAGCCATTATGCCAGTATAAGAAATCTGATGTCCATAAATATGCTGTTCTGAACTCTTGCAGGTTCTAAGTGCTGCTAAATATATACAGCACATAAATTGTTAAAAACATGAATCTTTAATTATGCAATCAGTTTTGAGATATTTAATGCTAATACGCTAAACCATCATTCTAAATAGACAAAACAGGTATTAGAGCAGTTCAGCGTGGTAATCAATTACTCTGTATGTCATGCCTCCTCAACCGAAATCAATTTCTTATGAAATCCTCAATCTGCATGCATCACATCACATTTCTTGGTCAGTGTAGAAAAAGCTAACACAAATAACACATTTTAATTTATTCACCACTTTCAGTGTGGAGATAATGACTGTGTAGTGCTACATATTTCCTCTGGGGTATGGATCTACTCCTTATGTAGAGGACCATTCATTTCTTCTGGACCAAAAGGTATTAATAACAATTTAAAATATTCAAATTATTTCTGTTTTTCTGGTAAGATTATCTCTGAAATGCAGTGACCACTGAAACTGACCAATATTGATGTGGTTACCACCATGCTCATGCCTTCTTCTACCCTTAAGACTCGTTGAGAATTACCCTATGTAGGAAAAAATCCAATGCAAACATAAGCTCATCCTCATGGGTCCAACATCTCTACCCTCTTGGGATCAGCTGTTTTCACCACAAGAAGCCATGGGTAACCACATTTCTTCTCTGTATAATATGATGGCAATATTTTAAGAGGATAAAAACTTTCACAGGGGTGCTTCTTTAAGACCATGTCCTAATTCAATAAGATTGCTGGTTGCTATAGGAACCAAAAAAATTAACCACTTTGGTCTCTGGATATCCCTTTGAAATAGGGGAGAGGATGACAAATTCTGGTTCTCCAAGTGATTCTGTAGGGTGTAATTGGTGTTCTGCTCTACATTTTATTGTGTGCATTATATTTCCTGCTGATAAATGTCAGAGTATAAACCCTGGAAGTACAAGAAACATTTATTGGGAGATGGTCGATTATAAAATACAAGTATATCGCAGACATATATAAAATATCAGATTAAAACATGTACAGAATATGTCATATATGTCATATCACCTATGAATTCATAAGTATATATACATAAAGATAAATAAATTAACAATTCTTTCTAATTAGCAATTGTACAAAATAATTGCATTTATCAGTGCAAAACTATATTAATGCACTCAAATGCATACTGTATACAATTTGTGAACTCAAATTAAAAAAATGTGATGAATGGTCATGATGTCAAAAGCTACAGCATACCTGTAACAAAAGCTAAACCAAGTTGAGTAGATTTTTTTAAAGTAAAAACATAATATACAGTACCTGGCTTCTCGCTGCTTCAATCATGGTTTTAAGATCTTTTTTATTTGGAAATAGTAAATAAATGTATTCAGGAAAATATGTAAAGGTATTCTCAATACAGCGAACAGTATGGTGTAAGCCTGAAGAAGACCTCAGCACAAGGTGAAACATGTAATTCTACACTATAATGAGAATTGCTATGAAAAAAAATTGTTTGTAAAGGGAACCTATCAGCAGAATTGTGCTCAGTAACCTACACATGGAGTCAGGTCGGCACTGTTATAATGATTAAAATGATCCTTGGTTGATGAGATCCATCTTGTGGTTGTTCTTTAATCTTTATTTTCAGATTGTAGTTAATGATATGCTCGTGGTGCCCTAAGGTGGTCCTGAAGGGTCTCCATGTGGTGCTCTGCCTAGATATTCATAATGTAGACTAATGACAGGTCATTGATCCCTCACTGACCTGCCCCCTAGTTTGCATTATGAATATTATGAATATTTGTACATATTTAAAAAAAAAAAAACCTTCTGCAGGCAGGTGCCAGCTGTCGCACCTGCTTTGCAGCATAATCACATGATTTCTGTCAATACTACATTTTATTCATGTTATTCAGCTAGGGAAAAAAATCAATCTGAAAATGGCGTCCGCCGCACCTGCGCAGTAGCAGCTATCAGTATCTGCTACTGTGATCCGATAGCTGCTACTGTGCATGCGCCGGTGGCACCATCTTACTTTAGAAAACAAAAAATTCCTCCTCCAAGATGGCGCTGCCGGTGCCTGTGCAGTAGCAGCTCTTGGCTGTCTCAGAAGACAAATCAATATTAGTTTAACTGAGGACTGGCACCTTTTAAAACATTAACTTGAGAACAGCAAAAGCGTCAGCAGTAGTGTTGAGCATTCCGATACCGCAAGTATCGGGTATCGGCCGATACTTGCGGGTATCGGAATTCCGATACCGAGATCCGATACTTTTGTGGTATCGGGTATCGGTATCGAAACAACATTAATGTGTAAAAGAAAGAATTAAAATAAACAATAATGCTATACTCACCTCTCCGACGCAGCCTGCACCTTACCGAGGGAACCGGCAGCCTTCTTTGCTTAAAATGCGCGCGTTTCCTGCCTCCCGTGACATCACGGCTTGTGATTGGTCGTGTGCCGCCCATGTGGCCACGACACAACCAATCACAGCAAGCCGTGACGTAATTTTCAGGTCCTGAATGCCTAATTCTAGGCATTCAGGATTTGAAAATTACATTACGGCTTGTGATTGGTCACGTCGCGGTCACATGGGCGACGCGACCAATCACAAGCCGTGACGTCACGGGAGGCAGGAAACGCGCGCATTTTAAAATTACGTCACGGCTTGTGATTGGTTGCGTGCCGCCCATGTGACCGCGACGCGACCAATCACAGCAAGCCTTGACGTAATTTCAGGTCCTGAATGCCTAATTCTGCATGCATTCAGGACCTGAAATTACGTCACGGCTTGCTGTGATTGGTCGCGTCGCGGTCACATGGGCGGCACGCAACCAATCACAAGCAGTGACGTAATTTTAAAATCCTGAATGCCTAGAATTAGGCATTCAGGACCTGAAAATTACGTCACGCTTGCTGTGATTGGTCGCGTCGCGGCCACATGGGCGGCACGTGACAAATCACAAGCCGTGATGTCACGGAAGGCAGTAAACGCGCGCATTTTAAGCAAAGAACGCTGCCGGTTCCCTCGGTAAGGTCCAGGCTGCGTCGGAGAGGTGAGTATAGCAATATTTTTTATTTTAATTCTTTCTTTTACACATTAATATGGATCCCAGAGCCTGAAGGAGAGTTTCCTCTCCTTCAGACCCTGGGAACCATTAGGGATACCGTCCGATACTTCAGTCCCATTGACTTGTATTGGTATCGGGTATCGGTATCGGATTAGATCCGATACTTTGCCGGTATCGGCCGATACTTTCCGATACCGATACTTTCAAGTATCACACGGTATCGCTCAACACTAGTCAGCAGCCTTAGAAGACCAACAGGTAAAGTCAGCACCTTTCTTAGTCACCTTGGCAAACACGTATAAGGTTATATGCCCTTCTCAGATCCCGTTTAGAAAACCACTTGGCGTTTGCTAGTTGATTAAACGAATCAGGAATATGAGGTAACGGGTATGAGTTATGTACAGTAATCTTTTTACTCTTTTTAAAATCCAAACATCATTTGTCTTAACAAAAAAAATCCCATGGTGACTGGTGAGGTGGAAGGCCTTATGTGACCCTTGGAGAGACTCTTTTGAATTTACTCTTTCAAGTCATCTCTTTCCAGAAGAGAGAGATTAAACAGAGAAGATTTGGGATAAATCATATGACCCATGCAGGGAAAGAACTTCACATTCAGTCTCAGAAAAAAACATCCTTAAAATCCTGAATAAGATGTGGAAGAAGAGATCTCATGGATGCTAGATCTTTAGATAATTTGAAAAAATTACTCCCCCAAGACTTAACCTCCCGACTCTCCCGATTGATGTAAGGATTTTGTTTCACCAACTAGGGCATAGCCAACAAAACTTTAGCTTGTAATGAAGGAAAGACCATGAAAGACATAGATTCTGTGTGTAACACTCTGACCTTCATATACACATTCTTAGCCTTAGAAGTAACAAGACTTTGGGTAAGAGAAGAATTATCTATTGCTGATACTTGAATAAGATGACCAAGAGTTGATACTGTGTACGCACACTCAATAACAAAATCAATGACAATGATATCTAAAGTGGAACCTGAGTCAACCAATGCTGAGGTAGCAATAACTCCAGAAGTGGTAACTAAAGATATTTGTATAAACAACCAGCAGTATGAGAGATGACTTCAAAGTGCTAAAATCAATGTCTTTACATCCTATTTTTTTATATCCTCATTACCTTTAAGAAATAAATTGTATTTAAAACACTGAATCATTACATGACCTGTTTGACCACAGTATAAGCAGAAACATGCAGGAGTTTCATGTACAACTCCATCCTTGGACAATCTGCAAGCCTCAATTTGCATTGGTTCACCTGCCTCAATGGGATGAGAGGGAGTAAACACAGAAACAGTTTCAAATGCATCCTTATTCCTAAGACAATTCATGCGCACTGCCAGAGACATGGCCTCATCCAGGGACAATGGATAAGGACTGTAAACCATCATAGCATGTATTTTACTAGAGATACCCTGACAAAATTGAACTGAGAGCAGTAGTCCTCCACTTTATGATTTCCTTGAACCAACCTATGGACCATTGATTCAGTAACCACAATTTTATCTGGCTCATCATGAATGAGCTCCAGAACAGAGAAATAAGCATCAATAGAGGAACAAACTGGAGAATCCTACGGCAAAGAAAATGATCAAGCTTGAGGGTCTCCACAAGGCAACGACAAAACAATACCCACGCACTGACGCTTTCCCCCGGACTAGGTAGAACAGAGAGGAAAATTCAATTTGCATGAAGCAAAAAGATGGAAAGCTTACTACAGTCCCAGTCGAAACAGTCCGGTTATTTTACCTTAGGCTCATATGACTGATTAGAACAGAGTAGAATCTGCGGAGTGGTGGAAAGTGCAAGCTGTGGTTGCTGCTTGATGTCTGCCACTTCCAGAGATAAATTCTGCAATTGCACTGTCACTCCGTCTATGATGACTTTTTGGCAGACAACAAATGTAGTGGGCTGGTGATAATGTTATGAATGCCAGAGCACAATCACACAGATAATGAACAAACCAGAAAGTCAAATACCTGAACTTAAGATATCCCTGGTCAGACTAGAAAAAGCCCTTCTCAGACTCTGGTCTGTCCCTGCCTGACAGCAGAGGTTGGCACCCTAAAGTAACGCAATGGCACCCCCACTTGACTGCAGCTTACCCTGAATGTCCTTAGCAGCTTCTAGGATCACTAGAGAAGCAGTACCCTAAGGAAAAAAGGAATCACACACAAAGCAACTGCAATCAACACAAACTGCAGCACAGTGAATGAATCCAACAAATTCAATGATCAATAGGAAACACCAGTAGGGGAAGGTATTTAAAGCTGCATTCGAAAGGTGATCGAACAGACAGACAGAGTAAATGAAAAACACCTGTCACCCGATGCTGACCACAGAAAACAGAATCAAGGATTCGAATCCAGAAGAATGACAGGTGCACTGTCTTTCTCTTTTTTCTTCAGTGAGTGCTTTAACATAGTGCCAGTATTTCAACTACGCAAATTATTGTTCAAAATTCTTTAAGCCAATGTAAAAGATTGTATCAAGAAAGAACTGTAGGAATTTTTGTTTTTTCAGTTATGTTGGTCCACCTTTCTTACATAGTCTGTGTACAGCACTACAAATATATGTCCAGTCCCTCTATGATAATGTCCAAGTGAAAAAGCGTTTCTCAGTGATTTTATCTAATTAGTTTTCTATAGATAAAAAAGGGTAAATAGTTTACTATCAACTAGTGATGAGCGAGTATACTCATTACTCGAAATTTCCTAAGCATGCTCGGTGGTCTCTGAGTATTTCGCCGTGCTCTGAGATTTAGTTTATGTCGATGCAGCTGCATGATTTGTGGCTGCTAGACAGCTTGAATACATGTGGGGATTCCCTAACAAACAGACAATCCCCACATGTATTCAAGCTGTCTCTAGCAGCTGCGAATCAAGTAGCCATAAACTAGTAGACATAAAGTAGACATAAACTAGATCTCCGAGCAAGCTGAAATACTCGGAGACCACCCGAGCATGCATGGAAAATCTCGAGTAACGAGTATACTCGCTCATCACTACTATCAACCAATATAAGCAATCACAATTCTACCTAACAGAATAATACCCCACAAAATATTATTTGCTCTGCTTACACTACATTTAAAGTGAACCTGACGGCAGTTTTGGCCGATATGAGATGCAGCCACCACCTTTAAGGGCAGATATGCAACATTCTACAATGCTGTATATATGCCCCCAACCTGACCTGCAAGAGAATAAAAATAAATTTTATTATACTCACCTGCGGGGCGGTCCGGTCTGAGGGGGGTCGCTGGTCTTGGTCCGGCACCTCCAATCTTCTTACGATCCCCATGCTCCTGCTTGCTTCGCGTGGATGGCGCATCCACAATGTCTCCTTGGCACCGCTCTCCTGCGCAATCATTTCTCTCAGTCCTGTTGAGGGCAGATCAAAGTACTGCAGTGCGCAGATGCCGGAAAAGATCAAGAAATCATCACAAGAAAATGAGAGGAGCCGGACCAAGAAAAACAACACCCCTCGGACCGGACCGCCCCTCAGGTGAGTATAATAAAAGTAATTTTTCTTCTCTTGCAGGTCAGGTTGGGGGCTTATATACAGCATCATAGAATGCTATATATCAGTCCTGAAAGCTGATGGTTGTATCTTATATCGGCCAAAACTGGTGACAGGTTCCCTTTAATACATATCTGAAGAGTACAATTCACTGATGTGTGTATTTTATTCAGGATCTGAATAGTGGCAAAGAGAAAAGAAAAACAGTTATTCACTGCATTTAAGTTGACTTGATACCTAAACCTTTTAAAAGTTAAGGCAAATATCTCAATTAATCTTCTTTATAATTGTACAATAATAATGTTCTATAATACACAGAAGAGCTGTTGTCATTGCACTCTCCAGGTATAATATTTTATATCTGTATTAACTCAAGCCATTTAGTATTACCAAATGAAAGTTAAAAGCTTTGCAATAATATTGGTTCATGCAGTCTTCACGTCACTCGTGATCTGCTGTACCATTCAATTGTAAGTGTACATTTATTGGGTGATCACTTTGTTTTGCTTTTTCATGGAGTCTTTCAATACCTTTTGTTTTAACCATATGGGCATTTATAGGCTGTATATTTCATTACCTAGTAATTTCCATTTGATGTTAATAATGTAGTAGTTCAATGCATGCCTAGTGGGACTCATCTCCCTAACATTACAGCATTTAAATGACTTATTCTTTCAACCTTCAAACACACAGGTTACATATCACCTTAAAAGGAATTAAATATCTTTTTTTACTCTGTTATTTTATAATAAGGATATATATATTCATAAACAATATAAGACTAGATAGTTTTTTTTTAATTGGCTAAGGTTTATATTGTTTTTGGTAAACACATACATGCAAGTTGAGACAATTTACTAATCGGGATAATTAGGTGCATTTGCAATGATTAGTTTGCAATGCGAATATATAGATCGTTATGTTTCCACTGTGATAAATGTGTTTTTTTTTCAATGTGACATAAAAGTCATGAATAATAGATTAGTTTGGTAGAATACAGCACACTAGATATATATAGCAAATTTAAGTAGTCGTGACGGCTTGCACCTGTTCACATTTGCTTTATTCGGTTTGGAGGTGCTGGTCAGCTTTTTCATTTTTGCAATGTACTACTTTCTGACTGAGCACTCCTCTTATCAGCCTAAATCATTTTTAATTAGGCTTGGATCCTGCTTGCCTTAAATTTGTAAGTTTTTAGCCTGGTAGAGGCATATACGGTTAGGGTCTCTTTAAAGGGGTATGCCTTGCCGTGTCAGATTGGCCCTCATGAATTGTCCAATTTGTGCACTAAGTACTTTCATATTTTTACAAATTTTCTATAGCAATAGTGTAGTTCTGGTGATGATTTCAATGTTTCCATATAGCATTTCAAAGTACAGCTGTATTTTCTTGGTTATATTGGATAATATTGATGGCTTGATCCTGTTCACACTTGCCTTATTCTATTTGGAGGTGGTGGTCAGTTTTTTTTAGTGAGCTCGTTCTGACAGTCAACCATAAAGTTTGAAACTATTTTAATCTGTCTTTTTCCGAGCTCCTCTCAGCTGGTTTATGGCCACAGACCTCATTAAAGTTCAATGTGCAGGAAAACAAGAAGCCTGTAAAAGAAAAAATGTTGCTAAATTTGTAATTAGACCCAATTCTAAAAAAAGATTTTTAGCTCAAAATACAAGCATTTAAGTAAAAAAAAATGTTTTCACAAAGGTGACCAACTCCTTGAAAGTACGGTACTTAGATGAACACAAATGAGATTAATTCTCTTTCTATAGAAAAATATTTAGAATTGAGAGTCCTCAGTGGTTGATACCTTTTAATGGTTAACTGAAAAGATGGTAACAAATTGCAAGCTTTCGAGACTACTCCGGTCTCTTCATCAGGCATAGACTAATAGAAATTCTGAAGAATCACATATTTATGCACAACACAGCACAGCAAAATGCCATAGATAAGACAGGTGACGTGAAGTAGAATTGCCATTACGTGAGTGATAAAAAATTATGTTCATAAATATTGGAGGAGTTCATAGATAAGGAATGTTTTATTGTCCTCTGATTGGGGTCTGGTTCTGTTGTGATGACCCCACATGGTCTGAGGAGCAAATTCCTTAGTTAATGTAAAAAGACATAAATCTATGAGACGCATTCATTCATTCACTCATTCAGTTAGCCATTAAAAGGTATCAACCACTAAGGACTCAATTCTAAATATTTTTCTATCTACTGGCTAACATGGTACCAAGATATACAGTATATCTTTCCTGTATTCTCTTTCTATAGTTACTTTTCTGTACAGTTCCGTGTAAAGTACTTTTTACATGATTGTCAATATATACAAGATGCTTTTGCTATATGTAAGTGTGTCCAAAAATATCAACCCTGTTTGTACAGCTCACAAAGAGTTTCTGCAGCACAACCGCATAGTAGGAAAAAACAGGTTAACAGGTTCTCGCTGTTCATCGTAGGCTCATTTGAACTTCCAAAGGTATGTAAGAGAGATGACCGGCACAGTCCATAATGAAAATGTACTGTATGTGTTTATTAACACATTAATCATATGCTGTGCTACTATTAAATATATGCAGTTGATTTTCATTAAGAAGTATAGGGCAATCTCTCTTGTAGATATTTGTACAAGAACAATCCTTAGATGTAATTCTCAGCCAACCAGGAGATATCAGAATCCCTTTCATGTTATGTTGTTAGAACTTATGTCTGTTTTAAATTAAGAGTACATTAACTATAGATTGTAAAACTATGAGTAACTTTAAATAAGAAAATATATATGAATAAAAAATGTACAAAGAACCTGAACACATCTTGGGAAAAGCTTACAGAGAAATGTAAAATTTGAATAGAATTTAAAAGTTACTCTTTCTCCAAATGGAGCTATCATAAGTGGGAGGTTTTCTCATTTCACTCTTCGTATTGAATTTTTACCTTTAGCATGGGAAATTGAAGTCAATAAATGAAAAGAGCTTGTATTTTCTGAATTTTAAACATCTGAAAAAAGAGAAGTGAGAAGGTCAGTAAAGGTCCCTGTTTGAAACAGGTCAGAAAAAGATAGAGTGAGGGTAGACAAATAGGAGGATTTGCAAATAGCTTGTCACCCTTTGAAGTAGAGTAGCCCATACTGAAAAATAGCAACTAACTGGTACTGGCCATATTAATCCCTAGTAAATCACCCTAATGTGTCCCTTATATCATTCAGCTTGTTTGACAAGTAAATTAGTACATACATATGTAGGTGGTATGGTAAAATTTATTGCCTATCTCTCTCGTCCTGTTGACGTAAGTTTTCAGTGCATGTGTATAGGTTAGCACATGATGGTATTGCTACATGGTTTAGTGTATTGCCACCCCATATATAATGGTACTGCTACATGAACAGGTGTATTTCCATACCTTGTTATGCTAAATGTATATATTGCTATTTGGTGTGCCTGTTATGTAGGGTCAATGAAGTACTGACGCTTGGCCACTAGATGGGGGCATTTTGGTACACCTAGGTTAGCATGGTAGTGGATCAGTGTACATATTACTAGTTAATGTAGGAAGGATCAGCTGCAGTTAGAGAGGGAACATTTCCTTATTCAGTTAAGAAGGGCCCAGACAGTCCACATGGGCTTAAGTTCCCAGAACATTAGCAGCTAACACGCAATGTTGTTCAACTAAGAAGAGGGAGCCCAGGCATCCACAGCATCAGGCCAGAAAAGCGGAGGCCAGCACAGCAATAAGAAAGGAGGAAAGAAGACAGTATGCGGGCACAGGTAGCCTTAGAATGTGGCAGCTTATGGCTTGGGCAGATGTCCCCAGTACCGGGGCGAAACTGTGGCTGGGGCAGACCCCAGAAGCAGTGAGCTTGGAGCAGACAGTGCTGGGACATCACAAAGCATAATACTGAAGGGCAGGTCACTCGCCAGATGGCAACTAACTTTGGAAATGGAAACTCTCTTGTCTGGGGTGAAACAGACTGGGAAGTGTCATGGTTCCCAATGGCAAGGGAACGTAAGAAACATATAAATAACGAACGAGCTCTCGGGTGATGGAAACTCGAGTTGACCGTGAGCTAAATCTACCACACAACTAATAGTAGCCAGGGAGCATACCTACGGCTTCCTATATGCCACGCGCCAGCCGGAGGACTAACTACGCCTGGTAGAGGAAGAAACAGACCTGGCTTACCTCTAGGGAAATACCCCAAAAGATGATAGCAGCCCCCCACATGTAATAACGGTGAATTAAGAGGAAAAGACATACACAGTATGAAAGTAGATTTAGCAAAGAGAGGTCCACTTACTAGATAGCAGAAGGATACAAAAGAGGACTTCACGGTCAACTGAAAACCCTTTCAAAAAACCATCCTGAAATTACTTTAAGACTCCTGTGTCAACTCATGACACAGGAGTGGCAATTTCAGCCCGCAAGAGCTTCCAGCTACAGAGAATTACAAAAACTGCAAACTGGACAAAAGGTACAAAACAAAAGGACAAAGTCCACTTAGCTGATCAGCAGACTAGTAGCAGGAACATGCAACCGAAGGCTCTGGTTACAATGATGACCGGCAAGGAAATGACTGGAGAGCAAGGCTAAATAGGAAACTCCCAAACGCTGATGGAAGCAGGTGAACAGAAGCAGCAAAGTGCAAACAAGTCACCAGTACCACCAGCAACCACCAGGGGAGCCCAAAAAGCGGATACACAACAGTACCCTCCCCTTAAGGAGGGGGCACCGAACCCTCACAAGAACCGCCAGGGCGATCTGGATGAGCCCTATGAAAGGCACGAACCAAATCCGAGGCATGAACATCAGAGGCAGTTACCCAAGAATTATCTTCCTGACCATAGCCCTTCCATTTAACCAGATATTGAAGTCTCCGTCTGGAAATACGGGAGTCCAAGATCTTTTCTACCACGTACTCCAATTCACCCTCCACCAGCACAGGAGCAGGAGGTTCAGTAGAAGGAACCCCCGGTTACCTCATATCTCCGCAACAACGACCGATGGAACACATTATGGATAGCGAAAGATGCCGGAAGGTCCAAACGAAAGGAAAAAGGGTTAAGAATCTCCAAAATCCTATAAGGACCGATGAACCGAGGCTTAAATTTAGGAGAAGAAACCCTCATAGGGACAAAATGGGAAGACAACCACACCAAGTCCCCAACACGAAGGTGGGGGCCAACACGACGACGGCGGTTAGCAAACTGCTGAGTCCTCTCCTGGGACAATTCCAAATTATCCACCACTTGTCCCCAAATCTGATGCAACCGATCCACTACCGCATCCACTCCAGGACAATCCGAAGATTCAACCTGACCAGATGAAAAACGCGGATGAAACCCTGAATTGCAAAAGAAAGGAGAAACCAAAGTGGCAGAACTAGCCCGATTATTAAGAGCAAACTCCGCCAACGGCAGAAAGGCAACCCAATCATCCTGATCCGCAGACACAAAACACCTCAAATAAGTCTCCAAAGTTTGATTAGTTCATTCCGTCTGGCCATTGGTCTGAGGATGGAATGCAGACGAAAAAGACAAATCAATGCCCAACCTGGCACAGACTGCCCGCCAAAATCTAGACACGAACTGGGTACCCCTGTCAGAAACGATGTTTTCCGGAATACCATGCAAGCGAACCACATTTTGAAAAAACAGAGGGACCAACTCAGATGAGGAAGGCAACTTAGGCAATGGCACCAAATGAACCATTTTAGAAAAACGGTCACACACCACCCAGATGACAGACATCTTCTGAGAAACAGGGAGGTCCGAGATAAAGTCCATAGAGATGTGCGTCCAAGGCCTCTTCGGAATAGGCAAGGGCAACAACAACCCACTAGCCCTAGAACAACAAGGCTTGGCCCGAGCACACACATCGCAAGACTGCACAAAAAC
Source organism: Ranitomeya variabilis (assembly GCF_051348905.1). NCBI lineage: Eukaryota > Metazoa > Chordata > Amphibia > Anura > Dendrobatidae > Ranitomeya > Ranitomeya variabilis. The sequence goes on from NC_135237.1 coordinate 315,753,560, forward strand.
ACGCACATCTCGAGACAAGGAAGGCCACCAGAAGGATATATGTCATGAATCCCAATGGCTAGGGATAGCACAGGACAAGCAAGATACAAATAAATAACGGACGAGCTCTAGGGTGATGGAACCTGGGCTGACCGCTGCCCTACGCCTGACAAACGCAACTAGAGATAGCCAGGGAGCGTGCCTACGTTGGTTCTAGACGCCACGCACCAGCCTAAGAGCTAACTAGTACTGCAGAGAAAATAAAGACCTCACTTGCCTCCAGAGGAATGAACCCCAAAAGGTATATTTGCCCCCCACATGTATTGACGGTGAAATGAGAGGAAGGCACACACATAGAGATGATATATATAGGTTTAGCAAATTGAGGCCCGCTGTAAACTAGAAAGCAGAACGATACAAAAGGGGTCTGAGCGGTCAGCAAAAAACCCTAATCAAAAAACCATCCTGAGATTACAAGAACCCATGTGCCAACTCATGGCACATGGGGAGAACCTCAGTCCACTAGAGCTACCAGCTAGCATAGAGACATAATAAGCAAGCTGGACAAAAAAACCAAACAACTGAAAATCAGCACTTAGCTTATCCTGAAAGATCTGGGAGCAGGTATGCAGGAACTAAACAGAGCACATCTGAATACATTGATAGCCGGCAAGGAAATGACAGAAAGGCCAGGTAAAATAGGAAACACCCAGCCTCTGATGGACAGGTGGAAACCAAAGGCCGCAACCCACCAAAGTCACCCAGTACCAGCAGTAACCACCAGAGGGAGCCCACAAACAGAATCCACAACAGTACCCCCCCCTTGAGGAGGGGTCACCGAACCCTCACGAGAACCCCCAGGGCGATCAGGGTGAGCTCTATGGAAGGCGCGGACCAAATCAGTCGCATGAACATCGGAGGCGACCACCCAAGAATTATCCTCCTGACCATAACCCTTCCACTTAACCAAATACTGGAGTTTGCGTCTGGAAACACGAGAATCCAAGATCTTCTCAACAACATACTCCAATTCTCCCTCCACCAGCACCGGAGCAGGAGGCTCAACTGAAGGAACAACGGGCACCTCATACCTCCGCAACAACGACCGATGGAACACATTATGAATAGCAAACGATGCAGGGAGATCCAAACGAAAAGATACAGGGTTAAGAATCTCCAAGATCCTATAAGGACCGATGAACCGAGGCTTGAACTTAGGAGAAGAGACCTTCATAGGGACAAAACGAGAAGACAACCACACCAAATCCCCAACAAGAAGTCGGGGACCCACGCGGCGACGGCGATTAGCAAACTGCTGAGTCTTCTCCTGAGATAACTTCAAATTGTCCACCACCTGATTCCAAATCTGATGTAGCCTGTCCACCACCACGTCCACTCCAGGACAATCCGAAGGCTCCACCTGACCAGAGGAAAAACGAGGATGAAACCCCGAATTACAAAAAAAAGGAGAGACCAACGTGGCAGAACTAGCCCGATTATTAAGAGCAAATTCGGGCAGTGGCAAAAAAGCAACCCAGTCATCTTGATCAGCAGAAACAAAACACCTCAAATAAGTTTCCAAGGTCTGATTAGTTCGCTCCGTCTGGCCATTCGTCTGAGGATGGAATGCAGACGAGAAAGACAAATCAATGCCCATCTTGGCACAAAACGTCCGCCAAAATCTAGGCACAAACTGGGATCCCCTGTCAGAAACGATATTCTCCGGAATCCCATGCAAACGAACCACGTTCTGAAAAAATAAAGGGACCAACTCAGAGGAGGAAGGCAACTTAGGCAAGGGCACCAAATGAACCATCTTAGAAAAGCGGTCACACACAACCCAGATAACGGACATTTTCTGTGAAACCGGGAGATCAGAAATAAAATCCATGGAAATGTGCGTCCAAGGCCTCTTCGGGATGGGCAAGGATAACAACAACCCACTGGCCCGAGAACAGCAAGGCTTAGCTCGAGCACACACTTCACAAGACTTCACAAATGTACGCACATCCCTAGACAAGGAAGGCCACCAAAAAGACCTGGCCACCAGGTCTCTAGTACCAAATATTCCAGGATGACCAGCCAACACAGAAGAATGGACCTCGGAGATGACTCTATTGGTCCAATCATCCGGAACAAACAGTCTTTCTGGTGGACAACGATCCGGTTTATCCACCTGAAACTCCTGCAATGCACGTCGCAAGTCTGGGGATACGGCGGACAATATTACCCCATCCCTAAGGATACCAGTAGGCCCAGAGTCTCCAGGAGAGTCAGGCACAAAACTCCTGGAAAGAGCATCTGCCTTCACATTCTTTGAACCTGGCAGGTATGAAACCACGAAATTGAAACGAGAAAAAAACAACGACCAACGAGCCTGTCTAGGATTCAAACGCCTGGCAGACTCAAGGTAAATGAGATTCTTGTGATCAGTCAAGACCACCACACGATGTTGAGCACCCTCAAGCCAATGACGCCACTCCTCAAATGCCCACTTCATGGCCAAAAGCTCCCGATTACCCACATCATAATTGCGCTCGGCGGGCGAGAATTTTCTAGAGAAGAATGCACATGGCTTCATCACCGAGCCATTAGAACTTCTCTGTGACAAAACCGCCCCCGCTCCAATCTCGGAAGCATCAACCTCAACCTGAAAAGGAAGTGAAACATCTGGTTGACACAACACAGGAGCAGAAGAAAACCGGCGCTTAAGTTCCTGAAAGGCCTCCACGGCAGCAGGAGACCAATTAGCAACATCAGCACCCTTTTTAGTCAAATCAGTCAAAGGTTTAACAATACTGGAAAAATTAGCAATGAACCGACGATAAAAATTAGCAAACCCCAAGAACTTCTGAAGGCTCTTAACAGATGTAGGTTGTGTCCAGTCACAAATCGCCTGAACCTTGACGGGATCCATCTCAATAGTAGAAGGAGAAAAAATGTACCCCAAAAAAGAAATCTTCTGGACTCCAAAGAGACACTTTGAGCCCTTCACAAACAGAGAATTGGCCCGCAGAACCTGAAACACCTTCCTGACCTGTAGAACATGAGACTCCCAGTCATCAGAAAACACCAAAATATCATCCAAATACACAATCATAAACTTATCCAGATATTCACGGAAAATATTGTGCATAAAGGACTGAAAGACTGACGGAGCATTGGAGAGCCCAAAAGGCATTACCAAATACTCAAAATGGCCCTCAGGCGTATTAAATGCGGTTTTCCACTCATCACCCTGTTTTATCCGCACCAGATTATACGCACCGCGAAGATCTATCTTAGTGAACCACCTAGCCCCCTTAATGCGAGCAAACAAATCAGTCAATAATGGCAATGGATACTGATATTTGACTGTAATCTTATTCAGAAGGCGATAATCTATACAAGGCCTCAGGGAACCATCTTTCTTTGCCACGAAAAAAAAACCTGCTCCCAGAGGGGACGAAGATGGACGAATATGTCTCTTTTCCAAGGACTCCTTAATATAATTCCGCATAGCAGTATGCTCTGGCAGTGACAGATTAAATAAACGACCCTTAGGGAACTTACTGCCAGGAATCAATTCTATAGCACAGTCACAATCTCTATGAGGAGGGAGCGAATTGAGCTTAGGCTCCTCAAAAACATCCCTATAGTCAGACAAAAACGCAGGGATCTCAGAAGGAGTAGATGAAGCGATTGAAATCGGAGGTACATGATCATGAACCCCTTGACATCCCCAGCTTAACACAGACAATGTTTTCCAGTCCAGGACAGGATTATGAGTTTGTAACCATGGCAGACCAAGCACTACTACATCATGTAAATTATACAGTACAAGGAAGCGAATCACCTCCTGATGAACGGGAGTCATGCGCATGGTCACTTGTGTCCAATACTGCGGTTTATTCATAGCCAATGGTGTAGAGTCAATTCCCTTCAGAGGAATAGGAACTTCCAGAGGTTCCAGACTAAAACCGCAGCGTTTAGCAAATGACCAATCCATAAGACTCAGGGCAGCGCCCGAATCCACATAGGCATCGACGGAAATGGAAGACAGTGAAAAAATCAGAGTCACAGACAAAATGAACTTAGGCTGCAGAGTACCAATGGCAAAAGATTTATCAACCCTTTTTGTGCGTTTAGAGCATGCTGATATAACATGAGCTGAATCACCACAATAAAAACACAATCCATTTTTCCGCCTATAATTTTGCCGTTCACTTCTGGACTGAATTCTATCACATTGCATAGTCTCAGGTGCCTAATCAGAAGACACCGCCAACTGGTGCACGGGTTTGCGCTCCCGTAAATGCCGATCAATCTGAATGGCCATAGCCATAGACTCATTCAGACCTGTAAGCGTAGGGAACCCCACCATAATATCCTTAATGGCCTCAGAAAGACCATTTCTGAAGTTTGCAGCCAGGGCGCACTCATTCCACTGAGTAAGCACCGACCATTTCCGAAATTTCTGACAATATACTTCCGCTTCATCATGCCCCTGAGAGAGGGCCAATAAAGCCTTTTCAGCCTGAATCTCTAGGTTAGGTTCCTCATAGAGCAATCCCAATGCCAGAAAAAACGCATCCAAACTGAGCAATGCAGGATCCCCTGGTGCCAATGCAAATGCCCAATTCTGAGGGTCGCCCCGCAGGAAAGATATTACAATCCTGACCTGTTGAGCAGGGTCTCCAGAGGAGCGAGTTTTTAAAGAAAGAAACAATTTACAATTGTTCCTGAAATTCAGGAAGGTAGATCTATCTCCAGAAAAGAACTCTGGAATAGGAATTCTAGGTTCAGACATGGGAGTGTGAACAACAAAATCCTGTATATTTTGAACTTTTGCCGCGAGATTACTCAGGCTGGAAGCCAAACTCTGGACATCCATGTTAAACAGCTAAGATCAGAGCCATTCAAGGGTTAAGAGGAGGTAAGAAGCAGCTAGACAGCAATTAAGGGCTAGGCAGCAAAACTCTGAAGGAAAAAAAAAAAAAAAAAAATTCCCTTAAACACTTCTTTTTCTCCTGCTTCAGCCCAAACAATTAACACTTTGTGGGCCGGCTATACTGTCATGAATCCCAATGGCTAGGGATAGCACAGGACAAGCAAGATACAAATAAATAACGGACGAGCTCTAGGGTGATGGAACCTGGGCTGACCGCTGCCCTACGCCTGACAAACGCAACTAGAGATAGCCAGGGAGCGTGCCTACGTTGGTTCCAGACGCCACGCACCAGCCTAAGAGCTAACTAGTACTGCAGAGAAAATAAAGACCTCACTTGCCTCCAGAGGAATGAACCCCAAAAGGTATAGTTGCCCCCCACATGTATTGACGGTGAAATGAGAGGAAGGCACACACATAGAGATGATATATATAGGTTTAGCAAATTGAGGCCCGCTGTAAACTAGAAAGCAGAACGATACAAAAGGGGTCTGAGCGGTCAGCAAAAAACCCTAATCAAAAAACCATCCTGAGATTACAAGAACCCATGTGCCAACTCATGGCACATGGGGAGAACCTCAGTCCACTAGAGCTACCAGCTAGCATAGAGACATAATAAGCAAGCTGGACAAAAAAACCAAACAACTGAAAATCAGCACTTAGCTTATCCTGAAAGATCTGGGAGCAGGTATGCAGGAACTAAACAGAGCACATCTGAATACATTGATAGCCGGCAAGGAAATGACAGAAAGGCCAGGTAAAATAGGAAACACCCAGCCTCTGATGGACAGGTGGAAACCAAAGGCCGCAACCCACCAAAGTCACCCAGTACCAGCAGTAACCACCAGAGGGAGCCCACAAACAGAATCCACAACAGATCTAGCCACCAAATCTCTGGTGCCAAAAATTCCCGGATGACCTGCCAGAGTAGAAGAATGAACTTCCGAGATGACTCTAGTGGTCCACTCGTCAGGAAAAAACAGTCTACCAGACGGACAACGATCAGGTCTATCCGCCTGAAATTCTTGCAAAGCACGTCGCAAATCTGGAGAGACAGCAGACAAAACCACTCCATCCTTAAGGACACCAGCAGGTTCAGAATTCCCAGGAGAGTCAGGCTCAAAACTCCTAGAAAGAGCATCTGCCTTCACATTCCTAGAACCCGGTAAGTACGAGACCACAAAATTAAACCGGGAAAAGAACAACGACCAACGTGCCTGTCTAGGATTCAGGCGCCTGGCAGACTCCAAATAAATTAAATTCTTGTGATCAGTCAAAACTACCACCTGATGTCTGGCACCCTCAAGCCAATGATGCCACTCCTCAAATGCCCACTTCATGGCCAAAAGCTCCCGATTACCAACATCATAGTTTCGCTCGGCGGCCGAAAATTTTCGCGAAAAGAACGCACAAGGTCTCATCACCGAGCAGTCGGAACTTTTCTGCGACAAAACCGCCCCCGCTCCGATCTCGGAAGCATCGACCTCAACCTGAAAGGGAAGAGAAACATCAGGCTGGCGCAACACAGGGGCAGACAAAAAGCGGCGCTTAAGCTCCCGAAAGGCCTCCACGGCAGCAGGGGACCAATTGGCAACATCAGCACCCTTTTTAGTCAAATCCGTCAGAGGTTTAGCAACGCCAGAAAAACCAGCTATAAATCGACGATAAAAATTAGCAAAGCCCAAGAATTTCTGGAGACTCTTCAGAGAAGTAGGCTGCGTCCAGTCGTAAATAGCCCGAACCTTGACAGGGTCCATCTCAATAGAAGAAGGGGAAAAAATGTACCCCAAAAAGGAAATTTTTTGAACCCCAAAAACACACTTTGAACCCTTTACACACAAAGAATTCTCCCGCAAAACCTGAAAAACCCTCCTGACCTGCTGAACATGAGACTCCCAGTCATCAGAAAAAATCAAAATATCATCCAAGTAAACAATCAAAAATTTATCCAAATATTCACGGAAAATATCATGCATTAAGGACTGAAAGACCGAAGGAGCATTAGAAAGGCCGAAAGGCATTACCAAATACTCAAAATGGCCCTCAGGCGTATTAACCCCTTCCCGACATGTGACGGAATAGTACGTCACATGTCGGGACCCCCGCTTTGATGTGCGCTCCGGCGGTGAGCGCACATCAAAGTCGCGACATGTCAGCTGTTTTTTACAGCTGACATGTGTGCGCAATAGCGGCGGGTGAAATCGCGATCACCCGCCGCTATTAACTAGTTAAATGCCGCTGTCAAACTCAGACAGCGGCATTTAACTACCGCATCCGGCCGTGCGGCCGGATATGAGCGCATCGCCAACCCCCGTCACATGATCGGAGGTCGGCGATGCTTGTACATTGTAACCATAGAGGTCCTGGAGACCTCTATGGTTACTGATCGCCGGTGGCTGTGAGCGCCCCCCTGTGGTCGGCGCTCACAGCACACCTGCATTTTAGCTACATAACAGCGATCTGATGATCGCTGTTATGTAGCAGAGCCGATCGGGCTGTGCCTGCTTCTAGCCTCCCATGGAGGCTATAGAAGCATGGTAAAAGTTAAAAAAAAAAGTAAAAAAAAATGTGAAAAAAATAAAAAAAATATAAAAGTTTAAATCACCCCCCTTTCGCCCCAATCAAAATAAATCAATAAAAAAAAAACCCAACCTACACATATTTGGTATCGCCGCGTTCAGAATCGCCCGATCTATCAATAAAAAAAAAGCATTAACCTGATTGCTAAACGGCGTAATGAAAAAAAAAATCGAAACGCCAGATTTACGTTTTTTTGGTCGCCACGACATTGCATTAAAATGCAATAACGGGCGATCAAAAGAACGTATCTGCACCAAAATGCTATCATTAAAAATGCCAGCTCGGCACGCAAAAAATAAGCCCTCACCCGACCCCAGATCACGAAAAATGGAGACGCTACGGGTATCGGAAAATGGCGCAATTTTATTTATTTATTTTTTTGCAAAGTTTGGAATTTTTTTTCACCACTTAGGTAAAAAAGAACCTAGTCATGTTAGGTGTCTATGAACTCGTACTGACCTGGAGAATCATAATGGCAGGTCAGTTTTAGCATTTAGTGAACCTAGCAAAATAGGCAAGCAAAAAACAAGTGTGGGATTGCACTTTTTTTGCAATTTCACTGCACTTGGAATTTTTTTCCCGTTTTCTAGTACACGACATGGTAAAACCAATGATGTCGTTCAAAAGTACAACTCGTCCCGCAAAAAATAAGCCCTCACATGGCCAAATTGACAGAAAAATAAAAAAGTTATGGCTCTGGGAAGGAGGGGAGTGAAAAACGAAAACGGAAAAACGGAAAAAGCTCCGGGGGTGAAGGGGTTAAATGCGGTTTTCCACTCATCCCCCTGCTTAATTCGCACCAAATTATACGCTGTCATGTTCTCAATGGCAAGAGAACATAGCATCAGCATATATAGGAACTAGCTCTTGGAAGATGGGAACTGAGCTGACCATGAACTAAACCTAACGCACAACTAGCAGTGGCCGGGTAGCATGCCTACGTTGATTCTAGATGCCCAGCACCAGCCGGAGGACTAAATAATGCTAGCAGAGGAAAATATTAGTCCTAGCTCACCTCTAGAGAAATACCCCGAAAGGAGACAGAGGCCCCCCACATGTATTGGCGGTGAATTAAGATGAAATTACAAACGTAGTATGAAAATAGGTTTAGCAAATTTGAGGTCCACTTACTACATAGCAGAAAACAGAAAGGACACTTTCATGGTCAGCTGAAAACCCTATCAAAACACCATCCAGGAATTACTTTAAAACTCTGGCATTAACTCATAACACCAGAGTGGCAATTCCTGTTCACAAGAGCTTTCCAGACACAGTAACGAAACTTCAGCTGTGAACTGGAACAAAAATACAAAAACAAACATGGACAAGAGTCCAACTTATCTAGTAGTTGTCTAGGAGCAGGAACAAGCACAGAGAGGCTTCTGATAACATTGTTGACCGGCAAGCAACTAACAGAGCAGCAAGGTTATATAGCGACTCCCACATCTTGATGGGAACAGGTGAACAGAGAAGATGACAACACCAGTTCAATTCCACCAGTAGCCACCGGGGGAGCCCAGAATCCAAATTCACAACAGTACCCCCCCCTCAAGGAGGGGGCATCGAACCCTCACCAGAACCACCAGGGCGATCAGGATGGGCCCTATGAAAGGCACGAACCAGATCAGAGGCATGAACATCAGATGCATTCACCCAAGAATTATCCTCCTGGCCGTATCCCTTCCACTTGACCAGATACTGGAGTCTCTGTCTGGAAACACGAGAGTCTAAGATTTTCTCCACAACGTACTCCAACTCACCCTCAACCAACACCGGAGCAGGAGGCTCAACGGAAGGCACAACCGGTACCTCATACCTGCGCAATAATGACCGATGAAAAACGTTATGAATAGAAAAGGATGCAGGGAGGTCCAAACGGAAGGAAACAGGGTTAAGAATCTCCAATATCTTATACGGGCCGATGAACCGAGGCTTAAACTTAGGAGAAGAGACCCTCATAGGGACAAAACGAGAAGACAACCACACCAAATCCCCAACACAAAGCCGAGGACCAACACGACGGTGGCGGTTGGCAAAAAGCTGAGTCTTCTCCTGGGACAACCTCAAATTGTCCACCACCTGTCCCCAGATCTGATGCAATCTCTCCACCACAGCATCCACTCCAGGACAATCCGAAGTTTCCACCTGACCAGAGGAAAATCGAGGATGAAACCCCGAATTACAGAAAAACGGGGACACCAAAGTGGCAGAGCTGGCCCGATTATTGAGAGCGAACTCCGCCAATGGCAAAAAAGCAACCCAATCATCCTGGTCAGCAGACACAAAACACCTCAGATATGTCTCCAGGGTCTGATTAGTCCGCTCGGTCTGGCCATTAGTCTGAGGATGGAAAGCGGACGAAAAAGACAAATCTATGCCCATCCTAGCACAGAATGCCCGCCAAAATCTAGACACGAATTGGGTCCCTCTGTCAGAAATGATATTCTCAGGAATACCGTGCAAACGAACAACATTTTGAAAAAACAGAGGAACCAACTCGGAAGAAGAAGGCAACTTGGGCAGAGGAACCAAATGGACCATCTTAGAGAAACGGTCACACACCACCCAGATGACAGACATCTTCTGAGAAACAGGCAGATCTGAAATAAAATCCATCGAGATGTGCGTCCAAGGCCTCTTAGGAATAGGCAAGGGCAACAATAATCCACTAGCCCGAGAGCAACAAGGCTTGGCCCGAGCACAAACGTCACAAGACTGCACAAAGCCTCGCACATCTCGTGACAGGGAAGGCCACCAGAAGGACCTTGCCACCAAATCCCTGGTTCCAAAAAGGCCAGGATGACCTGCCAACGTAGAAGAATGAACCTCAGAGATGACTCTACTGGTCCAATCATCAGGAACAAACAGTTTATCAGGTGGGCAACGATCCGGTCTATCCGCCTGAAACTCCTGCAAGGCCCGTCGCAGGTCTGGAGAAACGGCTGACAATACCACTCCATCCTTAAGGATACCTGTGGGCTCAGAGTTACCAGGCGAGTCAGGCTCAAAACTCCTAGAAAGGGCATCCGCCTTAACATTCTTAGAACCCGGTAGGTATGACACCACAAAATTAAACCGAGAGAAAAATAATGACCAGCGCGCCTGTCTAGGATTCAGGCGCCTGGCGGTCTCAAGATAAATCAAGTTTTTGTGGTCAGTCAATACCACCACCTGATGTCTGGCCCCCTCAAGCCAATGGCGCCACTCCTCAAAAGCCCACTTCATGGCCAAAAGCTCCCGATTCCCAACATCATAATTCCGCTCAGCGGGCGAAAATTTACGGGAAAAGAAGGCACAAGGCCTCATCACGGAGCAGTCAGAACTTTTCTGCGACAACACTGCCCCAGCTCCGATCTCAGAAGCGTCGACCTCAACCTGAAAAGGTAGAGCAACATCAGGCTGACGCAACACAGGGGCAGAGGAAAAACGGCGCTTAAGCTCCCGAAAGGCCTCCACAGCGTCAGGGGACCAATCAGCAACATCAGCACCCTTCTTAGTCAAATCGGTCAATGGTTTAGCAATATCCGAAAAAACAGCAATAAATCGACGATAAAAGTTAGCAAAGCCCAAAAATTTCTGAAGACTCTTAAGAGAAGAGGGCTGCGTCCAATCACAAATAGCTTGAACCTTGACAGGATCCATTTCAATGGAAGAGGGAGAAAAAATATATCCCAAAAAGGAAATCCTCTGTACCCCAAAAACACACTTAGAACCCTTCACACACAAAGAATTAGACCGCAAAACCTGGAAAACCCTCCTGACTTGCTGGACATGAGAGTCCCAGTCATCCGAAAAAATCAGAATATCATCCAGATACACAATCATAAATTTATCCAAATAATCGCGAAAAATATCATGCATAAAGGACTGGAAAACTGACGGAGCATTTGAAAGACCAAAAGGCATCACTAAATACTCAAAGTGGCCCTCGGGCGTATTAAATGCGGTTTTCCACTCATCCCCCTGCCTGATACGCACCAAATTATACGCCCCACGAAGGTCAATCTTAGAGAACCACTTGGCCCCCTTTATGCGAGCAAACAAATCAGTCAGCAACGGCAATGGGTATTGATATTTTACAGTGATTTTATTCAAAAGCCGATAATCGATACATGGTCTCAAAGAGCCGTCTTTTTTTGACACAAAGAAAAAACCGGCTCCTAAGGGAGATGACGATGGACGAATATGTCCCTTTTCCAAGGACTCCTTTATATATTCTCGCATAGCAGCATGTTCAGGCACAGACAGATTAATTAAACGACCCTTTGGGTATTTACTACCCGGGATTAAATCTATGGCACAATCGCACTCTCGGTGCGGAGGTAATGAACCAAGCTTGGATTCTTCAAAGACGTCACGATAGTCAGACAGGAACTCAGGAATTTCAGAGGGAATAGATGATGAAATGGAAACCACAGGTACAACCCCATGAGCCCCCTTACATCCCCAGCTCAATACAGACATAGCTTTCCAGTCGAGGACTGGGTTGTGAGATTGCAGCCAAGGCAATCCTAGCACCAAATCATCATGTAGATTATGCAGCACCAGAAAGCGAATAATCTCCTGGTGATCCGGATTAATACGCATAGTTACTTGGGTCCAGTATTGTGGTTTATTATTAGCCAATGGGGTGGAGTCAATCCCCTTCAGAGGAATAAGAGTCTCCAAAGGCTCTAAATCATACCCACAGCGTTTAGCAAAGGACCAATCCATAAGACTCAAAGCGGCGCCAGAGTCGACATAGGCGTCCGTAGTAATAGATGACAAAGAGCAAATCAGGGTCACAGATAGAATAAACTTAGACGGTAAGGTGCCAATGGAAACAGATTTATCAAGCTTTTTAGTGCGCTTAGAGCATGCTGATATAACATGAGTAGAATCACCACAATAGAAACACAACCCATTTTTCCGTCTAAAATTCTGCCGCTCGCTTCGGGACAGAATTCTATCACACTGCATACTCTCTGGCGACTTCTCAGTGGACACCGCCAGATGGTGCACTGGTTTGCGCTCCCGCAAACGCCTATCGATCTGAATAGCCATTGTCATGGACTCATTCAGACCCGCAGGCACAAGGAACCCCACCATAACATCCTTAATGGCATCAGAGAGACCCTCTCTGAAAGTCGCCGCCAGGGCGCACTCATTCCACTGAGTAAGCACAGACCATTTACGGAATCTTTGACAGTAAATTTCCGCTTCATCTTGCCCCTGAGATAGGGACATCAAAGTTTTTTCTGCCTGAAGCTCCAAATGAGGTTCGTCATAAAGCAACCCCAAGGCCAGAAAAAACGCATCCACATTGAGCAACGCAGGATCCCCTGGTGTCAATGAAAAGGCCCAGTCTTGAGGGTCGCCCCGGAGCAAGGAAATCACAATCCTGACCTGCTGTGCAGGGTCTCCGGCAGAGCGAAATTTCAGGGACAAAAATAATTTGCAATTATTTCGAAAATTCTGAAACCCAGATCTATTCCCCGAGAAAAATTCCGGCAAAGGAATTCTCGGCTCAGATACAGGTGCATGACAAACAAAGTCTTGCAAATTTTGTACCTTCGTGGCGAGATTATTCAAACCTGCAGTCACACTCTGAAGATCCATTACAAACAGGTGGACACAGAGCCATTCAAAGATTAGAAGGAGAAAAAAAAAAAAAAAATTCTCAGCAGACTTCTTATTTCTCTCCTTTCTCAGCCAAGGATTTTAACCCTTTAGTGGGCCGGTCAAACTGTCATGTTCTCAATGGCAAGAGAACATAGCATCAGCATATATAGGAACTAGCTCTTGGAAGATGGGAACTGAGCTGACCATGAACTAAACCTAACGCACAACTAGCAGTGGCCGGGTAGCATGCCTACGTTGATTCTAGATGCCCAGCACCAGCCGGAGGACTAAATAATGCTAGCAGAGGAAAATATTAGTCCTAGCTCACCTCTAGAGAAATACCCCGAAAGGAGACAGAGGCCCCCCACATGTATTGGCGGTGAATTAAGATGAAATTACAAACGTAGTATGAAAATAGGTTTAGCAAATTTGAGGTCCACTTACTACATAGCAGAAAACAGAAAGGACACTTTCATGGTCAGCTGAAAACCCTATCAAAACACCATCCAGGAATTACTTTAAAACTCTGGCATTAACTCATAACACCAGAGTGGCATTTCCTGTTCACAAGAGCTTTCCAGACACAGTAACGAAACTTCAGCTGTGAACTGGAACAAAAATACAAAAACAAACATGGACAAGAGTCCAACTTATCTAGTAGTTGTCTAGGAGCAGGAACAAGCACAGAGAGGCTTCTGATAACATTGTTGACCGGCAAGCAACTAACAGAGCAGCAAGGTTATATAGCGACTCCCACATCTTGATGGGAACAGGTGAACAGAGAAGATGACAACACCAGTTCAATTCCACCAGTAGCCACCGGGGGAGCCCAGAATCCAAATTCACAACAATACGCCCCACGAAGATCAATCTTAGAGAACCACTTAGCCCCCCTTATGCGAGCAAACAAATCAGTCAGCAAAGGCAATGGATACTGATATTTGACTGTAATTTTATTCAGGAGTCGATAATCAATACAAGGCCTCAGAGAGCCATCCTTTTTAGAGACAAAGAAAAAAACGGCTCCTAAAGGTGATGAAGAAGGACGAATATGTCCCTTTTCCAGGGACTCCTTAATATACTCGCGCATAGCAGCATGTTCAGGTACAGATAGGTTAAACAAACGACCCTTTGGAAATTTACTGCCAGGAATCAGATCTATGGCGCAATCACAATCCCTGTGAGGAGGGAGTGAACCAATCTTAGGCTCTTCAAAAATATCACGATAATCAGACAAAAATGCCGGAATCTCAGATGGAATAGATGACGAAATGGACACCATAGGAGTGTCCCCATGAGCCCCCCGACATCCCCAGCTTAACACAGACATAGCTTTCCAGTCAAGGACTGGGTTATGAGACTGTAACCATGGTAATCCAAGCACCAAAACATCATGTAAATTGTACAACACAAGGAAGCGAATCACCTCCTGATGGTCTGGAGTCATACGCATAGTCACTTGCGTCCAGAACTGTGGTTTATTACAAGCCAAAGGTGTAGAATCAATACCCTTCAGAGGTATAGGGGCTTCCAGAGGCTCTAAATCAAACCCACAGCGCCTGGCAAAGGACCAGTCCATAAGACTCAGAGCGGCGCCAGAGTCCACATAGGCATCCACGGTAATAACTGATAATGAACAAATCAAGGTTACAGACAAAATAAATTTGGACTGTAAAGTGCCAATTGAAATGGACTTGTCAACCTTCCTAGTACGTTTAGAGCATGCCGATATAACATGAGCAGAATCACCACAATAGAAGCATAACCCATTTTTACGCCTATAATTCTGCCGCTCGCTTCTGGACATAACTCTGTCACATTGCATTTTCTCTGGCGTCTCTTCAGAAGATACCGCCAAATGGTGCACGGGTTTGCGCTCCCGCAAACGCCGATCAATCTGAATTGCCATTGTCATGGACTCATTCAGACCTGTAGGCGCAGGGAACCCGACCATAACATCTTTAACGGCATCAGAAAGACCCTCTCTGAAATTTGCCGCTAAGGCGCACTCATTCCACTGAGTAAGCACAGACCATTTACGAAATTTTTGGCAGTATATCTCCGCTTCATCTTGCCCTTGAGATAGGGCTATCAAAGCTTTTTCAGCTTGAATCTCCAAATTAGGTTCCTCATAAAGCAACCCTAAAGCCAGGAAAAACGCATCCACATTGAGCAACGCAGGATCCCCTGGTGCCAATGAAAATGCCCAATTTTGAGGGTCACCTCGCAGCAAAGAGATTACAATCTTAACCTGCTGGACAGGATCTCCTGAGGAGTGAGGTCTGAGAGAAAGGAATAATTTACAATTATATTTGAAATTCAAAAACCGAGATCTATCTCCGGAAAACACCTCTGGTGTAGGGATTTTAGGTTCAGAAATAGGAGCATGTATAACAAAATCTTGTAAATTTTGAACCTTCGTAGCAAGATTATTTAAACCTGCAGCCAAACTCTGAGGATCCATCTTTAAACAGGTGAGCTCAGAGCCATTCAAGGATTATAAGGAGAGAAAGGCAAAGGCTGTAATTAGAGCTGAAATACAACTGATCCAACTATGGAGCAAGCATAGGGGAAAAAGAGAAAAAAAAAAAAATTTACAGACTTCTTTTTTCTCTCCTTTCTTCTGCCAATAAGTTTAACACTGGCCGGTCATACTGTCATGGTTCCCAATGGCAAGGGAACGTAAGAAACATATAAATAACGAACGAGCTCTCGGGTGATGGAAACTCGAGTTGACCGTGAGCTAAATCTACCACACAACTAATAGTAGCCAGGGAGCATACCTACGGCTTCCTATATGCCACGCGCCAGCCGGAGGACTAACTACGCCTGGTAGAGGAAGAAACAGACCTGGCTTACCTCTAGGGAAATACCCCAAAAGATGATAGCAGCCCCCCACATGTAATAACGGTGAATTAAGAGGAAAAGACATACACAGTATGAAAGTAGATTTAGCAAAGAGAGGTCCACTTACTAGATAGCAGAAGGATACAAAAGAGGACTTCACGGTCAACTGAAAACCCTTTCAAAAAACCATCCTGAAATTACTTTAAGACTCCTGTGTCAACTCATGACACAGGAGTGGCAATTTCAGCCCGCAAGAGCTTCCAGCTACAGAGAATTACAAAAACTGCAAACTGGACAAAAGGTACAAAACAAAAGGACAAAGTCCACTTAGCTGATCAGCAGACTAGTAGCAGGAACATGCAACCGAAGGCTCTGGTTACAATGATGACCGGCAAGGAAATGACTGGAGAGCAAGGCTAAATAGGAAACTCCCAAACGCTGATGGAAGCAGGTGAACAGAAGCAGCAAAGTGCAAACAAGTCACCAGTACCACCAGCAACCACCAGGGGAGCCCAAAAAGCGGATACACAACAGGGAAGCCTAACCATGGCTGAGCTGAATTGGGAGGACACTGAGGACGCGTGCGGCACGGTCCTACCCTGGTATGCGTTATGTGAAATGAAGGAAGGTTCAGGGATAGAAGAGGAAATGTGTAATGCTGATCCTGTTGTAATTGCTGTGAAGAGTCTGGATGTGCTGCATAAAGCTAACAGTAAAGTTGTTGATTTGAAAGGTGAAACGGACTGTGTCTCAATCTTTATTACACTGACTGAAAGGAACCCACAGCAAAATAGAGGTGACCCTGATGGCGCAGAGAATGGAGCCACAGGTACACAAAGTGATGAACAATGTTTTCATGTAATGGGTGGCCAGGACTCAGATGCACCAGATTGTTCAACCATGACTACTGCCCTGGTCCACCCATGGTGGGTGCAGCTGAAAAGCAAGAGACCTCACCCTCTACCACCCAATTCATCGAAATGGGTGGAGCAGCTGGAAGTGACCCCACCTTGGAACGGGTGGGGCCTAGAAGAAAATTTTGTGTGTAACTGCGGCAGCCTAGGCCGCATTGAATGGAAATGGCAACAGATGGAGGAGGAAAAGATCCGACCTGGGTGATTAAGAGGAGTCACAGATGAAGCCCGGGATGACTGGTTTCCTGTACCTGTGGAGGAGCGCTGCCGGTGGCTGCTGGAGCCGGAAGATCAGCGGAGGCCGGAACCACTTTTGGCAGAGCTTCACCGTCTTCCAGAGCAGGAACCTGATCACCAGGAATCAGAAGCAAGTCATCGAGAGCTGGAGGCCGGCGGACAGCAATCAGCAACTGCCTCGGACGAGCCTGTGCCGGAACTGAAGGCCGAGCCGGAACTTTAGTCTCAGGAGCCGGAGTGTACAGATATGTCCGTGGAAGGACCCAGCGTTCGTGGGACAGGCGCGACCAAGCTGCAGGAGCTGGAGGTGGTGAGTGTACCTTGGTCCTTGACCCCAGAAGACTGGTACATGCCCTGGTCACTCACCCCAGGGGCCCGGCCTGTCACCTGGCCTCCCATCCCGGGTATTGAGGCCCTGCATAGCAGTCCCTCGCCTCATGGCCAGTCCCTAGCTCACCAGATTCAGGAGGCACAGTTGGCCCCTGTCCCCCCAGGTCATGAACAGCCGGATTCTGCCCTTCTACTGTCATTGTGGCGGCAGGAGGACATGACACCTGTGGCTGCAGGGTCATCTACTGAAGCACAAGCATGGAGCCCGATGTGGAGTGGAGTGGCACGAGACACGTGCCATTGAACTGTAAATATTTCTGCAAAAAAAAAAAGTTGTGCTTGTAGCAGCCTAAAAAATGTATTGGGACTGTTTAGCGTGCTTGCGGGCAAAGGTGAATGCAGTGTGGCCAATACAGGCCACGGTTGAGTGTTGTTTTTCCCCATTGAACTGTTTATTTCCTCTTCTGCAGGGGAGCAGGACTTTGCCCTAGGACTGTGATAGGGGCTATGTGGACAGCAGCAACAGACTATTTCGGGACAGGCAGTGCCATTCTTAAATGAAGGGAGATGCCTTTCTCCTTTTGAGGACTGTTGACCTAATGAAAGAGTCTCATGCTTGTAAATTTGTTTGATCCTAATGTATGGGACCGTGCTTCCCTCAAAGGAAGGGGGGGCTCAACCTCAGCCACTAATGGGTCATCTTGTACATACTTTTTGCTCTGAAGGACATCAGTTAATGGACCTGAATATAATATGGAGGACTGTGAGCCAGGTAGTTAATTTTAAAGAGCAAGGACTCTTTTGTTATGCGGTGGCATAAAGGACTCCGCTCATACTGAGTTGATACGATACAGTATATGTTCTAACCATTACCTCCCTGCATGGAGTATTACATGAAAATAATAAAAGGTTTATGCGGTACTTGGTCTGGGACGACCAAATTAAAGTGAAGGGGGAATGTAGGGGGTTTGGTAAAATATGTTATTGCCTTTGCCTATCTCTTTCATCCTAGTGCTGTATGTTTTCAGTGTATGTGTATAGGTTAGCACATAATGGTATTGCTACATGGTTTAGTGCAGAGGTGTCAAACTGCATTCCTCGAGGGCCGCCAACACGTCATGTTTTCAGGATTTCTTTAGTATTCCACAAGGTGCTGGAATAATTCTGTGCAGGTGATTAAATTATCACCTGTGCAATACAAGGAAATCCTGAAAACATGACCTGTTGGCGGCCCTCGAAGAATGCAGTTTGACACCTCTGGTTTAGTGTATTACCAACCCTCATATAATGGTACTCATACCCGAACAGGTGTCTTACCTTGTCTTCTTCTGCTAAATGTATACATTGCTATTTGGTGTGCTTGTTATATAGGGACAACATAGTACTGAGGCTTGGCCACTAGATGGGGCATTTTGGTACACCTAGGATAGCATAGTTGTGGATCAGTGTACATATTACTAGTTAATGTAGGAGGAGTCAGCTGCAGTTAGAGAGGGAACATTTCCTTATTCAGTTCAGAAGGGCCTGAGTGCCCAGCCAGCCCACATGGGCTTAAGTGCCCAGGACATTAGCAGCTACCATGCAACATTGTTCGACTAAGAGGAGAGAGCCCAGTAATCCACAGCATCAGGCCAGAAAAGTGGAGGCCAGCACAGCAATAGGAAAGGAGGAAAGAAGATAGTATGCATGCACAGGTAGCCCTAGAATATGACAGCTTATAGATTTGGCTGATGTCCCCAGTACCGGGGTGAAACGGTGGCTTGGGTGAGTGATCTGCCCTTCAGTTTTGTGCATTGTGACGTCCCAGAAGCAGTGAACTTGGAGGGACAGCGCTGGGACTTCACAATGCAAAAAACTGAAGGGCAGATCACTCACCAAGTGGCAACTAGCTTTGGAAATGGAAACTCTCTTGTCTATGTGAAACAGACTGAGGAAGGCCTAACCATGGCTGAGCTGAATTGGGAGGACACTGAGGACCTGTGCGGCACAGTCTGACCCTGGTATGCATTATGTGAAAGGAAGGAAGGAAGGTGCAGGGAGAGAAGAGGAAATGTGTAATGCTGATCCTGTTGTAATTGCTGTGAAGAGTCTAGATTTGCTGCGTAAAGCTAACAGTAAAGTTGTTGATTTGAAAGTTGAAAAGTACTGTCTGAATCTTTATTACACTCACTGATGGGGATACACAGCGAAACAGAGGTGACCCTGATGGTGCAGAGAATGGAGCCACAGGTACACAAAGTGATGGGCAATGTTTTCATGAAATGGGGGCCGGGGCACAGATTCACCGGAGTGTTCGGCCATGACTACTGCCCTGGTCCAGCCTCTTACACATATGCACCAGTTGGATAAGACTATGCCATCAGAAGGTGTGACAAACCAAATCCAAAGGGACATCCACAGAGGAAAGTGGGAAGACAATTTTAGGATGCCATCTTTGATTTACATGTAATCTGAGATATGTGCCTGGCTGGAGATAGAATTCCTTTGGACAGATCTCTCAGTGTTTAGCATCCATGCTTGTTTTATTTCTCATAAGCCAGTAGCACTTTGCATCAGACTTAGGGTATTGTTGGATGATTATTTTTTCTTTGGATAGTATTCCTAATACAGTTGGGTCCTTTTTCAGCACAGACTGAGGGGCTTGGGGTAATACATTGATAGCCTAGGTTCTTACTCTTGGGACCCCCAGCAAGCAGCTGTTGTAAGTGAAGTGTGATGTTATATGGTGATGATGATACAGATAATTTGTCATTAGCAATTATAGTATTTCCATGTTACATACTTGGAAATACTATGCATTTAATAGGTTGTTTGCTTAACGGTGTAACTTAGTATTCTGTTAGTAACTTAAGGTGCACAGAAAGAGAATGGTTTTATTTTATCAGCTATATCCATAAATTGTGTGCGTTGCAGACATAAAATCAGTTATGTGAATTGGATGGATCTATACACCAAGGGTTATCTGTCAAAAATATATCTCCGTTCTATTCTTGTCATTCTTATTAAGCTATTTCATTCTTTCAGTTCTAATACTATTTCACTGTAATTGCCACTTTTCATGACCTTTGCCCTTTTCTTCCACTTTTCAACTTCCTTCATTCCAATAGAGAGCATCCACAACCATCTCTCACTCTCCATAGCCTTTATGTATTATATCTTACTCAAGTGTACCTTCCATATTAATCTTTACTCATTCTGTGAGCAATAAGTTAAAGCTTGTAAATATGTATTTAGGCATAAAGTAATGGCTTATCAGCCAGGTCTTTAAGCCTACAAAGTTCCAATATATATTTGTATTAAACAATTTACTTCATTTTTACAGTCTCCAAGTCATTTCAAGGTTATAGTTAATTCACGAGTTGATGGCAGTTGACAAATGTTATTATCGTCATTTTCTGCATTTCAGAGTTACAACATCAGCCTTAGGATCATATTTAGTTTACAATTTATATTAAGTTTCCAACACTTGAAATAAAGTAATAAGCCAAAAATAGTAAAAAAAACAACAACAAACATTCAGTATGGTTACCAACATGTCATACCCTTTTATGGTATCTCATAACAATCTTACTACATTTTAAATGATTGATATAACCCCTTTAATGATGAGTGAGTGTACTCGTTGCTCGGGTTTTCCCGAGCACGCTTGGGTGACCGAGTATTTGTTAGTGTTTCGGAGATTTAGTTTTCATCACGGCAGCTGAATGATTTACAGCTATTAGCCAGGCTGAGTAAATGTGGGGGTTGCCTGGTTGCTAGGTAATCCCCACATGTAATCAAGCTGGCTAATAGCTGTAAATCATGCTGCTGAGGTGATGAAAACTTAATCTCTGAGAAGTCATAAATACTCGGAGACCACCCGAACGTGCTCGGGAAAACCCGTGCAATGAGTACACTCGCTCTTCACTAATCCCCTTCTGTCAGACTTTGTGAACCTTCAGGACGCCTCTGTTATGCTTTTTGATGTATTTTCCATAATTACAATTTGTTCGACATAGTTAGGCCAAAGTGTGCTAGAATTCCATCTTGACATGTTTTTAATGGCTGCCAGGGAATTCTGCAATGAGACACTTGCATAAGAACTCTGCATTTTTTTTTTTACTAAAGTCAATCACCATTTATTGTCAGAAAAAGTGACACTGAAGTAGTCCCTGTTACCCTACTTATATTGGACTACTAAATTCTTCTCTGTTGTGATGAGACCTGTAAGTTAGCCAACTATCACACTTTTTAGAAAAAAGGCTGTTTACTCAACTCCATGCCTCCATGCCTGAGGCACTGAAAGCCACTGTCATCTAAAAATGTAGCTCCAGAAGAAAAGTGGGGCAGAGGATAGCAAAATATGGAGATTTGTGATTATTACACTAAAAAAAGATAGATTTTGTAGTTGAGCAGCAGACAGGCTTCCAGTATAATGTTCCGTAGTTGCATCCGGTTAGATTACCAGGCTAAATTATGATATTTTGTCACTGGATGTTCATGCTTTATGTATGTAGGTATTGTCACCCAATGTTTGTGAACTGAACTGCAGCCTTTCAAGTGTTTTGGTAGCTGTCTCATAATATCAGCTATATCCTCCTTCTTTTCATTTCGCTTTCTAAAACTCAGAGCAAAACCAAACTCTTTCCTTCATCTCAATCCACTTTCCCTAGCAGATCTACCTATCACAATTAGGGTTGAGCGAAACGGATCGTTCATTTTCATAAGTCGCCGACTTTTGGCAAAGTCGGCGTCTCATGAAACCGAGCCGATCCCTGTGTGGGATCTGCCATGCGGTACGCGACTTTTGCGCCAAAGTCGCGTTTCAATGACGCTAAAAGTGCCATTTCTCAGCCAATGAAGGTGGACGCAGAGTGTGGGCAGCGTGATGACATAGATCTCAGTCCCCACCATCTTAGAGAAGGGCATTACAGTGATTGGCTTGCTTTCTGCGGCGTCACAGGGGCTATAAAGGGGTGTTCCCGCCGACCGCCATCTTACTGCTGCTGATCTGAGCGTAGGGAGAGGTTGCTGCCGCTTCTTCAGAAGCAGGGATAGTGATAGGCAGGGTACATAAAGCCACAAACCGCTTGTGCTGTAGCGATTTCCACTGTCCAACACCACCTTTTGTTTGCAGGGACAGTGGAAGCTACATTTTTTTTTCCTCAGCGCTGTAGCTCATTGGGCTGCCCTAGAAGGCTCCCTGATAGCTGCGTTGCTTTGTGTGTATGCCACTGTGCAAACCAACTGCTTTTTTCAAAGCACAAATCCTGTTTTTCCTTCCTTTCTGCACAGCTATCTTGTGTGTTTGTCCACACTTTTGTGTGCAGCAGTCCTTTTTATAGCTGCCTGCCATACTTTTCTGACATTACTGCAGGGAGATAAATATTGGCAAGTCTGCCTCTGTGCCATTGCTGTGTGTGGCATCTGTCTCTCATTGTGTGCCACCGAAAACCACTGTGTAATACTTGGCCTTTTTTTTTTTTTTTACAAATTCTCCCTTTTCAAAAAAA
Organism: Ranitomeya variabilis; assembly: GCF_051348905.1. Taxonomy (NCBI): domain Eukaryota; kingdom Metazoa; phylum Chordata; class Amphibia; order Anura; family Dendrobatidae; genus Ranitomeya; species Ranitomeya variabilis. The sequence continues at coordinate 315,776,467 of NC_135237.1, forward strand.
AAATAATTAGTGGGAGATAAATATTGGCAAGTCTGCCTCTGTGCCATTGCTGTGTGTGGCATCTGTCTCTCATTGTGTGCCACCGAAAACCACTGTGTAATACTTGGCCATTTTTTTTTTTTTACAAATTCTCCCTTTTCAAAAAAAAATAATTAGTGGGAGATAAATATTGGCAAGTCTGCCTCTGTGCCATTGCTGTGTGTGGCATCTGTCTCTCATTGTGTGCCACCGAAAACCACTGTGTAATACTTGGCCTTTTTTTTTTTTTTTTTTACAAATTCTCCCTTTTCAAAAAAAATAATTAGTGGGAGATAAATATTGGCAAGTCTGCCTCCGTGCCATTGCTGTGTGTGGCATCTGTCTCTCATTGTGTGCCACCGAAAACCACTGTGTAATACTTGGCCATTTTTTTTATTTTCAAATTCTCCCTTTTCAAAAAAAAATAATTAGTGGGAGATAAATATTGGCAAGTCTGCCTCTGTGCCATTGCTGTGTGTGGCATCTGTCTCTCATTGTGTGCCACCAAAAACCACTGTGTAATACTTGGCCATTTTTTTTTTTTTTTTACAAATTCTCCCTTTTCAAAAAAAAAATAATTAGTGGGAGATAAATATTGGCAAGTCTGCCTCTGTGCCATTGCTGTGTGTGGCATCTGTCTCTCATTGTGTGCCACCGAAAACCACTGTGTAATACTTGGCCATTTTTTTTATTTTCAAATTCTCCCTTTTCAAAAAAAAATAATTAGTGGGAGATAAATATTGGCAAGTCTGCCTCTGTGCCATTGCTGTGTGTGGCATCTGTCTCTCATTGTGTGCCACCAAAAACCACTGTGTAATACTTGGCCATTTTTTTTTTTTTTTTACAAATTCTCCCTTTTCAAAAAAAAAATAATTAGTGGGAGATAAATATTGGCAAGTCTGCCTCTGTGCCATTGCTGTGTGTGGCATCTGTCTCTCATTGTGTGCCACCGAAAACCACTGTGTAATACTTGGCCATTTTTTTTTTTTAAATTCTCCCTGAAAAAAAAAAATAGTGGGAGATTAAGATTGGCATTTCTGCTTGAGTGCCGGTCCTGTGTGTGCCATCTGTCTCAAATTATTGGGGCACAGAAAACCAAGTGTGTAACATTGGGCCTGATTTTCCTTTCAGTGTCAGGCACCTGTAAAGGTATATATAAATCCTACAGAAGTTTGAGTTCACCTTATAAGTTGTTTTACAGTAACAAATATCGTTACTTTGGTTACGTTTTGCAAACAATGAGGAAGTCTAGTGGAAGAGGTCGTGGCCGTGGGCGGTCATTGTCAGCTGGTAATGATTGTAGTGGTGGTGGAGCATCAGGTGGTCGTGGTAAAAGCAGTACATTACCTAAGTCTCGAGTTGTTGAGCCAGGTTCGTTGTCTGGCTACACAAGGCCTCGAACGCTCTCTTTTCTGGGAGTAGGTAAACCACTTTTGAAGCCGGAGCAGGAGGAACAAGTATTGGCTTTCATAGCTGACTCTGCCTCTAGCTCTTTCGCCTCCTCCTCGGAAAGTGCCAAATGTCAGAGCAGTGCATCGTCAGTGGATGCTCCCGGTCGGGAACAAGTCGCTTCCTTGTGTCCTTCACCCAGAACAACAGTGAAGGATGCGTCAGTCGACACAACAGGTTACTCCATGGAGCTCTTTACACATACCGTTCCTGGGTTAGACAGTGAAACAGTTAACAGGCCATGCCCATTCGAAGTTGAATCGGACATGGAGTGCACAGATGCACAGCCACAGCCAGATTACTATGCTGTTCCTTTGACTCAGACCAGAACATTGCCCTCGCAGTGTACTGAAGCAGAATCAAACCCAGCGGAGACTATGGTGCCCCGTCACGAACGCTATACCACCGGCTTACACGGTGACACAGACGAAGTTGCACACGACATAGAAGAGGAGGTCATAGATGACCCAGTTGTTGACCCCGATTGGCAGCCATTGGGGGAACAGGGTGCAGGCGGCAGTAGTTCTGAAGCGGAGGAGGAGGAGCCGCAGCAGGCATCAACATCACAACAGGTTCCATCTACCGGGCCCGTATCTGGCCAAAAACGCGTGGCAAAACCAAAACCTGTTGGAGGACAGCGTGGCCATCCGGTTAAAGAAGCTCAGTCTGCAATGCCTGAAAAGGTATCCGATAGTAGAAAGAGTGCAGTCTGGCATTTTTTTAAACAACATCCAAATGACCAGCGCAAAGTCATCTGTCAAAAATGTTCAACTACCTTAAGCAGAGGTCAGAATCTTAAAAGTCTAAATACAAGTTGCATGCATAGACATTTATCCACCATGCATTTGCAAGCCTGGACTAACTACCAAACATCCCTAAAGGTTGCAGCACCCTCGGCCAATGAAGCTAGTCAGCAACGCTACATCCCTTCCCTCACTGTAAACCCACCATTTCCCGCACCACCTGCAGTATGTGTGCAGCTTTCGTCGCCAGGCCAAAGCAGTCAGGGAATCACCAGGTTTGCAGTAGGAAACACTGCATGTAGGGCACCGGCAAGAATAACATCTACAACCCTCTGTCACTCACCCATGTCCACCGGCACCACCGCTAGTTCCACGATCTCCAGCTCTCCAGTCCAGCTCACCCTACATGAGACTCTTGTTAGGAAAAGGAAGTACTCATCCGCGCATCCGCGTACACAGGGTTTGAACGCCCACATTGCTAGACTAATCTCATTAGAGATGATGCCCTACCGGTTTGTTGAAAGCAAAGCTTTCAAAGCGCTGATGGACTACGCTGTACCACGCTACAAGCTACCCAGTCGGCACTTCTTTTCTAGAAAAGCCATCCCAGCCCTCCAACAGCATGTTAAAGACCGCATCGTCCATGCACTCAGGCAGTCTGTGACTGCAAAGGTGCACCTGACAACAGATGCATGGACCAGTAGGCATGGCCAGGGACGTTACATGTCCATCATGGCACACTGGGTGAATGTGGTGGATGCAGGGTCCACAGGGGACAGCAATATTGGGACAGTTCTGCATAGCCCACGGTCAAGGAAAGAGTTGGCTGTAGGCATTCGCCCCCCCTCCTCCTCTTCCTCCTCCTCCTGCAGAAGCAAGAGCTCGTCCACAGACCGCATTCGCACATCCACTCCATCCGCAGCTGCCACTGTTGCACACCAGGTGTGCCATTATGGGACAGCTAGTGGCAAGCGTCAGCAGGCTGTATTGGCAATGAAGTGTTTGGGCGACAACAGACACACCGCAGAAGTTCTGTCCGAGTTCTTGCACCAAGAAACTCAGTCATGGCTGGGCACTGTACATCTTGAGGCAGGCAAGGTAGTGAGTGATAACGGAAGGAATTTCATGGCTGCCATAGCCCTTTCCCAACTGAAACACATTCCTTGCCTGGCTCACACCTTAAACCTGGTGGTGGAGTGCTTCCTGAAAAGTTATCCGGGGTTACCCGACCTGCTCCTCAAAGTGTGCAGACTTTGCTCGCATATCCGCCGTTCGCCCGTACACTCCAGCCGTATGCAGAACTATCAGCGTTCTTTGAACCTTCCTCAGCATCGCCTAATCATCGACGTTGCAACAAGGTGGAACTCCACACTGCACATGCTTCAGAGAGTGTGCAAACAGAGGCGTGCTGTTATGTATTTGTGGGAGGATACACGGGCAGGCAGTTGGATGGCAGACATGGAGTTGTCAGGTGTGCAGTGGTCGAAGCTACAAGACCTGTGTCAAGTCCTTCAGTGTTTTGAGGAATGCACACGGCTGGTTAGTGCAGACAACGCCATAATAAGCATGAGCATCCCCTAGTGCGTCTGCTGATGCAAAGTTTGACGCACATAAAGGAGCAGGCGTCTGCAGCTGAGGAAGAGGAAAGCCTTGATGACAGTCAGCCATTGTCTGGTCAGGGCCGTGTAGAGGACGCGGTAGCGGGCGAAGAGGAGGAGGAGGACGAGGAGGATGATGGGGATGAGTACTTTTTTAATGAGGGAGCTTCTCCTGGGCCAACAGAAATTAGTGGCGTTGCAAGGCCGGGTTCTGTTTTTTTAAGGGAGACAAGTGACGTAGATTTGCCTGTAACTGCCCCTCAAACCAGCACAACCGCAGATTTGACAACTGGAACTTTGGCCCACATGGCGGATTATGCCTTACGTATCCTCAAAAAGGACACACGCATTATTAAAATGATGAGCGATGACGATTACTGGTTGGCCTGCATCCTTGACCCTCGCTATAAAGGCAAATTGCAAAATATTATGCCACATGAGAACCTCGAACCAATATTAGCAACCAAACAAGCTACTCTTGTAGACCATTTGATTCAGGCATTCCCAGCACACAGCGCCGGTGATGGTTCTCACACGAGCTGCAGGGGGCTACAGGGCAGAGGTGTTAGAGGTGCACAGATCAGAAGTGGCGTTGGACAGAGGGGTTTTCTGACCAGGTTGTGGAGTGATTTCACAATGACCGCAGACAGGACAGGTACTGCAGCATCTATTCAAAGTGACAGGAGACAACATTTGTCCAGTATGGTTACTAACTATTTTTCATCCCTTATCGATGTTCTCCCTCAACCGTCATTCCCATTTGATTACTGGGCATCCAAATTAGACACCTGGCCTGAATTGGCAGAATATGCATTGCAGGAGCTTGCTTGCCCAGCAGCTAGTGTGCTATCAGAAAGAGTATTCAGTGCTGCTGGTTCAATATTAACCCCTTAGTGACAGAGCCAATTTGGTACTTAATGACCGAGCCAATTTTTACAATTCTGACCAGTGTCACTTTATGAGGTTATAACTCTGGAACGCTTTATCGGATCCCGCTGATTCTGAGATTGTTTTTTCGTGACATGTTGTACTTCAAGTTAGTGGTAACATTTCTTCGATATTACTTGCGATTATTTATGAAAAAAATGGAAATATGGCGAAAATTTTTAAAATTTTGCAATTTTCAAACTTTGTATTTTTATGCCCTTAAATCAGAGAGATATGTCACAAAAAATAGTTAATAAATAACATTTCTCACATGTCTACTTTACATCAGCACAATTTTGGAAACAATTTTTTTTTTGTTAGGGAGTTATAAGGGTTAAAAGTTGACCAGCAATTTCTCATTTTTACAACACCATGTTTTTTTTAGGGACCACATCACCTTTGAAGTGATTTTGAGGGGTCTATATGATAGAAAATAACCAAGTGTGACACTATTCTAAAAACTGCACCCCTCAAGCTGCTCAAAACCACATTCAAGAAGTTTATTAACCCTTTACGTACTTCACAGGAACTAAAACAATGTGGAAGAAAAAAATGAACATTTTACTTTTTTTTGCAAACATTTTACTTCAGAACCATTTTTTTAAATTTTCACAAGTGTAAAAACAGAAATTTAACCACAAATTTTGTTGTGCAATTTTTCCTGAGTACACCGATACCCCATATGTGGAGGTAAACCACTGTTTGGGCGCACCGCAGAGCTTGGAAGTGAAGGAGCACCGTTTGACTGTTTCAATGCAGAATTGGCTGGAATTGAGATCGGACGCCATGTCGCGTTTGGAGAGCCCCTAATGTGCCTAAACAGTGGAAACCGCCCACAAGTGACACCATTTTGGAAACTAGACCCCCCAAGGAACTTATCTAGATGTGTGGTGAGCACTTTGAACCCCCAAGTGCTTCACAGAAGTTTATAACGTAGAGCCGTGAAAATAAAAAATCGCATTTGTTTTCACAAAAATGATTTTTTCGCCCACAAATTCTTATTTTCACAAGGGTAACAGGAGAAATTAGACCACAAAAGTTGTTGTGCAATTTCTCCTGAGTATGTCGATACCCCATATGTGGAGGTAAACCACTGTTTGGGCGCACCGCAGAGCTTGGAATTGAAGGAGCACCGTTTGACTTTTTCAATGCAGAATTGGCTGGAATTGAGATCGGATGCCATGTCGCGTTTGGAGAGTCCCTGATGTGCCTAAACAGTGGAAACCCCCCACAAGTGATACCATTTTGGAAACTAGACCCCATAAGGAACTTATCTAGATGTGTGGTGAGCACTTTGAACCCCCAAGTGCTTCACAGAAGTTTATAACGTAGAGCCGTGAAAATAAAAAATCTCATTTTTTCTACAAAAATGATCTTTTTGCCCCCAAATTTTTATTTTCACAAGGGTAACAGGAGAAATTAGACCACAAAAGTTGTTGTTCAATTTCTGCTGAGTACGTCGATACCCCATATATGGGGGTAAACCACTGTTTGGGCGCACCGCAGAGCTTGGAAGAGAAGGAGTGTCATTTTACTTTTTCAATGTAGAATTGGCTGGAATTGAGATCGGACGCCATGTCACGTTTGGAGAGCCGCTGATGTGCCTAAACAGTAGAGACCCCCCACATATGACACCATTTTGGAAACTAGACCCCTTAAGGAACTTATCTAGATGTGTGGTGAGCACTTTAAACCCCCAGGTGCTTCACAGAAGTTTATAACGTAGAGCCGTGAAAATAAAAAAATCGCATTTTTTCTACAAAAATGATCTTTTTGCCTCCAAATTTTTATTTTACCAAGGGTAACAGGAGAAAATGGACCCCAGAAGCTGTTGTACAATTTGTCTTGAGTACGCCGACACCCTATATGTGGGGGTAAACCACTGTTTGGGCGCATGGCTGAGCTCGGAAGCAAAGGAGCGCCATTTGACTTTTCAATGCAAAATTGACTGGAATTGAGATCGGACGCCATGTCGCGTTTGGAGAGCCCCTGATGTGCCTAAACAGCAGAAACCCCCCAAAAGTGACCCCATTTTGGAAACTAGACCCCCCATGGAACTTATCTAGATGTGTAGTGAGAACTTTGAATGCCCAAGTGCATCACAGAAGTTTATAATGCAGAGTCGTGAAAATAAAAAATATATATTTTTTAACAATAAAGATTTTTTAGCCCCCAAGTTTTTATTTTCACAAGGGTAACAAGAGAAATTGGACCCCAAAAGTTGTTTTCCAATTTGTCCTGAGTATGCTGGTACCCCATATGTGGGGGTAAACCACTGTTTGGGCGCACGGCAGAGCTCGGAAGGGAAGGAGTGCCATTTTGGAATGCAGACTTTGATAGAATTGTCTGCGGGCGTTATGTTGCGTTTGCAGACCCCTAATGTACCTAAACAGTAGAAACCCCCAACAAGTGACCCCATTTTGGAAAATAGACCCCCCAAGGAACTTATCTAGATATGTGGTGAGAACTTTGAATGCCCAAGTGCTTCACAGAAGTTTATAATGCAGAGTAGTGAAAATAAAAAATATTTTTTTTCCCACAAAAAAGATTTTTTTAGCCCCCAAATTTTTATTTTCACAAGTATAACAAGAGAAATTGGACCCCAAAAGTTGTTCTCCAATTTGTCCTGAGTATGCTGGTACCCCATATGTGGGGGTAAACCACTGTTTGGGCGCACGGCAGAGCTCGGAAGGGAAGGAGTGCCATTTTGGAATGCAGACTTTGATAGAATTGTCTGCGGGCGTTATGTTGCGTTTGCAGACCCCTAATGTACCTAAACAGTAGAAACCCCCAACAAGTGACCCCATTTTGGAAAATAGACCCCCCAAGGAACTTATCTAGATATGTGGTGAGAACTTTGAATGCCCAAGTGCTTCACAGAAGTTTATAATGCAGAGTAGTGAAAATAAAAAATATTTTTTTTCCCACAAAAAAGATTTTTTTAGCCCCCAAATTTTTTTTTTCACAAGGGTAACAAGAGAAATTGGACCCCAAAAGTTGTTGTCCAATTTGTCCTGAGTATGCTGGTACCCCATATGTGGGGGTAAACCACTGTTTGGGCGCACGGCAGAGCTCGGAAGGGAAGGAGCGCCATTTTGGAATGCAGACTTTGATAGAATTGTCTGCGGGCGTTATGTTGCGTTTGCAGACCCCTAATGTACCTAAACAGTAGAAACCCCCACAAGTGACCAAATTTTGGAAACTAGACCCCCTAAGGAACTTATCTAGATATGTGGTGAGAACTTTGAAAGCTCAAGTGCTTCACAGAAATTTATAATGCAGAGTAGTGAAAATAAAAAAATATATTTTTTTCCAACAAAAAAGATTTTTAGCCCCCAAGTTTTTATTTTCACAAGGGTAACAGGAGAAATTGGACCCCAAAAGTTGTTGTCCAATTTATCCCGAGTACGCTGATGCCCCATATGTGGGGGTAAACCACTGTTTGGGCGCACGGCAGAGCTCAGAAGGGAGGGAGTACCATTTGACTTTTTTAGCGCAAAATTGGCTGTCGTGTTTGGAGACCTTCTGATGTACCTAAACAGTGGAAACCCCCCAATTCTAACTCCAACCCTAACCCCAACACAGCCCTAACCCTAATCTCAACCCGATCCATAATCCTAATCACAACCCTAACGATAATCACAACCCTAACCCCAAAACAGCCCTAATCTCAACCCTAACCATAACCCTAATCAAAACCCTAAATCCAACACACCCCTAACCCTAATCCCAACCCTAACCCTAATCCCAACCCTAATCCCAAACGTAACACTAATCCCAACCCTAATCCAAACGCTAACCCTAATCCCAACTCTAACCCTAACTTTAGCCCCAACCCTAACTTTAGCCCCAACCCTAACCATAACTTTAGCCCCCGTCGTCACAAAAAAAGTTCAATGTAACCTTTTTTTTGTACGTCGCGTCCGCCATTTCCGCGGATGCGTGGCCGTAACTCTGCCCCCTCCTCCCCAGGACATAGACTGGGCAGCGGATGCGTTGAAAAACTGCATCCGCTGCCCACGTTGTGCACAATTTTCACAACGTGCGTCGGTACATCGGGCCGACGCATTGCGACCGCCCCGTACCGACGCAAGTGTGAAAGAAGCCTAAGGCTACTTTCACACTAGCGTCGTACTCGGCCCATCGCAGTGTGTCGGGCCGACGTACCGACGCTAGCGTTGTAAGCGCCGCACAACGGGTGCAGCGGATGCTGTTTTTTCAACGCATCCGCTGCCCCATTGTGAGGTGCGGGGAGGCGGGGGCGGAGTTCCGGCCACGCATGCGCGGTCGGAAATGGCGGACACGTCGCACAAAAAAGTTACATGCAGTTTTTTTTGTGTCGACGGTCCGCCGAAGCACGACGCATCCGTCGCACGACGGATGCGACATGTGGCAATCCGTCGCAATGCGTCGCTAATGCAAGCCAATGGAGAAAAAACGCATCCTGCAAGCACTTTGCGACGGAAGCCAAAAAACGCTAGTGTGAAAGTAGCCTAACTCTAACCCTAGCCCTAACCCTAACCCTAAATTTAGCCCCAACCCTAACCCTAACCCTAACTCTAACCCTAACTCTAACCCTAACCCTAACCCTAACCCTAACTCTAACCCTAACTCTAACCCTAACCCTAACCCTAACCCTAACCCTAACTCTAACCCTAACTCTAACCCTAACCCTAACCCTAACCCTAATTTTAGCCCCAACTTGTCTTCTCCTGCCGGCCGGCAGATGGCAGCAGATGGCGGGCGCACTGCGCATGCGCCCGCCATGATGAAAAAGCCGGCTGGCAGGAGAAGACAGAAGAGGACCCAGGGACCCCGGGTGAGTATGATAGGGTCCCCGAATCCCCCTATTTCTCTGTCCTCTGATGTGCGATCACATCAGAGGACAGAGAAATAACTGATCCCTTTTTTTTTTTTTGCGGTCGCCGGTAAACTGTTAATTACCGGCGATCGCAAAGCAGGGGTCGGTGCAAACCGACCCCGATCATGTTCTTTGGGGTCTCGGCTACCCCCGGCAGCCGAGACCCCAAAGAACATCCGGGTGCCGGGCGGCGGGCGCACTGCGCGTGCGCCCGCCATTTTTTCCCGGAAAAAAGATGGCGGCGCCCATGGGGAGACACGAGGAGCACCGGGGGAGGTAGGTAAGTATTGGGGGGCTATTGGGGGCCATCGGGGACCACATTTCTCTGTCCTCCGATGTGCGATCACATCGGAGGACAGAGAAATTAAACGGCAAATCGCGTTTTTTTTTTTTTTTGTTGCGACCGCCGGTAAACGGTTAATTACCGGCGATCGCAACTCGGGGGTTGGTAAAAACCCCCCGAATCATGTTCTCTGGGGTCTCGGCTACCCTCGGCAACCGAGACCCCAGAGAAAATCCGACTCTGGGGGGCGCTATTCACTTTTTCCACAGCGCCGTTAATTAACGGCGCTGTGGATTAAGTACCCTTAGCGGCCGCCATTAAAAGGCGTATCGGCGGTCGTTAAGGGGTTAACCAAAAAAAGGACTCGTCTGGCTACCCAAAATGTGGATGATCTCACCTTCATTAAAATGAACCACTCCTGGATTTCAAATTATTTTGCCCCACCTTTCCCGGCTGACACCTAGCTTTCCTATAAAAAGGTCTTGCTTGTGGACTGGTCTTACTGAGTGTTCCAATCTCTTAATTTGCAGCAGCTGTTTGTCCAGCATACGACATGTTTACACCTCCCCCAATGGGAAAACTCCCCCCACGGGGCCGTGGTCTTGCCACTTGTCGCAAGCACCCGTTACAGTGCTGTTTGTCTGAAGAGGTGGGTGTGCCCGCTTTTGGTCGATGGCACTGCCACTGGGTCCCTCATAGTACAATGTAGTGTCTCTGGCGGTGGTGGTGCGCACCCAACGTCAGACACACCGTTGTAACATGAGGGGCCCTGGGACGATACCGACAGCCACAAGAGAGTTCCCCCATTCCCCCAGCTCAAACTGTGCTCTACCATGTGCAAAATTATCTCGCACAGCCCCACCAATGTTTAGTCTATGCGCTGACATCATTCAATGCCTGGCACTGACAATACCAATTTGTTGACATCTATGATGCTAGTTAAAGTAGTCTGGGTCAGTGTCCTATATTGACACCAGTAAATAATAAGTTACTGCCAAATTACTTTGTCAGAAACTCAGCAGATGAGCCCACCCCTGTACCTAAGTATGCCACCTTTTTTTTTGTTTTGCGAGACATTAACATCTATTTATTTTTTATGAGTACTAACTGTGTCAGACACTCCTTGCAATCCTCCTCCGCTGACCATAATGCTGCCTGTGTATCCATGTAACGATTTAAAACTGCCATGAGCCTATTTTTTGTTATGTTAGGCCTTCGTTAGCCTGTCTGCGGTCACTCCTTGCAATACTCCTCCGCTGACCACAATGCTGCCTGTGTATCCATGTAACCGATTTAAAACTGCCATGAGCCTATTTTTTGTTATGTTAGGCCTTCGTTAGCCTGTCTGCGGTCCCTCCTTGCAATACTCCTCCACTGACCACAATGCTGCCTGTGTATCCATGTAACCTATTTAAAAATGCCATGAGACTATTTTTTGTTATTTTAGGCCTTCGTTAGCCTGTCTGCGGTCCCTCCTTGCAATACTCCTCCGCTGACCACAATGCTGCCTGTGTATCCATGTAACCGATTTAAAACTGCCATGAGCCTATTTTTTGTTATGTTAGGCCTTCGTTAGCCTGTCTGCGGTCCCTCCTTGCAATACTCCTCCACTGACCACAATGCTGCCTGTGTATCCATGTAACCTATTTAAAAATGCCATGAGCCTATTTTTTGTTATTTTAGGCCTTCGTTAGCCTGTCTGCGGTCCCTCCTTGCAATACTCCTCCGCTGACCACAATGCTGCCTGTGTATCCATGTAACCGATTTAAAACTGCCATGAGCCTATTTTTTGTTATGTTAGGCCTTCGTTAGCCTGTCTGCGGTCCCTCCTTGCAATACTCCTCCGCTGACCACAATGCTGCCTGTGTATCCATGTAACATATTTAAAACTGCCATGAGCCTATTTTTTGTTATTTTAGGCCTTCGTTAGCCTGTCTGCGGTCCCTCCTTGCAATACTCCTCCACTGACCACAATGCTGCCTGTGTACCCCTGGAACCTATTTAAAAGTTCATAGAGCCTATTTATATATTTTATTTAATATTAATAAAGCCATGATGGACTACGTTGTACCACGCTACAAGCTAACCAGTCGACACTAGTGTTGAGCGATACCGTCCGATACTTGAAAGTATCGGTATCGGAAAGTATCGGCCAATACCGGCAAAGTATCGGATCTAATCCGATACCGATACCCGATACCAATACAAGTCAATGGGACTCAAGTATCGGACGGTATCCCTGATGGTTCCCAGGGTCTGAAGGAGAGGAAACTCTCCTTCAGGCCCTGGGAACCATATTACTGTGTAAAATAAAGAATTAAAATAAAGAATATTGCTATACTCACCTCTCCGACGCAGCCTGGACCTCACCGAGGGAACCGGCAGCGTTCTTTGCTTAAAATGCGCGCTTTTCCTTCCTTCCGTGACTTCACGGCTTCTGATTGGTCGCGTGCCGCCCATGTGGCCGCGACGCGACCAATCACAGCAAGCCGTGACGTAATTTTCAGGTCCTTCTAGGCATTCAGTATTTTAAAATTACGTTCCGGCTTTGTGATTGGTCGCGTCGCGGTCACATGGGCGACGCGACCAATCACAAGCCGTGATGTCACGGGAGGCAGGAAACGCGCGCATTTTTAAAATTACGTCACGGCTTGTGATTGGTTGCGTGCCGCCCATGTGACCGCGACGCGACCAATCACAGCAAGCCGTGACGTAATTTCAGGTCCTGAATGCCTATTTCTGCATTCAGGACCTGAAATTACGTCACGGCTTGCTGTGATTGGTCGCGTCGCGGTCACATGGGCGGCACGCAACCAATCACAAGCCGTGACGTAATTTTAAAAATGCGCGCGTTTCCTGCCTCCCGTGACGTCACGGCTTGTGATTGGTCGCGTCGCCCATGTGACCGCGACGCGACCAATCACAAAGCCGGAACGTAATTTTAAAATACTGAATGCCTAGAAGGACCTGAAAATTACGTCACGGCTTGCTGTGATTGGTCGCGTCGCGGCCACATGGGCTGCACGCGACCAATCAGAAGCCGTGACGTCACGGAAGGAAGAAAAAGCGCGCATTTTAAGCAAAGAACGCTGCCGGTTCCCTCGGTGAGGTCCAGGCTGCGTCGGAGAGGTGAGTATAGCAATATTTTTTATTTTAATTCTTTATTTTACACATTAATGTTGTTTCGATACCGATACCCGATACCACAAAAGTATCAGATCTCGGTATCGGAATTCCGATACCCGCAAGTATCGGCCGATACCCGATACTTGCGGTATCGGAATGCTCAACACTAGTCGACACTTCTTTTGCGAGAAAAGCCATCCCAACCCTCCACCAGCATGTAAAAGACCGCATTGTCCATGCACTCTGGCAATCTGTGAGTACAAAGGTGCACCTGACAACAGACGCATGGACCTGTAGGCATGGCCACGGAAGGTTACGTGTCCATTACGGCGCAATGGGTTAATGTGGTGGATGCATGGTCCACAGGGGACAGCCTACTAAGTCTGTCTGCAGTCCCTAATTCAAATTGTCCTCCACTGTCTAAATCTGAGCTTCAACCTTCAGGCTCTCATTAAGTGCTTTTTTAACCAAAAATTGGTGGTTGGGGCCTACTAACGGTGTCTGCCCCTCCCTGGTGTTTTTCCTCAACTGAATAAAGCTGAGCTTCAACCTTCTGGCTTTCGGCCTATAGTATCAGATATTAAACTGCATTTGGCCTTCAACTTTGGTTACGGCCTACTAACGGTGTCTGCCCCTCTCTGGTGTTTTTCCTCAACTGAATAAAGCTGAAGCTTCAACCTTCTGGCTTTCGGCCTATAGTATCAGATATTAAACTGCATTTGGCCTTCAACTTTGGTTACGGCCTACTAACGGTGTCTGCCCCTCCCTGGTGTTTTTCCTCAACTGAATAAAGCTGAGCTTCAACCTTCTGGCTTTCGGCCTATAGTATCAGATATTAAACTGCATTTGGCCTTCAACTTTGGTTACGGCCTACTAACGGTGTCTGCCCCTCCCTGGTGTTTTTCCTCAACTGAATAAAGCTGAGCTTCAACCTTCTGGCTTTCGGCCTATAGTATCAGATATTAAACTGCATTTGGCCTTCAACTTTGGTTACGGCCTACTAACGGTGTCTGCCCCTCCCTGGTGTTTTTCCTCAACTGAATAAAGCTGAGCTTCAACCTTCTGGCTCTCATTAAGTGCTGTTTTTTTAAAAATTGGTGTTTAGGGCCTACTAACGGTGTCTGCCCCTCCCTGGTGTTTTCCCTCAACTGAATAAAGCTGAGCTTCAACCTTCTGGCTCTCATTAAGTGCTGTTTTTTTTTAAATTGGTGTTTAGGGCCTACTAACAGTGTCTGCCCATCCCTGGTGTTTTCCCTCAACTGAATAAATCTGAGCTTCAACCTTCTGGCTCTCATTAAGTGCTGTTTTTTAAAAAATTGGTGGTTAGGGCCTACTAATGGTGTCTGCCCCTCCCTGGTGTTTTTCCTCAACTGAATAAAGCTGAGCTTCAACGTTCTGGCTCTCATTAAGTGCTGTTTTTTTTTAAATTGGTGTTTAGGGCCTACTAACGGTGTCTGCCCCTCCCTGGTGTTTTTCCTCAACTGAATAAAGCTGAGCTTCAACCTTCTGGCTCTCATTAAGTGCTGTTTTTAAAAAAAATTGGTGGTTAGGGCCTACTAATGGTGTCTGCCCCTCCCTGGTGTTTTTCCTCAACTAAATAAAGCTGAGCTTCAACCTTCTGGCTCTCATTAAGTGCTGTTTTTTTAAAAATTGGTGTTTAGGGCCTACTAACGGTGTCTGCCCCTCCCTGGTGTTTACCCTCAACTGAATAAAGCTGTGCTTCAAACTTCTGGCTTTCAGCCTATAGTATCAGATATTAAACTGCATTTGGCCTTCAACTTTGGTTACGGCCTACTAACGGTGTCTGCCCCTCTCTGGTGTTTTTCCTCAACTGAATAAAGCTGAAGCTTCAACCTTCTGGCTTTCGGCCTATAGTATCAGATATTAAACTGCATTTGGCCTTCAACTTTGGTTACGGCCTACTAACGGTGTCTGCCCCTCCCTGGTGTTTTTCCTCAACTGAATAAAGCTGAGCTTCAACCTTCTGGCTTTCGGCCTATAGTATCAGATATTAAACTGCATTTGGCCTTCAACTTTGGTTACGGCCTACTAACGGTGTCTGCCCCTCCCTGGTGTTTTTCCTCAACTGAATAAAGCTGAGCTTCAACCTTCTGGCTTTCGGCCTATAGTATCAGATATTAAACTGCATTTGGCCTTCAACTTTGGTTACGGCCTACTAACGGTGTCTGCCCCTCCCTGGTGTTTTTCCTCAACTGAATAAAGCTGAGCTTCAACCTTCTGGCTCTCATTAAGTGCTGTTTTTTTAAAAATTGGTGTTTAGGGCCTACTAACGGTGTCTGCCCCTCCCTGGTGTTTTCCCTCAACTGAATAAAGCTGAGCTTCAACCTTCTGGCTCTCATTAAGTGCTGTTTTTTTTTAAATTGGTGTTTAGGGCCTACTAACAGTGTCTGCCCATCCCTGGTGTTTTCCCTCAACTGAATAAATCTGAGCTTCAACCTTCTGGCTCTCATTAAGTGCTGTTTTTTAAAAAATTGGTGGTTAGGGCCTACTAATGGTGTCTGCCCCTCCCTGGTGTTTTTCCTCAACTGAATAAAGCTGAGCTTCAACGTTCTGGCTCTCATTAAGTGCTGTTTTTTTTTAAATTGGTGTTTAGGGCCTACTAACGGTGTCTGCCCCTCCCTGGTGTTTTTCCTCAACTGAATAAAGCTGAGCTTCAACCTTCTGGCTCTCATTAAGTGCTGTTTTTTAAAAAAATTGGTGGTTAGGGCCTACTAATGGTGTCTGCCCCTCCCTGGTGTTTTTCCTCAACTAAATAAAGCTGAGCTTCAACCTTCTGGCTCTCATTAAGTGCTGTTTTTTTAAAAATTGGTGTTTAGGGCCTACTAACGGTGTCTGCCCCTCCCTGGTGTTTACCCTCAACTGAATAAAGCTGTGCTTCAAACTTCTGGCTTTCAGCCTATAGTATCAGATATTAAACTGCATTTGGCCTTCAACTTTGGTTACGGCCTACTAACGGTGTCTGCCCCTCCCTGGTGTTTTTCCTCAACTGAATAAAGCTGAGCTTCAACCTTTTGGCTTTCGGCCTATAGTATCAGATATTAAACTGCATTTGGCCTTCAACTTTGGTTACGGCCTACTAACGGTGTCTGACCCTCCCTGGTGTTTTTCCTCAACTGAATAAAGCTGAGCTTCAACCTTCTGGCTTTCAGCCTATAGTATCAGATATTAAACTGCATTTGGCCTTCAACTTTGGTTACGGCCTACTAACGGTGTCTGCCCCTCCCTGGTGTTTTTCCTCAACTGAATAAAGCTGAGCTTCAACCTTCTGGCTCTCATTAAGTGCTGTTTTTTAAAATATTGGTGTTTAGGGCCTACTATCGGTGTGTGCCCCTCCCTGGTGTTTTCCCTCAACTGAATAAAGCTGAGCTTCAACCTTCTGGCTCTCATTAAGTGCTTTTTTTAAAATAATTGGTGGTTAGGGCGTACTAACGGTGTCTGCCCCTCCCTGGTGTTTTTCCTCAACTGAATAAAGCTGAGCTTCAAACTTCTGGCTTTCGGCCTATAGTATCAGATATTAAACTGCATTTGGCCTTCAACTTTGGTTACGGCCTACTAACGGTGTCTGCCCCTCCCTGGTGTTTTTCCTCAACTGAATAAAGCTGAGCTTCAACCTTTTGGCTTTCGGCCTATAGTATCAGATATTAAACTGCATTTGGCCTTCAACTTTGGTTACGGCCTACTAACGGTGTCTGCCCCTCCCTGGTGTTTTTCCTCAACTGAATAAAGCTGAGCTTCAATCTTCTGGCTTTCGGCCTATAGTATCAGATATTAAACTGCATTTGGCCTTCAACTTTGGTTACAGCCTACTAACTGTGTCTGCCCCTCCCTGGTGTTTTTCCTCAACTGAATAAAGCTGAGCTTTAACCTTCTGGCTTTTGGCCTACAGTAGCAGTTATTAAACTGCATTTGGTCTACTAGTGTGGTTGGGCCCTTAAAACAGTGTCTGCTGCTCCTGGGTTTACTACTCCACTGAACAAAGCAATGCCGCCTGTTTAGTCCTGTTACCAATTTTGAACTTCATTTAGCCTACTTTATTCTTTGGCCCTATATCTCTTTCCTCCTCATCCTGCCCATTGCCCAGCCACTGCTAGATGAGTCTGCTGGTACATTGACCTAGACCACTACATTCCCCTTGCCCTCTACACAGCCAGAATCTGACCCTGCTGAAAGTAAGGTTCCCCTTCCCGCATGTTATACCACCTTACACAGGGACAAAGAGGAAGGTGCATATGAAAGTGCAGGTTCCTTCATCAGGTGGGGGGGCATACTCGTTGGCGACGTCACTGGCACAGGGCCCCTCAGAGTACGCAAAAGTGTCACTGCTGGTGGGAGGCGCCCCCGCCGTGCAAACACACCGCTGTACTTTGAGGGGGCCCTGTGCCAGTGCCAATGCAAACGAGTGGGCCCCCCTGCTTGCTCAGGATCACAGCACTTGCAACGTTGAAATACTTACCTCTCCCTGCTCCACCGCCGTGATGTAGTCCACGTTTCCTGGGCCCACTAAAACCTTGAACCAGCCCTACCCCCCACAACTTTTGCCAAATGACCCCCAAGTTCCAATGCCCAACTATTATTATAAAGTTAATTAAGATTGACAAGCTTCAGAAACAAGAATGGATGTTTTTGGCATTAAAATGGGCACTGTAGGTGTTTTCCTGGCCTCCACTCACTGCCGACTATGCTTCCCCATTGACTTGCATTGGGTTTCGTGTTTCGGTCGATCCCCGACTTTTAGCGATAATCGGCCGACTGCACTCGACTCGACTCTGGACAAAGTCGGGTTTCATAAAACCCGACTCGATCTTAAAAAAATGAAAGTCGCTCAACCCTAATCACAATAAATGAGATCACGCTTGACCCAGTAACATAAGTCCACTGCTTTGGGATTACTCTTTACATCCCACATCCAAGCCCTTATCACCCTCTGCTGCCTCAAACTAAAAAATAATCAGAATTCTTCCTTTTTTCAACTGCAAATTTACTAAATGAGAGCACACACTCCCATCTTCTCTCACCTCAACTATTGCAATATCCTCTTCTGTGTCCTTTCAACTAACAGACTCTCATCTCTCCAGTCCATTCTTAGCCCTGCTGCCTGGTAAATACACCTCTCCCCTCACTGCTCCTCTTCCTCTTCTTTCTGCCAATCCCTTAACAGGTTTACAATTCCCCAGCATAACTAGATTAAACTACTGACAATGGCTAACAAGGCTGTCTAAAATCTGTCTCCCCATACATATCCAAGCTTATCCCCCAATACTTTCCCATACAAAATATCTAGTGCTCACAAGACCTCCTTTTTTCCTCTGCTATTTGTGATCATTCATTGGTCTATTTCCCTTATATATGTTTGCATGTCTCGCCATTTTTGTATCCTTTGACAAAGGGCACATATCACGCCAGAAATGCATCAGGTTTCTTGCTGTTTTAACCATGGCTGACATGCCTGAATAAAGTTTTTTGATTTTATCTACTGGGATGGTGTGCCGGAAGAATCCTTCTTTCTTTTCCTTGATGTGGATGAACATTAGGACAGTAATATACAAATACTAAACCTCTGGCACAATACAGACAAATAGCAGATACATCACTGCAGTGATTGCTGCTGAAATTTGTCCCAACTAATTGTTTTTGGGTCACAGGCTTGCACTTGTCTATGAGTGCTATATAGAAGCATAGGACACGTCCTAGGGTCTGAGTGGCTTTGCAATTTTGTAGAACCTGTAATAACTACAGGGTGGAGACCATTTATATGGATACATCTAAATAAAATGGGAATGGTTGGTGATATCAACTTCCTGTTTGTGGCACATTAGTATGTTGGAGGGGAAAAAGTTTTCAAGATGGGTGGTGACCATGGTGGCCATTTTGAAGGCAGCCATTTTGGATCCAACTTTATTTTTTCCAACGGGAAGAGGGTCATGTGACACATCAAAGTTATTGAGAATTTCACAAGAAGAATCGAGTGCTTGGTTTTAGCTTAACTTTATTATTTCATGAGTTATTTACAAGTTTATGACCACTTATAAAATATGTTCAAAGTGCTGCCTATTGTGTTGGATTGTCAATGAAACCCTCTTCTCCCACTCTTGACACACCGATAGAAACACCGCAGAAGAATTGTTAGCACAGACTTCCAGTATCCGTTGTTTCAGATGTTGCATATCTCGTATCTTCACAGCATAGACAACTGCCTTCAGATGACCTCAAAGATAAAAGTCTAATGGGGTCAGATCGGGAGACCTTGGTGGCCATTCAACTAGCCTACAATGACCAATCCACATTCCAGGAAACTGTTCTGTAGGAATGCTGGGATCTGACACCCATAAAGTGGTGGTGCACCATCTTACTGGAAAAACTCAGAGAAGGTGCCAACTTCAGTGCATAAAGAGGGCAACACATCATCATGATGGTCATCATGGGCCAGTTGAATATAAATGGCCCACCCTGTACATATGTGATGGGTAAAAGATATCTCAGTGGTAATCTTTGCAGTAGTTAGGGTAAGTGGTCACAGAGGTCTGGGCTAGATGGAGAAAAAAAGGAAAGAAAATCTCTACGATCAGAGAACATCTATGACTCACTTGATTCAATTTTTCTTTAATCACTTATTTGTTCTGCAAAGCATCTATGTAAAACTGAGATCTACCACTATATAGTCAATTGTTATGTTTACAAGTATTCCCCATATTCCTGGTTTGCATAACAAGGCTGTTTATTTTCTTGAGCACAATACGTATAATGATATGTGGATATCCCTGCACCTGCTTTTAACTTATTGCCTCTGATAATTCTGCAGACTATACCCTAAAGCCTTGGTACTTTAATTATTATGTGAATGCACTTACCAGTCTTTCCCAATTCACAGTGATGGATGTCATGTTAATGGATGACATAGAACTGGGAAATGTGCTAATGACTACTAATTCATATTTTTTTTCTTTTTAATTTTTGACTCAATCTCATTCTTATAACACTGGGACAAAGGTAATCCATGTAGTCTGAAAACACAATGAGTTCTAAAATTAAATTTGATGTAATATTTTTTCTGTTTGGCGTTTGATAGAAATATTTTAAATTGTTAAAAATGTACTATGTTTTTTACACTTTTATACCTTAAGTCTTTCACTTTAAATTACAGGACTATTAGCTTTGTACATTCATCCTTTATGCATTGGCATATACATGAATAAATGAGTCAAGAGACTCACCAAACTATGTGACGCATGTGGAAAATGTAGAAAAAAATATTATTTAAATAAAATAGTGGTGCGTCTTATAGTATGTTTTAGTCATAGCTTACCAATGGGGTCGGCAGCAGTGGAGCGGAGTCACAGGAAGCAGGGCTGCTGCTTCAGGAGGCATGTTCGCTGCTTCAGGAGGTCAGCGGCATGAGTGGGGAGATGCTGCAGTGCCAGGGCGCTCATTAGTTGTCGGCGCTGGAGAGTCCCATTTTCCATTTAGCTCCCTGTGGTGTCTTATGGAAAATGGCTGCCAAAGGCAGCGCATGCTCAGGTCGATATTTCAATTTGCGCATGCGCTGCTGGAAGAGGCCATTTCTCCAAAGCCCACTGCAGGGAACTCACTGGGAAAAGTGATTCCGCTCGCATGCACCGACATTTAATGAGCAGCTAGGCACTGCAGCATTGCCCTACTCCTCCCGCCAGCCTCCTGAAGCAGCAACCCAGCCTCCTGTGACCCCGCTCCACCGCCGCCAACCCCCCAGTAAGCTACCTTTGATTTATAAGATGTACCCCCATTTTCCTCCCAAATTTAGAGGAAAAAAGTATGTCTTATAATCCGAAAAATACTGTAGTTCATTCTTCAAGTAAAAAGCTATTTTTTCTATCAATATTACCATTACTTTACTGAGATTGCATTATTGTTAATAAGTTACACTATATATTATACAGCCACATTTGTATTATATATACACTGCTCAAAAAAATAAACGGAACACTTAAACAACAGAATATAACTCCAAGTAAATCAAACTTTTGTGAAATCAAACTGTCCACTTAGGAAGCAACACTGTTTGACAATCAATTTCACATGCTTTTGTGCAAATGGAATAGACAACAGATGGAAATTATTGGCAATTATCAAGACACACTCAATAAAAGAGTGGTTCTGCAGGTAGGGACCACAGACCATATCTCAGTACCAATGCTTTCTGGCTGATGTTTTGGTTACTTTTGAATGTTGGTTGTGCTTTCACACTCATGGTAGCATGAGATGGACTCTGCAACCCACACAAGTGGCTGAGGTAGGGCAGCTCATCCAGGATGGCACATTAATGCGAGCTGTGGCAAGAAGGTTTGCTGTGTCTGTCAGCGTAGTGACCAGAGGCTGGAGGCACTACCAGGAGATAGGCCAGTAGACCAGGAGATGTGGAGGGGGCCGTAGGAGGGCAACAACCCAGCAGCAGGACCGCTCCCTCAGCCTTTGTGCAAGGAGCAACAGGAGAAGCACTGCCAGAGCCCTGCAAACTGACCTCCAGCAGGCCACAAATTTGCATGTGTCTGCACAAACATGAGGGTAGTCTGAATGCCAGATGTCCACAGATGGGGGTTTTGCTCACAGCCCAACACCCTGCAGGACAATTGGCATTTGCCACAGAACACCCGGATTGGCAAATTCACCACTGGCGCCCTGTGATCTTCACAGATGAAAGCAGGTTCACACTGAGCACATGTGTCAGACGTGACAGAGTCTGGAGATGCCATGGAGAGCGATCTACTGCCTGCAACATCCTTCAGCATGGTTGATTTGGCAGTGGGTCAGTAATGGTGTGGGGTAGCATTTCTTTGGAGGGCCGCACAGCCCTCCATGTGCTCTCCAGAGGTAGCCTGACTGACATTAGGTACTGAGATGAGATCCTCAGACCCCTTGTGAGACCATATGCTGGTGTTGTTGGCCCTGGGTTTCTCCTAATGCAGGTCAATGCCATACCTCAGGTGGCTGCAGTGTGTTAGCAGTTCCTGCAAGATGAAGGCATTGAAGCTATGGACTGGCCCGCCTGTTCCCCAGACCTGAATCCGATTGAACACATCTGGGACATCATGTCTTGCTCCATCCACCAACGTCACATTGCACCACAGACTGTTCAGGAGTTGGCAGATGCTTTAGTCCAGGTCTGGGAGGAGATCCCTCAGGAGACCATCCGCCGCCTCATCAGGAGCATGCACAGGCATTGTAGGGAGGTCATACAGGCACGTGGTGACCACACAGACTACTGAGTATCATTTCTTTGTCTTGAGGCATTTCCACTGACGTTGGAGCTGCCTGTAACTTTATTTTCCACTTTGATTTTGAGCATCATTCCAACTCCAGACCTCCGTGGGATATTAGTTGTGATCATTTTTAGGTTTTATTGTTCTCAACACATTCCACTATGTAATGAATAAAGAATTACAACTGGAAAATTTCATTCAGTGATATCTAGGATGTGAGATTTTAGTGTTCTCTTTATTTTTTTGAGCTGTGTGTGTGTATATATATATACAGTACAGACCAAAAGTTTGGACACACCTTCTCATTTAAAGATTTTACTGTATTTTCAGGACTATGAAAATTGTACATTCACACTGAAGGCATCAAAACTATGAATTAACACATGTGGAATTATATACTTAACAAAAAAGTTTGAAACAACTGAAGATATGACTTATATTCTAGGTTCTTCAAAGTAGCCACCTTTTGCTTTGATGACTGCTTTGCACACTCTTATCATTCTCTTGATGAGCTTCAAGCGGTAGTCACCGGGAATAGTTTTCACTTCACAGGTGTGCCCTGTCAGGTTTAATAAGTGGGATTTCTTGCCTTATAAATGGGGTTGGGACCATCAGTTGTGTTGTGCAAAAGTCTGGTGGATACACAGCTGATAGTCCTACTGAATAGAATTTGTATTATGGCAAGAAAAAAGCAGCTATGTAAAGAAAAATGAGTGGCCATCATTACTTTAAAAAATGAAGGTCAGTCAGTCCAAAAAATTGGGAAAACTTTGAAAGTGAACCCAAGTGCAGTGGCAAAAACCATCAAGCGCAACAAAGAAACTTGCTCACAGGAGGACCGCCCCGGGAAAGGAAGACCAAGAGTCACCTCTGCTTCTGAGGATAAGTTTATCCAAGTCACCATCCTCATAAATCGCAGGTTAACAGCAGCTCAGATTAGAGACCAGGTCAATGCCACACAGAGTTCTAGCAGCAGACACATCTCTACAACAACTGTTAAGAGGAGACTTTGTGCAGCAGGCCTTCATGGTAAAATAGCTGCTAGGAAACCACTGCTAAGGACAGGCAACAAGCAGAAGAGACTTGTTTGGGCTAAAGAAAACAAGGAATGGACATTAGACCAGTGGAAATCTGTGCTTTGGTCTGATGAGTCCAAATTTGAGATCTTTGGATCCAACCACTGTGTCTTTGTGCGACGCAGAAAGGTGAACGGATGGACCCTACATGCCTGGTTTCCACCGTGAAGCATGGAGGAGGAGGTTTGATGGTGTGGGGGTGCTTTGCTGGTGACTAGTGTTGAGCGATACCTTCCGATATGCAAAGGTATCGGTATTGGATTGGATCGGCCGATATCCAAAAAATATCGGATATCGCCGATACCGATACCCGATACCAATGCATATCAATGGGACACAAAATATCGAAATGGTTCCCAGGGTCTGAAGGAGAGGAAACTCTCCTTCAGGCCCTGGGATCCATACTCATGTATAAAATAAAGAATAAAAATAAAAAATATTGATATACTCACCCCTCTGACGGCCCCGGCTCTCACCGGTCCAAGCGTCTGCCTCCGTTCCTAAGAATGCAGAGTGAAGGACCTTCCATGACGTCGCAGCTTGTGATTGGTCGCGTGACCGCTCATGTGACCGCTCACGCGACCAATCACAAGCCACGACATCATCGAAGGTCATTCATTCCCTGGATTCTTAGGAACGGAGGCACCGCTAAGCGCCAGGGTCCGCCGGACGGGTGAGTATATCAATATTTTTTATTTTTATTATTTATTTTTTGCATGAATATGGATCCCAGGGCCTGAAGGAGAGTCTCCTCTCCTCCAGATGCTGGGAACCATACGCACCGCACACTTCCGATTCCGATTTCCGATATCGCAAAAATATCGGAACTCGGTATCGGAATTCCGATACAGCAAATATCAGCCGATACCCGATACTTGCAGTATCAGAATGCTCAACACTACTGGTGACACTTTTGGTGACTTTTTCAAAATTGAAGGTATACTGAACAAGCATGTCTACCATTGCATCTTGCAGCGGCATGCTATTTCATCCGGTGTGCGTTTAGTTGGACCATAATTTATTTTTCAACAGGACAATGACCCCAAACACACCTCCAGGCTGTGTAAGGGCTACTTGACCAAGAGGGAGAGTGATGGGGTGCTACACCAGAAGACTTGGCCTCCACAGTCACCAGACCTAAACCCAATCGAGATGGTTTGGGGTGAGCTCGATCGCAGAGTGAAGGCAAAAGGGCCAACAAGTGCTAAGCATCTCTGGGAACTCCTTCAAGATTGTTGGAAGACCATTCCCGGTGACTACCTCTTGAAGCTCACCAAGAGAATGCCAAGTGTGTGCAAAGCAGTCATCAAAGCAAAAGGTGGCTACTTTGAAGAACCTAGAATATAAGACATATTTTCAGTTGTTTCACACTTTTATGTTAAGTATATAATTCCACAAGTGTTAATTCATAGTTTTGATGCCTTCAGTGTGAATGTACAATTTTCATAGTCATGAAAATACAGAAAAATCTTTAAATGAGGAGGTGTGTCCAAAGTTTTGGTCTGTACTGTATATATATATATATATATATATATATATATATATATATATACACTCACCGGCCACTTTATTAGGTACACCTGTCCAACTTCTTGTTAGCACTTAATTTCTAATCAGCCAATCACATGGTGGCAACTCAGTGCATTTAGGCATGTAGACATGGTCAAGACAATCTCCTGCAGTTCAAACCGAGCATCAGTATGGGGAAGAAAGGTGATTTGAGTGCCTTTGAACGTGGCATGGTTGTTGGTGCCAGAAGGGCTGGTCTGAGTATTTCAGAAACTGCTGATCTACTGGGATTTTCACGCACAACCATCTCTAGGGTTTACAGAGAATGGTCCGAAAAAGAAAAAAAATCCAGTGAGCGGCAGTTCTGTGGGCGGAAATGCCTTGTTGATGCCAGAGGTCAGAGGAGAATGGGCAGACTGGTTCGAGCTGATAGAAAGGCAACAGTGACTCAAATCGCCACCCGTTACAACCAAGGTAGGCCTAAGAGCATCTCTGAACGCACAGTGCGTCGAACTTTGAGGCAGATGGGCTACAGCAGCAGAAGACCACACCGGGTACCACTCCTTTCAGCTAAGAACAGGAAACTGAGGCTACAATTTGTACAAGCTCATCGAAATTGGACAGTAGACGATTGGAAAAATGTTGCTTGGTCTGATGAGTCTCGATTTCTGCTGTGACATTCGGATGGTAGGGTCAGAATTTGGCGTAAACAACATGAAAGCATGGATCCATCCTGCCTTGTATGGAGCATCTTTGGGATGTGCAGCCGACAAATCTGCGGCAACTGTGTGATGCCATCATGTCAATATGGACCAAAATCTCTGAGGAATGCTTCCAGCACCTTGTTGAATCTATGCCACGAAGAATTGAGGCAGTTCTGAAGGCAAAAGGGGGTCCAACCCGTTACTAGCATGGTGTACCTAATAAAGTGGCCGGTGAGTGTATATATATATATATATATATATATATATATATATATATATATATATATATATATATATATATATATATATATACAATATATATTATATATATATACACACGATATATATATATATACTGTATATATATATACATTATACAGTATATGTAGATATAGATATAGACAATAGAAAACGTCAGACTCTTGCTCTCTGTTTCTGGCAAGAATTAGATTAAAAAATGCATTATCACATTTCTAATTGTTATTCATTACCATTATTCATGTAATAAAGTATCACAGGCAGGATCTATCCCTTCAAGTGCTGTGTCTTAGTCAAGCCAATTATGATTAAATTACTGCATGTTCTATGCTGTATCAACTAATTAAAGAGTAATTAATAAAATTATAATTCCATTTGATGGCACTCTCTACAGCTGGTTATGAGAGCTAAATGCTGTCTGACATCTGGCTAAATGGTTAGCTTGTAGGAAATAAAACTACTAAACACCTGGCTGGAAAGTAGAATCGGAAAGCATTTCTGGGCAATTATCTGCTCCAAGGTGTCATTGAAATTATGAGCACACCTTATACTTCAGATATTATCCACAGAGCCCTATTTAAGCTCAAATCAGTCCTTAGGGGGTACTGACTAATAATGACTGAATTACTAGGCTTTTAGCGCTTTGCCGTGTCTTTTTACACTAAGTAACATATATTTTACACTTTTTGCCATTAATGACTGCCTGTGATATTTCACTGAGAAAGAATGAGAAAAATATAAACTGAATCATGCTATCAAATTGCTGGCATTCCTCAATAAAAAATAATGAAGGTAATTTTCCAATGGACTCCGCTTATGCAGGTTCAAGGAAAGACAAGAGCAATATATTTTTACAACCATAAACTATTGTTTAACTGTCTCCAAGGTGAAAACAAGCAATCAAGGGTTCATTCAAGGCAGACCTGCATCATACTTGTGTATACTGTATCAGCACCATACTTTTTTTTATATTCTTTGCTTTTGCACAGTCGTGTGTTATTTTATGCAATCCCAGCAAGAAAAAAAAAAAAAAAAAACGATAATTTTGCCTCAATTTTCCAAAATCTCAGCAAAACAAATCTGGCCATAGTTCAATTGTGGGGGAAAAAATGCCACTCTGCTGTAACATGTGAACATAAAGATAAGATGGTGTAGTACAGTAAGTAAAATCCCCCATCAATCAAATACAAATTTTACCAAAAAATGGAGCTCATAGCATAAGCTTTAAATAGCTTGTCGATATGTATTTTTGACATATTTGTTCCAACATCATCAATTTTGAAAAATAGTGATGATCGAGCAGTAAAATGCTTGAATGCTCATTACTCAAGTCGAGCAGGTTGGATGCTCGGATGGGTTTGACTTGAATAGCGAGTAATGGAAGTCATGTCTAATTTATGTCTAATACAGGATGTAAAGGAGTATCTTCTTATTTTTGGCAACCCTTGCACTTAGTAAATAGGCTTTAATTCTTTTTTTGGCAGTTCTTGCATTGTCTTCATAGGCTTTGTGAGTTTCAGAGTCCCTCCTTTATAAATTACACAATATGTGTCTGACCATTTCACACACACCACATGCCTAGAAAAGAAAGTCAAATATTAAAATTACATCAGTGAATGATTTTTTTTCACCATTGAAAGCAATGAGAAAGTGCAAAAAATGCTACTTGTGAACGTAGCCTAAGGGGTGGAGGAGGCAAGGATTTTTTTTATTTTTTTAATTTGCTTTATATACAGGATGTAACAACTCTGCCGGCATCACTGCATGAACTCCCATCCCTCACACAGCATCTTACTCACTGCTCCATGTCATGTTGTGATCTCTGTCTGCTGCCGGCTCCATGTTCTGTGCCACTGCTCTCTGCTTGCTTCCTGGCTGTGTGCATAGGGGGGTGGCGCCAGAACTCTCTGGTTCTTATGGAGTCAGGGTGCATCTGTCTAATGTGTTCCTGACCAATTACCTAGATGCCTCTAGTATTTAGTCCAGCCCCACCCTGTGGATCTGGCCTGTGCAATGTGTTAACTTAGTTTGTGTTTTGCTTCTGAGCTGCCAGGCCTTGCTCTGTGTTTTGCCTTCTCTGAAGGCTGTTCTTCTTGCTTTGCTTTGTACCTGTCTGTCCGCCCTCTATGAGGCTGTATATCCTGGTCCCTGTGTCTTTGTTCCAGTACCTTGTCTCATTCCATTACCTTGTCTTGTCCTTGTCTGTACTTCTTTCCCTACTGTGTCCTTCCTTGTGTTCACTCTGTACCACTTTTCTACCTCTGCTCTGCACTCCTGCAATTCTGCTCCGTTCCACTCTGCTGCAGAATCTTTTACTGCAGCTCCCCTCCGCATACCTTGCGGTTTCGCACTGCTCTTGCTGCTGCAGAATCTCTTGCTGCAGCTACTCTCCGCATACCTTGTGGTTTCGCTCTTCTCTGCTCTGGCTTCTGCAGAATCTCTTGCTACTCCTCTCTGCATACCTTGTGGTTTCGCTCTGCTCTTGCTGCTGCAGAATCTCTTGATGCAGCTCCTCTCCGCATACCTTACGGTTCACCCACTGTGTGAACAGGTCCCAATCTGTTCCTTTCTACTTTGTTCCTTCCTGCTTGCATTTGTACCTGCACCTCCTGTGTGAATAGGTACAAACCTGTGCCATCATACTCCACTCCTTCCTGCTTGCTTTCGTACCAGCACCTCTTGTGTGAACAGGTCCAAACCTGTTCTGTCATACTCCACTCTTTCCTTTCTGTTCCAGTACTAGCATCTGCTGTGTGAACAGGTCTCTACCTGTTCCTTCATACACCGTGCCGGCCAGCCCTGTGTCTTAGCCGTGCCGGCCAGCCCTGTGTCTCATCCGTGCCGGCCAGCCCTGTGTCTCAGCCGTGCTGGCCAGCCCGAGTCTCAGCCGTACTCATCTGCCAGTCGTGCCTCATGCCCGCACCTGTCGTAGTGTTCCTGTTCTCCAAGTGGGATCAGCAGTCACAGCCAACACCGCCCTGGAGTGGCACCAAGGCAGCTGTCCTAGTCACGCCCCTTCCAGGGTAGTCTGGTTTGTGGCACAGTGGGGCCACATCCCCCAGGCTCATGCTCACCAGTGAGGGCATGAGCATGACACAAGTCATTATACAGAAAGAAATGTTTCCGTACATTTTTTCCTGTAAAAGCAATTTTATCTTTGGTTTTGGACGTTTTATTGCCACTCCATAAAGATGGTGTAATACTCTGACAACATTGTTCCCATAATCAACATGGGAGTGAGAGATGCACCCAGGCATTTTTCCCATGCTGTTCCTATTCCATTTGAGCACTGTTTCCATTCAGATTACACTGCCCAGGGGGGAACTAGATGTTATAGATGACAGGTCTAGCCAATAATAAAGAAATTAGGAATATCACAGGCGGCATTCTGGCATGCTAGCCCTGTGTCCCTCACACTGAGCCCTTACAGCCTCTTAAGGTACCGTCACACTAAGCAACGTCGCCAGCGATCTGTGACGTTGCAGCGTCCTAGGGAGCGATATCGCTGTATTTGACACGCAGCAGCGATCAGAATCCCGCTGTGAAATTGCTGGTCGCTGCTAGAAGGTCTGCACATTATTTGGTCGCTAGGTCGCCGTGTATCGCCGTGTTTGACAGCAAAAGCAACCATACCAGCGATATTTTACACTGGTAACCAGGGTAAACATCGGGTTACTAAGCGCAGGGCCGCGCTTAGTAACCCGATGTTTACCCTGGTTACCAGCGTAAAAGTTAAAAAAACAAACAGCACATACTCACCAGCGCGTCCCCCAGCCTCTGCTTCCTGACACTGACTGAGCGCCGGCCCTAAACTGAAAGTGAAAGCACAGCGGTGACGTCACCGCTGTGCTGTTAGGGCCGGAGCTCAGTCAGTGTCAGGAAGCAGAGGCTGGGGGACGCGCTGGTGAGTATGTACTGTTTGTTTTTTTAACTTTTACGCTGGTAACCAGGGTAAACATCGGGTTACTAAGCGCGGCCCTGCGCTTAGCAACCCGATGCTTACCCTGGTTACCCGGGGACCTCGGCATCGTTGGTCGCTGGAGAGCGGTCTGTGTGACAGCTCTCCAGCGACCAAACAGCGACGCTGCAGCGATCGGCATCGCTGTCGCTATCGCTGCAGCGTCGCTTAATGTGACGGTACCTTTAGTGTGTGTGTGTGTTTGCAGTGTCAAAGATGAATGCTGACAAGGGTATTAATGTAATCAAAAGGGAGTCTTTACTGTATTCACTTCAAAATACGTAGTCCATAGCAATGGTATCACAGTCTCTCATACAAGGTGAAATTTTAGGTAGCAGGAGAGATGGTCACCGTGACATTTATGATTGAATCTTCCCAGTCAATGGCTTAAATAAAATGATCGGCTGACTGCCGGTTATATACCAGGTAACTATCTTAATTCACACAGTCCTTCAGTTATATTACTACCAAGGATGGGCCTACACAGTTTGGCTCACTGTGGAAATAGTGTTCACTGCTTACTCACGATTAAGTCCTGATACAGCTCCCTGTTGCAGGGCATACAGTAGATGGTGCAGTAGAACATGAGGCACTCACACTGGTGGAACCATTAAAGGCATGGAGTGTAGCAGAAGAGCCCTTGTACAGCTCTGTCTCTTCTGTTTCCATGAAGATTTAGAGAAATAAAGCGCACTCAGCTCACTAGGTGGTGCTGACTGTACTTGGGAAAACCCAAAGTAGTCCAATAAACAAGAAAACAGCCGCACTCTCTCAGGATCTGTCTTGCAAAAGGTGATGTATTTATTCACATGTGTTGAAATATATATATATATATATATATATATATATATATATATCTATATATATAATTGTCTAAGGGTTTTTCTGTCCGTCTGTCTGTCCTGGAAATCCTGCGTCTCTGATTGGTCGAGGCTGCCAGGCCTCGACCAATCAGCGACGGGCACAGCATGGCGATGATGATGTCATAAAGGTTGCCTCGACTGTTATGACCCCAATGGCAGAGGGTCTCAAAAGTACATACCAAGTCTGCAAACACAAAAAACCAGCTCATAGGGCAGTGGTAACTGGGCTGACCATATATCTAATCCTAGCACCACAAATAGCAGCAGCCGGGGAACGTGCCTACGTTGGTTCTAGACGTCTCGCGCCAGCCGGAGAACTAACTAACCCTAGAAGGGAAAAGATAGACCTTTCTTGCCTCCAGAGAAAAGACCCCAAAAGTTGGATACAAGCCCCCAACAAATAATAACGGTGAGGTAAGGAGAAAAGACAAACGTAAGAATGAACTAGATATTTAGCAAAGAGAGGCCCACTGACTAATAGCAGAATATAGTAAGATGACTTATATGGTCAGCAAAAACCCTATCAAAATTTCCACGCTGGATATTCAAGAACCCCCGAACCATCTAACGGCCCGGGGGGAGAACACCAGCCCCCTAGAGCTTCCAGCAAAATCAGGAATCACATTTAGTACAAGCTGGACAAAAAATAAGAGCAAAGTAAATAACCAAAAAACAAGGAAGCAGGACTTAGCTTAATTTTGGAAGATCCAAGACCAGCAGACAGGAGCAAACAGAAAGGAACTGATTACAACGATGCCAGGCACTGGACTGAGAAACCAGGAAGTTTATATAGCAACACCCCTGGACTAACGACCCAGGTGGGTGCCAAACTGAGGAAAGACAATCCCAGAGTCATATCACTAGTGACCACAAGAGGGAGCCAAAAAGTCTAATTCACAACAGTACCCCCCCTTTAAGGAGGGGTCACCGAACCCTCACCAAGACCACCAGGGCGATCAGGATGAGCAGCGTGAAAGGCACGAACTAAATCGGCCGCATGCACATCAGAGGCAACCACCCAGGAATGATCCTCCTGACCATAGCCCTTCCACTTGACCAGATACTGAAGCCTCCGCCTGGAGAGACGAGAATCCAAGATCTTCTCCACCACATACTCCAACTCGCCCTCAACCAACACCGGAGCAGGAGGCTCAACAGAAGGAACCACAGGTACAACGTACCGCCGCAACAAAGACCTATGGAACACGTTGTGAATGGCAAACGACACCGGAAGATCCAAGCGAAAGGACACAGGATTAAGGATTTCCAATATCTTGTAAGGACCGATGAAGCGAGGCTTAAATTTAGGAGAGGAGACCTTCATAGGAACAAATCGAGAAGACAGCCATACCAAATCCCCAACACGAAGTCGGGGACCCACACCGCGGCGGCAGTTGGCAAAACGCTGAGCCTTCTCCTGTGACAACTTCAAGTTGTCCACCACATGATTCCAGATCCGCTGCAACCTATCCACCACGGAATCTACCCCAGGACAGTCAGAAGGCTCCACATGTCCCGAGGAAAAACGAGGATGGAAACCAGAGTTGCAAAAAAAAGGCGAAACCAAAGTAGCGGAACTAGCCCGATTATTAAGGGCAAACTCAGCCAACGGCAAGAAGGTCACCCAATCATCCTGATCTGCAGAAACAAAACACCTCAAATAAGCCTCCAGAGTCTGATTAGTTTGCTCCGTTTGTCCATTAGTCTGAGGATGAAAGGCAGACGAAAACGACAAATCAATGCCCATCTTAGCACAAAAGGATCACCAGAACCTGGAAACAAACTGGGATCCTCTGTCAGACACAATATTCTCAGGAATGCCGTGTAAACGAACCACATTCTGAAAGAACAAAGAAACCAGATCGGAAGAGGAAGGCAGCTTAGGCAAAGATACCAAATGGACCATCTTGGAAAAGCGATCACTGTTGTGAATTTATCTTTTTGGCTCCCTCTAGTGGTTACTAGTGATTTGACTCTGGGAATGTCTGCCATCCCTTGTATGCTCAACTGGGTCGTTAGGTCAGGGGTGTTGCTATATAAGCTCCCTGGACCTTCAGTTCAATGCCTGGCAACGTTGTAATCAGAGCTAATCTGTTGTGCTCTTGTCTACTGATCCTGGTTCCTGCTAAATTAAGCTAAGTCTGCTTTCTTGCTTTTTGCTATTTGTTTTTGTTTGCATTTTTGTCCAGCTTGTACATAATCTGTATCCTAACCTTGCTGGAAGCTCTAGGGAGGCTGGAGTTCTCCCCCCCGGGCCGTTAGACGGTTCGGGGGTTCTTGAATCTCCAGTGTGGATTTTTGTTAGGGTTTTCGTTGACCATATAAGTTATCTTACTACATTCTGCTATTAGTAAGTGGGCCTCTCTTTGCTAAACCTAGTTCATCTCTGTGTTTGTCATTTCCTCTTACCTCACCGTTATTATTTGTGGGGGGCTTGTATCCTACTTTTGGGGTCTATTCTCTGGAGGCAAGAGAGGTCTTTGTTTTCCTCTTCTAGGGGTAGTTAGTCCTCCGGCTGGCGCGAGACATCTAGCGACCAACGTAGGCATGTTCCCCGGCTACTTCTAGTGTTGGCGTTAGGAGTAGATATATGGTCAACCCAGTTACCACTGCCCCATGAGCTGGATTTTTGTACGTCGCAGACTTACTTGTTTCTCTGAGACCCTCGCCATTGGGGTCATAACAGTTTGCCAGGCCAGTATTAACCCTGCTGTTCTGTTTAGATTTCACATACACTTGTACTGTTCCCGGTCATTTTTGACCGTCCTTATAAAATAATCATTTTTAGCTAATCTAAGTGGTTTTTTTAAACAGTTTTTGCACTATTATATTGCTTGTGAAGATGGTTGTTCAAATACCAGAAAAAAAAATAAATACAAAGCTTGTTTTATATTTTTTTTATATCCAAAAGGGAACATGGTATTTTTTCGATTTTTGTAAAAATTGATTATTTTTGCAGATAAAAAAAAAATCTTGATCTAAATGTTAACTATAAGTAATAATATCAAACATTATGTAGATATACTTTTTTCAAAGGCAAAAAAAAAAAAAAAAGCTTTTTTCTCTATAAAATGGCAAAAAACGTTGTTTTTTATACACTTATACTGTTCCCGGTCATTTTTGACCGGACCTAACAAAGTTGTGATTTGTACCTAATTCAAGTGTTATTTGATTACCTGTTGCATTGTTTTACTGTATGTGAACATGGTTTTCAATAACCAGATGAAAAATTAAATCAAAAACTTTTATTTTTTGAATCAAATAAATTAACATTTTTTGCAATATTTGCTTCATATTGCACATAAAAACTTTTCTTTATTCTAAACTATATACAAACTTTTCAAAAAAAAAAAAGGTTTTTTGTCAAAAACAAATGATAAATGCGATCAATGTATTACTTGCATTGATCACATGTATAATTTACATGACGCTTGCACAAGTATTTTGCACATTTGCAACACATAATATTAGATTTATAATACTGTATAACTGTGTAATACTGTACAACCAGCAAACACATGGAAAATCAGAAAATCATGATTTACAATATGAAATGTTGACAACTGAATGGAACTAGATCTATATGAACAGCAGGGTAAATAAAAACCAGTGAAATAAATTGCGCATAGCTATACTGGAAGCGAATCCGTCGGCTGTATCGCAACTTGAAAATGTTGGTATGTGTAAATCTGTTCTGACCAAAAGTAGTCAGATACATTGATAAATAGTAGTAGATGCAATATATAGTTCAAAATGAGGTGATAGCACCTTTATTTTTGTCAAAAATTGTCTGGAGAGCTGAATAAAGGCCTATCGGTCATTTTTGACCGAACAGTACAAGTGTAAAAAAAATTGTACCAAATAAAGTAAACAAAAATTAAAAAAAAAAAAATTCCCACAGAGAGTACCCCCCTAATGACGAAAAGTCAGGGAGCCTCAAGTCTCAGAATCACACGCTGAATTTTTATAACATTATAGAATTTCAAAAACGGTCATTTTTGACCTAACAGAACAGCAGGGTTAAATGTTAAATGCATTGCAGAAGCGGGATTATAAGAAAGAAAGTTCTGAGTTTTTTTTTCTCTCTCTCATTTTTTTTTCTTTTCCCCTTTACCTCTGAGTGGCTTGTGTTTGCTGCAGACATGAATGTCCAGACCTTGATTACAAGTGTGGACCAACTTGCTGCTCGTGTGCAGGGCATGCAAGATTATGTTATCAGAAGTCCTATGTCAGAACCTAAGATACCGATTCCTGAACCGTTTTCCGGAGACCGATTTAAATTTAGAAATTTCAGGAATAATTGTAAATTGTTTTTGTCCCTGAAACCCTGTTCATCTGGAGACTCCGCTCAGCAAGTAAAAATTGTTATTTCTTTTTTACGGGGCGACCCTCAGGATTGGGCCTTCTCGCTGGCGCCAGGAGATCCGGCATTGGCTGACATTGATGCGTTTTTCTGGCGCTCGGTTTGCTTTATGAGGAACCCAATCTTGAGATTCAGGCAGAAAAAGCCTTGCTGGCGATGTCTCAGGGCCAGGACGAGGCTGAAGTGTATTGCCAAAAATTTTGGAAATGGTCCGTGCTGACCCAGTGGAACGAGTGTGCATTGGCTGCAAATTTTAGAAATGGCCTTTCTGAAGCCATTAAGAATGTGATGGTGGGTTTTCCCATTCCCACAGGTCTGAATGATTCTATGGCCCTGGCTATTCAAATCGACCGGCGGTTGCGGGAGCGCAAAACCGCTAATTCCCTCATGGTGTTGTCTGAACAGACACCTGATTTAATGCAATGTGATAGAATCCTGACTAGAAATGAGCGGAAAATTCATAGACGCCAGAATGGCTTGTGTTACTACTGTGGTGATTCTACACATGTTATCTCAGCATGCTCTAAACGTCTTACTAAGGTTGTTAGTCCGGTCGCCATTGGTAATTTGCAACCTAAATTTATTCTATCTGTAACTTTGATTTGCTCACTGTCATCGTATCCTGTCATGGCGTTTGTGGACTCGGGTGCTGCCCTGAGCCTTATGGATCTGTCATTTGCCAAGCGCTGCGGATTTGTTCTTGAGCCATTGGAAAATCCTATCCCTCTTAGGGGTATTGATTCTACGCCATTGGCAAAAAATAAACCACAGTTTTGGACACAGGTTACCATGTGCATGACTCCCGAACATCGGGAGGTAATACGTTTTCTTGTTCTGCATAAAATGCATGATTTGGTTGTTTTGGGTTTGCCATGGTTACAGACCCATAATCCAGTCTTGGACTGGAAGGCTATGTCAGTGTCAAGTTGGCGCTGCCATGGAATTCATGGAGATTCCCTGCCCTTGTCTATTGCTTCTTCTACGCCTTCGGAAGTTCCGGCGTATTTGTCTGATTATCAGGATGTCTTCAGCGAGTCTAAGTCCAGTGCACTGCCTCCTCATAGGGAATGTGACTGTGCAATAGATTTGATTCCTGGCAGTAAGTTTCCTAAGGGGAGACTGTTTAATCTGTCGGTACCTGAACATACCGCGATGCGTTCATATATCAAGGAGTCTCTTGAGAAGGGGCATATCCGTCCTTCTTCTTCCCCTCTTGGTGCGGGATTCTTTTTTGTGGCCAAAAAGGATGGATCTTTGAGGCCTTGTATTGACTATCGGCTTTTAAATAAGATCACTGTCAAATTTCAGTATCCTTTGCCGCTGTTGTCAGATTTGTTTGCCCGGATTAAAGGTGCCAAGTGGTTCACCAAGATAGACCTTCGTGGTGCGTACAACCCTGTGCGCATTAGGCAGGGTGATGAATGGAAAACCGCATTCAATACGCCCGAAGGTCATTTTGAGTACTTGGTGATGCCATTTGGGCTCTCTAATGCACCTTCAGTTTTTCAGTCCTTCATGCATGACATTTTCCGGAAGTATCTGAATAAATTTTTGATTGTTTATCTGGATGATATTCTGTTTTTTTCTGAGGATTGGGACTCGCATGTGGAGCAGGTCAGGATGGTTTTTGAGATTCTGCGTGAAAATTCTTTGTTTGTAAAAGGCTCAAAGTGTCTCTTTGGTGTACAGAAGGTTCCCTTTTTGGGGTTCATTTTTTCCCCTTCTGCTGTGGAGATGGATCCAGTCAAGGTCTGAGCTATTCATGATTGGACTCAACCCTCGTCAGTTAAGAGTCTTCAGAAGTTCTTGGGTTTTGCTAACTTCTACCGTCGTTTTATCGCAAATTTCTCTAGCGTTGTTAAACCGCTGACGGATATGACCAAGAAAGGCTCTGATGTAGCTAACTGGGCTCCTGCTGCCGTGGAGGCTTTCCAGGAGTTAAAACGCCGGTTTACTTCGGCGCCTGTTTTGTGCCAGCCTGACATCTCACTTCCCTTTCAGGTTGAGGTGGATGCTTCGGAGATTGGGGCAGGGACCGTTTTGTCGCAGAGAGGCCCTGGTTGCTCTACTATGAGACCTTGTGCCTTTTTCTCTAGGAAGTTTTCGCCGGCAGAGCGAAATTATGATGTGGGCAATCGGGAGTTGTTGGCCATGAAGTGGGCATTTGAGGAGTGGCGTCATTGGCTCGAGGGTGCTAAGCATCGTGTGGTGGTCTTGACTGATCACAAAAATCTGATGTATCTCGAGTCTGCTAAACGCCTGAATCCTAGACAGGCCCGCTGGTCATTGTTTTTCTCCCGTTTTGACTTTGTGGTCTCGTATTTACCAGCTTCTAAGAATGTGAAGGCCGATGCTCTGTCTAGGAGCTTTGTGCCGGATGCTCCTGGAGTCGCTGAACCTGTGGGTATTCTTAAGGAAGGAGTTATCGTGTCTGCTATTTCTCCAGATCTGCGACGTGTGTTGCAGAGATTTC
This sequence comes from Ranitomeya variabilis, assembly GCF_051348905.1. NCBI lineage: Eukaryota > Metazoa > Chordata > Amphibia > Anura > Dendrobatidae > Ranitomeya > Ranitomeya variabilis. The sequence goes on from NC_135237.1 coordinate 315,813,930, forward strand.
AGGCTGGTAGGCCTGACTCTTGTCCACCTGACAGATTGTTTGTGCCTGCTAGATGGACCAGCAGAGTCATTTCCGAGTTTCATTCCTCGGTGTTGGCAGGGCACCCGGGAATTTTTGGCACCAGAGATCTGGTGGCCAGGTCCTTTTGGTGGCCTTCCTTGTCAAGGGATGTGCGGTCATTTGTGCAGTCCTGTGGTACTTGTGCTCGAGCTAAGCCTTGCTGCTCTCGTGCCAGCGGGTTGCTCTTGCCCTTGCCTGTCCCGAAGAGACCTTGGACACACATCTCTATGGATTTCATTTCTGATCTTCCGGTGTCTCAGGGCATGTCTGTCATCTGGGTGATATGTGATCGTTTCTCCAAGATGGTCCATTTGGTTCCTTTGCCTAAGCTGCCCTCCTCTTCTGATCTGGTTCCTGTGTTCTTCCAGAACGTGGTTCGTTTGCACGGCATTCCTGAGAATATTGTGTCGGACAGAGGATCCCAGTTTGTTTCCAGGTTCTGGCGATCCTTTTGTGGTAGGATGGGCATTGAGTTGTCGTTTTCATCCGCTTTCCATCCCCAGACTAACGGACAAACGGAGCGAACTAATCAGACTCTGGAGGCTTATTTGAGGTGTTTTGTCTCTTCTGATCAGGATGATTGGGTGACCTTCTTGCCGTTGGCTGAATTTGCCCTTAATAATCGGGCTAGTTCCGCCACCTTGGTTTCGCCATTTTTCTGCAACTCTGGTTTCCATCCTCGTTTTTCCTCGGGACATGTGGAGCCTTCTGACTGTCCTGGGGTGGATTCCGTGGTGGATAGGTTGCAGCGGATCTGGAGTCATGTGGTGGACAACTTGAAGTTGTCACAGGAGAAGGCTCAGCGTTTTGCCAACCGCCGCCGCGGTGTGGGTCCCCGACTTCGCGTTGGGGATTTGGTATGGCTGTCTTCTCGATTTGTTCCTATGAAGGTCTCCTCTCCCAAATTTAAGCCTCGCTTCATTGGTCCTTACAAGATATTGGAAATCATTAATCCTGTATCCTTTCGCCTGGATCTTCCGGTGTCGTTTGCCATCCACAACGTATTTCATAGGTCCTTGTTGCGGCGGTACGTTGTGCCTGTGGTTCCTTCTGCTGAGCCTCCTGCTCCGGTGTTGGTTGAGGGCGAGTTGGAGTACGTGGTGGAGAAGATCTTAGATTCTCGTCTCTCCAGGCGGAGGCTTCAGTACCTGGTCAAGTGGAAGGGCTATGGTCAGGAGGATAATTCCTGGGTGGTCGCCTCTGATGTGCATGCGGCCGATTTGGTTCGTGCCTTTCACACCGCTCATCCTGATCGCCCTGGTGGTCTTGGTGAGGGTTCGGTGACCCCTCACTAAGGGGGGGTACTGTTGTGAATTTATCTTTTTGGCTCCCTCTAGTGGTTACTAGTGATTTGACTCTGGGAATGTCTGCCATCCCTTGTATGCTCACCTGGGTCGTTAGGTCAGGGGTGTTGCTATATAAGCTCCCTGGACCTTCAGTTCAATGCCTGGCAACGTTGTAATCAGAGCTAATCTGTTGTGCTCTTGTCTACTGATCCTGGTTCCTGCTAAATTAAGCTAAGTCTGCTTTCTTGCTTTTTGCTATTTGTTTTTGTTTGCATTTTTGTCCAGCTTGTACATAATCTGTATCCTAACCTTGCTGGAAGCTCTAGGGAGGCTGGAGTTCTCCCCCCCGGGCCGTTAGACGGTTCGGGGGTTCTTGAATCTCCAGTGTGGATTTTTGTTAGGGTTTTCGTTGACCATATAAGTTATCTTACTACATTCTGCTATTAGTAAGTGGGCCTCTCTTTGCTAAACCTAGTTCATCTCTGTGTTTGTCATTTCCTCTTACCTCACCGTTATTATTTGTGGGGGGCTTGTATCCTACTTTTGGGGTCTATTCTCTGGAGGCAAGAGAGGTCTTTGTTTTCCTCTTCTAGGGGTAGTTAGTCCTCCGGCTGGCGCGAGACATCTAGCGACCAACGTAGGCATGTTCCCCGGCTACTTCTAGTGTTGGCGTTAGGAGTAGATATATGGTCAACCCAGTTACCACTGCCCCATGAGCTGGATTTTTGTACGTCGCAGACTTACTTGTTTCTCTGAGACCCTCGCCATTGGGGTCATAACAGATCACATACCACCCAGATGACAGACATGCCCTGAGACACCGGAAGATCTGAAATGAAATCCATGGAAATGTGTGTCCAAGGCCTCTTCGCGACAGGCAAGGGCAAGAGCAACCCGCTGGCACGAGAACAGCAAGGCTTAGCTCGAGCACAAGTACCACAGGACTGCACAAATGACCGCACATCCCGTGACAAGGAAGGCCACCAAAAGGACCTAGCCACCAGATCTCTGGTGCCAAAAATTCCCGGATGCCCTGCCAACACCGAGGAATGAACCTCGGAAATGACTCTGCTGGTCCACTTATCAGGAACAAACAGTCTGTCAGGTGGACAAGAGTCAGGTCTACCAGCCTGAAATCTCTGCAACACACGTCGCAAATCCAGAGAAATGGCTGACAGGATAACTCCCTCTTTGAGAATACCAACTGGTTCAGCGACTCCAGGAGAGTCAGGCACAAAGCTCCTTGAAAGAGCATCAGCCTTCACATTCTTTGAACCTGGTAAATACGAGACCACAAAGTCAAAACGGGAGAAAAACAATGACCAGCGGGCCTGTCTAGGATTCAGGCGTTTAGCAGACTCGAGATACATCAGATTTTTGTGATCAGTCAAGACCACCACACGATGCTTAGCACCCTCGAGCCAATGACGCCACTCCTCAAATGCCCACTTCATGGCTAACAACTCCCGATTGCCAACATCATAATTCCGCTCAGCAGGCGAAAACTTCCTAGAGAAAAAAGCACATGGTCTCATTACAGAGCAACCAGGGCCTCTTTGCGACAAAACGGCCCCTGCCCCAATCTCAGAAGCATCCACTTCAACCTGAAAGGGAAGTGAGACATCAGGCTGGCACAAAACAGGCGCCGAAGTAAACCGGCGCTTCAACTCTTGAAAGGCTTCCACGGCTGCAGGAGCCCAGTTAGCAACATCAGAACCTTTCTTGGTCATATCCGTCAAAGGTTTAACAACGCTAGAAAAATTAGCGATAAAACGACGGTAGAAGTTAGCAAAACCCAAGAACTTCTGAAGACTCTTAACTGACGTGGGTTGAGTCCAATCATGAATAGCTCGGACCTTGACTGGGTCCATCTCCACCGCAGAAGGGGAAAAAATAAAACCCAAAAAGGGAACCTTCTGTACTCCAAAGAGACACTTTGAGCCCTTAACAAACAAAGCATTCTCACGCAAAACCTGAAACACCATCCTGACCTGCTCTACATGCGAGTCCCAATCATCAGAAAAAAACAGAATATCATCCAGATAAACAATCATAAATTTATCCAGATACTTCCGGAAAATATCATGCATAAAGGACTGAAACACTGAAGGAGCATTAGAGAGCCCGAAAGGCATCACCAAGTACTCAAAATGACCTTCGGGCATATTAAATGCAGTTTTCCATTCATCTCCTTGCTTAATGCGCACAAGGTTGTACGCACCACGAAGATCTATCTTGGTGAACCACTTGGCACCTTTAATCCGGGCAAACAAGTCCGACAACAGAGGCAAAGGATACTGAAATTTAACAGTGATTTTATTCAGAAGCCGATAGTCAATACAAGGTCTCAAAGATCCGTCCTTCTTGGCCACAAAAAAGAATCCCGCACCAAGAGGGGAAGAGGATGGACGGATATGCCCCTTCTCCAGAGATTCCTTGATATACGAACGCATTGCGGTATGCTCAGGTACAGACAGATTAAATAATCTTCCCTTAGGAAATTTACTACCTGGAATCAAATCTATAGCGCAGTCACAGTCCCTATGAGGAGGAAGAGCACTGGACCTGGACTCGCCGAATACATCCTGATAATCAGACAAATACTCAGGAACTTCCGAAGGAGTAGAGGAAGCAATAGACACCGGCGGGGAATCACCATGAATTCCCTGACAGCCCCCTAGAGCTTCCAGCAAAATCAGGAATCACATTTAGTACAAGCTGGACAAAAAATAAGAGCAAAGTAAATAACCAAAAAACAAGGAAGCAGGACTTAGCTTAATTTTGCAAGATCCAAGACCAGCAGACAGGAGCAAACAGAAAGGAACTGATTACAACGATGCCAGGCACTGGACTGAGAAACCAGGAAGTTTATATAGGAACACCCCTGGACTAACGACCCAGGTGGGTGCCAAACTGAGGAAAGACAATCCCAGAGTCATATCACTAGTGACCACAAGAGGGAGCCAAAAAGTCTAATTCACAACACTCGACCAATCAGCGACGGGCACAGTCTGCCGCGAATTCGCCTCGACCAATCAGCGACGGGCACAGTATTGACGTAGATGTCATAATGGTTGCCATGGTGACGATGATGTCATAAAGGTTGCCTCGACCAATCAGCGACAGGCACAGTCTGCCGCAAATTCTGGAATCATCATTGTCCATATACTACGTGGACATGCATATTCTAGAATACCTGATGCGTTAGAATCGGTCCGCCAGGCCTCGACCAATCAGCGACGGGCACAGCATGGCGACGATGATGTCATAAAGGTTGCCTCGACCAATCAGCGACGGGCACAGTCTGCCGCGAATTCGCCTCGACCAATCAGCGAGGGGCACAGTATTGACGTAGATGTCATATTGGTTGCCATGGCAACGATGTCATAAAGGTTGCCTCGACCAATCAGCGACGGGCACAGTCTGCCGCGAATTCTGGAATCATCATTGTCCATATACTACGGGGACATGCATATTCTAGAATACCCGATGCATTAGAATCGGGCCACAATCTAGTGTATATATATATATATATACACACAGCAGTATGAGGTAAATGGAGTAACGTTTCGACCCTACTCCGGGTCTTTCTCAAACTGCAAGCAAACACAGACTACAATTAGTGCTCTGTACATATAATGAGGCATATAACATAAATTTACAAATGTACAAACAACTTTATATATAATCAATAGTTAAATAAATCCCGTTATAGAGAAAAAGTTCATGAAGTACAATAACTGCACTGAAGTCCTTTCCATGGTCTCTAGTGGGTTAGATAATTTATGATAAGCAATACTTATAGCGACTAGGACCGGAGACATAAATGAAAGATAATAGTACAGCAAGTTAAATGGTCCCTAGTGGTGGACAAGATGTGTACTGGTATTTATTAACGCATATTAACTGACCTGTGTTATGGATAGTAAACAGAGTGGTGTATGGTCCCTTTAAGGGCTGGGAATAGAGAAAGAGGGAGGGGGAATCCCATGTCAGGAAATGTGTAGTACAAATAGTAAAGTGGTGGTACGGGGTCTGAAGTAACTACCAACCTCCTCTTGGCGTAGTGCTGGGGTATCCTGCTCCTTCTGCGGGGTGTGCCTGCATTGGTGGCAGTGATTCTATTTATAGTACATGATGGCGGCACAGCGAGGCTGTGTCCAAAGGGAGGTGTGGAGCGTGGTGTGTGTGCGCTGTGATGGCAGCGCCTGCGCAGTGTGATGATTGGGGTCGAGGCTTGGAGTCTCCGTGGCTGTGATGTGTAACTGCACATGCGCGATGCGCGCAGAGCTATCGCGTGATTGTTCGCGCTGTTATTGATTGTGCGTGGTCAGTGTGGATTGATAGTCCTTGAAACTGAGCTACATTGCACATGCATAATGCGCGCTTGTGGAGCGCCAAGAGTATGTGAACCCTCATTGTCCCATGTAGATGGGCACCTACTATGCATAAAGGGCTGGCTTGCCTGACAGGGGCTACTGTTGGACCCATACAGGGCAAGAGGGGAAGAGGGAGTTCGCTGTCTTAAAGAAGCACGTAGTATAGTACCAGCAGAGGCTGGTAGGAATCATTCCTGGTCAGGTGATTAAAGTGGAGCCCCGATGGAGAATAGAGTAGACTCAAAATAAATGTGGATCTATGTGGAAGACCAAAATTCAAATAAAATACTAAAAATCAAAATCAAAATAAAAAAAAATATATATAATAATAATAATAATAATAATAATAATAATAATAATAAAAATGAAAATAAGAAAATAATGTGTAGAAAAAATATTAGCGGTTAGTACTAAAATCTTGCGGGTATATATGCAAACGTGTAGTGGGGTATCCGGATAAGCGATACAATAAAAGGAAAAATTAAGGGTGGGGGAAAAAAATAAAGAATAAAATTGAAAAACAATAAATAAAAAATAAAGAATAAAAAGAAAAATAAGTAACAATAAAAAATAACAAATATGAAAGAAAAAAAAATCCATGAAGATTGAAATTTAAGATGCCCACATAACAGGACATAGGTTTTTGGTACCACCTGACAACTATATTTTGCAACAGATAGCAGGAGATACTGGGACACTACAAATTCAGTGATTTTCCTAGCCCACTGCAGAACTTTAAAGGAGGGAATGCAATTCACCCTGGAAAACACGTAAACAATGGCCTTAGCATAAATTATTTTACAATTTTAAAAAGAGTGAGATTCTTACACTGGTAAAGCCTATGCACTAAGTGCAAAGCAAAGTTAAAATTTAAAGGAGGGACTGCAATACACCCTGGAAGACACCTAGAGGATGGCCTCAGAATAATTATTTTTAGAATTTAAAAAAATGTACAAAACAACAGAATTTGTCAATTTATGGAAGAAGCTATCATGTTGTGGGCAGTGGAAAATATTTGTGACCTGGAGGAACACTCATTTCCATCAGATTAGGCTGCAGGTGCATTTGCATGAGTTTGCTTACACATACGTCTTTTCGTGATGTGCGACGGGGAGCAGCTAACGCACCATGTTTCAATTTTTGAGGCGGCAAATTGCCAACAAATATGCGCAGGCATGCTCATGCGGATGAGTGTGTTTAAAAACACATTACTGTCTATGGGAACGCATGCGTATGCATGTCTTTGTGTGTGCATGCATTCGATGCGCTTGCGTACTTTGGACTGCGCATGTCCATGAACTGATTTAGACTTGCCCATTGAGACACGCCCTCCTGAAAATATCAAACGCATGCGCATAAAAAGCACAAACACAGCGGGTTTTTTGCAGTCATGCTTAAGCTGATGCGGATATAAAACATTGCGTTATCATGCGCTTTTGCATGTGTTTGTGGTTGCAGCAGTAGACCTATGAAAGTCAATAAACCCTGGGTGTGTGCCTCTAATATAATACTATCCTTCCTTGAGCAACTCTCTCTACAATCAATGCAGGTAACAGCAGTAATAACAGGGAAAAGAGTATATGTGGCCTTAAAAAGGACTTTGGTTTTAGTTTGCAGCAGCAAGGACTATAAGGCAATAAACCCTGCCTATATGCCTCTAATGCTAAACTATCTCTTCTCCAGAAGCTAGCCCTGCCCTATTAAAGCCTACTCATAAAGTCTATGTACTAAGTGCAAGGGCTGCCAAAAATTAGAAGGAGGGACTGCAATACCCTCTGGAAGACACTTATAAGAGGGTCTCAGAAAACATTTTTCCCATTAATAAGAAGTGGGACTCTTAGGCTTGTATGAACACCACCAAAAGAACAGAATAGGTGCATAGAGTCTCTAAAAATATAATGTTTATTACATTTATACAATTAAAAACAAATGCACATTGAACAGAGTAACCAAATGGAAGACCACATAAAGAATATTCACATAAATACACTTAATATCACTTTAGTTAAATCCTTACTGGTTCAAATAGATATATAAGACTACTAGTCCATAACAATCAATCCAAAGCCTTAGTGGCTGGTCATATGTACTAAGAAGCAGAAGACGTTGCTTCCATGTCTGTCAAGATAATGTATCATGTGGTTCTGGCACCCCAACATACATTTCACCCTTGCTTCATCAAGGGGAGTCAGGAGGATGAACCGTATACCACAGTTAAACAAATATAAAAATCATTTGCACCTCCTTAATGGGAAGGATTGCCTAAAAGCTGCAGGTGGACAAAACACCCCTGTTCAAAGTGTACTTATTAGACAAATCGCAAATAATTAAAAAATTGCACTGTGCTAAAAGTGCAGTTATACAAAACTGTTAAATCCCTTCAGCTGTGCAAGTAGATACCAAGGGGTGACTAACTCTCCTGAAAAATATAAAGAAAAGTGATGTAATCTAGTGAGTTATATGCGCTCGCTAGTAAACCACAGCCAGCAGCAGATTTTAAATGTACATAAACCAATAACAGCCAGCATAGGACTGTAAGCTTCAAGAGTAGATAAACCAAGTAGAGTACAACATTAATATCAACTCAAGTCATTTAAAACTAGTTAGATGTAACCTGTTTGGTGTACAAATAGTTAATTCACAGGAGTAACCAAGCATATAATGAATATACCATAATTAATAATTCGGAGATGGAGGATGAGGAGGATGAGGGGTGCAGGAACTCGTGAAAGAGGTGGTGGAAACTAGTGTGTGCAGTTCTAGGCATCAGTAATATGTGTGCCATCCAAGAGTCCGACTCAGTCCTGGCCTCCACAAGGTTCACCCAGTGTGCCGTCAGGGAAGTATAGTATCCCTGGCCATAAGCACTCGTCCATGTGTCGATCGTTAATTGGACCTTCCCAGTAACTGTGCTGGCCAGTGCACGGGTGATGTTATGAGACAAGTGCTTGTGTAAGGCGGGGATGGAATAGTCCAAGTACTAAGGGATGGCTGCCGCCATGATGTTGTGGAAAGCCTCAGTGCCCACAAGCCTAAGCCTCAACATTTAAATGGTAAGCAGTTTGGAAATGTGGTCGTTTAGTGTTTGGACCTGTGAGTGGGTGGCTGCATATTTCCGCTTGTGTTTCAAGTCCTTGAGTAGGGACAGCTGAACACTGCAATGTGGCAAGAAAGTATATGTGGTTACTGTTGATGGTAGCGAATGTGTAACAATAGGTGCAGGGTGGGAGACATCTGCACTTGTGATCTGAACAGGGCAATGGCAACCACGTAGCACAGGGGGAGAGGCAGTCCTGACACCTGCAGACACTGATTGTGGACCCAGGCAATTCTACCCACCTAGTCGGCTGCTTGGATGACTTATTCCTGAGCATGCTGGTAGTGTTCAGGCCCCTGCTCATCTTGATATGGCACAGGTTGCAAATGACCATACATATATTGTCTGCACTTTCTTTAAAAAAGCGCCAGACTGGGGAACACCTAGTCCTTGGCATGGGAGTTTACCGCATATGGGTGCTCTGGGGAAAAGTTGTCCACCTTCTCCCTCTGACGACGTGGGTGCTCAAATATTTGGGTATCGTTACACATGATCTCCTCATGCCCCTCTTAAAATGTGCAGAGCGAGAGGCCAGAATCAATAAATGGAAATGAAAGAGCTCATCAAAGTGTCCGAGTGTGGGATAACTTGTCTCCTAGAAGTCGCCATGATGGGAAGTAGGAGAATCAGGGTTATAATGATGTGGTCCAGACTCTTGGCTAGTGAGACTGGACAGTGTAGAAGACAGCGTGGTGCTGACACACATACCAGAAGATTATGCTATCCAACCGACCACCTGTTCACACTGTTCTGACTTCAAGAGTGTTGTCTCGTGCCCCCCTTCAAGGTGAGGCTGGAAACTAGGTCTTGTGGATGAGCATGCTTGTTGTTTTCTCACAGCAGGCATAGTTTTACCTGGCCCGTGGCCTCTTCATGCACCATTAGCAGCATTTCCACTTCCCCATTGCTTGCGCATATTAAATGAGATATTCAGCTGAGTGTTATTAATAGGGACTAGAATAGAATAGATGTAGCCCTGATAAGGCTTTTGGTTTTAAGTTTTAGCAGCAAGGGCTGTAAGGCTATAAATCTTGACTATAAGCCTATAATGCACTACTCTTCTCCAGCAGCTAGCCCTACACTAAATCTGGCTAACAGTGGTATTTATATTGCATACAATAGTTATAGGCCTGATAAGGAATTTTGTATTTTGCTTTCTGCAGCAAGGCTTGTAATGCACTACTAACCCTTCTCCAGTAGCTATCCCTACACTAAATAGTTCAGATAACAGAGGTATTAAATAGAATACATGTAGGACTGTTGGTTGTAGGTTTTTGTAGCAAGGCCTCTAATGTAGTATAAACCGTGACTAAGGCTATAATGCTAACTTTCCCTTTTTTAGCAATTCTCCCTACTCTGCTTCCAGGGTACAGTATGGTGAACATCACGTCACTGGATCTTATATAGACCCAATGACGTGATGCAGCCGGCCAATCACAGTAATGCCAGTAGCCAACATTGCTTATGCATTACTGTGATTGGCAAGCAATCCCCGCATGCTTAGTAGCTGAAAAACAGCTATGCCACTAGTATCTTAGCTATGTACAGCCCTCATTTTCATCATAAAAGTAAAGTATGTCTATATTGTTAAAACTTAATGTGGTATTAAAAATTCAAAATTAATCTTCATAAACAAAGAAGCACTTACACTGCTTGCAGAATTATGAGGCGATTTGTATTTTTGATGATTCATTTTATTATTGAACAACTGCATTGCTGTTGGTAAATCCAAAAGATTAATTAACTTTAAACTTGAATATTTAAGACAGTAAAAATGAAGTTTTGTCTCTTAGGAGAACATCTATGGGTGCGGAATTATTGGACACCTACTATTATGAAGAGTTGTTAACAATAATGTTATACTTATAACATTATCTCAGCACGGGAACATTTTATTTAAACACATCCAATTGTGGAAGTTATTATTATTTCAAGATCTATTAATTAAAATCAACTTTTTTTCATGGGAAAACCTGTTTAAATCTTTTTTTACTCAGTTTGCCTCAGTTTTTTGCCAAGATATGCAAGCTCGCAACCTGTATCAAGGGTCCTCATACTTGCGAATCCCAACATTAAACATAAGAGCAAAGCCACAAAAAGAGGACTAAAAATCCTCCAAAAATTCAAGAATTAATGCAGCAAGAAAGGAGCAGCAGTACATACCTGCCCAGGTCTCAAAACTAATACACACTCAGGATGCAGCAAACCCATGTAGTAAAGATGGTGGCAACACAGGTGCAAAATACTGATGAGACAACCACTCACAACCTACCGACTCATGGAGGGGGTGATTGCTTAGTATTAGATTGCACAAAAGTGGCTTGTGTAAGGTGCTGGTCACACACAGGTAATGTACAGTGTCTGGCTTACAGTCTAATAGTCTATTAGTGACATCCATACTATTAGTGATTTTTTTTTATAACAAGTGCAGGTAAAACCGACAGCTCTTGGCTTTCAGCTTTATCATGGTTTGATATAAAAATAGAGGGGTCCCCACGCAACTGTATTAAAATATTTAAATAAATATTTAAAAAAAACGGCGTTGGTTTCCCCTTATTTTTGATAAACAGCCAAGCTAAATCAGACCACTGGGTGCTTTTATTCTCAGGCTGGGAAGGCCCAGAGCTGCCCAGGAAAGACGCTTCCATTAGATGGCTCTTTCCGCTTGCCATGGTGCATTGTCAAGCAGGGTAATACTTTGTGTTTGGGGCTTTTTATAATGTCAGCTGACCTCAACCCCAGGGGTTAGTAATGGGGAGGTATCTATCACACACCACTATTACTAACTTATTAAGTAATAAAGTAATAAAGACACATGCAGAAAAAAAGGCCTTTAAACTCCCCCCAACAATCCTCCTCTTTTCCCATATAAAAATAAAAATGAAAGTAATCCTCACTTGTCCGCCAATAATCCATAATGATTATGTGCCCTGATGAACAGCAATTCTGCTACATCTGGTTTCATTGCTGAGTGGTATTTATCATAAAAGTGTTTATAAGGTCTCATGCAAATTGTCTCTTCAGAGAGGAAGAGGACCAGAACTCCAGTGCCACCCATTGGAAGTAGCAATCCTAACAGTCAATATCGACCCTTTAACGAGCCTTGTCACATGACAAACCAGAATCTCAATTGGCAGACACTGTGTTTCGGGGTATTGCCCCTCGTCAGTGCAAAGTGGAGATTTGGTTTGGCTGATTGAGAGGCGTCTGACCGGGATCCAAGAAGTATCGTTTCTCCTTGCGGAGAGTGACATGTTAAGCATGTCGAGGTGAGGAAACTTAAAGCCACAATGCTCCTCTGGGAAATATGCAAATTTTCTCTTCAGAGAGGAAGAGGACCAGAACTCCAGTGCCACCCATTGGAAGTAGCAATAAGGTCTCAAAAAGTCAAAAATCATATAAGGACCTTATGTGCTAAAATTATAAACTTTAATGAAACATCTTTAAAAATGCCACATATTGACATATAATGAAAAAACACAACATATAAATCATGAATAACCCTATGCTGCTCCTATGCTTGAAATGAGATCCAAATATTGGTCCATTTTTGTTTTTTTCATATATAAATCATTCAGCAACTGTAAAGCGTCACATATGTTATGTGACACTTTACTGTTGCTGAATGCTTTATATCTAAAAAAACAAAAAAAGATCAATATCTGGATATCAGAGCTCAGAAGGGAAGTAGCGCTATTTGAATTTTTGAATGCAAAATTTGCTGGAACAATTGGCGGACGTCATGTCGCATTTGGAGAGCTTCTGATATGTCTAAACAGTGAAAATCCTCCATAAGTGACACTATTTTGGAAACTAAACCCCTCAGGGAACTGATCTAGATGTGTGAGCACACTGAACCCTCAGGTGCTTTACAGAAGTTTAGCTTACGTTGAGCTGTAAAAATAAAAAAAAATCACATTTTCCCCACAAATATGTTTTTATCCCAAAATATTGCATTTTCATAAGAATAACAGGAGAAATTGCACCATACAATTTGTAGTGCAATTTCTCCTGAGTACGCTAATACCCTATATGAGGGAGGAAACTACTGTTTTGGGCACATGGCAGGTTCAGAAGGGAAGGAGTGTCATTTGAATTTTTTAATGTAAAATTTCCTGGAATTATTAGCGGACATCGTGTCCCGTTTGGAGAACCCCTGATGTGCCTAAACAGAGAAAATCACCCACAAGTGACCCCATTTTGGAAACTAGAGCCCTCAAGGAATGTATTTAGATGCGTGGCGAGCACCTTGAACCCACAGGTGCTTCACAGAAGTTTATAATGTTGAACCATGAAAATAATAAAACCACATTTTCCCCACAAAAATGTTATTTTAGCCCCAAATTTTGCATTTTCATAATGGTAACAGGAGAAATTGCACCATAAAATGTATTGAGCAATTACTCCTGAGTAGGCCAATACCTCATATGTGGGGAAAAACTTCTTTTGAGAAACAATGCAAAGCTCAGAAGGGAAGAGGCGCCATACTGGAGTTCAGATTTTGCTGGAATGGTTTGAGGGTGCCATGTCACATTGGCAGAGCCCTTGAGGTGCCAGAACAACAGAAACCCCCCATGTATGAACTCATTTTACAAACTACACTCCCCAATAAATTAATCTAGGGGTCCAGTCATCACATTGACACCACATGTAACACAGAATTTTATAAAATTGAGCAATGAAGAAAGAATAAATAATGTTTTTTACCACTAAAACAATGTTTTAGCCCCAAGGTTTTAATATTTTTTAGGGGTAATAGGATTTTTTTTTACAACAAACTTTTCCTGAGTGAGCCAATACCCTAAATGTTATTGGGAAATATTTTTCAGGCACAGTGCAAAGTTCAGAAGGCAAAGAGCTCCAGATTTTACTATTATGGTTTGCAGGTTCCATGACCCACTGGGAGAGCCCATGAGGTGCCAGAACAGCAGAACTCCCCATAAGTGACCCCAATTTACAATCTATAACTCCAAATGAATTCATCTAGGGGTGCAGTGATCATATTGATACTACGGGTGTGTCACAGAATTTTATACCATTGAGCAGTGAAGAAAAAATAACTACATTTTTACCACCAAAATTTAGTTTTAGCTCCATATTTTATATTTTCACACAAGTGGGTAAAAATGACACCATAATTTGTCCCACAATTTCCACTGAATGTAGCAATACCCCATACGTGGCTGTACTGCTTAGCCATACAGAGAGACTCGGGAAGAAAGGAGCGCTATTTGCCTCCTGGAGCACAGATTTTTCTAAACTAGTTTGTGGACTCCATACACAGAGCCCCTAATTGCTAGAAGAGCAGAATCCCCCTGAAGTGACCCCTTTTTGGAAATTATACTGCTTTAGGAATTTATCTACAGGTGTAGTTATGATTTTGACTCCATGGGTATTTTCCAGAAACAACCAGCAATGAATGTTGCAGAGTGAAAATTGCAAAGTGCCATTGAAGTGGCCAGAACGCTGTAGTGACTAGTATGTTGCAGTCACCAGTACATTATACCCAGCTCATGCTTCTGGAGACTTGCACCCGTAAGTTAGGCGGGCTCTTATCGCTTCAGAAATGCCAAACATGTGGATGCTCTATGTGGTTTAGTTACACTGTGGTGCTCAGAAGGGAGGGGGCCTTTGGATTTGGGAGCATAGATTTGCTGAATTTCTTTTGGAGGGTATGGAGCCAATTTGCTTTTACAGAGCCTTTGTGCTACTAATAATGTAGAAGCCCCAGATATTTTCATTTACAGATGACAGATATGAGTGAGGACTTGCTTTTTTTGTGGGTTGAGTTGATGCTTTTATTGGGAACATTTTACATAACAGTAGTGATGATCACATTTATTCGGCACTCTATGCTGACCACTTTAGGTGACTGTTTTCTTTGGGTCGGTGCGATTACAGCGATACCAGATTTATTTATATAGATTTTTATGTTTGGCTGCTGTCACACAATAAAATACACTTTTGTTTTATCAAAAAATAGTTTTTGCATCACCATATTTTGAGAGCTATAATTTTTCCATATTTTGGCCCACAGAATCATATGAGGGCTTGTTTTTTGTGGGAGGAGTTGACATTTTAATTGGTATCATTTTCGGGCACATGACATTTTTTGATTGCTTGCTATTCACATTTTCATGAGGCAAAATGATCAAAGCAATTCAGGAATTCTTTTTTTTTTTTTTGGGGGGGGGGGTAATGTCGCTCCATGTGTGGTAAAATTGATAAGGCAGTTTTATTCTTCGGGTCAGTACGAGTACAGTGATACCTCATTTATATCTTTTTTTTTGTTTGCTGCTTTTTCACAATAAAAACTATTTTATAGAAAAAAATAACTATTTTTGCATTGCTTTATTTTAAGAGCTATAACTTTTCTTTTTCTGCTGATGGAGCTGTATTGCAGCTTGTTTTTTTGTGGGACAATATGACGTTTTCAGCGGTAACATGTTGATTGATATTCATCTTTTTTATCACTTTTTTCTACTTTTTGTTTTGCGGTATGATAATAAAGCATTGCTTTTTGCCTTGTTTTTTACTTATTTTTTATGGTCTTCACTAAAGGGGTTAACTAATGGGACAGTTTTTGTAGGTTTGGTTGTTGCGGACAAGGGGATGCCAAATATGTGTTCTTTTATTGTTTTGTTTTTTTAAATATTTTTACAATTATTTATAAAAAAAAGTTTTACTTTTTGTAACTTTTTTACTTTGTTCCACTATGGGACTATCGTTTTTTGCAGGCTGATTGCTTGTATAATATGGGGATGCAGCAACTTTCCTAGCTCGTGTGCATGGGTGATCGCAATGATGTAATAATCCATTCCTGGTAAAATAGGCCCAGGGCACAGGGACTGATTATTACGTCAGATGTCAGAAACAGGATTATAGCCAGTAAAGGCTACTCAGATAGCTTTGAGCTGATAGTAATAGCCTGGGAAGTTCCATGTATATTGCCCACTTTCCAGTATAATAACACCAGCCCCGTGCTGTCTGCTTTCCCTCAGCTGGGTATTAAAAATATGAGGAACACCACGCCATTTTTTCTTTTATGTATTTATTAGCTAAATACATGTACAGTAAGCAACACATGGACTGCACTAATTATATATCTCACTGCCATCTTCATTATTATGCACAGGTGTTGGCTGGTGAACACTCTCATTAGAGTATTACTTATCAGCCGATGCCTGACCGAGAGTAAACTTTTCATAGTTTTATCTGCTCAATGCAGGATTCACTAAATAATCTCAGATAGATGTCTGTCCAGCCTCTGTTTGAATATTTCCATTGAATGAGAACTCACCACCTGTCACGGCAGCCTGTTCCACTCATTGATCAACCGCTGGTCACAGATGCTGGCTCACATGCTGTCATCTGTGTAACAGCGTGGGAACCGGAACACAGTGACATAAGAAAGGAGCTGGCTGTCACACAGATATCAACATAGGAACCGCTGGATGTTCAAGCCCCTCGTTCATTTGAATGGGATCTGGTTTCAAGATCGAGTTTGAGTAACATTCTGTTAATTGAACTTAACTTTTTTATAAAGTTTGGCCCAACCCGACCTTTATAATATGAATTTTTAGGCTCACTTTTTGCTTAGTGGTATTCTCATCATGTTATATAACCCGGCTACTTTTTACAGTATCTGCTCGCTCTCTTCAGCTGGGTTTCTTTGAACTAATCTAAAAAGTAAGGAAAGTTTGAAAACATTTCTTTATATGAAATGTCTACTGTACTATGAACAACAACCATTTCCTTTGCTATAAAGTTTGAGACAATCTATAACGCTTTGCTTAGAATTCATAGAAGCTGTCTTGACTGGCACAGAAGGAAGCTATACCACGTACCAAGTTAAAACAACATCTTTAGAAATCACGGCAGGGTGGCTGTTTACTCAAAAGGAAAAAGCCAAAGATGTTGATTTTTGCAGAGCTGAAAAGACGATGAATCTCTGTAGTTATTGTTGAATTGTAGTCTGCATTATACTTTCACCATGTTGTACACATCGCTCATATCTGAGAACTTGTGATGCATAATGGAAGCCACATGTACAATGTTATACAAAATGTGAATAGTGTCATTACAGCATACCTTTGATTTCTAGGGTAGCCTTCCAGCATTATGGATTTGATTGACTTTTGCTTTTGAATTACATAAAACATTTATATTGATAGCACGTTTTCTACTTAATTAAATATAAACAATTTTATGCATTTTCAATTTACTTTCATGTAGATCTTTAGACTGGAAGGACTGTAAGATTAAGGCAATGTTCACATTTGGTCAGTATTTTGCATTGATATTTGTAAGCCTAAACCAGGAATGAGTGACAAATACAGATGTGGTGACATGCTTCTATTATACTGTTCCTCTGATTGTAAGCCAAAACCAGGAGTTGAACAAATACTGATGTAATATACTGACCAAATACTGGGAGTGTGAACGTGGCCTTACACTGTAAATTATAATCATTATTATAAATCATTATTATAAATGTATGAGAGTATATAATTGGTGTAATGATTCTGAAAAAAAAGTATATAGCAATTAATTAGGCAAGTTGAAGCCAAACTTTTTTCTATGTTGGTCTCCTCAGACAGCCTCACATAGTTTATTGGGCAAATGCTGCATTTTGCTGTCTAGTTCTATTTTTAAACAAATAAATGCTACATGAAAATGCTGTAAATCAATAAGAAGCAATGGAACGCACAAAAAGATGCCTTTTATGCTATATGGATCCTTGGTAGATTTTTTTTTCAAATTTATTATGAATTGCATGTCTGAAAAAAATCAACAAAAATACTTGTAAAACTGAATAATGAATTTTTGCAAGCCCGTAAATACACTGCAAAAATAAGTTGAAAAGAAGCCTAAAATTTACTACATCTAAAAAAAAATGCTTAATTAGCTGCAATAACAGACATGGCCAACGGACAACACTAGTGATAAAACAGACCACATTTTTAATCCTTGAAACCAGTGATTAGCACATTTTTAAAAATTCAATTTCTCAGGCCGAATTTTAATTTGATTTGCAGCTAATCTTTTTGCATCATATTGCAAGTGCTCTAAATGAGCAGAAAAGATGTGTTTAACACAGATGTCTCCTAGGACTCTATCCAACTACTTCTAAGCTCTTTTTAAAGTAAGCACAGCCACACTAATGTCGACATGACTTCAACATATATGACTATGAGTAAATGGATTGTAACCTTCCTTCATTGCTGTTCTATCGCACACACTAGCTACACAATTTCTTCACTGCTGTTTGGCTTTATCCCCCTATGGCCTCCTTCAGATATCAGTTTTTTCACATATGAGTTCTGTGTTTTCATGGATAGAACTCGTACCTATTATAGTCTATGGGGATTACACATGGCTAAGAGTATTTGCAGACAGAGTGGTCTGCACAAAATCACTGATTTTCGAATCAAAATCTCAAATGGCAAGTCTAAGGCTATGTTCACACATTGTGTTTTTGCTGCATTTTTTTGCAGTAAAAACCTGCTCTCTTTGGCAGTAAAGCCTCTCTTCCCACTGCCCTGTAGCGGTGGCATATAGGGTAATAGTTGGAGTGTTGACGTTACCTTTGTATTGTAAGGTGAACTGTACCTTGGGAATTTTTCTGAATATTTTCCAACGCTAGAGTTCATATGAGGTTCTGCCAGCAGGGGGCACATCACCGCAAGTCTAGGTAGCTACGTTCCCCTGCATTCCATTCAGGGGCATAACAACTGCGGTCGCAGGGGTCGCAGCTGCGACCGGGCCCGGAGTGCTTAGGGGCCCGCCCAGTGGCGTATCCAGGGGTTTTCAGGGCCAGGGAGTGGGGGCTGTCTAATTATACTCACCTACTCCTGGCACGGTCCCTGCAGGTCCCTGGCTGCCGGCGCCCAAGCTTCTTCCTGTACTGAGCGGTCACATGGTACCGCTAATTGCAGTAATGAATATGCGGCTCCACCTCCCATAGGGGTGGAGCCGCATATTAATTACTGTAATTAACGGTGACCGCTCAGTACAGGAAGCAGCAGCGCCGAGAAACCAGGGACTGCAATGCGCCAGGAGCAGGTGAGTATAATGGGGAGGGGGAGCGCTGCGAGATAGTCACCTGCTCCTCGTTCCTCTTCAGCAGTGACGCTGAGGTCAGAGGGTGCGGTGATGTAGTTAGTGCGCGCCTCTGCCTGAGCGTCAGTGCGGAGGAGGTGGAAGATGGAGCGGCATCTGGAACGAGGAGCGGTGAATATTGAAAGTGCCGGGGGCCTGAGCGACGGAGAGGTGAGTATGTGTTTTTTGTTTTTTTATCGCAGCAACAGCAAATGGGGCAAGTGTCTGTGTGGAGCATCTTATGGGGCCATAATATTTGTACAGAATTATATGGGGCAAGTGCCTGTATGGAGCATCTTATGGGGCCATATAATCAACGTTTGTGCAGCACTATAATGGGGCAAGTGTCTGTATGGAGCATCTAAGGGGCCATAACGTTTGTGCAGCATTATATGGGGCAAGTGCCTATATGGAGCATCTTATGGGGCCATATAATCAACTTTTGTGCAGCACTATATGGGGCCAGTGTCTGTATGGAGCATCTATGGGGCCCTAACGTTTGTGCAGCACTATAATGGGGCAAGTGCCTGTATGGAGCATCTACGGGGCCATAACATTTGTGCAGCACTATATGGGGCAAGTGCCTGTATGGAGCATCTATGGGGCCATAACGTTTGTGCAGCACTATATGGGGCAAGCGTCTGTATAGAGCATCTTATGGAGCCATAATGTTTGTGCAGCACTATAACGGGGCAAGTGTCTGTATGGGGCCATAACGTTTGTGCAGCACTATATGGGGCAAATGTCTCTATAGAGCATCTTATGGGGCCATAATCAACGTTTGTGCAGCACTATATGGGGCAAGTGTCTGTATAGAGCATCTTATGGGGCCATAATCAACTTTTGTGCAGCACTATATGGGGCAAGTGTCTGTATAGAGCATCTTATGGGGCCATAACGTTTGTGCAGCACTATATGGGGCAAGCATCTGTATAGAGCATCTTATGGGGCCCATAATGTTTGTGCAGCACTGTAACGGGGCAAGTATCTGTATGGGGCCATAATGTTTGTGCAGCACTATATTGGGCAAATGTCTCTATGGAGCATCTTATGGGGCCATAATCAATATTTCTGCAGCACTATATGGTGCAAATATCTTTATGGAGCATCTTATGGGGCCATAATCAACGTTTCTGCAGCACTATATTGGGCAAATGTGTCTACGGAGCATCTTATGGGGCCATTATTAACCTTTATACAGGATTATATGGGGCTACTGATTCGATATGAATATTCAAAAACACTTAACCTACTAATGTCTCAATTAATTGTATGCAGGACTCTGCTGTGCTGATTGTCATGGTGCTGAATGAGGGGAAGTTTGTGTGGGGTCAGGAGAGGGTTTATAGTGTGGATGTAGCAGAGCCGTGTGTGTAAAAGGTGTACAGAGTGGAGCCGTGTATGTGTGTAGTGGAGCAATGTGTACGAGGTGTACGGAGCGGAGTCAGGTGTGTGCGAGGTGTACAAAGCTGAGCCGAGTGTGAAAGAGGTGAGCGGAGTCGTGTATGTATGGGGTGTATGGAGTGGTGCTGCATGTTTACGAGGTGTATGGAGCGGAGCCGCTTGTGTACGAGGTGTGCGGAGCCGCATGTGTACGGGGTGGACGGAGCAGAGCTGTGTATGTGTGAGGTGTACAGAGCAGATCCACGTGTGTAAGGAGCGGAGCCGCGTGTGTAAAAGGTGTACGGAGCAGAGCCGTGTGTGTACGGGGTTCACGGAGCGAAGCAGCATGTGTATGGGCTGTAAATTTTCGAGTCGGGAAGAATGGTACACGGCTGTGGGCAGAGCCCAGCATGTGCACTGTGGGGGAGTATTGGGTGTACTCGCCAGTGTCAGAATGTGCAGTGCGTATGCTCCGGAGCCGACCAGTACACCCAGTACACCCCAACACTGCACAGGTCCGGAAATGACACACTGCAGCGTCATACCAGGAAGAAACAGCACACAGATTTCAAACGCCGGGAGTGCGCTTGGAATTAGAGCGAGGAAGGACATGAACGCCCAGAGTCTGCACTTCCGAAGACATCACCATAATTTGTATAGGGACTTGTTAGTTCTAAAATCATTTTTCTCAGTGATTACAGGGCAGTATTAGGTCAGACTATACAACAAAGCAACAAAACTATAGTGTGGGAAATATCTTGGCACGGGGGGCCCCATTTGAAAGTTCGCATCGGGGCCCCTCACTTTGTAGTTATGCCACTGATTCCATTCATTCCCCAGTTTTTACAGCCAGGGGCAGCTGCATTAGCAGGCTCCTGGTTGTAAAATTATTTAACCCCTTCAGATGGATTTACATCGTGGGAAATGACTGTATGGCGGACCGGTATGAGATATTGTTGTTTTTTTATTTTTATTTTTTTCAGAAGACAAGGGTCATCATTTGGATTGAGCATATAATAAAGCTATTACAACACCATGTGTATTTATTTCATTAAAATACTTTTTTCCTAATGTGTGTGGAGCGCCCCCAGTAGGGAAACGGGGTACTCGGTACCGGGTTCTTAGGTTCTCGGTGGGGATGACACGGTGGCTGACCCGGTCCGTGGCCCTAGGGACGTCCGTTATAAATGGGGGAAAGGTCTTTAAAGGGATAATGTTCATGACGCCACCTGTGGTATTCGGTCAGGGTGACCAACGCTGCTTAGGGGTACACTGGGGTGATGTTATGGCAGCTAGATGGTATACCTTCCCACAGGTGAAGTGTATCCCCAGGGCTTCCCAGAGTGTAGATGGTGAATGATGTGAGGCGCAGTGAATAATGAGGACATGAAGTTGCAGTCTCTTTACCTTTACTGGAGGCTTCAGTGTCCACAGTCCAGGGTACGGATCACAGGGTAGGCAGAGTCCGGCCAGTCTGAAGGCAAATCCAGAGTCCCCTTATCCAGGTGGTAATCAGTAGCCTTCCTCTAGCGCCTGGGCATTGTAGTACCTCCCTGCTGAGCTTCTCGGTAAGGTCCTCACAACTATTGGAGATGTTTAGTCTCTTTCTCTCTGTCCCCCTGATGGTATGGATAGGACAAACCCGTATTACTGGTGGCCTGAAGCTTTTTACAGGGACAGTACCATGCCCCGGCCCCCGCAAGTTGCCACTGTGCCTCCTGGGTATAAGGTCGGGCAGCCAACGTGAAATTAACTGTCCTGCCAGTCTCTGAAGTAAAGCGTAGAGATCCTTACTCCCTCGGTGTTCTGGCTACCGGATTACTGCGCCTCAGAAGGAGGCAGCCTTTCACAGGGCAGGACTCCTCCTGGTTTCCTCTCCTTTTGCTATGACTTCATTTCTCACCCTCTGCAATACACTTCTCTTTTAATGTCTCTTTCTTAGGATGCTGCCACACGTGGGGCATCCGTGGACCCTCGTCCTCCTCAAACCACAGTCTGGATCTGGCTGGAGCTCGCTTCTGCCAAACTCCGTCGGGTTCTGACTAACTTTCTATCCAGACCACCAGTTTTACCTAATTGTGAGGAGTGCCCTAATAGATAGGAGCATAGCTCCCCCTGGCGGCCTGGAGTGTAAAGTGTGTTGTATGGATTGTGATACCTGGTAAAGAGATTTCCTTTATTGCCTTCAGATGTAATATCACTCCCCCTGGTGGAAGAATGACATTACTGCAATGACCAGGACTCTGGGGCGCTGCATGTGTGTTTTTTAACCTTTTATTAATATTGGATTAATAATGGATAGGTGTCTTATTGACACCTCTCCATTATTAACCAGGCTTAATGTCACCTTACAATAGCAAGGTGACATTAACCCTTTATTACCCCATATCCCACCGCTACTTGGGAGTGGGAAGAGAGAGGCTAAGTGCCAGAATAGGCACATCTTCCAGATGCGCCTTTTCTGGGGTGGCTGGGGGCAGATGTTTTTAGCCAGGGGGGCCAATAACCATTGTCCCTCTCTAGGCAATTAATATCTGCCCTCAGTCACTGGCTTTCCCACTTTGGCAGAGAAAATTGCTTGGGAGCCCATGCCAGTTTTTTCCGTGATTTAACCCTTTATTTTAACACATAGAGCTTCCAAATTTTGCACACAGACACTGTTAGGGCTAGCGGTACGCACCGAGAAAATATAGTTTTTATTGTTATTGATGCGTTCGCAGCCCGGGGTCCACCGTGCATCAAAACCTGCTGCTAGCAAATGGCAGCACTATATGGTGGTATTGGCTAGCTCTGTTAACTCACAGAGCAGCCGTGAAAGCAAAGCACTGCACCCTGTTAGACCTCACAGGAGCACAGGCTAAATGCCCAACAGACAGCAGTCAGTGGTCATGCATGCACACAAAACTCCTCGCCAGAGGTGCCAGCATTCTAGCGGCTTATTTCAGCCAGGTCCCTGAACACAATCAAACATGACCACACTGGTGCAAAGCACATAACTTAGAAAGATACTAGCGCATGGCCTTGGGGCCATGCGAGCCTTTTATAGCTGTAGCCAGAACAAGACCTTCCTAGAAGGACCAATGAGAAGCTTCCACAAAGCCTGAGCACCTTCAGGACCTTCCTGGAGGACCAATGGGCTTTGCTGCAGTATCCAAGCATGTGACCCTCGATCTCCAATGAGAGCTCTTACCCTGGGCAAGCTCAGAAGGAGAAAAGCAGGACTTAGTCCCAAAAGCGTCTGCTCGCCGCTGCCCAGCACTGACTTCAATGGCAGAAGCTGGAAAAGCAACAGTAATCCTCTTCACAGAGTCAGATTGAGCGAGACGCTGGGACCGACGTCTCCGCTGAACAGCCTTCACTGTGGCAGGAGAAGAATGGGAGACTGCAGCAGAGATGGCCTGAGATTCCCCCTGTGCAGAGGCGAGAACTCAACCCCTAACAGACACTTCTAACATTAGTAGTGAGGAATATGTAAAAATATAAGGGATATGAAATGGTTTACTGTATGTAAACCATGTCTCATATCCTGTCGGGTTTGAAAAGGAGACAGCAAAGGCTGGCAATTGAATTACTGGCTTTTCTGCTCTCTAGCTCTATATTAAATATATATGTATCTCACTGACATATATATATATATATATATATATATATATATATATATATACTGTGTATATGTTTTCACGAATATTTGAGCCCATGGATCCATTCTATGTCCATTTTGCAAGCCAGCTAGAAAATCTCGCCATATGGATGACACACGGATAATTTTTTGAGAAAAAAATCGCATCCTCGCATTGAATACAGATCAGTGTTCAGGAACTTTTCTGCGTATTACGCCTGTAAAAAATGGACCATCTTTCCCTACGCTAAGTGTGACGCCAGCCTAACACTGACATTCCAACGAAAATAGGATCAAAAATACTGATGAAAATCAGACTTTTTTTTAGTATATGAGAAAAATCATTTACTTCGAACACTGACTAATAAGCCACATCTCTATTGCTAAAGTCCAAGTTATATGTCTAATTATCCAGATTCACCCTAAAATGGCTGTTGCATTACCTGCCTCCAGATTAATATAGATTATGATAGTTGCTCATGATAGACTCTGCAATACTTTGTAAGGCCTCTTTCACACGTCCAGATAATTCCGGTACCGGAGAAATCGGTACCGGAGTTATCCGTGTACGTGTGTCCGTGTGCTCACATGGCACATCAGTGTGGCATACATGCAGCATCCGTGTGCCGCCCGTTTGCCGCCTGAGGACCACACGGACCATGCAGGAGAGACAGTGCTACACCATTGTTTTTCTTGTGAAATTCTCAATAAGTTTGATGTGTGCACATGACCCTCTTCCCATTGGAAAAAATAAAGTTGGATCCAAAATGTCCAACTTCAAAATGGCCACCATGGTCACCATCCAACTTGAAAAGTTTTTCCCCTTCCATATACTAAAGTGCCACAAACAGGAAATTGATATCACCAACCATTCCCATTTTATTTAGGTGTATCCAAATAAATGGCCCACCCTGTATATATCAAGCTGCTAAATAATATTTATTTTTATATAGCGCTAACATATTCCACAGCACTTTACAGTTTTGCACACTTTATCATCACTGTCCCCGATGGGGCTCACAATCTAAATTCCCTATCAGTATGTCTTTGGAATTTGGGAGGAAACCGGAGAACCTGGAGGAAACTGACGCAAACACGGGGAGAACAAACTCCTTTCAGATGTTGTCAAAGGTGGGATTAGAACCCAGGACTCCAATGCTGCAAGGCTACAGTGCTATACACTGAGCCACCGTGCTGCCCTAAAATGTGAATATGCTTTATTTTTAATTCCTAGATGTCTTCTTTTTATATTTATCTTTTTATTATTTTTATTACATTATATCTGCAGCTACATTTACAGTTCTAGAAACTAATTGGGAGTTTATAGAGCACTTTCTGATCAAACTGAGTAAGCTTACAGTATATGCTTATCATCTTGTGGCAGTTGGACGGACACAAATGTGAAGCTTTAATTTATAGTTCAAAGTATACTAAATCTACAAGAAAAGCAAATTAAAGTGAACTAAATATTGCATGTACATATATCTTAGCCATCACAGAGTCAGCAGCGTCTTTGTGATTGTTAGCTTACACATTGGATCTTGCAACAATCTGATACGTTATGGATTCATGGTGAATCCATGGTGAAGTATGAGCACATGGCAGGTTCTGGGTGCTATATTTAAGATAGACATTGTTACTGTATGTATGGTGGCAGCATAGCATATCATATTTTATATCATATTTAATTTGCCTGCAGCTTTAACAGTTGTAACTAATAAGACTATGTTGGACAGTTATTATATGTCCACATATGTATAAATATATTAATAGTAGTACATGTATAATAGTTTTTATCTGCCCTAAAGAGTTTTTCCAATTTATTATTAGAAGTACTAGTTAAGAGACTTCCCTTTCCACCAGTTTTACTTAGTGTGCAGCAACATTTGATCTATTGTGGCTGTCATGTCATCTTTTTTATCAGTGTAGCTGTAGTTCATCAGAAGAAGAGCATTGCCTCTTTGAAATGCGTTGGTTGTTTCCTTCTCCCTTTTTGAGCACTGTAGCGCTCTATACTGCATGTGACGTCACTGGTAGGAGGAGCCTAGCGGCCACCTTTTTTGGTTCACGCAGTATCCAGGGAATGCTACCGTCCGCAGCTTCCCTGGACTAGCACTGCATTCTGTCACCCGATCCATACAACGCCACATCCCCGGGTGTATACACCAAGCAGATCATCAGGTGTCCAGCAGTATCCCATATTCAGCAACGTCCACAATAATAGAGGTAAGCTGATGGATATTGGCGCCTGTTATGAATTTAAGCACACTATGTGGTCAGTTTAGGGGTTTTGGTTGGATTGATTGTGTGTTACTGGCTGCAGTGGCATTATACCACATGGAATATACTTGGGTTTTCTTGAGCCTATCTGTTTCTTGAATTCCCCGTCTAATTTCCTGTCCAGTCCTCTCCCTATTCCGGTATCCTCAAGCGCAGTATCTATTTGCTATAACAGTTGTACATTGATATACAGGGCGGCACTACCCTGGTTGATTCCAGCAGCTGAGGATTGTTATATGTAGGGTGAGCGCCAGTGTGACTATTAATCACTTTCTGATATCCTCTTCTAATGATGCAAAAATGTCTCTGCATCTATTGGCCGTAACCTTGAGCTGATGTACATAGCTAATAAACAGGGTTCAGCTTTAATTTCTTACACTTAGTCAACACATTTATCATTGCTAATGTTTAGCAGGAAAGCTCAAAAGTCATAGAGTATTCATAGGTAATAGTCATCTAAGCTACAGTTACGTCCATATATATTTGGACAGAGACAACATTTTTCTAATTTTGGTTATAGACATTACGACAATGAATTTTAAACAAAACAATTCAGATACAGTTGAAGTTCAGACTTTCAGCTTTCATTTGAGGGTATCCACATTAAAATTGGATGAAGGGTTTAGGAGTTTCAGCTCCTTAACATGTGCCACCCTGTTTATAAAGGGATCAAAAGTAATTGGACAGATTAAATAATTTTAAATAAAATGTTCATTTCTAGTACTTGGTTGAAAACCCTTTGTTGGCAATGACTGCCTGAAGTCTTGAACTCATGGACATCACCAGACGCTGTGTTTCCTCCTTTTTGATGCTCTGCCAGGCCTTCACTGCGGTGGTTTACAGTTGCTGTTTGTTTGTGGGCCTTTCTGTCTAAAGTAGTCTTTAACAAGTGAAATGCATGCTCAATTGGGTTGAGATCAGGTGACTGACTTGGCCTTTCAAGAATATTCCACTTCTTTGCTTTATTAAACTCTTGGGTTTCTTTGGCTTTATGTTTTGAGTCATTGTCCATCTGTAGTATGAAACGATGACCAATCAGTTTGGCTGCATTTGGCTGGATCTGAGCACACAGTATGGCTCTGAATACCTCAGAATTCATTCAGCTGCTTCTGTCCTGTGTCACATCATCAGTAAACACTAGTGACCCAGTGCCACTGGCAGCCATGCATGCCCAAGCCATCACACTGCCTCCGCCGTGTTTTACAGATGATGTGGTATGCTTTGGATCATGAGCTGTACCACGCCTTCGCCATACTTTTCTCTTTCCATCATTCTGTTAGAGGTTGATCTTGGTTTCATCTATCCAAAGAATGTTCTTCCAGAACTGTGCTGGCTTTTTTATATGTTTTTTAGCAAAGTTTAGTCTAGCCTTTTTATTCTTGATGCATATAAGTAGCTTGCACCGTGCAGTGAACCCTCTGTGTTTACTTTCATGCAGTCTTCTCCTTATGGTAGATTTGGATATTGATACGCCTACCTCCTGGAGAGTGTTGTTCACTTGGTTGGCTGTTGTGAAGGGGTTTCTCTTCACCATGGAGATTATTCTGCGATCATCCACCACTGTTATCTTCCGTGGGCACCCAGGTCTTTTTGCATTGATGAGTTCACCAGTGCTTTCTTTCTTTCTCAGGATGTACAAAACTGTAGATTTTGCAACTCCTAATATTGTAGCAATTTCTCGGATGGGTTTTTTCTGTTTTTTTAGCTTAAGGATGGCTTGTTTCACTTGCATGGAGAGCTCCTTTGACCGCATGTTTACTTCACAGCAAAACCTTCCAAATGCAAGCACCACACCTCAAATCAACTCCAGGCCTTTTATCTGCTTAATTGAGAATGACATAACGAAGGGATTGCCCACACCTGTCCATGAAATAGCCTTGGAGTCAATTGTCCAATTACTAGTGGTCCCTTTAAAAACAGGGTGGCACATGTTAAAGAGCTGAAACTCCTAAACCCTTTATCCAATTTTAATGTGGATACCCTCAAATGAAAGCTGAAAGTCTGAACTTCAACTGCATCTGAATTGTTTTGTTTTAAAGTCATTGTGGTAATATCTATAACCAAAATTAGAAAAATGTTGTCTCTGTCCAAATATATATATGGACTTAACTGTATTTCAGACTATGACAATATTTATTCTTTTTGATCCTGGTGACTTTTTAGAATAAGCTGGTATGTGTAGATAATAAATAGCTCTATTTATGGTCATTATAAAGACTTTTATAATAAATATATCACCTGTTTTCCCCTTTGTAGGTTCTCTATTTACTTTTTAGTTGTCTCTAAACTAGTTGATTGAGATTAATTGCTATGATGCCTCCCAATCACTGAACACAGAGAGATGAAGGATTCCTGCCGTCCTGTCTCTGTGTAGCATGCACTCAGAAGTAGCAATATTTAAGAGGATTTTGTAGCTCAAAAAGAGTCCTCCAAGTTTGCACTACCTATCAGTATTACACCAGTAAAAAAGTTTCTATGATATTGGCGTGGCAATCCTTTATGATAGGTGATTGTCACGCTGTGACGGTCTTCAGTAAGGGAGAAGGGGCTCAAACTGTCCCTTGAACTGGTAATCAAACTATTCCTGTACTGGGGTACTGTGGAAGGTAGAGAAGCCCAGGACCCTGATTTTACTATGCTGCTGATAAACCCTGATCTGTTCCCTCCCTCCACCCTCTTGAGATATGGGACAGGAATGTAAGATAAACAAGACACAAAGACAAAATAGGGGTAAAAGAAAACCACTATCATACAAAAGCACTCACAAACAATAGAGAGGAGAATAGGGACAGGGAGGAATAAACTAAATAGGAATAGGGTCCTGGAGATAAACTCTCATGTACAGCAGCAAACAGATCACTACTACAACTCCACTCCAACTACTCAGCTTTAGCACTTAGCACAGGAAGAGATATTTTTCACCGGCAAGGACTAAACATCCAGAGGCAGTATATATATAGAGGAAGTAAATTATAAGCAGTTGTAGCTCAGAATAACCAGGCTGT
Organism: Ranitomeya variabilis; assembly: GCF_051348905.1. Lineage (NCBI taxonomy): Eukaryota > Metazoa > Chordata > Amphibia > Anura > Dendrobatidae > Ranitomeya > Ranitomeya variabilis. The sequence goes on from NC_135237.1 coordinate 315,843,140, forward strand.
ATGGTCTCAGCCAGCATGGAAAGAATCCTTAACCCTCTCAGCACTGAAAGAAAGGAAATCCATTTAAAATGGGATATGAATCACACCATCCCTAAAGAAGACTGTGATTTCTTACCCTATGTAACTTTCTAATTCCACGTCTTCCAGAGCGACGTGACACCATTGTGAAAATGGTGCTCAGCATGTAAACTTTACATAATAGTAAAACGGAAAATAGAAAGCTTCATAATTATTTTTATTATTCATATCATCATAATCATCAGTGATTCAAAATGATAATTATACCATGTCAGGAGAAGTGAGCTCATTCAAGCCCTATGTTTCGCAAGTCTAGATTGGACTAACCAAAGAAGCGTTATTTTGCATTTATGGTGAGTACTGCATTTCTTCCTTTTCCCTATTATTTAAAGTCTGCTTTGGATGATGTTATCCCACAGTACTGAACAGTGTAGCTGTGAATCCAGACCTTTAGTAAAACACTTACTAGAAAACAGCACCCTCACCCTTAATGTGTTTTTCACTGTCTTTCTCCCACTCTCCCCTTGCTTACTCTCACTTTCCCCTATGTATACTTAAAGGGGTTGTCCAGTCAAAACCGATAAGTCTGCAGTCACTCACCGGTTTCATACCCAGGAGCAGAGGATATGAGTGAGTTATAAATACCCCTGGCTAGTGGTCATGGCCTTGCTCTCCATACACATGTATGGAGTGAGTCCACGCCCTCTGGTCAGATATGCCCACTGGCCTGCCATGTCAATGGTCAATATGTCTAGAGAATACGGAAGGCTAGCACTCGGCAAACGTGGAAGTGAAGGTGCAAGTGAACGGAACCAATGGTCCTCTCAGTCACAGAATATATAATCACTGCACTCATACGATGGAAATACTTGATTCATGTGAATACTTTTATTGAGAAAATGTTCAGGTGAAGCGATAAGTACAAAACGTTTCGGCCAACCCGTGGCCTTGATCACTTAATCGCCTTAGGTAGAAATTCTTTTTTCTAGAGTGTAACTGGTGCTGCTAGGGTATCAGCCAAAAAATAGGGGTAGACAAACCTTAATCTTATTCGTGCAGCAGCCGCTATAGAGAGAAGTCGGTTGCTATATCCATCAAAGGCTGTTAGATTGAGAAGCCTGTCAAGGCGAGTGCCTGGTGCTTTTAAAGGGGTGGACCCGTCCTCTGGAAAAACCTGCCCGGCTTCTTGTTTAAGGAGCCAGCCTGAGCTCATGTGCATTAATTTTAGCACGATAGACCTGCAGGGTGAGGGAGTCAGTGTAGCTACAAAGAAAGACAGATGGCATAACAATGGAGCACAACTTGAGCTGTCATGAACTAATAACTTATCTGGTGGTGGTAGCTCACATCCGTTCCTCACGGTTCCGTACACTCAGTGGCTAGGATCCACGTTGGTGGATAAGTGGGATGTGCAAACACACATGCATTGACACAGCCTGTGTCTGCACATCCCACTTATCCACCAACGTGGATCCCAGCCACTGAGTGTATGGAACCGTGAGGAACGGATGTGAGCTACCACCACCAGATAAGTTATTAGTTCATGACAGCTCAAGTTGTGCTCCATTGTTATGCCATCTGTCTTTCTTTGTAGCTACACTGACTCCCTCACCCTGCGGGTCTATCGTGCTAAAATTAATGCACATGAGCTCAGGCTGGCTCCTTAAACAAGAAGCCGGGCAGGTTTTTCCAGAGGACGGGTCCACCCCTTTAAAAGCACCAGGCACTCGCCTTGATAGGCTTCTCAATCTAACAGCCTTTGATGGATATAGCAACCGACTTCTCTCTATAGCGGCCGCTGCACGAATAAGATTAAGGTTTGTCTACCCCTATTTTTTGGCTGATACCCTAGCAGCACCAGTTACACTCTAGAAAAAAGAATTTCTACCTAAGGCGATTAAGTGATCAAGGCCACGGGTTGGCCGAAACGTTTTGTACTTATCGCTTCACCCGAACATTTTCTCAATAAAAGTATTCACATGAATCAAGTATTTCCATCGTATGAGTGCAGTGATTATATATTCAATGGTCAATATGTGACATCGGCTCACTACAAGTGTATAGACCACCAAACGGGGGCATGTACAACACATACCCTTTGTTCTTTGGTCTGAAACTGGAGAATCCCCACAGAGCACAATGCATGCTCTGCTCTGGTGGGATTCATAAGTCTGCAGTCACACAGAGTGACTGAAAACTTAATGGTTTTGATCGGACAATCCCTTTAAGGAAGCAGCTGAAATCTGATCTGGCAGCAGCTTCACCTCTCTCCAAAAAAGCATTTAAATATTTTCCTAGATTAAAATACGCACACATAGGGTATTATGTGCTTTGTGGGACATTTCTGTGGTATATAACATTAAAAAAAAGCATTGAAAAATATTTTTGGATTCAGTAACATTAAGGTGGTAAATAAAGCTCCCAAAAATCCTTTAAAAAATGTATGCATTCACGTATTCTTCCATACAGTTTAACACGATTAATGTTTCATTACAATGGTATATAAAACTCCTCAAAACACTTAAAAAAAAAATTCTGGATTCAATTAGTCATCCAAACAGTTTAATGCAGTTATTGTTACATTATAGTGGTATATAAAACAAAAAAACTTCCAAAATGTGTTATGGATTCATTTAGTTTTCCATACAGTTTAGCACAGTTCTTGTTATATTACAGTGGTATATGAAACTCCCAAAAACACTTAAAAAAAAGTATGCCTTCAAGTATTCATCCATACAGTTTAACACCATTATTGTTTCATTGCAGTGGAATATAAAGCTCCTCAAAACACTTAAAAAAGTGTATGGATTCAATTAGTCATCCAAACAGTTTAACCCTGTTATTGTTACATTACTTTCCAAAAATGTTTATGGATTCAATTGTTCATCCATGCAGTTTCATACAGTTATATACAGTGGTGAATAAAATTAAAAAACTTTCCACATTTTTTTATGTATTTGATTAGTTATCTATACAGTTTAACATGGTTCTTGTTGCATTATAGTGGTATTTAAAACTCCCCAAAACACTTCAAATTTTTTTTTCATGGCTTAGCACATTGTTCAGAGCCTTTATGAGTGTAGGAGCACATCAACTACACATTCTTAATATTTTAATGAGGCCCTCCAGTTGCTCCCTTCAAAGATCTATGGATGAGCCTGTTTATAATGTTTTCATGACTTTGCACTGTGTGCAGAACCTTTTATTTGTGTAGGAGTACCACAACTACACTTTGTTCAGAATATTTGTACAAGGTACTACAGTTGGTGCCTTCAAGGGTGTGTTGTATCTGTTTTTGTTCGGACTCAAAGTCAGATATACTGAATCACCATTGAGGCCGAAAAGAATGCACACTTGTTGTGAGCATAACATTTTCTGTTCTTGTACACTAAGAATATTATTTCTTATACCATTTACAAACAATGTAACTCAGTGTAGCCCCCATGTTACCCAGGTCATGATAACTTTATTTATCTTGTACCCATAACATGATTTTGCAGAATCTTAAAAACTTTGCATATGAGATAATAATTATGAAATCCTTGATTATGAGACTATAAGGCTGGGTAATACAAAAACTAAATCTAGAATAAATAGGAAAAACATTAACCCTTCTATATCAGGTGTATGGTTGCCCATGCTTATAATTTGTGGCAGGCTTTGCACTTAGTGCACAGCCTTTATGAGTCTATGTGTTTATATCTAACACAGGGTGTCTCTGAGTCCCTCTACCATCATATTTTTGACAGTTCTTGCTTCCTTCATAAATTACACTGAAATGTCCAATGTTTTAATAAAAGTTTAAATTTTAGTATACTTTAATTATTTTTTTAAATCTTTAAAAAAAATGTCTTGCATATAAGTTATTATACAGGAAAGAGTGTTTCTTAATATTGTTTCCTGTAAACTCCAATTTATCATTGATTTTGAATATTTTATTGTCAGTCCTTAAAGTGAAGTAAAAGTGTGACATCATTGTACTCAGCTGCGATCTGGGAGTCAGAAATACTTCCAGGGGTCTTCCCAATGCCGTTCTCCTTCCAATAAGCACTTTTTCCATCCATTTCAACATTTTCACTGCCCCCCAGACCTCCTTGTAGGGTCAGATGGAACAATTGACTCCCATTATACTTGTTACTCGAAATGAACATCAGAGCATTAGGAATTGCTTGGTTTGATTAACGCGCACCCGAGCATTTTAGTGCTCGCTCATCTCTCCATGGGAAATCTAAACAAAAATGAACACAAATCCAAAGTACTAGTTGTGTAAGTAATGCCCTAAAGCTATGAATTTCTATAGTTTCTACACAAATTGTAATCTGGAATTGTAATAGCGAAGCTGCAAAGTGCACTTGCCACACTATTCCATCTCTGTTTGCTATAAACCAATGGTGAACTTATCTATTCATTTCAGTAGTCAAATGAAAATCCCTGGTGCAGACTTTTCTCTCTTCTTGATAAAAGTGAAGACCAAATGGCATGCATTTAAAGCGACGGCTAATGCAAGTACCAAATACAGCTTTTATACATTGAAAGTAAAAAAGATCAGAATTATTAAAGAAGGTACAAAAGGCTATGAATATAACATTACAAAAGTGGTTACAGATAGCACTACAAAATTCCATGTTCTGATTTCTGCATTGTAACATATTGAGTATGTAATTTTAATGTAAAAGTATGGTTTTAGTCTGAATAATAAGTACACATTAGAATTCTAGACATAACTAATTTCAAATACAGAAAATTCAATGTAGTTTTCTTTCATCTGTGGGAACATAATTTGTGTTTCTTTTCATGCCATTTTGCTAGGAAATATATAGATATATTCATTTATCTTGCAAGTTATTGCTATTGGCATGCCCATTTATGTTTGATGATTAGCTGTCACTTTATAGTATATGAATCAAATTTGACATCAAATTAAAAAATAAAAATACATTAACCCCTTAGTGACGGAGCCAAATTTTTGAAATCTGACCAGTGTCACTTTATGTGCTAATAACTCTGCAACGCTTCAACAAATCCCATTGATTTTGAGATTGTTTTTTCGAGACACATTATACTTTATGATAATAGTAAATTTAGGTCAATATGTTTTGTGTTTATTTATAAAAAATATCAAAAATTTGAGAAAAATATTAAAAAATTAGCAATTTTCAAAATTTGAATGATTATCCCTTTAATCCAGATGGTCATACCACAGCAAACCATTAATAAATAACATTTCCCACATGTCTGCTTTACATCAGCACCATTTGTAAAATGTTATTTTATTTTGGTAGCATTTTAGGAGGTTTAAAAATGTAGCAGCAATTTTTCAAGAAAATTTACAAAATTTATTTTTTTAGAGACTTATCCATGTTTGAAGTGACTTTAGGGGTCCTATATATTGGGAAACCCCCCAAAGTTATACCATTTTTAAATCCGCACCCCCTGACCTATTGAAAACTGCAGTCAGGTAGTTTATTAACTCCTCAGGTGCTTTACAGGAATTAATGCAAAGTGACATGACAGAAATGAAAATGTGTATTTTTATCACCTAAATGTCTCTAACTTCTGAACAGATTACTACAGCCGGCAGACTATTAGGTTGGTATTTGGTCGTGAATTGCCATGGCAAACATCAGGACCACAAAATCATGATCTGAGGGCACCAATTTGGATAAAGAGGAAGCCCCCACACTCTGTTAACCATTTATAATGATGTAGTCACTATTGACAGCAGCATCTAAGGGGTTAAACAGGTACGGACGGTGCAAACACTGATCGTGGCTGATACAGCAAGTTGTCAGCTATAGTGTACAGCCGACAGATGCTGGATTGTCACCTGTATGGGGAGGCTATTCTCTTATATGTCAGGTCAGTTAAAAGACGTATTGGCTGTCACTAAGGGGTTAACCATAGTAAATTCTTGAGATAGTGGACATCATTGCAACAAATGGTCAAAATCTGTTTTTCAGGGCTAATGGCTACAATTTTCATGTATTATTGAGATGTACAGACAAGATCTTTGTTGGTTTCATAGGATATAAAATTGTTTCATTCTTCATAATGGTTGTACTCTTCTTTAAAAGTACTGTATTATGGAGAGGATATCTCCATAAAACAGTGTTCTGCAAAGATACACAGTCTATCTATGGCTTCATGGTATAGGTTATAATGTCCCAAGTGCCCCTTGATAAAGTAATACTGTTTATAAAAACAATTTCCATTAAGTACTCACTTAGCAAGTGAGTGAGTACTCCACTGTAATATTGTCTTGTTTGCCTCTAATAAAGTAATGATGCCACCTGTAGATGCCAACACAGATGAAAGTGGCACAGTCAGCAATTAGCCATACATCCTTGCAAGCCACTGGTATAAAGTCCATGCGCTACAGTGGCTCTAGGGCCCATTATGTGTGGCTCGCGCCTGCCTGTCTGTCAGCTTGGTACATTAGCACCAAGACTAGCAAACAGCTATGAAGTGTAGGCCTTCAGATAATAACTTTTATGAGTAACATAGAAGAGCAGATCAGGATACACCTATTCTGGCCATTGGGATGTAGAGATAAATATGGTAAGCTGGAGATAGGATGGTAACACCAGTGTGAGAGGTGATTGAAGCTAGATGTGATACTGTAGTGGGAGTACTTAATACTGAAAGAGAGTAAGGTGGGAACAGCTGGATAAAAGTATGCTGCCTATAAGCCAAGGGGGCACAAAGCCTCACTGTCATTTTTGGCTGACATTATACTGGGGACTCTGGTGGTAACTACTGGCAGAGGTTGGGGTAACCAGATGTCACTACCTGGAGATCTGAGGATGTGGCTCATGACCATCAGTCAGAGTTGAATGAGGCTCTTAGGTTAAAATAGGTTGGGGAGCAATGCTCTATAGGATGATTGACAATCTCTACTAATCACTAGTGTTAGGGTCATGACTTGAACATGCTAACCTATGTTCCAGTCCTATCTATAGGGCTGGCAACAGTCATATCTACTACAAATCTCTAAGTTCTCTTACATCATGATGGCTTTGAAATCATTTTTACTGCAGAATAGTTTCATTTTTAACAGCTTAATTTTGATAATTAGAGTGCTCTGTCCTCCCTATTCAGTTTTATGGCATCTTATATAGGACTAGATGGTGGCCAGATTCTAACGCATTGGGTATTCTAGAATATGTATGTCCACGTAGTATATTGCCCAGCGACGTAGTATATTGCCCAGCCACGTAGTATATTGCCCAGTGATGTTGTATATTGCCCAGTGACATAGTATATTGCCCAGTGACGTAGTATATTGCCCAGTGATGTAGTATATTGCCCAGTGATGTAGCATATTGCCCAGTGATGTAGTATACAGCACAGAGCCACATAGTATATTGCCCAGCTACGTAGTATATTGCCCAGCCACGTATGTCACAGGTTAAAAAAATAAAAATAAACATATACTCACCTTCCACAGGTGCGTTGTAGTTCTGTCGCCTGTGTGAGGTGCAGGCGGCAGCTTCCGGTCCCAGGGTGTGATGACGTCATGGTCACGTGACCGTCACGTCATGGCAGGTCCTTCTTGTGCAGGTGCGCAGGACTTGTGATGATGTCGCGGTCACATGACGTGTTGCGGTCACATGACCGTGACGTCACGGCAGGTCCTTCTCGCGCAGGCGCGCAGGACTTATGATGACGTTGCGGTCACATGACCGTGACGTCATGGCAGGTCCTTCTCCCAGACCATCCTTGCCACCGGAATGTGCCGCTTGCATGGACCGGCCGGAGCATCGCGAGGAGTGGAAAAGGCGGCGGAAGGTGAGTATATAATGATTTTTTTTTTTTTTATTATTTTTAACATTAGATGTTTTTACTATTGACGCTGCATAGGCTGCATCAATAGTAAAAACTTGGTCACACAGGGTTAATAGCGGTGGTAACGGAGTTCGTTACCCGCGGCATAATGCGGTCCGTTACCACCGGCATTAACCCTGTGTGAGCGGTGACCGGGGGGGTGTATGCGGGCGCTGGGCACTGAGTGCGGGGAGTAAGGAGCGGCCATTTTCTTCCGGACTGTGTGCGTCGCTGATTGGTCGTGGCAATGGTCGTGGGCATTTTGCCACGACCAATCAGCGACTTGGATTGCATGACAGACAGAGGCCGCGGCCAATGAATATCCATGACAAAAAGAAAGACAGAAAGAAGGACAGACAGACGGAAGTGACCCTTAGACAATTATATAGTAGATTGTTCCGAGATTCTAAGATTTTGGTCAGAAGTTGTAAAGATTTTATTAGAAGTGGTTGGAGTCCTTTAAAGAGTACACAACTACGATATGTTTACTTGGATTCTTAGGCCGGGGTCACACTTGCGAGTGCAATGCGAGAAACTCGCACGAGTCGCTCGCCTCAATACCCATCACTGTCGACGGCACTTGGGACCGGAGAGTTCAGATGCATATAAATACAAGCAGCTGCACACTCTGGTCCTGACACTTTGGTGCCGGTGGCAGTGCCGGGTTTCTCACATTGCACTCGCAAGTGTCACCCCGGCCTTAGATGAAGACTTGTGGTCTCATCATGAAATAAAAAACGTATGCTTTGTATTTTTGTATCATTAATGTCTTTTATTTGATTCAATCACTGATTTAAAGTATATGACTCAAATGAATGATTACAGTATAGAATGTTTTCATGTTAATTTATTCTTTAACAAAAAACAAATTAATAAAAAAGGACTTTGCTATTTAAACTCTTGTTTTTATTATAAAGGTAACTGGGTAATCAGCTTCAATAATTCCCAATGATCAATATTTATGACCGGGAAAGTCTAGTATGGTCAAGTGTTTCCCCTGGAATGACCACTTAAGGAAAATATAGTATTACCTGATGGCCATGCAGCATCTGTCTGATAAGAAGGGATTCTGAACAAGGGACCCATGATTATGAGGTCCAAACACCCTATATTGAGAAAACTCCTTCAACAAATTATAGACTTTAATAATTATATTTTTCTGGAGACCTAAGATTTTAAACTAATACTAATTTTACTTCCTTTTCTGTTACTATAACTATATTATCTGCATCCGCACAGAATTCTAATACCCTATAATTAGTAGATGGGAAATTCAAACACTGTCATATCAATTAGCAGTAAGTAGATGAGATGTAAATGTTCCTTATCCACTTACGCTGTATTCATGGTAAGGTTGATTGATATATCCATACTAAAGCAATGGTGACATAATCTTTTATTATTATGTCAATAGATAAGGTGTTCACTCTTTTAGCGTTCTAATAGGTCAAGCAAGAAATCATTAATTTATCGTGTGTTAAATCCATGTAATGATTTCTGCTAAGTGCCCGGAGTACTAAACACTATGAAACAGAGCTATATATATTTAGTGTTATTAAAAGCAGAGCAGATGACAGTTATATTAAATTAATAGGAAAACACAAAATAATATAATTTAAATATGTCCTCATATGGTACAACATATTGCATTGAGTTTCTCTATTTGTAACCTAATTTAGTGTCTTGTCTGTTCTCTGAATTTGATAAAACTGCTTACATATCATCATCTGATAAGTCCATAAAAAATGTTTGATCCATCTTTATATGAAAAAATAATATAGTTCACTTTTTGTTTTTTAATTAATTAACTCAAAAAGGGGATTGGTGGGAGCCTGGAGGACATTTTAGCATATATACTACTAGCTATTGAACCCGTTCTACGCCCGGGTGGCAAGCATTTATATTGGTATATGGTCTCCATCCTGGTATGTGCTGCTCCCATCTTGCTCTCCCATCCTGTCATGTGCTGCTCCATCCTGCGCCCCCATCCTGTCATGTGCTGCTCCATCCTGCGTCCCCATCCTGTCCTGTGCTCCCATCCTGCGCCCCCATCCTGTCATATGCTGCTCCATCCTACACCCCCATCCTGTCATGCGTGTGCCCCCATTCTGTCATGTGCTGCTCCCATCCTCTGCCCCCATTCTGTCATGTGCTGCTCCCATCCTGTCATGTGCTCCCATCCTGTGCCCCATCCTGTCATGTGCTCCCATCCTGCACCCCCATCCTGTCATGTGTGCGCCCCCATTCTGTCATGTGCTGCTCCCATCGTGCGCAATCATTCTGTCATGTGCTGCTCCCATCCTGCGCCCCCATTCTGTCATGTGCTGCTCCCATCCCACGCCCCCATTCTATCATGTGCTGCTCCCATCCTGCGCCCGCATTCTGTTGTAATGTGCTGCACCCATTATGCCTGTTCCTGTTTTCATTCTGCCATATGTTGCTCCCATCTTTCTCTCTCCGGCTCTACTGCCCGAGGGCAGCTGTGCTGAGTGTGGGCGGCTGTGCTGAGTGCGGGCGGCTGTGCTGCGTGGGGGCGGCTGTGCTGAGTGCGGGAGGCTGTGCTGAGTGCGGGCGGCTGTGCTGAGTGCGGGCGGCTGTGCTGAGTGTGGGCGGCTGTGCGTGGCTGTGCTGAGTGCGGGCGACTGTGGGTGGCGGTGCTGAGTGCGGGAGGCTGTGCATGGTAGTGCTGAGTGTGGGTGGCTGTGTGTGGCTGTGCTGAGTGCGGGCGGCTGTGGTGAGTGCCGGCAGCTGTGGTGAGTGCCGGTGGCTGTGCGTGGCTGTGGTGAGTGTGGACAGCTGTGCGTGGCTGTGGTGAGTGCGGACGGCTGTGCGTGGCTGTGGTGAGTGCGGGCAGCTGTGATGAGTAGGCGGCTGTGCGTGGCGGTGCTGAGTGCAGGCGGCTGTGCGTGGCGGTGCTGAGTGCGGGCGGCTGTGCGTGGCGGTGCTGAGTGCGGGCGGCTGTGCGTGGCGGTGCTGAGTGCGGGCGGCTGTGCGTGGCGGTGCTGAGTGCGGGCGGCTGTGCGTGGCGGTGCTGAGTGCGGGCGGCTGTGCGTGGCAGTGCTGAGTGCGGGCGGCCGTGCGTGGCAGTGCTGAGTGCGGGCGGCCGTGCGTGGCTGTGGTGAGTGTGGGCGGCTGTGCGTGGCTGTGGTGAGTGCGGGCGGCTGTGCTGAGTGCGGGCGGCTGTGCGTGGCTGTGGTGAGTGCGGGCGGCTGTGGTGAGTGAGGGCGGCTGTGCGTGGCTGTGGTGAGTGCGGGCGGCTTTGCTGGGTGCCGAGTGCTGGGGGCCTGAGCAGGCGGGGAAACCGGCGTGCTGTGGGGGTCAGGTGCCGGAGTCGCCGCTAGCTCAGGCCCCCGGCACTTGCTATATTTACCTGTCACCCTTCCATCGATGCGCGTTGCTCCATCCTCCACATCCTCTGGCTGTGACTGTTCAGTCAGAGGGCAGCGCGCATTAAGCACGTCATCGCGCCCTCTGAACTGAACGTCACAGGCAGAGGATGTGGAGGATGGAGCAACGCGCATTGATGGAACGGAGGACAGGTAAATATTGCATATACTCACCCTCCTGGCTCGTCCCTGCTTCTCCATTGGAGATCGCGGTGTGCGTTCAGTGCTTACGCATACCGCGATCTCCTGGGAGCGTCACTCTGTGGGGTCCAGATAGTGCCGGCGCTTGCGCAGTCTATAAAGGCTTCGGACAGAGTGACACTCCCAGCGTTATATTATAGATGTCCTCCCACAAACCCACCTTATAATGAGCCACGCCCCCTTGGTAAAGATCATACAAATTTGCACTAAATAAAAAGTCCCATATTTATGGAAACATATGGTGAATTTAAAAAATAAAATAAAAACTGTTACGCAGGGTAGCAGAGAGAATAAAATAAGAGTAAAAACTGAACACTTTGACCTGGTGACAGGTCCTCCTAAACCCCTTCACCAAGTGGACAAATTTTGTGTTTTCATTTTTTCCTCCCCTTCTTCCCAGAGACTTAGTTATTTTTCTGTTCACATAGACATGTGAAGGCTAGTTTTTTGCAAGACGAGTTGTATTTTTGAATTACACCATACATTTTACAACAAAGTGTACTGGAAAACAAGCAAACAAAACCCCAAGTGAGGAGAAATTGTAAAAAAACCCCACAATTCTGACATTGTTTTTTGGGAATTGTTTTTGTAGTGTGCATTTTGTGGTAAAAATGACCTTGCAATATAATTTATCTCATCATTATAATTACAGTGATACAAAACATGTCCATTTTTTTTAAATTATTTTAGCGGTAAAAAAAAGTTTTACGAAAATTAGAGGTGTTGTGTCACCTTTTTCCATGACCTGTAGCATTTTAACTTGTTAGTCAATGGAGCTGTGTTATGACTTATTTTTTGTGGGGCAAGAAAACATTTTTATTGATATCAATTTGGGATAGATATAATATTTTGCTCACTTGTTACACAATTTCTTGTGGTTTTGCAGTGACCAAAAAAAGTAATTTTGCCGTTCTTTATTTTTTTTTGTTTACGGTGTTTACCAGTCAAGTCAGCTATATTTATATTTTGATAGATAAGACTTTTATAAATGTGGCAATACCAAATATGTGTATTTTTTATCTTTATTTTTAATGGGAGAGAAAAGATTTACTGGAACTTTTATGTTTTCTTTTATTCTTTTACTTTTCACTGTACTTGTTAGTCTCTTAGGGGACTTGAACATGAAATCATCTGATTGTGCTATATCAGACCACAGTATGCTGCATACAGCAAAAATCACGGTCTCCTTTGAATCCTAGCCACATGCAGAGTTTCAAGGTAGCTCCATAATGACAAGCATGGACGTATTCAACAGCTCCCACCTGTCATAGCAACCCATTAGTGACCACCGATCATATCACAGGTGAGCCAATGGGCCCATAGAATAACATGCCCCCATGCCTTTGTCAGCATTTGACACCTGCATTTAATGGCTTACCAATCGCATGTGGCGGGTCGTGGCTGTAACAGACAGACATAACCTTCAGAGTACGGAGCATGCTCACCTCATGAGCCCACTCCATACACCAACATCTGACTTGCACCATACATGTACAGTGAATGTCATGAAAGGTTTAAAAAACTATTGTAAATCCTGTATTTTCTACTACAATATACATGTTAACTCCAACCTGTGGGCCAAATCTGCCTCACAGTGTAATTATATTTGGCCCTTGACAAAATACCAAATGTCTAGTAGAGCAGGCTCATCAGTAGACAATGCATGCTAATACTACATTACTGGTCCAGCAAGCTCCCTGGTTACTTCAAGGCTGTTTACAACAAGCCATGTAGTAATGTGCTCTCCAGGTATGACACACTTCCTGACCGACATTCACCTGAGCAGAAAACTTCCTTTTCTCTAAATATCAGTGCACACTCCTCTTGTGCTCTCCCATACATCTCAGTGTACACACAAAGGGTGGAGGGCACCATCCATGCAAAATAGCACGCTAAAAGGTAGGGCGGTCAACCCAAGCTTGACTGAGTAAGTACAACCAAACAAAAAAGAAGAAACAGCATCAAGCTATATAACAAGGACCACCACTAATATAGTACAAATGTAATTTTATTTGTCAACCAAAAAACACAAACACCAACAATTTAAAAACATTTAAAACCTCAACTCAAATGAGTCATGGGTTCCAAAGAAGGAACCACCACCCCTGGGCATGGTTAATAAGGTAAGCAAAATATACAGGTAATAGGCACACTGTGCAAAATACAAATATGCAACTTATGTGGTAATGGATACAGCTAATGTGTTTGTCCTATGAAAAAAGTCTTATAGCACTATAGAAGCATGGCACAGCTCGCTTGCAGACAAGATATAGATGTGATAAAGGTAACAATACATAAATGCAGACATGTATAGATGTGCATATGCACACTATAGGCTGGTCAGGCAATTGCCACAATCAAGGATAGAAAAATATGTACAAATAGATGACATAAAATGCAATGAGAAAATCTCCAGCATGTAGACCCAACCCTCTAGATATGTTATAACATGAAAATGCATACATGTAACAAATCAGAAATCACATGTGTATATAAAGCTATGCACATAATACCTCCCATATGGTGAATAAATAATGGAAATAGTAATGAATAAGTGCTGACATGTATAAATATAAATATAGATATGCGCACTGTAGGCTGGTCAAACAATTACCGCAATCAGAGATACAATAAATGACATAAGATGCAGTAGAAAACTCCAGCATATAAACCCAGCCCTCTAGGTATCCTATGACATAAAGGTGCGCACATGTGACAAATTAAGATCACAAATCTATATTAGGCTTGACACATAATACATCCCATGTGGTGAGTGCAGAAAGGCACCACCACTAGCTAATATGGGGATAGCCCTGCTGTAAGAACATGACCATTACCACCTATAACCAGCGGTCCAGGGGGCAGGAGGCCCAACGCGTGTCGCCACCTAGAGTGGTTTCGTCAGGAGCAAGTGCCTGTATGAACGGTTGACTACCTATATATACAAGTCAAGTGTATACCTTATCAAGGGAAAACTCCGAGCAGCTGAAAGGAGAAACGGCATGGAGACACCGTACAAGTTGCTAGCGTCCCGGAAACCGGACATGACGACACTATCAAGGCTAAAGTGAGAGTACCAATATGGCCGCGCGTACGGTTACTGCGCATGCGCCGAGACATATTTATCAGAATACATGCCGCTTTTATACAGGAGTGCCAGTATGGCCGAAAGAGTAAATAGCCCGCATGCGCAAAACCCCATGGTGGTGAGCGCACCAAAAGGGTGGATGAATGGGCTAAAATGAAAGTGCCTGTATGGCCATACGTACGATTATTGCGCATGCGTCTTAGCATGTTGGTAAGTATACACGCCGTTTTTGCTCAAAAGTGCCCATGTAATCGGAACAGTGAATATCATACATGGGACAAGCCCCATAAAGGTAGGAGCAGCTTAGAATAAAGAAGAACAGAGAATGACCATACCAGATCATTATTAAATAGCTTTAAATAAAATGAAGCAAGCATGAAAATCTATAAATAAATATGCATGCAGCTATTCATTCAAGAAAGGACAGCTAATACAATTGCTGCAAATGTGCAGCAGCTCCATAGTACTGAGAACCCCAATGAGGGATAGATGATATATTGAGTAAGCTCAAACAATGTTGATCTATGAATCAAAAGAAGACCTATGCTGATAATGACACGTGTAAATCTTATATTCAACAATGAGAAACGGCGCAGAAAAAATGACTGTAATAACTGAAAAACAGGAGTTTTAGGAGATATAACTCCAGTAATTAGGAACCCCTAAGTACAAGTTTCTAGATGATAAGCTGCTCATATACCAAGAAATCCAAACAAAGATTTTTATTAGTTGTAGCCACTGCGATAACAGAAAACTTCAAGTTGAAAGTATGCATGACAACGAGATGATTTTTTGTCAAAACACACTGGGACAGTAGGAAGAATAACCCAAGGTCCACAAAACAACGCCAATTAAAAGCTGTATGATGTTCAAAGCAAGCGAGCTGTTGCCAATGCCACTATGCAAATAACAGTACAGTAAGTAATGGCGTACATGTTGCATGTATATAGCATAATATATGTATAAATACCACATACAAGTTACATCGCATGCAAGCAAGCTGTTGTCCATATTGTTCTACATGATACAATACAGAAGGCTGTGGACTAACAAATATAAACCCACATATAAGGGTCAAAATAATCAGAGTTGTTTGTAGAAACCCGTGAATAAAATTTCCTCATTTAAGCCCAATGGGGCCATGCTCCTCAAGTTGAAAATCCATTTGGTTTCACAGCGTAGGAGGCGGTGGGTGATGTCCCCACCCCTGATGTTGAGATGTATGCTTTCCAGTCCCATGACCCTGAAACTCGAGATTTTACAGCGATGGTGGTCCAGAAAGTGTGCTGCTACGGACGATAAGGTTTTGTTTTTCTCTCGATCCCTGGCGGCCGTGGAAATATTTGAAAGATGTTGTTGCATTCTTCTTTTCAGTTGCTGTGTGGTCTGACCCACATAGATCTTGGGACAATTACAAAAGATTGCATATACCAAGTTCCGTGATTTGCAGTTAAAGTATTCCTTAGGGCGAATCTGGAAAGAAAGAGTAGAGATAGAGTAACCATCTTGGGAGATCATAAATTGACAGATGTTACAGCTGCCGCAGGGGTAGGATCCGAAGATTCTAGTACCCTGGTTTAGTCTCGTGGTTGGTCTTTGGTAGTGACTGCGACAAAGGTCATCTCTTAGATTTCTAGCTCTTCTGGCTACCATGCATGGTGAATTCGATACCAGAGGAGGAATCCTCTTGTCACTCAGTAGGATATCCCAATTCCTACTCAAAAGGTTTCGTACATCTGCCCACTGGTTGTTATACGTGGTAATGAGAGCAAGAGGTCGGGTAGAGTCACGTACCTTTTTGTCAAGAAGTTGTTTACGATTTTGTTGTGAAGCATGGCGAAATGAGTCCGAGATTAACCTGTGTGGATATCCCCTTTGTTTGAACTGGTTGGAAAGGTCTCTTGCTTGGTGTGTAAATTCAATATCTGTACTGCAGTTTCTTCTGAGACACAAAAACTGGCCCTTCGGAATCCCCTTTCGCAAATGGTACGGATGGAAACAGGTAAAATGAAGAAGACTATTAGTGGCAGTGGTTTTACGGTATAATCCACATGAAATCCTCAAGTCCATCACAGACAGTCTCAGATCAAAGAAGTCAATTGAAGTTGTTGAGATCACCGATGTAAGCCTGATGTTAAGATTATTTATGTTGAGGTCATTACAGTCCTCCAGAGAGCCGGTCCATATCATCAGAATATCATCTATATAGCGCTGCCAGGTACGTGCCATGGTGCCATATAGATGATGTGAAAATACTGTTGTCTCCTCCCACCAACCAAGAAAGAGGTTGGCATAGGAAGGAGCACAACGGGCACCCATGGCAGTACTGGACAGCTGCCTGAAGAACTTCCTGTCGAAGACAAAGTAATTTTTGTCTAGTATAAAATACAACAGTCTAAGGATAAACTTGTCATGTTCCGTGACTCCACCTGTGGATTTTGCCAAAAAATACGTGACTGCGTGCATACCTGCAGAATGTGCGATGCTAGTGTATAAAGCTTCCACATCCATGCTGATAAGGAGTGTATCTTCAGACACCACGCAGTCTTCAATCAATTGCAACAGGTGGGTAGAATCCCTGGTGTAGGATTTCAAGGACGTAACCTGCGGCTGTAAAAAATGATCAACATAAATACATGGGCGTTCAAAAATACTTCCGATCCCTGAAACAATAGGCCTGCCAGGGGGTTCAACCAGGGACTTATGTATTTTTGGTAATGCATAGAATGTTGGTACAACAGGGGTGGGTGTTGTAAGAAAATCAGCTTCCTTTTTAGTAATTAAAAATTACTTAATTACTATTAATTATGCTGGAGATTTTCTCATTGCATTTTATGTCATCTATTTGTACATATTTTTCTATCCTTGATTGTGGCAATTGCCTGACCAGCCTACAGTGTGCATATGCACATCCATACATGTCTGCATTTATGTATTGTTACCTTTATCACATCTATATCTTGTCTGCAAGCGAGCTGTGCCATGCTTCTATAGTGCTATAAGACGTTTTTCATAGGACAAACACATTAGCTGTATCCATTACCACATAAGTTGCATATTTGTATTTTGCACAGTGTGCCTATTACCTGTATATTATGTTTACCTTATTAACCATGCAAAGGGGTGGTGGTTCCTTCTTTGGAACCCATGACTCATTTGAGTTGAGGTTTTAAATGTTTTTAAATTGTTGGTGTTTGTGTTTTTTGGTTGACAAATAAAATTACATTTGTACTATATTAGTGGTGGTCCCTGTTATATAGCTTGATGCTGTTTCTTCTTTTTTGTTTGGTCTCCCATACATCTCAGGGCGCATAGCGCCTACTACCCTCTATCTCCTCCACTCGCTGGGCACAGGTATGGCATTAAGCCATTGCGCTCACACCATAGCTTAATACAGTTTTAAATAACTACAAATGGAGATGAATGTCTGGCAAGAATATATTGTCTAATCCAAAAGGTTTAAAGGGACAAAGATCCACTTGAAATGGTCCCTAGCAGGTTTCTAAAACATAGATTTTGTTATACTACACTGGGATCTAATTGATAACATTTTTCCTTGTGTTGAATGACATGCCTAGTATGGCATACCAATGTGAGGAGACTTATAAGCTTCTCTGGCAAATTAAATATGCAAATGGTCTCTTCAGAGAGGAAGATAACTTGAACTCTAGTGCTAGTTGTTTGAAGTAGCAATCGTAAGTGTCACTATTGACATTTTAACAAGGCTTGGTATATGACTTAGGATAAAAACCAAACCATAATCCCAATTTGCAGACAGTGTTTTGGAGTAGTGCCCTTCATTAGTGCAAAGTATGAGAACTGATTTTTCTACATGAGAAGCTTCTTAGTAGGATTTAAGGTGTAATATTTATCCTTGTGAAGAGTAACATGACAGCCAAATTAGATCTCGCACATTGCACTTGCTATGGGTAATACTCCAAAACACTGTCTGAGATTCTGGTTTGGCTTTTATCCTAAGTCATACCACAAGGTTCGTTCAAGGATCGATAGTGACTTTTAAGATTGCTATTTCCAATAGGTGGCACTAGAGTTCAAGTCTTCCTCCTCTCTGAAAAGGCAATTTGTGCATTGTGATTCACTAAAATAATTATTTTATGGTATAAAAAATTAAAATGAAAATCCTAATTTACCATAAATAGATAAGATTATACACATATAGTGAATAATCTTATCTATTTATAGCAAATTAGGATTGTCATTTTATTTCATTACCGCATAAAACAATTATAATGTAGTACAATATATGCAAAGGTTCAAAATGGTATTTGATGATGAAGAAAAACTTCCTCAATTGTAGATATTTGTTGATGAATATCAAGGTCGGTCAGCGATTTTTGCAAAGTTTTTCATTTTCGCCCTCTGTGTATTTGAGATGACATCCCTGATCTGTAGGAGCCTTTTTCTATTTATTGCAGATGTGATCATTTTATTCAACCCCTCCCCAAGAACCTCGCTCAGGCAGCCACCTACACAATGAGAATTAGCAATAATAAAGTACAGTTGGTAAATGGTCCCAGGGCACTGGCATTTCACTGTATGGATCCTTATTTTGGTGACCCTCTGTACAGATTGCGCATAATAACTTTGACCTGTCATATTCTTACAATTTCAGTAACTCAGTTAAAGTTTAAAGAAGAGATTTTCAGTTTGGTTATTTGCTATATATTTCCCATGTCCATAGGTGCAAGTTTTATTTTTGTCTCTTTCTTCATTTTGATTCATCTGGCAATGAACACTTTGAAACTTAAAGCATATTTCTGATTCATTATGCTGTGAAGAAAATCAGAGCAGAGCACATGTGGATAATTGTGCATTTTCCTCGATTTGATGTACTCTATTCAACATATTATCCAAACCAATGCTTTGTTTTAGTTATGATTTACCTTGACTAATAAAACTGTACTAATGCGGTATATAAATGGTTTCTGCTGTTTCGAAGGCATAGAGTAATCTACATAATCTTTAACTGAACTCTCAGTGTGTCCAATGTTCGTTGTACAGCTGTTTCTCAGCAGCATATGCACTTCTAAATTCTGAACTGTTTAATGTTCCAATGTTCCAGTGTTATAGACATTTAGTTAATATTCCTTTACAAAATGTATGGTGCTGTAGTCTTTTCAAAAAGTATTTTCATTCTGCAGTTTTGCCAGATAACTGTAAAGTAGTCCGTTTACCATCAGTATAATAGAAATAATAAATATAATAAAAGTATGAAAGTAATACATAAAAATTATAAATAAATACATATAATATTAATATTTGGAAATAATATTCAGTTCATGAGTTTTTACAAAAACAAATTCATGTTTATAGACAGATTAATATGGAAAATCATGAATTTCAATGACTCTTAGACATCCATAAACTTATCAAGCAGTAAGAAAAATTCATCATAGGGAAAACATCAGGGCCGACGTCAGCACCCGGTGCATCAGGGCAAGTGCAGTTGCCCTGAGCAGGCGGTGGTCCCAATCGCCGTTGGGGACTTCAGCGCACTATGGGAGCTCAGAGGCAGCACCTGAGAATGGGCACCCCGCCTCTTGGTCAGGGCCTCAGTACTTGCAGTACTTCTCCCCATTCCTGCACTGCCACATCTTCCACGTCTTTTAGCTCTGATGTTTCATGTCAAAGGGTGTGATGACATCATGTCTGTGCACCCTCTTCCTGAACAGTCAGTGCAGAGAGTCGGAAGATGGCGAGGCGGAGGTATAGAGCAGAGCAGCGGCTGGTAAGGAGAGGTGAGAATTTCATTTTCTTGTTTGAAGCATTATATTGGGCTCATTATATATGGAGCATCATATTGGGCTCATTATATATGGAGCATCATATGGGGCCCATTATATATGGAACATCATATGGAGTCCATCATACAGCTCTGGCAAAAATTAAGAGCCCACTGCAAAATGTTCAGTTTGTCTGATTTTTCTCTTTTCTAGGTATA
This sequence comes from Ranitomeya variabilis, assembly GCF_051348905.1. Taxonomy (NCBI): domain Eukaryota; kingdom Metazoa; phylum Chordata; class Amphibia; order Anura; family Dendrobatidae; genus Ranitomeya; species Ranitomeya variabilis. The sequence continues at coordinate 315,863,619 of NC_135237.1, forward strand.
TTTTTGAGTAAAATGTAAATTGTTCTTTTATTCTATAAACTTCTGACAACATGTCTCCAAATTTCCAAGCAGTAAATTTTGTATTTTTTTTCTGAAAAGGAGAAATGGTCAAAATTAAGTAAAAGCTCCAGTGCTTTCAGACCTCAAATAATGCAAAGAAAACAAGTTCATAATAATTTAGAAACAACAATACTAATGTGTTAATTCAAAAAGAGTTCAGAAATCAATATTTTGTGGAATAACCATGATTTTTAATCACAGCTTTCATGCTTATTGGCATGCTTTCCACAAGTCTTTCACACTGCTTCTGGCTCAAAAATTTAGGCAGGTCTTCTTTGATGGCTTGTGACTATCCATCATCCTCTTGATTACATTCCAGAAGTTTTCAATGGGGTTCAGGTCTGGAGATTGGACTGCCCATGACAGGGTTTCTTCATTTTTGCCAGAGCTGTATACTGGAGCATTATATAAGGCTCATTATAGACTGAAAGCAGGATTATATGGGGTCTAGTGTACTGCATGAAGCATTTTATGGGGTCCATTATACTGTATGGAGCATTATGTTGGGCTGATTATTCTGTATGGAACATTATATTGGGCTCATTTTGTATGGAGCATTATATGGGACACATTATTCTGTATGGAGCAATATATGGTGCCCATAATACTATATTGAGACCCATACTATCCGGTTTCTGAGCTATTAATATCACTCATGTAATGTAATAAGTAAGTTAAATCTTTGGCATTTTTACTATACCTATATTTCTCTACTGTATCTGTGCATCATGAATTGTGGTATGTGTTAAAGGGGCCCACTGAGATTCTTTCACCCGGGGCCCAAAAAACCTGGAGCTGGACCTAGAATTAACCCTGCTGTTCTGTTCGGTCAAAAATTACCGTTTTTGAACTTTGATATTTTTTTTTAAATTCATTATGCGGTTCTGAAACTTATGGTTACTTCTATTTTCCTAATTAGAGGGCTTCTTTCTAAGGGTACCTTTTTTTTGTTTAGTTTTTGTGCCACATTTTTTTTTACACTTGTACTGTTCCCGGTCAAGAATGACCAAATAGCATTTTATGCTATTTCAGCCATTTTTTGAGTAAAACAAATGAGTTACAATTTCTTTTGAGACTACTTATTGCATCTACTATTGTTTATGAAGTTAATAGTTGCTTTAGGTGCAGATTTACATATGCTTTTAGTACAAACCATATGCATTGGCTTTCAGTACAGTTTTGTGCAATTTTTTTTCTCTGTATGTTATTTACCCTGCTTTTCCTCTAAAAATAAATAAATTCAGTTGTCTAGATTGCATATTGTAAAAGAAAAGATCGTACCAACTTGGGCAGATATTGCAAAAAAGAAAAATGACAACGCTGGGAACGGTAAGAAAAAACAAGCCTGAGCTTCCACAAGGTATTCTCAGCAAAAGAGGTGTACATAGTTCCATGTTTTAATTCACTCAAGACACAACAGTGGTTTCTTATGTTCCTAAAAAAATAAACAAGTGATACTTATGAGCACAATGCACAATGATGATGCAATAAGCAATCGAGAAGATAGAAAGCCGGACATGAAAATGGACAAGGTAGACATGTGTATCATTGTTGTCCTGAATGTAAACAATAGAATAATGTGAAGATTTTCTAAAAAAAACCCTGATTTTTTTAATTTTTTTAATTTTTTTTATTATTTTTACTATTTTTTTTTTCAAAATGTTTGCACCAGTTAAATTTTATACTATAGTTAATTTTAGTTATAGTTATAGTTAGTTATAGTTGTTATAGTAGTAGTAGTAGTTGTTTTAGTAAGTTAGTTAAGCTCAAATTTGTAATTTCTGTGCAGAATTCAATAAGCCCTTGTAACCTTTATAAACACAAAATAAATAAAAAAAATTGAGTTTTTTACTTATTTTTTTTTTATAATGACCAACAATGTTCACATGCAGTATAATAGTGCAGCAGGTATTCAAAAAATTATTTTTTAGTAGCTAACACAGCATTTTAATAGGTCCGGTCAAAAATGACCGGAGCAGTACAAGTGTATAGTGGAAACGAACAGAACAGCAGGGTTAATGCATCTAACAGTTCTGGATTTGTGCTTCCCATACAATTGTTAAACATTATACATTCTTGTAAACCAATAAGAAGTGTTAGGATATCAGTGTATAGTGACCTAGGGCAGTGTTTTTCAATTTATGTCCTTATTAATCCCAAACAGCATATTACCTATTATGGCTACTTTAGGATTAAAGCTGAGAATTTTGACTTAAAAGGCTCCAGCATTCCCTACTGTTTTCAACTTTCCTTGACTTGTGACTTTGATTCCTAAAAAAAATGAATGTCTTGAATTGAGTTTTTACGTTCTCGATTCAACCACATGTACTTTCTTTTTCTGAGACTCTAAAGACTACTCTGTGAAACACAACCAAGCAACAACTCGATTCATACCAAAATAATTGAAAAGTTGCAAGATTTATGCACAACTCTGCGTTTTCAAGCCAGTTTCTCTCAGCTGTGCTAAAATGGGCAGAGCAGAATCTGGACAGAGGTACATCAAGGAACGTGACAACACATGCTCATATAATTCATGACTCACTGTGATTTTTGGTGAAGTCACCGAGCTTGAACTGTGGTGACCTCTTCACTGGCTTTTCCCATGGTGCTGAGATCACAGCTGTTTAGCCCAGCTGGAAGCATAGCCTCAGTGACCGGCAGTGAACTCATTGATGTCACCGCTAGTCACTGTCACAGCTCATTCCGTAGTGGTTCTCAGCTTGGACGGTCGCACCTTGGCACCGTCCAGGTTGAAAACTATTTATCCCCCAGACATGGATTACAGCGTGGGACAGAAAGATGGGGTGATTAAGGATATTGGGTTTTTTTAGCTTTATTACAGGAGAACAAGGGCTTCGGTGGAATTAGGCAATAGGTGAATATAACTGTATTTGTTATTTTTAAATAAAAATGGAAAAAGGTGTTTCTTATTTCTAATAAAAGACTTTATTCTGGCTGTGTTTATTTACCATATAACCATAGGATTAGTAATGGAGTGGTGTCTTATAGGCTCCTCTCCATTAGTAATCCGTGAGCTTGATATTAACTGACAATACAAAAGGTGAAATCAACCCCACAAATATGATCCCCACTTGCCCTGTAGCGGCCAGGAAAAGCACCCAAGTTGGTGCATCTAATATATGCGCCTTTTCTGGACAGCTGTGGGCTGCTTTTTTTAGGCCGGGCTGGCCAATATCCTTGGCCCTTACTAGCCTGAGAATACCAGCTCCCCACTGTCTGTTTTAAAAATGCTGGCTGTCAAAAATGGGGGTACCAAATGCCGTTTTATAAATGATTTATTTAAATAATTAAAAAATACAGCATGGGGACCCCTCTATTCTTGATAAACAGAATTGCTGAAGCTGACAGCTGAGGGTTGCAGCTCCCAGCTGTGAGTTTTGCCTGGCTAGTTATGAAAAATACAGGGAAACCCACACCAGGTTTTTTAAAATTATTTATTTACAGCGCAGGAGTCGGCTGATGAATACTCCCATCAGCCGCTCCTGCTCTCTATTAGTTGTGGCAGCAGGCATCAGCTGATGGGAGCTGTAGTCCCATCAGCTGACACCAGTGGCCGGAGGTGAACTTTATTCCTCTGACCACAGCTGCATGCTCATGCTGTGTTTTGACAGCATAGGAACCATGGCTCTCTGACCGGAGGTGATGACTTCACCGACGATCAGAAGCAGTGTTTGCACTCTGTCATGCACATGACAGCGCGACAAACACCCAGTGTTTGGGCAGCCAATTACAGTAATGCCACACCAAAGATGGTGCCAGCATTACTGTGATTGGCAAGCAAGCCCAGCTTGTTCATTGGCTGCACATAAAGCGCCAAACATGCTAGGAGGGTCACTCGAATATACCAAGGCAAATAGAAAATTACTCGCCGAACAACAAATAGCCCGAATACCGTATTATTTGTGCAAGTAACAAATAGTGCCAAAGATATTCGCTCATCACTATTCATTAGGTTTCACATTAATGGATGCAAAGTGTGAGGGGAGCTTTGGGTGCCAACAGATCTTTTCCCACTTCACTGTGCACACAATGTGCCGGACAAAGGACTTCTTTGCCATATGTACAGTAATTACTTGGAAGGAGTTTTTAAACATGAATGATACATTGCTGATGATGCATTCTCAATCCATTAAAGGCCTATGTTTAACTGTTACCCTTTCCCCCTTTATATATCTGTCCCTAGCTGGATGCCACCAATCAGTTTTTTCCTGACACTTATTTTGTAACTCAAGTTTCCATATAATAATTAACTTTTTTTTAAAGCTAGAATTATTTATTAAATAAGTGTTGTAAGCTCTGAATATCTGACGCATGATTAAGCAACTGTACTTTTTACTGTATAACTTTTCATGAATGGCAAAAGAAGCATTTCTGGGGTGTAATGAATCTAGAGTCATTTCTGTTTGGGAAAGATAGTGAGGATTTTGAGCTTAGCAAAATTATCTGTGAAGCAAAGAAATTAAGGTCAGTTGTCCAAATTCTGCAACTAGTCACTTTTTTATATTTGTAGTGCTTCTGCAGTGCACACTAAACAGATTTAGTCTGTGGTAGGATTTATATTTTCTGTGACAATTCTAACACCCCAAATGCAACATAACAAAAATGTAATAACTACAACTCAGCCAGCTAAACAGAATTAATATTATAAAATTATTATTTAAAAAAATCGGATGATTTTGTTGTGCATTTGACCAATTAAATTGTAAAAGTGGACAAATAAGCATGTGATTTTTAACTTGGTACATTTTTAAAATACATCAAGTCACGTCGGTCTCATACTTTTTTTAGCTTAAAAACAGCATTTTACATTTTTTACAAGCATTTTTTCCATTTTTTGTGGCTTTTCATTTGTTTACTTTGGGAAAATACTTAAGGAAAATAATTTACCTAGGAAATGTTACATTGAGTAAAAAAATATCCAAAACTTAAAAACACTTCAAGAGGATAAAATGATACAAAAATGTTTTCCTTCAAGCTAACATCTGGCTGCTGCTTTCCCATTAAACAATAAGCAGCAAAAGAGCATTAAAATGAAAGTGTTTTTTCTAATGAATGCTACATATAAAAGAAACATTAGGCTGCTTTTTTGCATATTTTCCAAAAGTGTCTTTGCCAAAATACACAATAGAAATCTTTTGTTGATTTTTTTTAATGCATTTTCCCTTTTTTGAAACATTTTTGGGCCAGTTTTGATGCACATTATTTTTAAAATGTGTTTTTAACACAGAAACTATTCGATTTGTCACTTAAAATCAAAATAAATGTTAAATAAATGTGTTCTTTTAGGCTCCTTGCTCAATCTGGAAAGCCTAATTCAGATGTCCTTTTTTCACATATACTGATTATAGTGTATGGGGTTGTTCACTTTTGTCTTTTTGGTGTTTTTTTGCTTTTTTATCTGTTTTTTTATCAGTCTTATGGATGAAAATCACCAATAGAAGTCTATGGGTTTGTAAAAGTTAGAGACAGCACACATTTGGCATCAGTGTGCTATCCTAGGCTAACATTGCAATTGTGGGAGAAGCTTTGTAATTTATTTAGTGAAAATCACTGATGAAACACTGAAGGTAAAAGTTGACTTACTGACCAAGCACTGATAAAGCTCTGATGCAAAACACTAATGACACTCATACCATATTTTTGCGCACATGAAAAATCACTGACATCTGAATGAGACCTTAACATAGCGGATTTTTGCTCAAAAAATGTAACATTGCTCTTCAAACTTCATGTTGAATATTCAGTTTGCTCACTCTTTTCTTGTCTAAATGAAAGTATTAGAAACACCTCTTAATCATAAAAAATCTATCCCTTAGCCATGCAGTCTACCTTTATGAGCATTTGTAAAATAATGGCACATTTAGCGTTTCCCACTCCCACACTACCTCCTCATCCCGCCCTCTCTCTGTTGGAGTCCCTCAAGGCTCTGTCCTAGGGCCCCTACTTTTTTCCAACTATACCCTTGGCCTAGGACAACTCATAAAGTCCCATGGCTTCCAGTACCACCTGTATGCAGACGACACTCAGATCTACCTCTTTGGCCCAGATCTCACCTCTCTGCTGTCCAGAATCACTGAGTGTCTAACAGCCATATCCTCCTTCACCTCTTGCTTCCTAAAACTCAATGTAGACAAAACTGAACTCATCATCTTTCCCCCATCTCGCATATCCCCCCTACCTGATTTGTCTATTATGGTAAATGGCATCATGCCCTCTCCCACACCTGAAATCTGCTGCCTTGGGGTAACTCTCGACTCTGCCCTGTCCTTCAAACTGTACATCCAAACTCTCGCCACCTCCTGTCACCTTCAACTCAAAAATATTGTCAGAATCCATCCCTCCTCAGCCCACAATCTGCTAAAACTCTTATGCATGCCCTCATCATCTCCCGCCTCGATTACTGCAACATCCTCCTCTGTGGCCTCCCCGCTAACTCTCTTGCACCGCTCCAGTCAGTCCTCAATTCTGTTGCCCTGCTAATCCACCTCTCTCCTCGCTACTCCCCTGTTCCTCCCCTCTGCAAATCCCTCCACTTGCTCCCAATTCCCCAATGAATTCAGTTCAAACTACTAACACTGATCTACAGCCATCCACAACCTGTCCCCTCCCCATATCTCTGAACTAATCTCTCAATATCTTCCCTCATGTAATCTTCGATCCTCCCAAAACCTCCTACTCTCCTCCACACTTATTTGTTCCTCACACAACCGCCTTCAAGATTTCTCCCAAATATCCCCCATCCTCTGGAAGTCCATGCCTCAACACGTCCGATTATCCACAACCCTCGGATCCTTCAGACAGAACCTGAAAATCCATCTCTTCAGGAAAGCCTACAGCCTGTAATAACCATTCTGCCACCTCACCACCACCCGAGCTGCCACCTCACCACCACCCAAGCTGCTGCCTCACCACCATCCGAGCTGCCGCCTCACCACCACCCGAGCTGCAGCCTCACCACCACCAGAGCTGCTGCACCCCCGACCTTCTGTCTCTTCTCATTATCCCGTAGAATGTAAGTACACAAGGACAGGGTCCTCTCCCCTCTGTACCAGTCTGTCACTGTAAATTTGTTTACTGTAAACGATATCTATAACTCTGTATGTAACCCTTTTCTCATGTACAGCACCATGGAATTAATGGTGCTATATAAATAGATAATAATATAAATTCTAAGAAGGTGACTGAATTTGAGCCTCGTAGTGCAATAGGATGTTACCTTTGGAACAATTCAGTTCTCATTTTTACCCTCCTAAATTTACGATATCAACTGAAAGAGGGATTATTGAAAAGAGAAAGCATTTAGAAACTGCAGCTTAGCAAGTTAAATTGGGGTCATCAAACACTGACGTGCATTATGCATATAATTCTCTATCACCTGTGCTGTATTCTGGATCTGCAGCAGCTGTTCTGCTGAGCTTTCTTTGATGTGGTGCCACAACCCTGCCAGGTGAGCACATCCCTGCACATATCACTCTTGTATCCTCTATCTGGGTAAGTCCCTTTTTTGTGCTATTATCTTCCAGTTTTCTCCTATTGGATTATCTCACTACTCACACACTAAAGAATCATTGCTTATGATGATCGAGAAACCTTATTTCTTCTATAAGAAGAGGATACCCTCTTGTCATTGTTGCTGGCCTGGGTGTAAAAAGATCAATAGAATGATCATTGTACTAGTTGAGTGGGTTTGGTGTGTAAAGGTACCTTCACACTGAACAACTTAACAACGATATCGCTAGCGATCCGTGACGTTGCAGCGTCCTGGATAGCGATATCGTTGTGTTTGACACGCAGCAGCGATCTGGATCCTGCTGTGATGTCGTTGGTCGGAGCTAGGAGGCCAGCACCTTATTTCGTCGCTGGATCTCCCGCAGACATCGCTGGATCGGTGTGTGTGACACCGATCCAGCGATGTCTTCACTGGTAACCAGGGTAAACATCGGGTTACTAAGCGCAGGGCCACGCTTAGTAACCCGATATTTACCTTGGTTACCAGCGTAAAAGTAAAAAAAAACAAACACTACATACTTACATTCCGCTGTCTGTCCCCCGGCGCTGTGCTTCTCTGCACTGTGTAAGTGCCAGCCGGAAAGCAGGGCACAGCGGTGAAGTCACCGCTCTGCTTTCCGGCTGCTGTGCTTACACAGTGCAGAGAAGCAGAACGCCGGGGGACAGACAGCGGAAGGTAAGTATGTAGTGTTTTTTTTTTTTTACTTTTACGCTGGTAACCAGGGTAAACATCGGGTTACTAAGTGCAGCCCTGCGCTTAGTAACCCGATGTTTACCCTGGTTACCCGGGGACTTCGGCATCGTTGGTCGCTGGAGAGCTGTCTGTGTGACAGCTCTCCAGTGACCAAACAGCGACGCTGCAGCGATCGGGATCGTTGTCTGGATCGCTGCAGCGTCGCTAAATGTGACGGTACCTTAAGAACTTGACTTGTCTGCACATAACTTTGACATCAACACTTGTTGGATAAACTAGAGCACAATTTGCCCTCTCATTCTATATCGGTGACTGAACTATTTTTTTAATAAATGTGCAAAATAACACAAAGTCATACTACAAATATAGAAATACTTCCCAGAACAGTGGAAGATGTTATAGCTGCAAAAGGGGAAACAACAGTATACTAATTGCTATTGTTTTAGAATGGAATTTCATGAAAGCTCCTATAAAAGGTATAGGTGTCTCAGAACTTTTGTTTATAGAGTGTATAGTCTACAATATTCTTACTGACACACCTATTTTTCCATACTTGACATTACATAGTAACATGGATCACGTATAGCTAATTGAGATATAAGAAATTATTTACTACATTCACTGCGAAGCAAATATTCAGAAGTTGAAGTGAATCGGTCCACTGATAAATGCTGCCCAATCTGTTTCAGCAGTGTTTCAGAGAAAAATATACTTTAAAGGCTGATGAGGACTGACACCATGCTTTAGAATAGTCAGAAACTTGTGTTTCTACTGGCTTCTCCCCGCCCATTTCCTTAGATTGACAGGTCTCTGCTTATTGTTAGACTGATAGAAAACAATATTGTTAGACTGATAAAGCCTAAAAGAAAATAACTAAAGTATGAAATGGGATATAAATTGGTGTGCAAGCAGCATAAAAGCAAATGTTCAAACTAGCCACTAAACAAAAAAAAATAAAGACAGAAACATAATGATTAAATACCCTGCAGTAAATAAATAGCAGTAAATAAATAACATAGAGCCATCCCACCGCTTCACGGTGACCGTAAATGGAACAGTTCTAACTCAAATATTAAAAACCTTATCATTTGTCAAGTGACATGCATGTTGACACTGAGACGTACTGTGCTCAACTAGTGGACACACAGCAGAGGCACTCAACATCAATAATGCCAGCTCAAAAAAAGGCTGGCCACACCTTTATAGGCACATGATGCAAACAGACAGAAAAAAAATAAAGGTATCAACTGGGATATAAATTGGTGTGCATGCAATGTGTAAGCGCATTTTCGCACTAGCCACTAAACAAAAAAACAAAGACAAAACATAATGATCAAATACCCTGCAGTGAATAAATAAATAAATAGCATAGTGCATGAAAATGTAAAAAAAATGACAGTCCATTCAGGTAACAGGTGAGTTGACCCAAGGGTCACATCCTGGCTTCTCTGAACATATCCATGGTTCAGTGATTGTCAATGGAGTAGATCTGTATTCTTTCAACTGGGGCTGAGGTCTCCTAGGTTGTGTCCTTTAGAATGATAGATCCATGTCCCTCAAGATGAAGCAATGATGTATTGACTGCTGTCCTGTCTTTGGTCTTTTGGATGTTTTGATGTCTTGGCTTAATCTCTGTCTGTTCCTCAGTCTCTCTGTCTCTCTCTATAGTGGTATGTAGCCTATTTTTATACTTAAGTGTCCTTCATTCAGTATTGACCTAAAGGGTAAGAATGGAGATGAGATCATTTAGCATTACTTGATTATTTAATCTATTTGCATAGTTTTCCCTATGCTGTTTTCAAAGTCACCAAACTATTTAGCCTACACAATACATAATTAGCATATAAGTAAACATCACTAGTCATCAAGGATAAGAGCACAGTATGTTACATGAAATGTTAATATTACAGGTTTGCACAAGCAAAAGTCTACTTTCTTGACCAACACAAATTCAAAAGCCAACATTCAGGTAACAATCAACTCTTCTTGGTTTGCTTAAAAATAGTGGTCTTGTTAATTAACATACAATGCTGTGTCTTCACAGTAAGGTTTTTAATATTAGAGTTAGGACTATCCCAATTATGGTTGCCGTGATGAGGTGAGATGGCTTTCACATTTTTTTGATAAAAAACATGTTAACAAAATGCCATTTATTTCTTCTTCGGCTGTGGGGGTCAGCTGATGTTCTTATAAAGACATGAAAAAGAAAACAAAACATTTTTTATCATGTAAGAAAACACAATAGTTTAATTTAATTGAAGCCTTTTGCTGGTGATCGTGTGGGCACACTGCAATCATATTGATATGTCATAGTGCAGATAGAGATTAAGATAAAAACATAATTTCAATAATAAGTCATTTTCTTATATTTGCCCAAGACTAATGTGACCAGACATTCCTCATGTAAGTTGTTGCCTCATAGCTGCTTGTCATGATGACAGATTTACTTTAAGTGTCATGACTGCTCACTGTGTAGCATCATGAGGAAAAATCTTTGATTATAAGACAATGAATCCCATGAGTTTTCATTCATTGGACATAAGGCTAGCAAACAAAAACACCCATATATAAAAAGAAAACTATTTATACTTGCTGGAACTAAATTTTGAAACAATATACTGCACATTAAAATCTGTTGTGCCTTTTAGATTTATTGCTTGTTGCCTTTACCTAAGTAATGCAAAAAGGACTGTATAATGCTAAAGATATAGCTCATGACATCAGAGCAATCTATTCAGCAAAAAACATTGCCAATAGAGAACAATAACCATCTGTTATAAAGCTAAAATAAGGTTACTGTTTCAAAGTTAGTATGATAAATGATTTCTCTCAAATACTGTTATAAAAGCATTTTATTTTCACAAATCTTTATGTATTTTACTAAGATACGCCATGCCAAACGCATAGCTGAGATTTGTAAAAATACAATAAAACATTTTTTTGACAATACACCATGTTCCAAATTATTATGCAAATGAAATTTTTCTCAGATTTTGACAGTCAGTCAGTCTAATAAAAGTCATCACCTGTTAGAGTGTACATTGAATTTTATTGAAGAAACCTCCCAATGATAACAGTATAATCTCCAAAATGAATAAAAACTCAAAATGCACTGTTCCAAATTATTAGGCACAGTAGAATTTCTAAACATTTGAAATGTGTTAAAGAACTGAAAATGCTCATTTGTGGAATTTGCAGCATTAGGAGGTCACATTCACTGAACAAAAAAGCTTTTTAACTCCAAAACATCCTAACAGGCCAAGTTACATGTTAACATAGGAACCCTACTTTGATATCACCTTCACAATTCTTGCACCATTAAACTTGTGAGTTTTTGGAGAGTTTCTGCTTGTATTTCTTTGCATGAAGTCAGAATAGCCTCCCAGAGCTGCTGTTTTGATGTGAACTGCTTCCCACCCTCATAGATCTTTTGCTTGATGATACTCCAAAGGTTCTCTATAGGTTTGAGGTCAGGGGAAGATGGTGACCACACCATGAGTTTATCTCTTTTTATGCCCATAGCAGCCAATGATTCAGAGGTAAGCTTTGCAGCATGAGATGGTGCATTGTCATGCATGAAGATGATTTTGTTCCTGAAGGCATGTTTCTGCTTTTTATACCATGGAAAAAAGTTGTCAGCCAGAAACTCTATATTTTTTCAGAGGTCATTTTCACACCTTCAGAAACCCTAAAGGGCCCTACCAGCTGTTTCCCCATGATTCCGGTCCAAAACATGACTTCTCCACCTCCTTGCTGACGTCGCAGCCTTTTTGGGACATGGTGGCCATCCACCAACCATCCACTACTCCATCCATCTGGACCATCCAGGGTCGCTCGACATTCATCAGTAAACAAGACTGAAAATTAGTCTTCATATACAGTACAGACCAAAAGTTTGGACACACCTTATTTAAAGATTTTTCTGTATTTTCATGACTATGAAAATTGTACATTCACACTGAAGGCATCAAAGCTATGAATTAACACATGTGGACTTATATACTTAACAAAAAAGTGTGAAACAACTGAAATTATGTCTTATATTCTAGGTTCTTCAAAGTAGCCACCTTTTGCTTTGATGACTGCTTTGCACACTCTTGGCATTCTATTGATGAGCTTCAAGAGGTAGTCACCGGGAATGATTTTCACTTCAGAAGTGTGCCCTGTCAGGTTTAATAAGTGGGATTTCTTGCCTTATAAAATGGGGTTGGGACCATCAGTTGTGTTGTGCAGAAGTCTGGTGGATACAAAACTGATAGTCCTACTAAAAAGACTGTTAGAATTTGTATTATGGCAAGAAAAAAGCAGTTAAGTAAAGAAAAATGAATGGCCATCATTACTTTAAGAAATGAAGGTCATTCAGTCCGAAAAATTGGGAAAACTTTGAAAGTGTCCCCAAGTGAGTGGCAAAAACCATCAAGCGCTACAAAGAAACTGGCTCACATGAGGACCGCCACAGGAAAGGAAGACCAAGAGTCACCTCTGCTTCTGAGGATAAGTTTATCCAAGTCACCAGCTTCAGAAATCACAGGTTAACAGCAGCTCAGATTAGCGACCCGGTCAATGCAACACAGAGTTCTAGCAGCAGACACATCTCTACAACAACTGTTAATAGGAGACTTTGTGCAGCAGGCCTTCATGGTAAAATAGCTGCTAGGAAACCACTGCTAAGGAAAGGCAACAAGCAGAAGAGACTTGTTTGGGCTAAAGAACACAAGGAATGGACATTAGACCAGTGGAAATCTGTGCTTTGGTCTGATGAGTCCAAATTTGAGATCTTTGGTTCCAACCACCGTGTCTTTGTGTGACGCAGAAAAGGTGAACGGATGGACTCTACATGCCTGGTTTCCACCGTGAAGCATGGAGAAGGAGGTGTGATGGTGTGAGGGTGATTTGCTGGTGACACTGTTGGGGATTTATTCAAAATTGAAGGCATACTGAACCAGCATGGCTACCACAGCAACTTGCAGCAACATGCTATTCCATCTGGTTTGCATTTAGTTGGACCATCATTTATTTTTCAACAGGACAATGACCCCAAATACACCTCCAGGCTGTGTAAGGGCTATTTGACCAAGAAGGAGAGTGATGGGGTGCTACGCTAGATGACCTGGCCTCCATAGTCACCAGACCTGAACCCAATCGAGATGGTTTGGGGTGAGCTGGTGTCACGGGGAGACTAGGTGGGTAAGAGCTAATAACCCGGGCCCCTGTAATTTCCCTCAGACTAGGGAAATCCTGACTGACCCTCTACCTAGAGTTTACACTGATGGTGTGCATGTCTAGTCCTCGACCCTCGCCCTGTCTCCTGTTTCAACCCTAGGCTGAAACCACCGGCCACCACCCAGTGAAAAGATCATACACCAATACCCACAGTTAGAACAGACAAGGATAACGGAAAATATACACCACGCCGCAGTCACTCAGGAAAACACTATAAATGCGCAGGGCAAAATAAATACAAATATAGGAAGGAGTAAATAAGACAAAGGGAAATACACCACCAGCAACGATACTCCAACTACTAGCTCACCACTCCAGACCGAGATAACAACGCACAAGACAGAAGCTATAATCGGCGACGCCCAATGTTCAGGAGAACTATTTAAAGGCAATGGGCATGGCCCAGCTTCCAATCCGAGCATCAGGTAAATTAACCCCGGACCAGCTAGATAAAATCTAGCCGACGCCAATGAGCACATAGTGGTCAAAAGCGGAATTACTGCTGTCTGTCGAACGACCTGGTCTGACAGCTGGACTGCAGAGTGAAGGCAAAAGGGCCAACAAGTGCTAAGCATCTCTGGGAAATCCTTCAAGAATGTTGGAAGACCATTCCCGGTGACTACCTCTTGAAGCTCATCAAGGTAATGTCAAGAGTGTGCAAAGTAGTCATCAAAGCAAAAGGTGGCTACTTTGAAGAACCTAGAATATAAGACATAATTTCAGTTGTTTCACACTTTTTTGTTAAGTATATAATTCCATATGTGTTAATTCATAGTTTTGATGCCTTCAGTGTGAATGTACAATTTTCATAGTCACGAAAATACAGAAAAATCTTTAAATGAGAAGGTGTTTCCAAACTTTTGGTTGGTACTGTATGTCTGGGCCCACTGCAACCATTTCTGCTTGTGAACACTGTTTAGGGGTGGCCGAATAATAGGTTTATGCAGCACAGCAAGCCTTTGAAGGATCCTACACCTTGAGGTTCGAGGGACTCCAGAGACACCATCAGCTTCAAATAACTGTTTGCTGCTTTGTAATAGTATTTTGGCAGCTGCTCTCTTAATCCAATGAATTTGTCTGGCAGAAACCTTCCTCATTATGCCTTTATCTGCATGAACTCTGTGCTCTGTTTCAGTCACAAATCTCTTCACATTATGATGATCACTCTTAAGTTTTCGTGAAATATCTAATGTTTTCATACCTTGTACAAGGCATTGCACTATTTAACGCTTTTCAGCTGCAGAGAGATCCTTTTTATTTCCCATATTGCTTGAAACCTGTGGCCTGCTTAATAATGTGGAACATCATTTTTAAGTTGTTTTCCTTTAATTAGAATCACCTGGAAAACTAATTATCACATGTGTTTAAGATTGATTTCAGTGATCCATTGAGCCCTGAGACACAATACCAGCCACAAGTTTATTTGAAAAACAAAACAATTAAATCTTTATGACACTTAAATACAATTTGCATAATAATTTGGAACACTCTATTTAGTTCTTTATTTAGACAATTGCAAAAATCACTGTATGCATTTATTTCTTGCTCTTTACATCTAATTTTATCATGTTATGTCAACATTTGTAAATGAAATATAAAATCTACATTAATCTACAATAAAACACTTGATCTAGACCTTGGGAAGTTGAAATAGTGAATATGAGATTAAAGCAGTATTAAAAATGAATCCGATGTTCATCCAGAAAAGTAGGATTTTTTTTCTAACTTGTTATTCTTACGCAGTGTTTTTACTCAGTAGCTATTAATCATTTACAGGACCATTTACAGTTTCCTATGTGACAAAATTGCAATATATAAATAAAAATCAGATGCCAAACTGTGGCATCTGATGTTTTTTTTCTTGCACCCACAGACTTAAGGAGTTTAATCTGATTTCAGTGTGAAATTGCAGCATAATGCGATTTTTTTTTCACAGATAGATTATGTCAGTGAAAAATATTCATTATCAGCACTGCCCCATAGAATAATATTGGTCATTGTGCTATCCAGTGAAACATCAGATAGCACTTATCCGACTTATACCATGGTGTGAGCGAGCCCTAATAGAGGTTATGGCATTGTAGTACAAGGTTTGCTTGACTCTTTAGCAGGGGATGTTGGTTATTACAAATTCCTTTTTTCTCTTTTTTTGTCATGTATTATGCTCCATACTTAAGGGAATCTTACATCAGGGTTTTGCCACCTAATTTTTGAGAGCCGCATAATAAAAAAATAGAGATCCTGATTCCAGCAATGTATCACTGTATCACCGGGCTGCTTGTAGTTTTGATAAAATTGCTGAAGCAGATTCTAACTAAAGGACTAGCAAACTTGCTGCCATGTAGCCCTGAAAAAAACAATTATAGTGATATGAATAGGGTCAACTATAAAAACCAACTGAAAAAAACTCTGAAAAAATAACTTTTAATGTAATTCTCTAAAAATCATATATTAGTTATCCAAAATCCATTAAAAGGAGGCTTAAGTACTAGGAAGAATAGACATATAATATAAGCAGACTAACAGTACCTCGTAGGACTGCCGGGGGGTCTGTACGGCCTGCCGGGGGGTCTGTACGGCCTCTCTGGGGTCTGTATGGCCTCTCCGGGGTCTGTGCGGACTGCCGGGGGTCTTTGTGTCTGTGCAGGCATCATCCGATGGGACTACAAGTCCCATTGGGCTATGCCTGCTACAATGACAGTGATTGACACATTAACCAATGATGGGGCAGTAGTAGTCCCATCATCCGGCTAATGTGTTGAATGTAAAAAAATAAATAAAAATACTCCATACATACTCCATACATGCTACATACATGCTACATATATGCTACATACATACATGCTACATACATGCTACATACATACATACATACTACATACATACATGCTACATACATGCTACATATATGCTACATACATACATGCTACATACATGCTACATACATACATACTACATACATGCTACATACATGCTACATACATACATACTACATACATACATGCTACATACATGCGACATGCTACATACATGCTACATACATGCTACATACATACATGCTACATACATGCTACATACTACATACATACATGCTACATACATGCTACATACCACATACATACATGCTACATACATGCTACATACATGCATGCTACACACATGCTACATATATGCTACATACATGCTACATAGTACATACATACATACGTGCTACATACATGCTACATACATACATGCTACATACATGCTACATGCTACATACATGCTACATACATGCTACATGCTACATACATGCTACATACATGCTACATACATACTACATGCATACAACATACATACTGCATACATACCACATACATACATCCATACATACTACATACATACATACATACATACATACATACTCCATGCATACATACTGCATACATACATACATACTACATACACACTACATACATACTGTGGGGTTTCACTCGCTCAGGTGCGATGGCTGACACTTAGGAGGCACATTCCATCAAAAGTTCAAAGGTTTTTTGCTCCATGAACCTCATAGCAAAACAGAAAACAAATAACTTTTAGCTTAGGCAAAAGGAAAAATAAGTGTCCAGTCCTTCAGGCTCAGTCCTGGAGCCTTAACACACTCTGGAGGCTAGCACCTCCACACATATCTACTGTGTTTAAGCATTAGGCTTTCTTTTATAGGTCTAACCACACCCAGAACCCATCACATGACTAGACATGTGGTTGTGACATCACCACAGGTCCTGAAACACATATAGATAGCTATGGTTACATCACAGCGGCAAGCCATCTATGTGACACATATCTCCCGTCGATTAGACACCCTTTAGCCACGCTACATACCTCCCCCCCTCTGCCTAAAGCCGTGGGGCTTGGCACTTTCCCCCACTAGACAAGGGATTCTTGACAGGGCATCAGCATTACCATGCAGCTTCCCGGCCCTATGTTCCACATGGAAACAAGTCCTGCAGGGCTAAGAACCAACGGGTGACCCTAGCATTTCTACCACCCTTCGTTTCCCTCATCCATCTAAGTGGGGCATGGTCGGATATCAGTCTAAATTTACGTCCGAGCAGATAGTACCATAACGTGTCCACCGCCCACTTTATGGCCAAGCACTCCTTCTCTACGACTGAGTAGTTCTTTTCAGACGAGTACAGCTTCCTACTCAGAGAACAGGATGCTCCTCCTCATGTAGTTCTTGGGAAAGGACTGCTCCTACCCCAACATCTGAGGCATCTGTCTGAAGAATAAACTCTTTCTTGAAGTTTGGGGCCATCAGAATGGGTTTCTTACACAGAGCCTCTTTCATTTATTGGAAGGCTGACTCTGTTTCCTCGGACCATTTAACCATTACTGATTTTGTCCCTTTTAGCAGATCAGTCAGGGGCACAGCCATCGTGGCGAAGTTTGGGATGAACCTCCTGTAATATCCCACAATTCCCAGGAAGGCTTTAACTTGCTTTTTGGAAACTGGTTTTGGCCATGTTTGAATTGCCTCCACTTTACTGAGTTGGGGTTTTATTTCTCCATGACCCACTATATATCCAAGGTACTTAGCTTCTTCTTTACCCAAGGCACACTTCTTTGGGTTTATTGTAAACCCCGCCTCTCTTATAGCATCAAACACTGCTTGGACCTTTTCCAGATGACTCTCCCAGTCCGGGCTAAAGATGACGATATCATCCAGGTACACAGCAGCGTATGCCTTATGGGGTGCAAGGATTCTATCCATAGCCCTCTGGAAGGTTGCCGGAGCTCCCTGTAGGCCAAACGGCATCCGGACATACTGGAAGCATCCATCTGATGTAGAAAACGCCGTCTTCTCCTTGGCTTCCTGTGCCATGGGGATCTGCCAATACCCCTTCGTCAAATCCAAGGTGGTTATGTACCTGGTGGGCCCAAGCCTTTTGATGAGCTCATCAACGCGGGGCATGGGATATGCGTCGAACTTGGAGACCTCATTCAACTTCCTATAGTCGTTGCAAAACCTCCACTCCCCATCAGGTTTTGGGACCAGGACAATTGGGCTCGACCAACCGCTCTTGGATTCCTCAATGACTCTAAGCTTCAACATATGCTCCACTTCCTTGGAGATTACTTCTCGACGAGCCTCAGGGATTCGATAGGGCTTCACGTTCACACGCACATGTGGCTCTGTCAGGACCTCATGCTCAATGACGTTTGTGTACCCAGGCAACTCAGAAAACAGGTCCCTGTTCTTCTGGAGTAACTCCCGGCACTGCTGTTTCTGGGCCTTTGATAGCGTTTCCGCTATAGTAACCCCTCCAACCTCACCTTCTGGGTTGCTCAGCAAAGATGGAGTTACTGCTGGCTCTCTATCTTGCCATGGCTTGATGAGGTTGACATGGTAGACTTGGATTGGTTTCCGTCTACCTGGTTGGTGAATTTTATAGTTTACCTCACCCAGCTTCTCTAGGACCTCATATGGCCCTTGCCACTTGGCCAAGAACTTGCTCTTTACCGTCGGAACTAACACAAGAACTCGGTCTCCCGGTTTGAACTGCGTAACTCTTGCAGACCGATTGTAGATCCTGGCCTGAGCTTCTTGTGCCTGGAGGTGTTCTTTCACGATAGGCATCACCTTTGCAATCCTCTGCTGCATCAGGGCCACATGCTCAATAATGCTTCTGTGGGGCGTAACTTCGGCTTCCCAAGTTTCCTTGGCTATATCCAGGAGTCCTCTCGGATGCCGGCCATATAGAAGCTCAAAGGGCAAGAACCCCGTGGATGCCTGTGGCACTTCCAGCAAATAATATCACCCGTAGGGACCTTGGGCACCACCTCCCCAGCCCTTTGTGACCTTGGACGCCCCACCCCGTTTTGGGACTCAGCACCTTTCTGGGACCCCCAGTACGGCATGGGCTGCCTCCCAAAGGAGCCTTCCATCCCTTGGTATCTCTCGACCAGTCGTATCAGTTTGTTGGCATTCTGGGGATTACCCTGGGCAACCCAAGTCTGTATGGACCTCGGGAGGGAATGCACAAACCGATCCATCATCACCCGTTCTACCATCTGAGCAGGTGTAGAGGACTCTGGCTGCAGCCATTTCTGGACCAGGTGCAACAGGTCAAACATTTGGGAGCGAGGCGGTTTGTCCCGGTGATAGGCCCAGCAGTAAACTCGCTGTGCCCTAACAGTCAGTGTCACCCCCAAACGTGCGAGAACCTCGGCTTTCAATTTGTGATACTCCTTGGCATCCTGCAAGGTCAAATCATAGTACGCCTTCTGAGGTTCCCCCATTAGGTAAGGCGCCAACACCTCTGCCCACTGCTCTGGCGGAAGTTTTTCCCTTTCAGCGACCCTCTCAAGCACCGTCAGGAAGGCCTCCACATCATCCTTGGGAGTCATTTTCTGTAATGCACGTCTTACCGTCTTCCAGATGTGGGTGTCAACAGCCAAACCTGGGGTTGGGGTGCTCGTCTTGCCCTGGATGGCGGCTGCCAGAAGCTGCATCTGCTGCCGTTGCTCCTGCTGGTACTGTTGCATCTGCTGCCGTTGGTCCTGCTGGCTCTGTTGTATCTGCTGTATCAACAGCCTTTTGGTCTCTTGCTGCCGTTGCTCCTGCTGTGATTGCAACTCGACCAAGTGTTTCAGCAGGTCCTCCATTTTCCCCGGCAATGCTTGCTGGCTTGCAACAGACTTGACCCAGGACATTCAATAATAGACTTAAGTCTCCGCTGGGAACGCTGCCTGCACGTCTACCACCAATTGTGGGGTTTCACTCGCTCAGGTACGACGGCTGACACTTAGGAGGCACGTTCCATCAAAAGTTCAAAGGTTTATTGCTCCATAAACCACATAGCAAAACAGAAAACAAATAGCTTTTAGCTTAGGCAAAAGGAAAAATAAGTGTCCAGTCCTTCAGGCTCAGTCCTGGAGCCTTAACACACTCTGGAGGCTAGCACCTCCACACATATCTACTGTGTTTAAGCATTAGGCTTTCTTTTATAGGTCTAACCACACCCAGAACCCATCACATGACTAGACATGTGGTTGTGACATCACCACAGGTCCTGAAACACATATAGATAGCTATGGTTACATCACAGCAGCAAGCCATCTATGTGACACATATCTCCCGTCGATTAGACACCCTTTAGCAACACTACAATACATACATACATACTACATACAATACAATCATACATTACATACAATACAAACATACAGACATACAGTACATTAAACATATATTACATACTCACCATTACTTGTCATTTTGATCCCCAAAGCCAGTGTCATCTGTAAAAAATATGAAAAAAACAAACAACCAATATACTCCCTGTCTGCAGAAATCCAAGAGTGTTCCACGATGATCTCCCGTGGAGAACGGCAGCAACAGCTGTTGCAACCGCTCCCCAGGGGCTCCAGGAACACAATGATGGGAGGAAGGTATCCTTCCGCATTGTATTCCTCCGCCGCTGTAAAAAAAAAGTCCCTAGTCTCACTTTATGGCGTTGCTGGGTGAGAAATTTTCCCAGGCAGCAATTGCCATAAAGTGAGACTTTGTCCTAAGGTAACCTCTCAGTGATGCACTGCAGGAGCCATTGTCTCCTGTCAGTGTGTCACTGAGGGTCCTATAGAGCAGTGACATCACCCGATGTCACTGTTCTATACGGGAGATTGTCATGGGACACTTGTTATTAATTGGACTACGATGGACAGGTAGTATGTGGTTTATTATTTTACGTTTTTTGCAGGTGCTGAAGTATGGTAAGTATGGTGAAATGAAGAATATTAAAATATTTTTTCCTAATGTGTGCATGTTTTATTAACCCTTTCTTACTATTGGATTAATAATGGATAGGCGTCTTATTGACGCCTCTCCGTTCTTAACTCGGCTTAATGTCACCTTACAATAGCAAGGTGACATTAACCCCTCTTTACCCCATATCCCACTGCTACACGGGATTTGGAAGAGAGGGGCTAAGTGCATGATAAGATGCGCCAAGATCTGTAAGATGCGCCAATTCCGGGGTGGCTGCGGACTGGTATTTGTAGCCGGGGGGGCCAATATCCATGGCCCCACTCTAGGCTATGAATATCAGCCCGCAGCTGTCTGTGTAGCCTTTCTGGCTATAAAATATAGGGGGACCCCAGGTCATTTTTTTAGGGGTCCCCCTATTTTAATCCCTTCCCGACCTTTGACGCTACGTAGGCGTCATGAAAGTCGGTGCCAATCCGACCTGTGACGCCTATGTGGCGTCATGGAATGATTGCATCCCTGCAGATCGGGTGAAAGGGTTAACTCCAATTTCACCCGATCTGCAGGGACAGGGGGAGTGGTACTTTAGCCCAGGGGGGGTGGCTTCACCCCCCCATGGCTAAGATCGCTCTGATTGGCTGTTGAAAGTGAAACAGCCAATCAGAGCAATCTGTAATATTTCACCTATGAAAATTGGTGAAATATTACAATCCAGCCATGACCGATGCTGCAATAGCATCTGCCATGGCTGGAGACCCCGATCTACCCCCCCACCACCACCGATCTCCTCCTCTCCGTCCTGTCATGTCCCATGCTCCCTTCCGTCCTCCTGTCCGCTCCCCCGTCCTCCTGTCTGCTCCCCCGTGCTCTAATCCCCCCCGTGCTCCGATCGCACCCCCCCATACTTACCGAGCTCCGATGTCCCTCCCGGTGTCCTTGGTCTTCTCCATGGGCGCCGCCATCTTCCAAAATGGCGGGCACATGCGCAGTGTGCCCGCCGAATCTGCCGTCCGGCAGATTCTTTCCAGGTACATTTTGATCACTGTGATAGGTTCTATCACAGCGATCAAAATAAAAAAATAGTAAATAACCCCACCTTTATCACCCCCATAGGTAGGGACAATAATAAAACACAGAAATTATATTTATTTTTGTTTTTCCATTAGGGTTAGGGTTAGGGTTAGGGTTAGGGGTAGGGTTAGGGGTAGGGTTAGGGTTAGGGGTAGGGTTAGGGGTAGGGTTAGGGTTGCACTTAGGGTTAGGGTTGCACTTAGGGTTAAGGTTGCACTTAGGATTAGGGTTGCACTTAGGGTTAGGGTTGCACTTAGGGTTGCACTTAGGGTTAAGGTTGCACTTAGGGTTAGGGTTGCACTTAGGGCTAGGGTTGCACTTTGGGTTAAGGTTGCACCTAGGGATAGGGTTGCACTTAGGGTTGCACTTAGGGTTAGGGTTGCACTTAGGGCTAAGTTTGCACTTAGGGCTAGGGTTGCACTTAGGGCTAGGGTTGCACTTAGGGCTAGGGTTAGAATTAGGGTTAGGGTTTCAATTAGGGTTAGGGTTACAATTAGGACTAGGGTTGGAATTAGGGTTAGAATTAGGCTATGTGCACACGGTGTGGATTTGGCTGCGGATCCGCAGCGGATTGGTCGCTGCGGATTTGTAGCAGTTTTCCATCACGTTTACAATATCACATAAACCTATGGAAAACCAAATCCGCTGTGCCCATGGTGCGGAAAATGCAGCACGGAAATGCTGCGTTGTATTTTCTGCAGCATGTCAATTCTTTGTGCGGATTCCGCAGCATTTTACACCTGCTTCTTAATAGGAATCCGCAGGTTAAATCCACACAAAAAACACTGTAAATCCGCGGTAAATCCGCAGGTAAAGCACAGTGCGTTTTACCTGCAGATTGTTCAAAAACGGTGCGAAAAATCCGCACACAAATTCGCAACGTGGGCACATAGCCTTAGGGTTAGGGTTGGAATTAGGGTTAAGACTAGGGTTATGGGTGTGTTGGGGTTAGGGTTGTGGTTAGGGTTGGGATTAGGGTTAGGGGTGTGTTGGGGTTAGTGTTGGAGTTAGAATTAAGGGGTTTCCACTGTTTTGGCACATCAGGGGGACTCCAAACGCGACATGGCGCCACCATTAATTCCAGCCAATCTTGTGTTGAAAAAGTCAAATGGTGCTCTCTCCCTTCCAAGTCCCGACGTGTGCCCAAACAGTGGTTTACCCCCACATATGAGGTACCAGCGTACTCAGGAGAAACTGGACAACAACTTTTGGGGTCCAATTTCTCCTGTAACCCTTGGGAAAGTAAAAAATTGCGGGCTAAAAATTATTTTTGAGGAAAGAAAAATTATTTCTTATTTTCACAGCTCTGCGTTATAAACTTTTGTGAAGCACTTGGGGGTTCAAAGTGCTCACCACACATCTAGATAAGTTCCTTTGGGGGTCTAGTTTCCAAAATGGGGTCGCTTGTGGGGGGTTTCTACTGTTTAGGCACATCAGGGGCTCTGCAAAAGCAACGTGACGCCCGCAGAGCATTCCATCAAAGTCTGCATTTCAAAACGTCACTACTTCACTTCCGAGCCCCGGCATGTGCCCAAACAGTGGTTTACCCCCACATATGGGGTATCAGTGTACTCAGGAGTAACTAAACAACAACTTTTGTGGTCAAATTTCTCCTGTTACCCTTGGGAAAATAAAAAATTGCGGGCTAAAAAAATCATTTTTGAGAAAATAAAAATTATTTTTTATTTTCATGGCTCTGCGTTATAAACTCCTGTGAAGCACTTTGGGGTTTAAAGTGCTCACCACACATCTAGATTAGTTCCTTGGGAGGTCTGGTTTCCAAACTGGGGTCACTTGTTTAGGCACACAGGGGCTCTCCAAATGTGAAATGGTGTCCGCTAACGATTGGAGCTAAATTTCCTTTAAAAAAGTCAAATGGCGTGCCTTCCCTTCCGAGCCTTGCCGTGTGCCCAAACAGTGGTTTGCCCCCACATGTGAGGTATTGGTGTACTCAGGAGAAATTGCCCAACAAATTTTAGGATCCATTTTATCCTGTAGCCCATGTGAAAATGAAAAAATTGAGGCTAAAATAAATGTTTTGTGAAAAAAAGTACTTTGGACAACAACGATCATTGTCCAGTTTCTCCTTTTACCCCTGGGAAAATAAAAAATTGTTGCTAAAAGATGATTTTTGTGACTAAAAAGTTAAATGTTAATTTTTTCCTTCCATGTTGCTTCTGCTGCTGTGAAACACCTGAAGGGTTAATAAACTTCTTGAATGTGGTTTTGAGCACCTTGAGGGGTGCAGTTTTTAGAATGGTGTCACTTTTAACACTTATAGACCCCTCAAACTGACTTCAAATGTGAGGTGGTCCCTAAAAAAAATGGTTTTGTAAATTTTGTTGTAAAAATGAGAAATCACTGGTCAAATTTTAACCCTTATAACTTCCTAGCAAAAAAAAAATTTGTTTCCAAAATTGTGCTGATGTAAAGTAGACATGTGGGAAATGTTATTTATTAACTATTGTGTGTCACATATCTCTCTGGTTTAACAGAATAAAAATTCAAAATGAGAAAATTGCGAAATTTTAAAAATTTTCACCAAATTTTCATTTTTTTCACAAATAAACGCAGAAATTATCGACCTAAATTTACCACTAACATGAAGCCCAATATGTCACGAAAAAACAATCTCAGAACCGCTAGGATCCGTTGCAGCATTCCTGAGTTATTACCTCATAAAGGGACACTGGTCAGAATTGCAAATAATGGCCAGGTCATTAAGGTCAAAATAGACTGGGTCATGAAGGGGTTAATAGCCAGTAAAGGCTATGCAGACAGCTGCGGGCTGATATTCATAGCAGGCTACAAATTTTGGCCCCCGGTCGTCGGCTTTCGGCCTCTGGTGCAGAAAATTGCGTGGGAGCCCACGCCGGTTTTTTTTAAATCAACGCTTATAAAGGCCTCTTTCACACTTGCATCGGTACGGGTCCTTCACTATGCGTTGGGCCGACGTACCGATGCATGTTGTGAAATTTGTGCCTGACGTGGGCAGCGGATGCAGTTTTTCAACGCATCTGCTGCCCATTCTGAAGACCGGGAAGGAGGGGGCGGAGTTTCTGCCACGAATGTGTGGTAGAGAATGGCGGACGCGACGCACAAAAAAATGTTCACTTGAACGCTTTTTCGTGCCGACGGTCTGCCAAAACACGACATGTAGTTTTTCGAGCAGTTTTTGTTCAGGTTTTGATGCTGGTTTTTGGTACAGTTTTTGGTGTGGTTTTTGATGCAGTTTTTGGTGAAGTTTTTGGTCCAGTTTTTGATGCGGTTTTAGATGCTGTTTTTGATGCTGTTTTTGATGCAGTTTTTGTTCCGTTTTTTGACCAGTTTTGATGCAGTTTTTGGAAATAAATAAATGGAAAATGTTCATGATTTGAATGGAAACATGCATGAAATAATGGATTCGGAGGCCGTATTAATCATTTCACATCTGTTTCATCCGTTTTTTGCTGGATCCGTCGCTGTGCGTTTTTTCACCGGACAGAAAAACCGTTCCTCTGTATGTGTTTTCCGTCCGGCGGAAACAGTTTTGGCGGATCCTGCAAAAAACGGATGAAACATGTGGCCATCAGGCGCAATCCGGTGCTAATACAACTCTATGAGAAAAAAATAGATCTGGCAGAAAAAACGGATCCGGCGGAAAAAAACGGATCCGGCGGAAAAAAACGGATCCGGTGGAAAAAACGGATCTGGCAGAAAAAAATGGATCCAGAGGAAAAACAGATCTGGTGGAAAAAAACGGATCTGGCGGAAAAAAACGGATCCTGCAAATGTGCTCGCAGATGCATTTTTTCCCATAGACTTGTATTAGTGATTGTTTTGGCGGACCGTCGGCACGAAAAAAAGTTTTTTTGTCCATCGCGTCTGCCATTTTCTACTGCGCATGCGTGGCAGAAACTCATCGGCTGCTCACGTCATGCACAAATTTCATAACGTACGTCGGTACGTCGGCCCAATGCATAGCAACGGACCCTTACCGACGCAAGTGTGAAACAGACCTTTATGAGCGTTGAATTTAAAAAAAAACGGCGTGGGCTCCCACGCAATTTTCTGTGCCAGAGGGGGAAAGCCAATGGCCGGAGGCCAATATTTGTAGCCTGCTATGAATATCAGCCCACAGCTGTCCTCGTAGCCTTTACTGGCTAATAAAATAGGGGGACCCCCCAAAAAAATGACGTGGGGTTCCCCTATATTTTACTATTGTAAGGTGACATTAAGCCAGGTTAATAACGGAGAGGCGTCAATAAGACACCTATCCGTTTTTAATCCAATAGTAAGAAAGGGTTAATAAAACACGCACACATTAGGAAAAAGTATTTTAATATTCTTCATTTCACCATACTTACCATACTTCAGTGCCTGCAAAAAACGTAAAATAATAAACTGCATACTACCTGTCTGCCATAGTCCAATTAATAACGAGTGTCCCTCGACGATCTCCCCTATAGAACAGTGACATCGGGTGATGTCACTGCTCTATAGGACCCTCAGTGACACACTGACAGGAGACAATGGCTCCTGCAGTGCATCACTGAGAAGGTTACCTTAGGACAAAGTCTCACTTTATGGCAATTGCTGCCTGGGAAAATTTGTCACCCAGCAATGCCATAAAGTGAGACTAGGGACTTTTTTTACAGCGGCGGAGGAATACAATGCGGAAGCATACCTTCCTCCCATCATTGTGTTCCTGGAGCCCCTGGAGAGCGGTTGCATCAGCTGTTGCTGCCGTTCTCCACGGGAGATCGTCGTGGGACACTCGTGGATTTCTGCAGACAGGGAATATATTGGTTGTTTGTTTTTTTCATATTTTTTACAGGTTGACACTGGCTTCAGGGATCAAAATGACAAGTAATGGTGAGTCTGTAATCTATGTTTAATGTACTGTATGTCTATATGTATGTCATGTATGTAATGTATGAATGTACTGTATGTAGTATGTATGTATGTATGTAGTATGTATGTATGTAGTATGTATGCAGTATGTATGTAGTATGTATGTATGTAGTATGTATGCAGTATGTATGTAGTATGTATGTAGCATGTATGTAGCATGTATGTAGCATGTATGTAGTATGTATGTAGCATGTATGTAGCATGTATGTAGTGTGTATGTAGCATGTATGTAGCATGTATGTAGCATGTAGCATGTATATAGTGTGTATGTAGCATGTATGTAGCATGTATGCAGCATGTATGTAGCATGTAGTATGTATGTAGTATGTATGTAGCATGTAGTAAGTATGTAGCATGTATGTAGTATGTATGTAGCATGTAGTATGTATGTAGCATGTATGTAGCATGTAGAATGTATGTAGTATGTATGTAGCATGTATGTAGCATGTATGTATGTATGTATGTATGGAGTATTTTTTTTTATACTCAACACATTAGCCGGATGATGGGACTACTACTGTCCCATCATTGGCTAATGTGTCAATCACTGTCAGTGTAGCAGGCATCGTCCGATGGGATTTGTAGTCCCATCGGACGATGCCTGCACAGACACAAAGACCCCCGGCAGTCCGCACAGACCCCGGAGAGGCCATACAGACCCCCCGGCAGGCCGTACAGACCCCCCGGCAAGCCGCACAGAGCCTCGGCACGCCGCACAGAGACCCCCACATGCTGCACAAAGACCCCCCCATGCCGCACAGAGACCCCTCACACCGCATAGAGCCCGGGCCGCCCACATACAGCCCGGCACACCACATAGAGCCTGGGCAGCCCACGTACAGCCCCGCATAGAATTAGATCCCTGGCAGGCCCGCACAGACCCCGCCCGCACACACAGACACTCACAGTGTCCACCCTCGCACTGCCCACACTCTTCCCCCCTCCGGAACAGCATATAGAAGGACAGAAAGGGCTTATTTACGTTCTGATATTTGTGTCCCATTGACTTGCATTGGTATCAGGTATCGGTGATATCTGATATTTTTTGGATATCGGCCGATCCAATCCGATACCGATACTTTTGAATATCGGAAGGTATCGCTCAACACTAGTGCTCTTGGCTCTTTGACATTTCCCAGTGCCTGCGCACTGCAGTACTTTGCTCTGCCCTCAGTAGGTCAGAGAAGTACACCTGCGCAGGAGCACGATGCCAAGGAGGTTTTGAGGATGATGCGTCATCCACAAGAAGGCAGCAGAAGGACGGCAATCATAAGAAGATGGGAGGTGCAGGACCAAGACCTGCAACACCATTGGACTGCTCTTCCCTGCAGGTGAGTATAATAAAATTTATTTTTCGTCTCTTACAGGTCAGGTTGGGGGCTTATATACAGCAGTATAGAATGCTGTATATGAACCTCAAAAGGTGGTGGCATTACTTCACATTGGCCAAAACTGGTGACAGGTTCTCTTTAATAATTATGGTAATCCTAATTTACCTAAAACTGGAAAGGTTTACTCTGATTTCAAGTCAGATATTGAGAAAAATATGCATATGTGTCTTTTTTGTATAGCGTATATAAACTTCTGGTTTCAACAGTATGTAAAAAAACTTTCAGCAGATTCCCCAGATTAAATAGGTATAGATCAAGAAGATCATTTATCTAGATCGTGATGGTTGGCTACTGTCAGATCTCTTTACCAGTTTGTTCCCACATGTTTCCCCCATCGATTTTGGGGTTCATTAGGTGACTATTACTTGAAAAGACCTTAATAGGTCAAAGGGCCAAATAATTTCCAGCTCTGTTCTTCCCATAGATTGATGTCTATGTCTATGTGGGCTCTCAGACTTTCGATAAAGAAAGCAGAGATAGACTATTACATCTATGCCTTTCTGATCACTGTATTGATGGTGATCACATGATCACTGGTTGCCGAAGGCTGGCCAGTCCTAACAGACTCTGCAGTGCAGCAAGAAGTTGGAATTTGGCTTGAAACTGGGGCTGGAACAAATGTTGCCCAGCAACAGCCTCGAAACCTGAAAGATCTGGAGAAGGTCTGTATGGAGGAGTGGGCCAAAATCCCTGCTGCAGTGTGTGAACACCTGGTCAAAAGCTACAGGAAGCATCTGACCTCTAACTGCAAACAAAGGTTTCTGTGCTAAATATTAAGTTCTGTTTTTCTATTGTATCAAATACTTATTTCATGCAATAAAATGCAAATTGATTATGGAAAAATCATACAATGTGGTTTTCTGGATATTATTTTTAGATTCTGTCTTTAGATTTCAAGTGTTTATTTCTGTTAATGTTGATAATTAAGGCTTACAGCCAATGATAACCCAAAATTCATTATCTCAGTAAATTAGAATAATTATCAAAAAATGTATGTTAAAATGTATGCTTCAGCAAGGCTGGAATAGGGCAGGTTAATCTTTGCGAAGGATGTATGAATCAAGCCGCATATAAGGTTATCCTGGAAAAACAGTTGACTCCTTCTGCTCAGGCAATGTTCCCCAACTCTGAGGACTGTTTTTTCAAGCAGTACAATGTGCCATGCCACACAGCTAGGTCAATCAAGGTGTTTGAAGGACCACCACATCAAATCCATGTCATACCCAGCCCAATCTCCAGACCTGAACCCCATTGAAAACCTGTGGAATGTAATCAAGAGGAAGATGGATAGTCACAAGCCATCAAACAAAGAACTGCTAAAATTTTGTGTGAAAGACTGGTGGAAAGCATGCCAAGACGCATGAAAGCTGTGATTAAAAATCATGGTTATTGCACAAAATATTGATTTCTGAAAGCTTCCAGAGTTAACATATTAGTATTGTTGTTTCTAAATGATTATGAACCTTGTTTTCTTTGCATTATTTGAGGTCAGAAAGCACTGTTTGTTTGTTTTTTAATTTTGACCATTTCTCCTTTTCAGAAAAAAATACAAAATGTATTGCTTGGAAATTCAGAGACATGTTGTCAGAAGTTTATAGGATAAACAATTTACATTTTACTCAAAAATATACCTATAAAGAGAAAAATCAGACAAACTGAACATTTTGCAGTGCTCTCTTAATTTTTGCCAGAGCTGTATATATATTATTTATAAATTGTATATTATATATTGAAATAATGTTTGCCTCTTTTTTGTGATGGATGGGTAATTTTTTATATAATTGTATATATTTAAAAATGACAATAATATTAGACCCTATGTATCAGAATTAAACAGAAAAATGCCCACATTTGGAGCACTGCACAAAATGCGGGTGTGTTGTAGATAACTAACATAAAGGAATAGCATTAATGCTGCTAAAATGCTGTTGAAAAATAGCATATCTAAGAGCTCATTCAGACGGCAAAGCGGGAATATGGTCAGCACACGGGTGGCACATGGATGGCATCTGAGTGCTGTCCAGTTTTTTCATGGACCTATAGACTTGCATTGGCGAGTTTGTGACTTGGATTAAAATCGGACATATGCCATGATTTACTGCGGAACATTCTTTCTAGACAATAATAGTAAAAGAAAAGATCTATCTGTGAAAAATACTAACCTTCACAATGTAATATCTTTTTTTGGACAGTGTGCTAATTTCACTTTACTAATTTTTATTTTCTGTTTGAAAAAAGATTATAAAGATTAACTAGATGGGTATTTCCTGAAGGAACTACAGATAGTGCTTTGGAATGGTGCCCGGGCTGCCCCTGCAAGACTTTCACACTTGGGTGCCCCTCAGATGCTGGTTTGGTCGTTGTAGCTCCTTAGGGTTGAGGATTTGGTGGGCGGGGCCACTCTGGGTCCGATTTGGTGGGCTGGGTCACTCTGGGTCCGATTTGGTGGGCCGGGCCACTATGGGTCCGATTTGGTGGCCCGGGCCACTCTGGGTCCGATTTGGTGGCCCGGGCCACTCTGGGTCCGATTTGGTGGCCCGGGCCACTCTGGGTCCGATTTGGTGGCCCGGGCCACTCTGGGTCCGATTTGGTGGCCCGGGCCACTCTGGGTCCGATTTGGTGGCCCGGGCCACTCTGGGTCCGATTTGGTGGCCCGGGCCACTCTGGGTCCGATTTGGTGGCCCGGGTCACTCTGGGTCTGATTTGGTGGCCCGGGTCACTCTGGGTCCGATTTGGTGGCCCGGGTCACTCTGGGTCCGATTTGGTGGCCCGGGTCACTCTGGGTCCGATTTGGTGGCCCGGGTCACTCTGGGTCCGATTTGGTGGGCCGGGTCACTCTGGGTCCGATTTGGTGGGCCGGGTCACTCTGGGTCCGATTTGGTGGGCCGGGTCACTCTGGGTCCGATTTGGTGGGCCGGGTCACTCTGACTGACAGCAGGATAAGGGAATGGCTGATAACAGAGAATAGACTGACAGCAGGACAAGGGAATGGCTGATAACAGAGAGAATAGACTGACAGCAGGACAGGGGAATGGCTGATAACAGAGAGAAATAGACTGACAGCAGGACGGGGAATGGCTGATAACAGAGAGAAATAGACTGACAGCAGGACGCGGAATGGCTGATAACAGAGAGAAATAGACTGACAGCAGGACAGGGGAATGGCTGATAACAGAAAGAAATAGACTGACAGCAGGACAGGGGAATGGCTGATAACAGAGAGAAATAGACTGACAGCAGTACGGGGAATGGCTGATAACAGAGAGAAAAAGATGGGTATTTCCTGAAGGAACTACAGATAGTGCTTTGGAATGGTGCCGTGCCCGGGTTGCCCCAGCAAGACTTTCACACTTGGGTGCCCCTCAGGCGCTGGTTTGGTAGTTGTAGCCACTCTGGGTCCGATTTGGTGGGCGCTGTATACTGCGCGGCTCTGCACTGTATGCTGCGCGGCTCCGCGCTGTATGCTGCGCGGCTCCGCGCTGTATGCTGCGCAACTCCGCCCTGTATGCTGCGCGGCTCCGCGCTGTATGCTGCGCGGCTCCGCGCTGTATAATGCGCGGCTCCGCGCTGTATGCTGCGGGGCTCCGCGCTGTATGTTGCGGGGCTCCGCGCTGTATGCTGCGCGGCTCCGCGCTGTATGCGCGGGGCTCTGCGCTGTATACTGTAATAATAATAAGACTACAGATAGTCCTTTTGAATTGTGCTGTGCTGTCACTTTAAGAGCTGATATTATCTGACAAAACGGTGACCTGGTGGAGTTGGTTGGCGTTGGCATAGTAACTGTGTCTGACTGCGCATATCAATGAGCTAATCAGCCAGGTGGCATTTGGCAGTTAAGTTATTTTTAGAAATTGCCTCAGAAACCAGACCATTTTAAACGTATAGCAAAATTTCCCTATTGAAATGCATTGAAACAATGCTTTCCAATGAGGGGGAAACAATTTTCAAATGCAAATTGCGCCAAAACTACAAATCCGATCGACATGAAAATAACTTAGCACACCTCTCGTGGACGCTGGCTTCGAAATGACACCTCACTGGAGTCTGTGCGTTCAGCGGTTCGGGCCGCATTAACTGCGAAAAAAAGCCTAATAATAAGAAAAATAATAATAAGAAGAAGTTTACCACGGTGGAATAACAGTATAGTGCTTTGTTCCAAAGCACTATAATAATAAGAAGAAGTTTACCACGGTGGAATAACAGTATAGTGCTTTGTTCCAAAGCACTATAATAATAAGAAGAAGTTTACCACGGTGGAATAACAGTATAGTGCTTTGTTCCAAAGCACTATAATAATAAGAAGAAGTTTACCACGGTGGAATAACAGTATAGTGCTTTGTTCCAAAGCACTATAATAATAAGAAGAAGTTTACCACGGTGGAATAACAGTATAGTGCTTTGTTCCAAAGCACTATAAATACCCATGTTGTTATATTAATTACTGACTAAACCAACCATGCTTACAGTAAATAAAAGACTGTGATTATATGTAAGAAAACCAATTTACAGAAAACAAATGTTCCTAGAATTTTATTTTTTTATTTATAATTATTATGCATCAGTATATCCAAACCAAAAACAAAACAAATAATGATATCTGTGAAAAGACTGAAGATAAAAGGTACCTTTTTACTTGCTGGTTATACTAATTTCATACAATAGTGGATAATGCCTTACAATTTACATAAAATATTGAATTGCACCAATTCTTTAAAGGGAACCTGTCAGCAGGATTGTGCACAGGAACCCTCAGACAGTGTCAGGTTGGCGCTGACATGACATTGTCTGTAGGTTACTGTGCACAATCCTGCTGACAGGTTCCCTTTAAACATTAAACTTTGTGCAATAACAAATCAACTAATGCTAGAGCAGAAATGTGCCTTCTACAAACTAATCTCACAATGTTAGAAATACGCAGTCGTTCAAAATGTATTGGTATGCCGATGTTTTGAGATTTCCCTTCTCTGTAACTAAGGGTCATATTCTAACAGCAGAAAAACAACTCAAAAGTATTACCCCTCTTCCATCAAACTTTACAGTTGGTTAAATGGTTATGGATACATATTGAATGGAATAAACACAATGGAAGATATAAAAATTTGCTTGCAGTGAGCTGTAATAATGTGGACACTTAAGTTTACATTTTTGTAAAATATTGCGATCAGAATGTTGACAATAAGCCTTATAGCTAAGTAAAAAGAGGCCACACGTTGTACCCAAAATTATTAAAGAACCATAAAGAACACAGAACAGACCTAAGTAAAGAAACGTGGATCTAATGAGATTCAAATTTACCAAGTCGCCCAAATTTTACTGTGAAATTTAATTTGCAGCAAACTTATTCTCCACTAATTAAAAATCCCTTATTATGCACATCAGAGCTTAATAAACATTATATATAAATATAAATTACCGCTCGCCTCTCCAGCGAACGCTGTTACTCACTATTCCCCGTACTACCCTTGAACATCTTCTTGCAACCACCACATCTTAAACCCTCAGTTTTTTCATGCTAGACATGGACTTCTGGCTATGATCATGTCCTGTGTATTTGCGCTGTAACATTGCAAACTTAAGTTGTGCATGCTCAGGGATATTCCAGGCCTAGTTGTGGCCAGAAGTTTCTGTCTAGAGTGAGCATAGAAAGCAGGCAGCGTAACACATTATGTCACGACATAGTAATCTTGGAGACGTTCCAGGCCTGGCCGCCACCGATAGTCCCAACATAGGGTGAAAGGGCCAGAGAATTCAGCTTTTGAGTAATGATGTATTATTTCATTTTTAACCTTTTCCTGGCCCTCTACAGTACAATTCAATAAAAATGGCAGACATTTAGCTGATTTCATGCTGAGCAAATTACAACAAATCAATACTGTGGAGAATATGAATTTTTGTAGAATCAAAGTACAAATTTGCCCATCTTTAGACCAAAGTCATTGAGCTGAATGGTTGCTGTATAAAATGATGATAAATTTATGATTGCTGGCTGGGAGAGGTGACTACTGTGACTTCTGTCAGTCCCAAGTTTCCTATGCCAATGAAGTGGCAGTGTATATGCATGACCTCCACTCTCTCTTCATTTCAATGGGTCTATTGAAGTCATATCTATCAGAGTGGCATGCAAGACCACCATTCAACATTTGTAGACTGCCAAAGAGGCAGTGCATGCTACTACTCCATTCACACAGAGGATTTTGAGACCATCGTTTTCATGATTGGCATGGGTCTAAGTGGTTGAAATCTAAGACATTATAGATTTATTGTTGTTTATGAGACAAGACCTTTAAATATGTTAGTTATGAACTGCATTTCCTGTGGTGGTAGTTTTATATGCCTCCATTAGAAGACACACTTTGGTATGCAAATAAAGCATGGATTGTTTGACAAACATCTTCAGCAATATGGGATCTCATTAATTTGGCCTGTAGCTAATTCTGGTAAAGATATTGTAGCAAATATATACATTAAACAGCAGCAACAGCCACGCAAATGGTAAATCTCAGGTTCATCTCAAAGGCTACAAACAGCTGCTTTGATATTATATTAATAAGCATCTCATAATTTTCTTTATACATTTTCTATTCTGAATTCCCATTATCTATTCTGAATGTTCCTAGTACATAATGTATAGATACCATTAGCGTCAATTACTGGGATTATATTTTAAATAACAATTTGACTATAGAAAACAATGTGACATTAAACATACTCCTGAATAGGCTGAAATCTACAATCTTTAGTTATTTCATGCTGTTTTTCTTTGTTAAATACTTAATCACAGGGAATACATTTCCTACAATAGATATAATTCTTTATAATTAACAATTTGTGTAATTAAGTATCTTATATGCTGTTTTTGCGGCAGTTGCATTGTTTCAACTTTTGAGAGATGCAAGTATAATTTACAACCTAAAAATAACTCATTCGGTTTACTTTGTTAAAATGTATTATGTTTTCTGTAAAATATCTTATGCTTCCTTAGAACGTATGGTAGCAAGCTTCATATTATGTATTTTGTGTTTTATTATTGTAAAAATATTTGTTATACTTGACCTATTTCTTTATGTTTTTCTAACTAAATGATAGTTAATACTAGTGACGATATTACAATGGATGTTTTTAGAACTTAGGTATGATGTATAATGCACAATTCCCTATTGGATTACTTTCATCTAGACTAAATAATAAATTTGGTTAATAAGAAGATTGTTTTCAGTCCATGTGCTCTATATGCCATGCCCAACAGACCGCACTCAGACAGCCCATGAACTATTTTATCCAATGTACCAGTGCAAAAAGTAATTTTCCATATAGACTGATGGTCTGCTTGGAAAAAAAAATTGCTTTATGAACTATAAGGTCTGTTTTACTGAACAAAATATTGCATGCAATATAAGGTAGCTTTGTCATACATCCGCAATGCAGACAAGAACATTGTGCTTCACACAAAGCCAATCACTTTTGCAATGACGGGTCCAAATTTTTTTTTTGTTGAATCCAGCTTTACATGGGAAATCAATTTTTTGTAACAATTTTAGCAAAATGGAAGCAAGGGGTGAAAATGAGATTGCTGTGCGTAGGAGTTCCATAGATGTATGTATTAATATTTCTAGACTTATATAGAATTTATGCTTTTATGCTGTTTTGAAAGTAAGGGTGGTCACACCAAATATTCATTTGATTTTGATTTCTCCTTTGTTCATTCACATTGCCCTTTTCATTAAAAGGGGTTGTCCACTAGTAGGGCAACCCCTTCTCATTTTGAAAGTTTACCTCCTTAAAATAAAAACACCTATACTCACTTCCTATGCCAGTGCTGTTCCTGCAGTGTCGGAACTCACTTTCACAGGGCTCATGTGAGGTTATTGCATTATGTGAGCCCTGTGGCCAATCAGCGCTGGTGTCACTATCCTTCAGATGTAAATGTAATCAAGAGGGAGTGAGATCTGTGCTACTTACACATTTAGAATGAGAATGGGTTGCTCTATTAGTGGACAGCCCTATAATTGATAAGAATAAACTATTAAAATTAATATTTTGTGAGTATTATTATTCTTATTCCTATTCTTACTTATTATCATAGCGCCATTTATTCCATGGCGCTTTACATGTGAGGAGGAGTATACATAGTAAAAACAAGTACAATAATCTTAAATAATACAAGTCATGACTGGTACAGTAGGAGACAGGACCCTGCCCATGAGGGCTCACAATCTACAAGGGATGGGTGAGGAGGATACAGTAGGTGAGGGTAGAGCTGGTCGTGCAGCGGTTTGGTTGATTGGTGGTTACTGCAGGTTGTAGGCTTCTTAGAAGAGGTAGGTCTTCAGGTTCTTTTTGAAGGTTTTGATGGTAGGCGAGAGTCTGATATGTTGTTGTAGAGAGTTCCAGAGTAGGGGTGATGCGCAAGAGAAATTTTGTACACGATTGTGGGAGAGGAGTAGAGAAGGAGATCTTGTGAGGATCAAAGGTTGTGTGCAGGTAAGTACCGGGAGACGAGGTCACAGATATATGGAGGAGACAGGTTGTGGATGGCTTTGTATGTCATGGTTAGGTTTTTGTACTGGAGTCTCTGGGCAATGGGAAGCCAGTGAAGGTATTGACAGAGGGGAGAGGCTGGGGAATAGCGGGGGAACAGGTGGATTAGATGGGCCACAGAGTTTAGAATAGATTGGAGGGGTGCGAGAGTGTTCGAGGGGAGGACATAGAGCAGGAGGTTGCAGGAGTCAAGACGGGAGATGATGAGGGCATGGACTAGGGTTTTTGCGGATTCTTTGTTTAGGAATGTACGGATTCATGAAATATTTTTGAGTTGAAGTCAGTAGGAAGTGGAAAGGGCTTGGATATGTGGTTTGATGGAGAGATCAGTGTCAACGATAGTTGAGCTTGTAGGACTGAGGAGAGTGGGCAGCCTTTTACTGTAATGGATAGGTCCATTGGGGGTTGCATGAGATGGGAGAAAGATGATGAATTCTGTTTTGTCTATGTTAAGTTTTAGAAATCTAGCGGAGAAGAAGGATGAAATAGCAGACAGACATTGAGAGATTCTGGGTAGTAGGGTATTCTATCAATACATATGAGCAGATTGATTCATAGGGCTCCTGTCCAGCATCACTGGTGACTGGTGGCTAGATGGGAAGCCGCAAATCTCTTACCTTCTGGCATCCCTGATACAACTTTTGATCAGCCAAAGCTGGTGCGGCATCATCTGAGTATTGTGCTGGGGTCGCTGGAAGGTAAGAGAGTTGCAGGCTTTTCACCTAGCCGCTACCTACCACAGACATAGTTACTGGATAGGAGTTCCGCTCAACTCTAAAAAACAGTCATTTCTTTTAGAAACAGCACGTCTCTTGGCCATTGCTTGTGTCTTAGATTGCAGCTCATCCAAGTGAAGAGGGTTGAGCCAAAATGCATACGATACTCAACACAACCCTTTTAATAAGAATGCATCTGCACGTTTGGTTCTGGTCTTTTCTTCATTCTTGCTTTTATTATACAGTATTTCCAGTACTCTACACTACTACAGTATTCTACAACAATATACTATTACTGCCAAGTTGCCGAGTCTTAGGTCTATGAATTGTCATTGTAATTGAAATATGTACTTTCCAATCCTGATATTGAAAGACAGAAATGAGAAGGAGATATGATCGAAGTTTATCAAGCAAGGATATGTGCAGCATTTACTAAAGGCATAAGAACCAAGTCATTAAAATACACTATTGTATCATTGGACCCACATTGTCAATGACTTTGGAAATGCCAGCATTTAAATAATGAAACTGTGAATTACGTGTGGGAACTTTAGAAATGAACCTAAATAGGCTTTAATATTCATATATGAAAAATAGTCAATTTTCAAAGCAAAAATTTACCTTAAATGTTTCAAATAGCAATGTTGCAGTATGAAAAGGAAGCCAGTGTCAAATGTTGCAGGCTATAATTCTGAAAGTCTTTGGATAATGAGATTAAGTTGAACCAGTATAGTCTCTATAAATATAGGATTTAGGCCATGTCTTTCAAGAAATACAGAAATGATAGGTGCTTTTGTGAAGTAGAAAGGGACCATTTCCTAATGATAAGTAGATAGCCACCTCAACATGGCAGGTCAGGTTGCAATTCTGTGGTTATCCCTGTGGGAATAACAAAGGTTTGATTTTTCTTTCTATCATATTGTCATGCTTCAGTTCAAACAGCAATTTCAAGGAAGTCTATAATGTTATCAAAATGAAAAATGGTAATTTCATCTACTTAACTCTTACTTGTACAGCAAAAGAAATAGATTATTTTGTGTTTAGTTTGTAGACTAGGGAATTAATTAAATAGTTTTTTAAACTCAACACAACTAATTTAACAAGTGGTTTATCCAAATTTTTCATAAAGTGCCTGAGGATCCCACACATCTCTCAGCTGATACCAATTTGTCAAGAACTGACACTCCACCACCTCCAATTGGTAAGACAGTCATGCAATTGGCTAATTATTGATGGATGAAGCCACGGATCACAGAGAGCATATAGTATATACACATTTGATTCCAACATATGGAATATATACAACTTTGGCAAAAATTAAGAGACCACTACATCAAAACCCTGTCATGGGCAGCCCAATCTCCAGACCTGAACCCCATTGAAAACCTCTGGAATGTAATCAAGAGGATGATGGATAGTCATAAGCCATCAAACAAAGAAGAACTGCTTACATTTTTGCACCAGAAGCAGTGTGAAAGACTGGTGGAAAGCATGCCAAGACGCATGAAAGCTGTGATTAAAAATCATGCTTATTCCACAAAATATTGATTTCTGAACTCTTCCTGAGTTAAAACATTAGTATTGATGTTTCTAAATGATTATGAACTTGTTTTCTTTGCATTATTTGAGGTCTGAAAGCCCTGTTTTTTTTAATTTTGACCATTTTTCTTTGTCAGAAAAAAAAGTAAAAATGTATTGCTTGGAAATTCAGAGACATTTTGTCAGAAGTTTATAGAATATAAGAACAATTTACATTTTACTCAAAAATATACCTATAAAGAGAAAAACCAGACAAACTGAACATTTTGCAGTGGCCTCTTAATTTTTGCCAGAGCTTTATATACTCTGGTACAATCACCACCTAGTTCCGTAATAACCAACAAAAAGACTAGCTGCCACCACAAATTGTTTATGCAGGCCGATTGGACACCCGTTACAGGTAGCATATATATTCAGGGATGCGATTTTAGAGCAAGAGGAATAAAGATATAAAATTTTATATCTTTAATCCAAAAGTAGGCAGTGTTTATAAAAAATATGCAAAATATGTTTTAAAATGGGAAGAAAACAATTATACAATCACTTAAAATAAAATAAATATACAAAAGAAAAGTGTAAAGCCTGTGTCACCGAAATAGCGCAGATTTTAGCAGAAGAAAGTTGTCCTTTTAGAGAATTGCTACAAATTCTTGGTGAATTGTGTCTTCAGGGACTGACAAAGACAATAATTCAAAATCTGCATTTATGAGATATAGGTTACACCCACATACCTCCCCTTGGTGAGCTCATATTGGGACTGTTCATGGAATGTGGTTATGTCTTCAGAAAATCGTGGGATCCACAATTTTCAAGATATCTTTGCCCTTGGAAGTCCCAGGCAGGAGATGGTAATGCCATATTTTGCGTCATGATCTTAGCATTCTGTAGATAAGAAACATGGCATATATAATGTATGCTAATAGTTTGGGGATGATCGGCAGGTCACATATTGATGCAAGTAGTTGTATTATGTTTGCTACATCATCACAATGCAGAAGATATGTCTCCCATAACGATAGGACCTATGCCTGTCCTAAAAACCCCAGTTATCATGACTTGACTTTGGCTCCAAAGTATCTGCTTGCAGTTCTTTGAAAAGTAGGAAGGCCATAGAAATGTGTGGAGATAAGGCACCTTTCATAGAACAAAAAGCTATTACTTCCCAAATACTTCTACAAACAGTTTCTGGACTTGTGTCTGCATTCCATCAGATAACCCAATTTATATACCTGTTCACGTCAGGATGTCCCAGTTCAATAGGAATTGGAATTAAGTGCGAGCTCTTCTTCACTTCCCAAGTTATAATTAAATCCAATATGTTCAATATGAGTTTGACACATTTCCTCTTAAGAGATGGCTTTATGGATTTTTCTATTACATCTATGGCAGTCTCCATGCCTAGAGTCCAAGTTGTACACCTGATCCAAAAATACAATAAAAGTAGTCTTCAAAATGCAAAATATCATATAAATAAATAACAGAAGTTTTGGATTTCTGTTCCGTCAAGCAATGAAACCAAACTGGAACTTTTTGGTCCTTTGGGTTCAGCAGTATGTGTGGAGGAGGAAGAATGTAAGCATAAGCTAAAAAGAACATCAAGTTTACCGTGAAACATGACAGAGGCTCAGGGATGCTCAGGAGCTGCTTTGCTACTAGTATCACTCAAATCCTGCAATGTGTGAAGGGCAAGACAAATTCAACCAACTATCAGTAAATCCTAAGAGCAGACAGAGGAAGGGTTGTAAATGTTTCTAATAAACCTAATATGCAAGGTGGCTTTGAATAATTTTGATTAAAACTGTTTTTGCTAAGAGCTATTATCCGAAAAAATAAATTGTGTTATTTAATGGAAGATATCAAAAGTTTAGTATTCCACTTGGTCAGAATACTGCAGCCAGTAGCAAACTAGATTCCTGTGGGGCCTGCAAAATTTTAACCTGCGCCAATGTCAGCTGCTAGTTTCTGATACAGTCCACTATATATGCACATTCAGCTGAAAATAGGGTAAGCCCAGGCATGTATGCACCCACTGTGACCGAAACGGTTGCACTTCAGGCTGCAGCTGATTAATGGATGTTGATTGGCTGTATTGGTTGCATCACATAGCAAAGTCACGTGAATATTAACAAATATAAAAGTTGCATAGCTGAAATGGCTATGTCAGGAGTTAAACATCACTGGAGCAATAAATAAGGGGTTGTCTAGTAGTGGATAATGACTTTAAAGGGATTGTGGCAAATTTTGAAGTTACATAGTTACATAGGTGGAAAAAAAAGACCTAGGTCCATCACATTCAACCTTTTTCCACCAATTATACATTTTGTCAGCAAATTAACTTTAACC
Organism: Ranitomeya variabilis; assembly: GCF_051348905.1. Classification (NCBI taxonomy): domain Eukaryota; kingdom Metazoa; phylum Chordata; class Amphibia; order Anura; family Dendrobatidae; genus Ranitomeya; species Ranitomeya variabilis. Next base: position 315,905,367 of record NC_135237.1, read on the forward strand.
CATAATGTTATGTGTACTGAGGAAATCATCCAGCCATTTTTTTTTTTAAAGCTGTTATAGTGTCTGTTATTACAACCTTCTGTGGGAGGTCATTCCACATTCTGACTGCTCTAACTGTAAAGAACCCTGCCAGAATTGCCTTTCATCCACCTTTAATGAATGCCCAATAGTCCTTTGAACTGACCACACACATATTTATGCATATACCGTATGTTCTGGTGTATAAGATGACTGGGCGTATAAGACGACCCCCAACTTTTCCATATAAAATATGAAATTTGGGATATGCCCACTGTATAAGACGGGGGTCATCTTATACGCCCAGTCATCTTATATGGCATGTGGTTCCCAGGGTCTGGAGGAGAGGAGACTCTCCTTCAGGCCCTGGGATCCATATTCATGTAAAAAATAAAGAATAAAAATAAAAAATATGGATATACTCACCCCTCCGAGAAGCCTGGCTATCACCGCTGCAAGCGTCTGCCTCCGTTCCTAAGAATTGCAGAGCGTGAAGGACCTACGATGACATCACGGTCTTGTGATTGGTCCGTGACCGCTCATGTGACCGGTCACCTGACCGCGACATCATCGAAGGTCCTTCACGCGCTGCAATTCTTAGGAACGGAGGCAGACGCTTGCAGCGGTGATAGCCAGGCTTCTCGGAGGGGTGAGTATATCCATATTTTTTATTTTTATTCTTTATTTTTTACATGAATATGGATCCCAGGGCCTGAAGGAGAGTTTCATCTCCTTCAGACCCTGGGAACATCCAGGATCGCTCCCTGCACACGCCGTACCCGGCGTATAAGACGACCCCCGACTTTTGGGACAATTTTTAGGGGTTAAAAAGTCATCTTATACGCTGGAAAATACGGTAAATGAGATCTCCTCTGAGGCGTCTTTTTTCTAAGCTAAACAAGCCCAACTTCTCAAACCTCTCATCATATAGGAGGCCTTTCATCCCTTGTAATAATCTAGTTTCCTACTTTTGAATTGACTATAGCTTCTGAATATCCTTTATAAAATATGAAGCCAAAAACTGGATCCCATATTTTAGATGTGGCCTCACAAGTGAAAGGGGTAACAATGCATTGGAATCACTGGATTTTATCTTTTTTTATATGCCCTAAAATCGTTTGCTTTTGCAGCTGCTGCTTGACATTGCGTACCGCTGCTCAGAACAATTGTAACCAGAATACCCCAGCTATTCTCCTGTTCTGTAGGCCCAAGTATACTCCCATTTAATGTATATGCAGCAATAGGATTACTCCGTCCTATCTGCATTAATCTATATTTATCTACATTAAATCTCATTTACTTTGTATTTGCCCAATCGGTCATCTTATACAGATTGTTTTTCAATATTGTAATATCAAGATAAAATTATAATATGCGTAGTTTGCTCTCATAAGGGAAGACTGACACTTTACTCTCAATTCCATCAATAGTGTAATTAATAAAACAAAAGGTTAAAAAAACTTGGTCCCACTACAGTATCCTTGCGGTACTTCACTGCTCACTATATCTATATATGTAGAGAATGTAACATTTACGACAACTTTTTGTTTCCTGTCTTTTAGCCAATTACTTACCCATCTTCATATAGTTTCCCCTAGACCCTGCTTCTATAGCTTCAGGATAAGGCTGATATGTGTTACTGTATCAAATGCCTTAGCAAGGTCCAGATAAATCACATTATCTGCTTTACCAGAATCCAGATTTGCACTTGCCTCCTTATAGAAACCCAAAATGTTGCTTACGTAAAACTTTTCTTCATGAATCTGTGCTAGTTGTCAGTCATTATACTATTCTCTGCAATATATTTCTGCAGGTCATCTCGTATAATGCCCTCAAAAATGTTGCACACTACTGATATCAGAATTACTGGGCAGTAGTTGCCTGGATCCACCTTCTTACATTTCTTAAATATCGATACCACGTCAGCCTTCTTCGAATCCTGTGGCACCACTCCGATACAAGTGAGTCTAAGAAAATTAGATACAGCGGTCTGTCAATTACTGAGCTCAATTCCCTCAATATCTGTGGATGAATTACCATCTGGACCAGGGAATTTGTGAATATTTGATTTGCTCAGGTTTTTGCATTTTCCCTATGAAATGTTATGTTTAATATTACATTGAAACTTACCATATTATGGTCACTGCATCGCAAATGCTCACTGACCTGTAGATCTGAAATTGTATCTGGTCTACTTGACAGGACCAGATCCAGCAGATTATCTTCCCTGGCTGGTTCATCAACCAGCTGAGAGAGGTAATTGTCCTAAAGTGCAGATAAGACCTTGCAGATTTTTAGAACAACCAGAAGATTCTATGTCCCATTGAATGTCTGGATAGTTAAAATCCACCATAATAAGGACCATAATAAGGACCATATTATTATTTGATGCCTTTTAACTTGCTGCAGCATTTCATCCTCTACCTGTTGAGCTATATTAGGAGGCCTGTAGCAATCTAAAATTAGCAGGTTTCCATTATTGCCATCCCCATGTACATTTACCCATTCTGACTCTGCATTGTCGCAGCTCCCCCCAATGTCGCCATAAAGTCTTAAGTTGGATTTAATGAAAATACACACCCCCTTCACCTTTTTTGTCTTTCTTGTCCTTTCTACATGTAGTGTAACCCTCTACATTTGTCACCCAGTCATGGCTTTAATCAGGCCAGGTTTCTGTAATGACCACCGCATCATATTCTGTGGCTGACATAAGAGTCTCCATTTCATTAATTTTGCTTGCAAGACTGCTTGTATTTGCCAGCAGACATTTAATACTATTAGCACATTTATTACTCCTTCTCATGTCCCTACTTTCCTTGCATATCCAAGCCCCCTAAATTGTCATTATCCCTATTGTTTCACTCTTTCTGTCTACTCTATCTATCTCCTTTTTTGTACAACTACCCTTCCTCCCCAGATCCTAGTGTAAAAGCTCCTCCATCTGCATGATCATTTTTCCCCCAGCGCAGCTGCACCCTCCCCACTAAGTGACAACCCGTTCCTACCATAGAGCCTGAAGCAAACAGAGAAGTCTGCCCAGTTTTCCATGAACCAAATCTTTCCTTCCTGCACCAATTTCTAAGCTACTTATTTATCTCTCAAAGCACTTGCTGTCTTCCTAGTGATGCTCATGACACTGGCAGTATCTCTGAAAACACTACTCTGGCCTTCAGATTCTCCCCTAGTTCACTGTAATCATTCTTAATCTATGTCAAACTTCATCATTGGTACCAATGTGTACTGTGACTGCTGTGTTTTCCCCAGCCCCACACCGCAATCTGTCTATCCGATCCACAATGTTAACTCCTATTCATGTGATGGGGAGATCCATTAAATCGTTGAAAGGTTAACCACTGGAACCCCAAGTAATCCTCACAAAAAGGACTCTGAAGAACACATTTGATTACAGTAGAGGTCTTGCTCGTACAGCTCCACTTTTCTCATTCTCTATAAGACTTCCAAAAATAATTGAGAGCTGTGGAGATGTACATGCTCAACCTCCATTTCATTAAGATGGCATTTTTGGAATCAGTGGGGATCCAAGCAGTTAGGCTGCTGGAAAACACAATAGCAGCATTGCTAGAATGGCGCCACTATGGGAGATAAGTAGCAAGCATTTTTATTTTATGAACTGAAGTGATTAAGAGGGTTTTTTCCAGCAGTGGACAACAACTTTAAAGGATTTGTGGCAGCTTTTGACACTATATACTATCCAGTCGCTCGAGGTTTAACCACTGGGACCCCCAATGATCCTGAAAAGTACTCTGATGAATCCATACAAATAGAACAGAAGTCTTGCATGGGCACCTCTACCACATTTATTGACTATGGGACTGCCAGAGATAGCTTTGCAACTGTGAAAGTGTGCGTTCCTCAACCTCCACTTTATTGAGGGGGATTAATACTAATACGTCACCATATGATACGATACGATACGATATGATACACTTTATTGATCCCGTGGGAAATTATGGTATCACAGCAGCACAACTTACATCATAAGAATCATAAAATGAATTACTTAATTGACATGACAGTTTGTTGACAGAAGGACATTATACATTAGAATAGGACATACACAGCGGTTGAACTGAAAAGTAGAAGAAAGTAGACAATCCCCTTTATGATTTAACCCTAATGTTATTGTTGTACATCCCCATAGCAGTTGGCACAAATGATTTCCTAAATACCTAATTTATAGTGTTCTTTCTTACCTAGACCTAGGCAATACTTTAGACCTGTCATCTGGCTTTAAATCTTCCTCCTGTTAATGAGAACTCTGCTGTCTCTGCCCTAGTCTATACAGTATGTGAAATTCCAGGACTATTCCAAGATATTGTTCTATATGTGTAGTCACATAAAAAATGCTTAACAATATTATTTCAGTAATATGTAATTTTATGATTGTAGGCTTCCCTTAAGTGTATAACAAGTGAGACTCCTTGACATTCTTTATGAAGTAGCATACAAGAAGTTTAAATAGAAGTCAGCAGCAGGACTCATAAGTAGTGTTGAGCGATACTTTCCGATATCGGAAAGTATCGGTATCGGAAAGTATCGGCCGATACCGTCACAGTATCGGAATCCAATCCGATACCGATACCCGATACCAATACAAGTCAATGGGACTCAAGTATCGGACGGTATTCCTGATGGTTCCCAGGGTCTGAAGGAGAGGAAACTCTCCTTCAGGCCCTGGGAACCATATAAATGTGTAAAAGAAAGAATTAAAATAAAAAATATCGCTATACTCACTTGTCCGACGCAGCCGGGACTTCAGCGAGGGAACCGGCAGCGTTGTTTGTTTAAAATTCGCGCTTTTACTTGGTTACGTGAAGTCCCGGCTTGTGATTGGTCAGGTCGGCCATGTTGCCGGGACGCGGACCAATCACAGCAAGCCGTGACGAAATTACGTCACGGCTTGCTGTGATTGGTCCGCGTCCCGGCAATATGGCCGCCCTGACCAATCACAAGCCGTGACGTCACGGGAGGCTGGACACGCGCTCATTTTAAAATGGGCGCGTGTCCAGCCTCCCGTGACGTCACGGCTTGTGATTGGTTGCGCCGCGATCAACCAATCACAAGCCGGGAGGCTGGACGCGCTCATTTTGAAATGGGCGCGTGTCCAGCCTCCCGTGACGTCACGGCTTGTGATTGGTTGCGCCGCGATCAACCAATCACAAGCCGGGAGGCTGGACGCGCTCATTTTGAAATGGGCGCGTGTCCAGCCTCCCGGCTTGTGATTGGTTGACCGCGACGCAACCAATCACAAGCCGTGACGTCACGGGAGGCTGGACACGCGCCCTTTTTAAAATGAGCGCGTTTCCAGCCTCCCGTGACGTCACGGCTTGTGATTGGTTAATGGCGGCCATGTTGCCGGGACGCGGACCAATCACAGTAAGCCGTGACGTATTTTCGTCACGGCTTGCTGTGATTGGTCCGCGGCCCGGCAACATGGCCGCCCTGACCAATCACAAGCCGGGACTTCGCGTAACCATGTAAAAGCGGGAATTTTAAACAAACAACGCTGCCGGTTCCTGCGCTGAGGTCCCGGCTGCGTCGGACAGGTGAGTATAGCGATATTTTTTATTTTAATTCTCTATTTTACACATTTTAACATTAATGTTGTTCCGATACCCGATACCCGATACCACAAGAGTATCGGAATCCCGGTATCGGAATTCCGATACAGCAAGTATCGGCCGATACCCGATACTTGCAGCATCGGAATGCTCAACACTACTCATAAGTTAAAGTGTGAAAAGTGTCCTTTTTGCCCCTGGCTGCTTAACACCTAATCCAATTTTCCTTATTGGATACAATCCAATTTTACATGCAAAAGTCTAGAAATTGCATATCTTTGTAAATCACTTGGCAATCATGTAGGATAACTAATAGAAAGATTGCCCCTTCCCTCCAAAAAAAGAAAAATCTTATATTGGCATGTAGGTATTTGAAATGTACATGCATGAACATCTTTAAATGTCCTAACTGTTACTGCATTGCCAGGAATCTAGGGCTTTCATTCATATACAGTTGTGCTCAAAAGTTTACATACCCCGGCAGAATTTTTGCTTTCTTGGCCTTTTTTCAGAGAATATGAATGATAACACCAAAACTTTCTCTACACATGGTTAGTGGTTGCGTGAAGCCATTCACTTGGTCAGCACAAAAAAAAATCGGCAAAGGTAATATGTCTGTTTTATGGAGTTTGATGTTCTGATTCCAAAGATATGCTTAGTTTTGCTCTATCACATAAAGTTTCTGAGATAGAATCATTTTTGTTATTACGTTATTTCTGCATTTTCAGTGTATGTGGATTTCCCTAAGTTATTTCTATTTCTTTGCTTGTCTTACTTAATTGTGAATTTTCTTACAGGGACAACATCAGTAAAGGTTTTAGTGAGTTTTATGGGAAGGAGCATTGACAGTGCTAGTCAACCAATGACTGCTTCTCGGAAAGTCACATGTTATGGGGAGGAGCTAACTTTTATGAGGCGTTAAGATTTGAGTCAGTTAGAAAATGATGGTGATGGCAGCAAGGACTGGTATGTGAGACTCTGACAGGAAACAGACCTCTACAGGGATCTGATCCCTGCCACAGGGAGATAGAAGGGAAGGTAGCGGACAGCCACCATTGAGAGAGGATTTTCACTGCATTTCTGGGAGCGCAAGTCACCTCAGAGGGAAGAAAACAGCTCAGCCACTGAGGTGTAACTGAATGAGGGTCTCCACAGAGAGAGAACCTGAAAGCAGCCAATATTACACTGAGAAACTGCCTGACTGCAAATGTTCATCTGTAAGGAATAGGCTGACCCATTTACCTCACAACTGTATATAGTTATCTACCAGATTACCTCCAGTAAAATCAGTTCTAAATACAAGCTGCCTCTGTCATCTCTGGGGAAATATCTACATATAGTGAGTCGGCTCATCGCATTTTTTTCAGCTTGTCACCACCATTGAACTGAACTTACTCTACTGTTTGATCTGATTTAAAGAAGAAAAATGCCCCGACAGTGTATCAATCATCCAAACAGATTCTGCTATGTGTGTGGCTCTTTTACACCAAAAGGCCAAGTACGTTCAATCACTCATGATATTAAAATGATGTACCAGATGTACTTTAAGTGTCCATTTGGTGATCAAGACAAAAGGTGGGCCCCTCATGTGATATGCTCAAGTTGTTCAAATGGTCTTCATGACTAGTTGAATATGAGGAAGGTGGCTATACCATTTGCTATTCCCATGATTTGGAGAGAACACAAAAATCATAGTGATGACTGCTACTTTTGTTTTGTCAAACTGAAGGGCTTTTCTACAAAGAACATACCCTGAACTTGAATCTGCGATTAGGCCAGTTCCACATGATGGTGCCTTGCCAGTTCCTGTACCACCGTTGTCTGGATTGGATGAAAATGAAGTAGATTATGAAAGACTATGGAGCTGAAGCTACTGGCAAAGACATGGAGACCTCAAGTCAAGATGAGTATGCACCTGATGGAGCAGCCGAGCAGCCAGAATGCTTTACTCAACTTAAATTATATGATCTCATCAGAGAAATTTCATTGTCAAAAGATAAAGCTGAACTTCTTGCATCAATGTTGAAACAGAAGAATCTTTTTCATGACGATGTCAAAATGTGTTATTACTGAAACAGAGGTAACACTAACACAATTTTTCATAGTCAAAGGAGAAATGTACTGTAACAATGTGAATGGCCTCTTTGAAGAACTGAATAAAGAGTATTTTGCTGCAGATTGGCGATTGTTTATTGACTTATCCCAGAGAAGTTTGAAAGCAGTGTTGCTTCACAATAAAAATATGAAGCCATCAATCCCTATTGCTCACTCATGTCATCTAAAGGAAAGTTATGAAAATCTGTCAGTTGCTTTGGATGCTATACAATATAAGCATCATCAATGGAATATCTGCAGAGATTTGAAAGTGATTGGTCTGCTAATGGGAATGCAGGGAGGTTTCACAAAAAATCTTTCTCCCTTCACTACATATACAGTTGGGATTGATTAAACACTTTGTAAAGGCCATGTCAAAGACAAATTCACAAGGGTTCCAGTACAGTTTCATAGAAATTCTCCAGCATTTCAACTGCAAAACTGAAGGAAGGTGTATTTTTTGGTCCTCAGATCAGAGAACTTATGAGAGATGATGTGTTTGAAGGAACTCTAAATGATAAGAAATTGAGATCTTGGAAAAGCTTCAAGTGGATCTGTGAAAACGTCTTAGGAAAACAAAATTCTCCAGAATATGTTGAAGGTGTTGAGGAACTGCTAAATGCATACCAGTGTCTCAGATGTCATATGTATCTGAAAATGCACTTTTTGAATTCACCTTTAGATTTCTTCCCTCAAAATCTTGGGGATGTAAGAGATGAATTAGGAGAGCAGTTTCACCAGGACATTAAAGTAATGGAACACTGCTACCAGGGTTTTTGGAATGACTCAATGATGGCAGATTACGATTGGATGTTATAAAGGGACAACCCTGAAAAATCGTATCAACGACAGTCTAATATCAAGCACTTTTAATTTCTGCTCATATTTTGGTCTCTAATTTGCATGTGAAATTATTTTGGTTCAATAAAAACTGTTTTGTAAGTTGAAGCATTTTTTTCTGATTTGTAGATTACTGTTTTCTTAATGTCACCAGTATATTTCCTTAACCTTATAATAATGATGCTGTTCCATGGAAACTATACGTGCTACAGAAAAACTATATACATTTTTCAAATCGGGACAAAAAGATGATTCAGAAAAGTACAAAGTCATCTGCGATGATTATAAAAAATATTTTTTGTAGACCTGTGATTATCAAACTACTGTGTTTTCGCTTTTTAAATTATAATGACAACCAAAAAACCTCCAAATGACCCTGATCAAAAGTTCGCATACCCCATTTCTTAATACATGTATTGCCCCCTCTAACATCAATGACAGCTTGAAGTTTGTTTGTGGTGGTTGTGGATGAGGTTCTTTATTTTCTCAGATGGTAAAGCTGCCCACTCTTCTTGGCAAAAAGCCTCCAGTTCCTGTAAGTTCCTGGGCTATAAAGCATGAATTGAGCGCTTGATATCTCCCCAGATTCACTCCAGAACCTTCACTTTGTTTTGCTGTGGCCAATGACAAATTGACTTGGCCTTGTGTTTTGGATCACTGTCATGTTGGAACATACAAGTACATCCTATGTGCAGCTTCTGGGCTGATGAGTACAAATTTGCCTCAGTTTTTGCTGATAACATGCAGCATTAATCTTTCCTTCAACTCTGACAAAGTTTCCTGTGCCTTTGTAGCTAACACATCCCCAAAACATCAGCGTTCCACCTCTGTGCTTTACAATAGGAAGGGTGTTCCTTTCATCATAGGCCTTGTTGACCTCTTTCCAAATGTAACATTTATGGTTGTTTCCAAAAAGTTAAATTTTGGACCAAACACTCCAAATTACCTTGTTCCAGAAGGTTTTAGAGACGTGCTGTTTTGCGTATCTTTGTATCTTGAACAATTTTGCTGGCAGTTGTGGATGACATTTCTTTTGGCCTACCTGACCATGGTTTTGTTTTTACAGAGCTCCTGATTTTCCATTTGTTAATCACAGTTTGAATGCTGCTGACTGGCATTATGAATTCCTTGGATATCTTTTTGTTTCCAATTCTTGTTTTACACAGTTCAACTAACTTTTCCCGTAGATTTGTTGACAATTCTTTTGCTTTCCCCATGAATCACAATCCAGAAACATCAGTGCCTGGTTGAAAGATGCAATAATCTGTCTGGATCCTAGAAACTCACCCAGCTTTTATGCACATACTGATTACCAGCAAACAGGTCACAGGTGAGGATATTACCTTTAGTAGCCATTCAAACCCATTTGTGTCAACTTCTGTGTATGTTATCAGGCCAAAATCACGAGGAATGTGAACTTTTGATCAGGGTCATTTGGATGTTTTGGGTTGTCATTATGATTTAAAAAGAGAAAACACAGTAGTTTGACAATAAATGCCTTCACCCAACCACTAACCATGAGTAAAGAAACAGTTTTGGTGTTATCATTCATATTCTCTGAAAAATTTCCAAAAAAAAAACAGAAATTCTGCAGGGGTATGTAAACTTTTGAGAACAACTGTACAAAAAGGTGTTAAGGGCATAACAGAGCATTTATCAAGTCTCTGCCTCCTTAGGTTGTTTCTCTACCCAGCACTAGCCTCTTTAATTGCTACTGGATAGAGAAACAACCTCGGTAAGTATAGGCTTATCAAATGTCTGATTACAATTATGTATGACTTTATTTAACTGCTTGCTGTCTTTTAGATAAAATCAATGCTTTAACAGCAGGAGATTATCGCAAAAGGACTAGAAAATAGGGATGAGTGTATGCGTAGAAGTTTGGTTTCGTCGGGTTTGGCCAAACTTTAGTCCAAAGTGCAGTTCCGCTACTCGAACATGGCCCGAGCTTGCCCCCTTACCCCATATACAGATGTTTATCACTAAATTAGAATATCATCAAAAAGTTATTTATTTCAGTTCTTCAATTCAAAAAGTGAAACTCATATATTATATAGAGTCATTACAGAGTGATCTATTTCAAGTGCTACAGCCAATGAAAACCCAAACGTCATTATCTCAGTAAATTAGAATACTTTATAACACCAACTTGAAATGCACAGTGGGGAAAAAAGTATTTAGTCAGCCACCAATTGTGCAAGTTCTCCTACTTAAAAAGATGAGAGAGGCATGTAATTGACATCATAGGTAGACCACAACTATAAGAGTCAAAATGAGAAAACAAATCCAGAAAATCAGACAAGATTTTGAAAAAACGGACATTTACATTTTTATTTATATAGATAAGAAGAACCCCAAGTCATTTTTTTTATGGTCCCCTCATTTTTAATAACAATCAAAGGCAAAACATACAGCTGGAGTCTGATATTAATAGGCTGCGAAGGTCCATGTATATTGGTCTCTTCCAAGCATAAGACCAGCTCACAGTTTTTCACTTATTAAAAAAAAAAGGGGGGACCGCATGTAATTTTTTAAATTATTTCTTTTTCACTGTCCCTCACTTTAGCTTCATCAAGAAGTTTTTTAAGCATCTGAACTCTGAACAGTAATACAGACTTCTGGGAAAAGTCTGTGTTTGGAGTTCAACTTCGGACACCAGGTGTCCGGTACAATCCCCGAACTTTACAGTTCGGGTTCATTCATCCCTACTAGTAAACCAGCTGTCATGCATTCCACTATATTCATAAGCTCTATGTAACACCACCCTATCACCAATTAGCAGCTTTCTGCCTATGCACAGCGCACACAGGAAGCTGCCAATCGGGGGGGTTATACAGAGTTACAGAGTTCATCATTTAGATAACTGGTAGATCTGCAGCAGATAAAACAAAATGTAATCTAAACGGCAGCAAATCTTCTAGTAAATGATACATTGCTGGAATCAAGGTTTCTGCTCCCATATCCTGCATTTATCAAATGGGATAGCAAAATCCTGGTGACCCGTTCCCTTTAACATAGTTTATTTAGCATATGATTGAAAACACTAATATCATGGGAATTTTAGTACCAGACAGAAGTTAGAAAGGTGTCGATGAAATTATATTTCAAACATCTGCATGCCCTAATATGTGGTTTGGAAGGATTGATTTTACTTATATAGTTAATTTAAATACATGTATTACTTGTTGGGTTGTTAATGTATTAGTTTTGGACTTATTGGGAACGTTGTGTCTTTTATTATAAATTAGTGAATTCTGTTTTTGTAAGTTTGAATATTTATTTAATACAATTTGATGCTTCTGAAAATAATCTGACTTGTTTTTCATTTCTTATTCTGTATTGTAGTCATGATAATGTGTTGAAAGGCACATCTTTAAAGCAGAATTGGATGTCAGCTGCTAGACAACACTTATTATTTTTTTTTAACAGTAACTGTAATAGTTATGCACAAATTATTAGCTAGAGCTTTAATGGACATTCCATAATAAATATATAAGGCTAATTTTATGATACCATATAGCCATTGCCACAACTGCTGCAAATGTCTTTTTTACTCTGTAATAATTTCAGTTTTTCTAAACCATGACTATGCTTAGTAGACCATGCCACTAGCTATTGCACTGAGAGACTGAGAGAGGATTATCACATCTCAAGATTGACAGCAGAGCTGCACAGGGACAATGGGATTGAAGAAACGAGGAAAGTTATGAATGCCTCGGAGTCGGAATATATGTTATGAATACAGACTAATCAGCACTCTTGTAGAAATGATACAAAGCTTTGTAAACATCTTTTTTATTTATTATTTTCCAAATATGAACTGCAATCAATATAAAACAGAAAACAGAAAAAAATAGAATTACAGATGATTGATGATCAGATTGGAATGGACTGGTTAATTCTCTTGTAATATGTTATTGCGTTTTATACCTGAAGGGGCTTTCCCATGAACAAAAACAATTTTAATCAACAGTTTAATCAATAGATCTTTGAATAATGATAATTTCCACAATTGGATGTGTTTGAATAAAATATTCCTGTGCTGAGATAATCTTATAAATGTGCCTGTATAAGAAGATGGCCTGATCATACCACATCTCCAGGGCAGGGGGGAAAGAAGAGCATAAGAGTATACAGACATTACAGCATGGAATCACGGACAATTCTTTTTGTGAGGCAAAACTGCCTGTTTTTAAGCAATGTTTTACCTGAAAGAATCAGCTGTAATCCCATGCTGTAATGTCTGTATACTCTCTTTTGCTTCCTCTTTCAGATATGACTTTCAGATATGGAGCCTAAAAGTCAAAAGTTTAAAACATTGTTATCCTTTCGCTCATCACTGTATGTGTAGAAAGAAGAAGGCACAGAATTTCAGAAAAAAACATCTCTCCAATCGTTAAGCATGGGGGTTGATCAATCATGCTTTGGAGCTGTGTTGCAGCCAATGGCATGTGAAACATTTCACGGATAGAGGGAAGAATGGATTCAATGAAATTTCAACAAATTCTTGATTCAAACATAACACCATCTGGAAAAAAAAAAAGCTCAAGTTAAAAAGAGGATGGCTTCTACAAATGGAAATCCACTATAGACTTCCGCAAAAGGCTCAAGATGAATATTTTACAATGACCCTCATGTCCCCTTTAGGGCGACTATGCTTGTTAATCGAGATTTCCCGAGCATGCTCGGGTGTTCTCTGAGTATTTTGGCGTACTCAGAGATTTAGTTTGTGTTGCGACAGCTGCATGATTTGCTGCTGCTAACCAGCCTGAATACATGTGGGGATTCCATAACAAACAGGCAACCCCCACGTTTTCAACAAACAATTCCTCTTTAGATTTAACCACTATGATCCTCTTCACAATCAATCAACTTGTTCCAATAGAATAAGTGAAGTAGCAACACGATCAGAATTTATCAAACATATAAATAGCTTTATTGAAATTTTACTCAGGACAATTCCATTAATTTTGTTAAATAGAGCAAAAATTTATCTCAATACAAATAATCACATATAATACGCAACAGGGGTACACAATCCCTGTTGCTCATGGACAGTAATGACTGGTAACAAAGGAAATAGAGACCTATTACTCATATATCCTGACACTACTATAAACCAAAATACTCATCAGCATGTATATATCTAGATGTTATATTAAATAGCAGATGTCCCATAAGATAGCAATAACATAGCCACTGGTTTTATAACATTAATATAAAAAATGCATGAAAAACAGATCATAAATCTATCTTGCCCAGAATAAGGCTATAATATGTGCACTTCATGTCATGCACCTTCAACACCGTGAACTACTTTCCTGTGATTCAGAGACCACTTCACCACACCAGTGAGTAAAGCACGCTACTCAGTGCTGTTCTTTTTTCTTCATTGGGTCTCCCATAGTGTTTGCCTATGCATTGAATCAAAACCACTGAATAAAACTAGTGCCATAGTCCAAGGTGAATGCAAATATGAAAATTTATTATAAATATATAAGGTGACAAAGAACATGGTCATAAATAGGGAAACATGGGGCAACATATAACATGGGAGCTAAGAGCAGGGTGGTGTGCACTGCGCAATATACAGAATAGTACAAAACAGATCGCATCAAGCCAAATATGTACAAAAATCCAAACTGGCTGTAGAAAGATAACAGTTAGTCAAAGTTGAAAACATGCCATATGGAATGATAAAGTAAACATACCAGTGTACGCAGGACACCACACCGACTCAGACCCACCCCCATTGAATGCAAGGTCTGCCCTGCACTAAAGTTACATGCACCCCAACAAACCATTAAACAGACGTCCTGGATGGCCACATGAAACTAAATTTCCCATTATTAGGAATTTGGTACTGCCATACTGTAAGCGTATGCATTGAATACAAGGCCTGCCCTGCACCAAAGTAACACGCACCCCAATAAGCCTTTGAGCCCACATACTGGATGGCCACATGAAACCAAAGTTCCCATTTTTTGCATTCGGTACTGACAAACTGTTAGCCTATGTATTGCATTCAAGGCCTGTCCTGCACCAAAGTAAAACACACCCCAATAAGCCTTTGAGCCCATGTACTGGATGACTACAGGAAAACCAAGTTCCCACTATTATGAATTTGTTACTGCCATACTGTTAGCGTATGCATTGAATGCAAGGCCTGCCCTGCACCAAAGTAACACGCACCCCAATAAGCCTTTGAGCCCACATTCCGGATGGCCACATGAAACCAAAGTTCCCATTATTATGAATGTGTTACTGTCATACTGTATGCGTATGCATTGAATGCAAGGCCTGCCCTGCACCAAAGTAACACGCACCCTAATAAGCCTTTGAGCCCGCGTTCAGAATGGCCACATGAAACCAAAGATCCCGTTATTATTAATTTGTTACTGCCATACTGTTTGCTTATGCATTGAATGCAAGGCCTTTCCTGCACCAAAGTTAAACGCACTACAACAACCTATTGAACAGATGTCCTAGATGTCCACATGAAACCAAAGTTCCCATTATTATGAATGTGTTACTGTCATACTGTATGCGTATGCATTGAATGCAAGGCCTGCCCTGCACCAAAGTAACACGCACACTAATAAGCCTTTGAGCCCACGTTCCGAATGGCCACATGAAACCAAAGATCCCGTTATTATTAATTTGTTACTGCCATACTGTTTGCTTATGCATTGAATGCAAGGCCTTTCCTGCACCAAAGTTACACGCACTACAACAACCTATTGAACAGATGTCCTAGATGTCCACATAAAACCAAAGTTCCCATTATTAGGAATTTGGCACTGCCATACTATTAGCGTATGCATTGAATGCAAGGCCTGCCCTGCACCAAAGTAACACGCACCCCAGTAAGCCTTTGAGCCCACTTACTGGATGGCCACATGAAACCAAAGTTCCCATTATTATGAATTTGTTACTGCCATACTGTTTGCTTATGCATTGAATGAAAGGCCTGCCCTGCACCAAAGTAATATGCACCCCAATAAGCCTTTGAGCCCACGTACTGGATGGCCACATGAAACCAAAGTTCCCATTTTTTGCATTCGGTACTGATATACTGTTAGCCTATGTATTGCTTGCAAGGCCTGCCCTGCACCAAAGTAACACGCACCCCAATAAGCCTTGCAAGAGATGTAGAGGTGGGCCTCCTGAAATCAATGTTCTCATTGTAAGGAACACCTGGATCTCGACACCTAACACCCGTTATTAGGAAGTGGGTCTCCCATAGTGTTTTCCTATGCAGTGAATGCAATGCATGCAAAAAATTAGGAGGCACTCCAATGCCCCATGAAAGAGATGTGGAGGAGGGCCTAATAAAAAAATATTCCTATTATGAATGAGCGGGTCTCCTATACTTGTAATGCCCATACACTAAGTGAAAGGGCTGACAAACATTTCCCCCTGGGTGGGTACCCTTTCATTATTTAATTAGTTACAGGCATCATAAACACCCTTGCCAAAAATTAGAGTGACTGTTGCATTACGAAATACATTTACCCTCGAGTTCTAATGGTGGTGTCTGAAGAGACGTGGAGGATTCCCATTTTAAAGGAGCGGGTCTCCTATACTTGTAATGCCCATACACTAAGTGTAAGGGCTGACAAACATTTTCACCTGAGGAGTACACCTTTTTTTTAAAAAATTATTTACGGGCATCTTGAACATCCTTGCCAAAAATATGAATTACTGTTGCATTACAGAATACGTTTACCCTCGTGTTCCAGTGGTGGTGTCCGAAGAGACATGGAGGGTGTCCTCCTAAGAATCTATTCCCAATTTAAAGGAGTGGATCTCCTATACTTGTAATGCCCATACACTAAAGGTACCGTCACACTCAGCGACGCTGCAGCGATATAGACAACGAGCCGATCGCTGCAGCCTCGCTGTTTAGGTCGCTGTAGAGATGTCAAACACAGCAGCTCCAGAACGATGCAGGAGCGATCCTGTGACATAACGGTGACTCATTTATCGTTCTCACAGGTCGTTAGCTCCATATAAAACATTGCTGGCATCGTTGCTTTTGCTGTCAAACATGATGATACACGCCGACCTGATGACCAAATAAAGTTCTGGACTTCTAGCTCCGACTAGCAATATTACAGCAGGATCCAGATCACTGCTGCGTGTCAAACACAACGAGATCGCTATCCAGGACACTGCAACGTCACGGATTGTTGTCGTTCTCGTTGTAAAGTTGCTGAGTGTGAAGGTACCTTAAGTGTAAGGGCTGACAAACATTTCCCCCTGGGAGTACACACTTTTTTTTATTTCATTATTTACGTGCATCATAAACACCCTTGCAAAAAAATATAGTGGCTGTAGCATCACGGAAAACGTTGACCCTGGTGTTTTAGTGGTGGTGGATGATGAGGATGAGGAGGATAACACCAAATAGCCAAAATCAGGAAGCGTATACCCATCTGTGGGTGTGAAGAGGTGCATGGGAATACACCTCCAAAAAAAGACACTGTATTGGATGTTATGTTTCGCTGTTATCATTCGTTGTTGTAGAGAAGTCTGGCTCAATCCAGCCCTTGTTCATTTTTATAAGAGTCAGCTTGTCAGGATTTTCAGTTGACAGGCGGATGCGCTTATCAGTTATAATTCCACCAGTGGCACTAAAAACCCGCTCTGACAAAATGCTAGCAGCAGGGCAGGCCAGGACCTCTGAGGTGTAGAGAGCCAGTTCATGCCACGTGTTCAGCTTGGATACCCAATAATTAAAAGGCACAGAGGAATCACTGAGGACATTGGTACGGTCAGCAAGGTACTCCCTCAACATCTTCCAAAACATTGCACTCCTTGTTACAGTACACCTTGCCTCTGTGCCAAGGCGATGGGAGGGTCTGAGAAAACTCTCCCAGAACTTTGCCAGTGTTCTCCTGCCACTACTGGATTGGAGTTGTGTCTCTCTCACCTATACTTCTTGGTTGTCCGATGAACTATGACGTCTGCTGCCAGCGTTTTATTAATTCTGCAACAAGGGCCCTCTGGTCCTGCACCATTTTAGTAGACCTGTCTGCCTCTGGAAGAAGAGATTGCAAGTTCTCCTTGTAGTGTGGGTCTAGAAGTGTCACCAACCAGTAATGATTGTCACTGAAAATTTTCATAATGCGAGGGTCACGGGAAAGGCAGCGCAACGTAAAGTCAGCCATGCATGCCAGAATGCTAACAGGCAAGACTTCCGTGTCCTCACCAACAGGATGACTGACCATGCTGTCCTCCTCCTCCCTGTCATCAGGCCATCCACGTTGAACAGATGGTATGACAGTATTGCTTGTAATACCATCTATAGCACATGAAAGTAGCTCCTGTTCTTCCTCCTCCTCCTCTTCCTCATTGTCTACCAATCCACGTTGGGACGACATGAGGCTGGACTGTGTGTAATCACCCTGTATGGTTCCTTGCTCCATGTCCTCATGCTCCACCTGCAATGCATCCTCTTTCATTGTGAGCAGAGAGCTTTTCAGAATGCAGAGAAGCAGGATGGTGATGCTAATTATAGCATCATCGCAGCTCACTATCTTGGTGGAGTTTTCAAAGTTTTGTAGGATGGTACATATGACTGACATCCATGTCCACTCCTGGGGTCTTATGTGTAGAGTCTGAACTAAATAACGATGCCCATGTTGATGCTGGTAGTCAACAACTGCTCTCTTCTTCTCACAAATCCTTTCCAACATATGCAGTGTAGTGATCCAACACATGGGGACATCACACACCAGTCGGTGAGCTGGAAGTTGCAAATGCTGCTGAAGCACACTAAGGGCGGCGAAAGCTATAGCTGACTTTCTAAAATGGGCACACAGTTGGTGTACTTTCATAAGCAGTTCCAGCAGCTCCAGGAAGGTTTTGAGAAAACTCTGAACTACGAGGTTAAGCACATGGGCCAGGCATGGCAAGTGTGTGAACTCACCTCGCCTCAGAGCCGCCACCAGGTCCATGCCTGGCTGTAGGTTCAGCGGGGTCAGCCACAAATCTGACTTCTCTTTCAGAGCTGTCCACAACTCTTCAACATTGTGCGGTTTGTCACCTAAGCAGATTAGCTTCAACATAGCCTGTTGCTGCTTGGCTGAGGCAGTGCTGCAGTGCTTCCAGCTTGTGACTGATGTGCTCATTTCAGAAATGGAGGCTGAACAAGAGAAGGAAGAAGAGTTGCAGAAGCTGTAGACTGTGGGGGCAACCCTGATTGACGTAGGGCCCGTAATCCTTGGCATCAGGAGGACGTGTTCCATCCCAAGGTCCGACTGGGTCCTGGCTTCCACTATGTTAACCGATTGTGCCATCAGTGAGATGTACCGTCTCTGTCCACAAGCAATTGTCCATGTGTCCGTGGTTAGGTGGACTTTCCCAATAACAGCATTGTTGATGGCATGGGAAATGTTGTGGGACAAGTGCTGGTGTAATGCCGGTATGGCACACTGGGAGAAATGGGGACTGAGTACCTTGGGATGGCCACCACCATCAGGTTGCGGAAAGCTTCCGTCTCCATGAGCCTAAAAGGCTACATTTCGACAGCAAGCAGATGAGAAATGTGTGAATTTAGGACTGTGGCCTTTGGAGCATTGGCTGTGTACTTCCACTTGCATTCCAATGACTGGGTTATGGACAACTGAAGGCTGCACTGGGACAAGGACATGGATGTGCTTGATGATGGTGCTAGTTTACTGTGGGCAACAACTGGTGCAGGGCACAAGGAATGCACTGTGGACAGGGGAATGGTTTGCACGCAAAACAGTGGAAGAAGCAGTAGTGTCACCCACAGACACTGTTCCTAGAGCCTGGAGTTCGGCCCACAAAGTCGGGTGCCTTGCTCCCATGTGCCTGATCACGCTGGTGGTAGTCAGGCTGGTAGTTTTGTTACCCCTGCTGGTGTGGGCATGGCAGGCGGTGCAAATGGCCTGTTTGGGGTTATCAACAGAGTATTTAAAAAACAACCAAACTCTGGAAGACCAAAAAGTTGGAATGGCAACTTCTGTCATGTTGGTGTTATGGGGAACAGATGCATGCCTTCTGTCTGCAGCCACCACATTGCTTCTTACTGCCTGTTGGGGTGCTATGCCTCTTTCCCCATGTGTGCTGCTGTCCTCACTATGCATGCCCTCCTGCCAGGTTGGGTCAGTTACTATACCATCCACCACCACGTCTACCACATCTGCACCCTGGTCCTCCTCCTGACTTTCTAGCAATTGTGTCTCATCATCGTCCATCTCTTGTGACACTTTCCCACCATCATCTTTGTGTGACCGTGGCTGCTCAAATATTTTGGCATCGCTACATGCAATCTCATCTTGCCCCGCTTCAAGTGTACCAGACAAGAGTCCTGAATCTATAAATGGAAAAGTGAACAGCTCTTCAGAGTGTCCAAATGTGGAATCAGTTGTCTCCGGGCACTCGGCATGGTGGGAGGAAGGAGGATCAGGGGGAGTAAAATGCAGACCAGACTCACGGCTACTCAGACTTGACCGTGTGGAAGACGTGATGGAGGTGATGGCAATGTGACTTGAATCATTATCCAACCAACAACCTTTTGACACTGCTCTGGGTAGTGGTGTGCTGCAATCCCCTAGTAATTGGGGCAGGAAGCTTGAGCGGGAAGATGTGGGTGTTTGCTGTGGCCCACTTTCACCTTGGCCACGGCCTCATTCTCTGCATGCACCATCAGCCTCACATCCACTACCCCATCCCTTGCCACACGCCTTACCCATTTTAAATGGACTACTAAAATATTTTCCCGTTCACTACAAATGGCTAAATTTGGAGCAAACTTATATGTGATCATTGTGCGTAAAAAACACAGTTTTCAGTTTCTGGAATTTTTATTTTTTAAATGTTGGTAATAACTAGGGTAAGACACAGCAAAAAGGGCAATGTAGCCCTGAAATGCCATAATTTGTACTCCACAGGTAGATCAGGCATCTGATGGAGATACCAGAGTTTTCAAAATGTGGCCTGTATTTTTAAATTTTTTTACCCCAAAGTAGTCTATTGAACTAGGGTAAGACACAGCAAAAAAGGGCAATGTAGCCCTGAAATGCCACAATTTGTAGCTCACAGATAGATCTGGCATTTGACGGAGATACCAGACTGGTCAATATGTGGCCTGTATTTTGACATTTTTTACCCCAAAGTAGTCTATTGAACTAGGGTAAGACACAGTATAAAAAGGGCAATGTAGCCCTGAAATTCCACAATTTGTAGCCCACAGATAGATCTGGTGTTTGATGGAGATACCAGACGGTTCAATATGTGGCCTGTATATTGAAATTTTTTAACCCAAAGTAGTCTATTGAACTAGGGTAAACGCAGCAAAAAAAGGGCAATGTACCCCTCAAATACCAATTTGTAGCCCACAGATAGATCTGGTGTTTGACGGAGATACCAGACTGGTCAATATATGGCCTGTATTTTGACATTTTTTACCCCAAAGTAGTCTATTGAACTAGGGTAAAACGCAGCAAAAAAAGGGCAATGTACCCCTCAAATACCAATTTGTAGCCCACAGATAGAACAGGCATCTGACGCAGATAGCACACTGTGGCCTGGATTTTTTTTTGCCTAGCAAAATTGTGTCAATAACTAGGCTATGACAGTAGGAAAAAAATTATTGGGAGGACTAAAATTGTAAAATATTTAGTGCAATGATATGCGATGCGTGTGGCGGACAAAACACAGTGTTAAATATATGAACTGTAGCTTAATATTTTTTGGGGAGCTAAATATTTTTGGGGGCAGCTAAATATTTTTTTGCAAGCTAAATATTTTTTGGCCAGTTAAATTTATTTTGGGCAGCTAAATATTTTTTGAGCAGCTAAATATTTTTTTGGCAGATAAATATTTTTTTGGCAGCTATTTTTTTGAAAGCTAAATATTTTGGGGGCAGCTAAATTTTTTTTCAGCAGCTAAATATTTTTGGGGCAGATAAATATTTTGTGAGTCAGCAAAATGGTGTTAAAATTTTTTATAAGACACTCAAAAAAATACTACAATACCACAAAAAAGCTACCGTATTCTCAGATGTGATGCCTGGGACGGGAAAAGCCGTTTAAATTGTTGGATTTTCACACTGTAGTATTAAAAAGATCTGGCTACAGTCTGCATTGTCAACAAGCAAATGAAGAACAAAAGTGGGGTCAGGATTGCTTTGGAATAAAAAAATCATGATTAAGGTGCAAAAAAAAATTATTGCTGGCCACTGATACCTGGAGCTAGATATATATGTAATAGGCAGCAGCAGACAGTAATGGACCCTCTTGATGTATGCAATATCTACTGTATATAGCCACATAAAGCACCTGCATGCCTTGCACTGATGTGTATATATGCACATACACTCCCCTGCCTACCTAGCACTGCAATATATAGACCATGTAATTAGTCCTTAGAAGGACTATTTGTTTATCTGGATATGTGGATTCAATGATGGTAGGCCCACAAAAACTAATAAATCCCCAAATCTGACCCTATCTCAGCAGCAGCTCTCCCTACACTGTCTGATTCCGGAGCTGAATGAACCGAGCTGGGCAGCGTCAGGTCTCTTATAGACCTGATGATGCAGCCAGCCAATCACTGTAATACCACAGCAAAGATGGCTGCGGCATTACAGTGCCTGGCAGACAATCCCTGCATGTTGATTGACTCTGTAAAGAGTGCCAATCATGCAGGGCGGAGA
Source organism: Ranitomeya variabilis (assembly GCF_051348905.1). NCBI lineage: Eukaryota > Metazoa > Chordata > Amphibia > Anura > Dendrobatidae > Ranitomeya > Ranitomeya variabilis. Next base: position 315,927,591 of record NC_135237.1, read on the forward strand.
CCCAAACTCCCACGGAAACACGGAAATGCTCGGAGCTCGCCGAGTACCGCGAATACAGCAGTGCTCGGGCGAGTAACGAGCATTACCGAGTATGCTCGCTCATAACTAGAAGGCACTCAAAATGCCACAGCATGTATAAGAAGTCAATATCCTTTTGTCATATTAAATGAGAGGACATGTCATGGAAAAGCCCACTGACACGTTCGACAAGCAACTACACATTCATCTTCGGCCTAATAGTATTATTTATGAGTTATTGATTTACTGTTAATATGTTTGTGGTAATTCATACAGATATGTCAGCAGTTGATGATATTGATGATGATTCAGATACAAATGTATGGTGCTCTTTTAATAGCAGGCATTACAAGCAGAGTAGAATGTCAACAAATCATTTTACTGATTATGGCTCTTGAGGAACCATGACTCTTGGCTTTTTTTACCTCATTAATTGATATAAAGTCATCAGTAGGGTTGAGCGAAACGGGTCGATCATTTTCAAAAGTCGCCGACTTTTGGCTAAGTCGGCGTCTCATGAAACCCGATCCGACCCCTGTGCTTGTCGGCCATGCGGTACGCGACTTTCGCGCCAAAGTCGCGTTTCAATGACGCGAAAAGCGCCATTTCTCAGCCAATGAAGGTGAACGCAGAGTGTGGGCAGCGTGATGACATAGATCCTGGTCCCCACCATCTTAGAGAAGGGCATTGCAGTGATTGGCTTACTGTCTGCGGCGTCACAGGGGCTATAAAGGGGCGTTCCCGCTGACCGCCATCTTACTGCTGCTGATCTGAGCTTAGGGAGAGGTTGCTGCCGCTTCGTCAGAAGCAGGGAGAGCGTTAGGCAGGGTCCACTAACCACCAAACCGCTTGTGCTGTAGCGATTTCCACTGTCCAACACCACCTTCGGTGTGCAGGAACAGTGGAAGCTATATTTTTTTTTTTTTCCTCAGCGCTGTAGCTCATTGGGCTGCCCTAGAAGGCTCCGTGATAGCTGTATTGCTGTGTGTACGCCACTGTGGAAACCAACTGCTTTTTTCAAAGCACATATCCTCTTGTTCCTTTCTGCACAGCTATCTTTTTTGTTTGTCCACACTTTTTATTTAATTTGTGCATCAGTCCACTCCTATTGCTGCCTGCCATACCTGGCTTAGATTACTGCAGGGAGATAGTAATTGTAGGACAGTCCCTGTTTTTTTTTTTTTTTTTTTTTGTGGGAGATTAAGATTGGCATTTCTGCTACAGTGCCATCCCTGTGTGTGCCATCTCTCACTGAGTGGGCCATAGAAAGCCTATTTATTTTTTCCGTGATTTGTGTTCTAAATTCTACCTCAACACAAAAACACTACATCAATCAGTGGTAGAAAAATATTGGCCTCAGTCAGGGCTTGTGTGCCACTGCTGTGTGTGCTATCTCTTATTCAGTGGGCTATAGAAAGCCTATTTATTTATTTATTTTTTTTCTTATTATTTGGTTTCTAAAGTCTCCCTGAAAAAAAAAAAAATAAATAAAAAAACAGTGGGAGAGTAATATTGCCCTTTCAGCTTGTGTGCCAGTCTTGACTCCTGGGTGTGCCACCTCTCTCTCTAATTGTGGGCCATAGAAAGCCTTTTTTTTTTTTTTTTTAAATATTATTGGGTTTCTAAAGTCTCCCTTAAAAAACAAAAAATACATAAAAAAACAGTGGGATAGTAATATTGCCCTTTCAGCTTGTGTGCCAGTGTTGACTCCTGGGTGTGCCACCTCTCTCTCTAATTGTGGGCCATAGAAAGCCTTTTTTTTTTTTTTTTTTAATATTATTGGGTTTCTAAAGTCTCCCTTAAAAAACAAAAAATACATAAAAAAACAGTGGGAGAGTAATATTGCCCTTTCAGCTTGTGTGCCAGTCTTGACTCCTGGGTGTGCCACCTCTCTCTCTCATTCAGTGGGCCATAGAAAGGCTATTTATTTTTTTGGTTTTTTTAATATTATTTGGTTTCTAAAGTCTCCCTGAAAATAAAAAAAAAAAAACTTAAAAAAACAGTGGGAGAGTAATATTGCCCTTTCAGCTTGTGCGCCAGTCTTGACTCCTGGGTGTGCCACCTCTCTCTCTCTAATTGTGGGCCATAGAAAGCCTTTTTTTTTTGTTTTTTTTTTAATATTATTTGGTTTCTAAAGTCTCCCTTAAAAAACAAAAAATACATAAAAAAACAGTGGGAGAGTAATATTGCCCTTTCAGCTTGTGTGCCAGTCTTGACTCCTGGGTTTGCCACCTCTCTCTCTCATTCAGTGGGCCATAGAAAGGCTATTTATTTTTTTGGTTTTTTTAATATTATTTGGTTTCTAAAGTCTCCCTTAAAAAACAAAAAATACATAAAAAAAAGTGGGAGAGTAATATTGCCCTTTCAGCTTGTGTGCCAGTCTTGACTCCTGGGTGTGCCACCTCTCTCTCTCATTCAGTGGGCCATAGAAAGGCTATTTATTTTTTTCGTTTTTTTAATATTATTTGGTTTCTAAAGTCTCCCTGAAAAAAAAAAAAACATATAAAAACAGTGGGAGAGTAATATTGCCCTTTCAGCTTGTGTGCCAGTCTTGACTCCTGGGTGTGCCACCTCTCTCTCTCATTCAGTGGGCCATAGAAAGGCTATTTATTTTTTTGGTTTTTTTAATATTATTTGGTTTCTAAAGTCTCCCTGAAAATAAAAAAAAAAAAACTTAAAAAAACAGTGGGAGAGTAATATTGCCCTTTCAGCTTGTGCGCCAGTCTTGACTCCTGGGTGTGCCACCTCTCTCTCTCTAATTGTGGGCCATAGAAAGCCTTTTTTTTGTTGTTTTTTTTTTAATATTATTTGGTTTCTAAAGTCTCCCTTAAAAAACAAAAAATACATAAAAAAACAGTGGGAGAGTAATATTGCCCTTTCAGCTTGTGTGCCAGTCTTGACTCCTGGGTGTGCCACCTCTCTCTCTCATTCAGTGGGCCATAGAAAGGCTATTTATTTTTTTGGTTTTTTTAATATTATTTGGTTTCTAAAGTCTCCCTGAAAAAAAAAAAAAACATAAAAAAACAGTGGGAGAGTAATATTGCCCTTTCAGCTTGTGTGCCAGTCTTGACTCCTGGGTGTGCCACCTCTCTCTCTCATTCAGTGGGCCATAGAAAGGCTATTTATTTTTTTGTTTTTTTTAATATTATTTGGTTTCTAAAGTCTCCCTGAAAATAAAAAAAAAAAAACTTAAAAAAACAGTGGGAGAGTAATATTGCCCTTTCAGCTTGTGCGCCAGTCTTGACTCCTGGGTGTGCCACCTCTCTCTCTCTAATTGTGGGCCATAGAAAGCCTTTTTTTTGTTGTTTTTTTTAATATTATTTGGTTTCTAAAGTCTCCCTTAAAAAACAAAAAATACATAAAAAAACAGTGGGAGAGTAATATTGCCCTTTCAGCTTGTGTGCCAGTCTTGACTCCTGGGTGTGCCACCTCTCTCTCTCATTCAGTGGGCCATAGAAAGGCTATTTATTTTTTTGGTTTTTTTAATATTATTTGGTTTATAAAGTCTCCCTGAAAAAAAAAAAAAACATAAAAAAACAGTGGGAGAGTAATATTGCCCTTTCAGCTTGTGTGCCAGTCTTGACTCCTGGGTGTGCCACCTCTCTCTCATTCAGTGGGCCATAGAAAGCATTTATTTTTTTTTTCCTTGATTTGTGTTCTAAAATCTACCTCAACACAAAAACACTACATCAATCAGTGGGAGAAAAATATTGGCCTCAGTCAGGGCTTGTGTGCCACTGCTGTGTGTGCTATCTCTCATTCAGTGGGCTATAGAAAGCCTATTTATTTATTTATTTTTTTCTTATTATTTGGTTTCTAAAGTCTCCCTGAAAAAAAAAAAAAACCTAAAAAAACAGTGGGAGAGTAATATTGCCCTTTCAGCTTGTGTGCCAGTCTTGACTCCTGGGTGTGCCACCTCTCTCTCATTCAGTGGGCCATAGAAAGGCTATTTATTTTTTTGTTTTTTTTAATATTATTTGGTTTCTAAAGTCTCCCTGAAAATAAAAGAAAAAAAACTTAAAAAAACAGTGGGAGAGTAATATTGCCCTTTCAGCTTGTGCGCCAGTCTTGACTCCTGGGTGTGCCACCTCTCTCTCTCTAATTGTGGGCCATAGAAAGCCTTTTTTTTTTGTTTTTTTTTTAATATTATTTGGTTTCTAAAGTCTCCCTGAGAAAAAAAAAAAAATAAATTAGGTGGGAGATTAATATTGACATTAGTGCTTGAGTGACAGTCCTGCGTGTGTGTCATCTCTGTGATTTTGTGCCACAGAAAACAGAGTGTGTAACATTGTGCCTGATTTTCCTTGTGGTCTCACCAACCTGTTAAGGGATATTGAAATCATACTGAAGTTATAGCTCACCGTGTAAGTTGTTTGACAGCAAGAAATAAAGTTACTTTGGTTAAGATTTTAAAACAATGAGGAAGTCTGGTGCAAGAGGTCGTCGTGGGCGTTCATTGTCAGCTGGTAATGATGGTAGTGGTAGTGGAGCATCAGGTGGTCGTGGGGATAAAAATATTCCACCTAAGTCTGGAGCTGTGGAGCCAGTTTCGTCGTCAGGCTACACAAGGCCTCGAACGCTCTCTTTTCTGGGAGTAGGAAAACCGCTTTTAAAGGCGGAGCAGCAACAGCAAGTTTTGGCTTACATTGCAGACTCAGCCTCTAGCTCTTTTGCCTCCTCTTCCGAAACTGGTAAATGTAAAAGCAGCGCGTCGCTTGTGGATGTTCACGGTCAGGGACAAGTCGCTTCCTTGTCCTCCTCAGCAAAAACTACAACAAGAGAGAAGGATGCAGCAGGCGACACAACGGGTCACTCCATGGAGCTCTTTACACATACCGTCCCTGGCTTAGAAAGTGAAACATTTAACAGGCCATGCCCATTACAAGTAGATTCTGACATGGAGTGCACTGATGCACAGCCACAGCCAGAGTACTATGCTGCTCCTTTGACTCAGACCACCACATTGCCCTCTCAGGGTACAGATCCACAATCAGACCCTGATGAGACTATGTTGCCCCGCCACGAACGCTATACCACCGACCGACACAGTGACACAGACGAAGTTGCACACGAGCTCGAAGAGGAGGTAATAGATGACCCAGTTATTGACCCCGATTGGCAGCCATTGGGGGAACAGGGTGCAGGCGGCAGTAGTTCAGAAGCGGAGGTGGAGGAGGGGCCGCAGCAGGCATCAACATCGCAACAGGTTCCATCTGCCGGGCCCGTATCTGGCCCAAAACGCGTGTCAAAGCCAAAACCTGTTGGAGGACAGCGTGGCCATCCGGTTAAAGCTCAGTCTGCAATCCCTGAAAAGGGATCCGAGTCTAGGAAGAGTGCAGTCTGGCATTTTTTTAAACAACATCCAACTGATCAGCGCAAAGTCATCTGTCAAAAATGTTCAACTAGCTTAAGCAGAGGTCAGAATCTGAAAAGTCTAAATACTAGTTGCATGCATAGACACTTAACCACCATGCATTTTCAAGCCTGGACTAACTACCAAACGTCCCTTAAGGTTGTAGCACCCTCGGCCAATGAAGCTAGTCAGCAACGCAACATCCCTTCCGTCACTGTAAGGCCACCATTTTCCGCACCACCGGCAGTATCTGTGCAGGTTTCTTTGCCAGCCAAAAGCAGTCAGGGTCAGGGAACCACCAGTTTTGTAGGAGGAAATATTGCATCTAGGGCACCGGCGGAAACAATACCGTCTCCAACCGTCTCTCAGTCTGCCATGTACACCGGCACACCCGAAAGTTCCACGATCTCCAGCTCTCCAGTCCAGCTCACCCTACATGACACTCTGGTTAGAAAAAGGAAGTACTTATCCTCGCATCCGCGTACACAGGGTTTTAACGCCCACATAGCTAGACTAATCTCGTTAGAGATGATGCCCTACCGGTTAGTTGAAAGCGAAGCTTTCAAAGCCCTGATGGAGTACGCTGAACCACGATACGAGCTACCCAGTCGACACTTTTTTTCCAGAAAAGCCATCCCAGCCCTGCACCAGCATGTTAAACAGCGCATCGTCCATGCACTCAGGCAATCTGTGAGTACAAAGGTGCACCTGACTACAGATGCATGGACCAGTAGGCATGGCCAGGGACGTTATGTGTCCATCACGGCACACTGGGTGAATGTGGTGGATGCAGGGTCCACAGGCGACATCAATTTAGGGACAGTTGTGCCTAGCCCACGGTCTAGGAAACAGTTGGCTGTAGGCGTTCGCACCCCCTCCTCCTCCTCCTCCTCGTCCTCCTGCAGAAGCTACAGCTCTTCCACAGAACGCAGTCTGCCAACCACTCCATCGGCAGATGACACTGTTGCACACCAGTTGTCCCATTATGGGCCAGCTACTGCCAAGCGTCAGCAGGCTGTATTGGCTATGAAGTGTTTGGGCGACAACAGACACACCGCGGAAGTTCTGTCCGAGTTCTTGCAACAAGAAACGCAGTCGTGGCTGGGCACAGTAGATCTTGAGGCAGGCAAGGTAGTGAGTGATAACGGAAGGAATTTCATGGCTGCCATCTCCCTTTCCCAACTGAAACACATTCCTTGCCTGGCTCACACCTTAAACCTGGTGGTGCAGTGCTTATTGAAAACTTATCCTGGGTTCTCCGACCTGCTCCTCAAAGTGCGTGCACTTTGCTCACATATCCGACGTTCACCTGTACACGCCAGCCGTATGCAGACCTATCAGCGGTCTTTGAACCTTCCCCAGCATCGCCTCATCATAGACGTTGCAACAAGGTGGAACTCAACACTGCACATGCTTCAGAGACTGTGCGAACAGAGGCGTGCTGTTATTTATTTGTGGGAGGATACACGGGCAGGCAGTAGGATGGCAGACATGGAGTTGTCAGGTGTGCAGTGGTCTAAGATACAAGACATGTGTCAAGTCCTTCAGTGTTTTGAGGAATGCACACGGCTGGTTAGTGCAGACAACGCCGTAATAAGCATGATCATCCCCCTAATGCGTCTGCTGATGCAAAGTTTGACGCACATAAAGGAGCAGGCGTCTGCACCAGAGGAAGAGGAAAGCCTTGATGACAGTCAGCCATTGTCTGGTCAGGGCAGTGTACAGGACGAGGTAGCGGGCGAAGAGGAGGTGGAGGACGAGGAGGATGATGGGGATGAGTATATTTTTAATGCCGAACCTTTCCCGGGGGCACAGGAAATTGGTTGCGTGTCACGGCCGGGTTCTGGTTTTTTGAGGGACACAAGTGACGTAGATTTGCCTGCAACTGCCCCTCAACCAATCACAACCGGAGATTTGACAACTGGAACTTTGGCCCACATGGCGGATTATGCCTTACGTATCCTAAAAAGGGACACACGCATTACGAAAATGATGAACGATGACGATTACTGGTTGGCCTGCCTCCTTGATCCACGCTATAAAGGCAAATTGCAAAATATTATGCCACATGAGAACTTGGAACTAATATTAGCAACCAAACAATCAACTCTTGTTGACCGTTTGCTTCAGGCATTCCCAGCACACAGCGCACGTGATCGTTCTCACACGAGCTCCAGGGGGCAGCAGACTAGGAGTGTTAGGGGTGCACACATCAGAAGTGGCGTTGGACAGAGGGGTTTTCTGACCAGGTTGTGGAGTGATTTTGCTATGACCGCAGACAGGACAGGTACTGCTGCATCAATTGAAAGTGACAGGAGACAACATTTGTCCAGTATGGTTACTAACTATTTTTCATCCCTTATCGATGTTCTCCCTCAACCGTCATTCCCATTTGATTACTGGGCCTCCAAATTAGACACCTGGCCAGAATTGGCAGAATATGCATTGCAGGAGCTTGCTTGCCCGGCAGCAAGTGTCCTATCAGAAAGAGTATTCAGTGCTGCAGGTTCAATATTAACCGAAAAAAGGACTCGTCTGGCTACCCAAAATGTTGACGATCTAACATTCATTAAAATGAACCACAACTGGATTTCGAAATCTTTTGCCCCACCTTGCCCGGCCGACACCTAGCTTTCCTATGAAAAGCTCTTGCCTGTGAATTACTTTTCTAATGTCTAATTTGCTGCAGCTGATTGTACAGCATACGACATGTTTACACCTCCCTAAATGGCAAAACTCCCCACACGGGGCCGTGGTATCGCGACTTGGCGCAAGCACCCGTGAGACTGCTGTTTGTCTGAAGAGGTGGGTGTGCTCGCTTTTGGTTGACGGCATTGCTACTGGGTCCCTCATAGTACAATGTAGTGTCTCTGGCGGTGGTGGTGCGCACCCAACGTCAGACACACCGTTGTAACATGAGGGGCCCTGGGGCGGTCCCGCCGGCCTCAAGAGAGTTCCCCCCTACCCCAGCTCAAAATGTGCTCTACCACGTGCAAAATTATGTCGCACAGCTCCACCAATCTTTAGTCTATTCGCTGACATCATTCAATGTCTGGCACTGACAATACAAATTTGTAGACATCTATGATGCAACTTAAAGTAGTCTGTGTCTGTGTCCTATATTGGCACCATTAAATAGTTACTGCCAAATTACTATGTCAGAAACTCAGTAGATGAGCCCACCCCTGTACCTAAGTATGCCACCTTTTTTTTTGTTTTGGTTGTTTTGCGAGACATTAACATCTATTTATATTTTGGGAGTACTGGGACAGACACTCCTTGCACTACTCCTCCACTCACCACCAAGCTGCCTGTGTATCCATGTAACCGCTGTAAAGCTGCCATGAGCCTATTGTTTGTTATTTTAGGCCTTTGATAGCCTGTCTGCGGTCCCTACTTTAAATACTCCTCCACTCATCACCAGCTGCCTGCCCGTGTATCCATGTAACCGCTGTAAAACTGCCATGAGCCTATTGTTTGTTATTTTAGGCCTTTGATAGCCTGTCTGCGGTCCCTACTTTAAATACTCCTCCACTCACCACCAAGCTGCCTGTGTATCCATGTAACCGCTGTAAAACTGCCATGAGCCTATTGTTTGTTATTTTAGGCCTTTGATAGCCTGTCTGCGGTCCCTACTTTAAATACTCCTCCACTCACCACCAAGCTGCCTGTGTATCCATGTAACCGCTGTAAAACTGCCATGAGCCTATTGTTTGTTATTTTAGGCCTTTGATAGCCTGTCTGCGGTCCCTACTTTAAATACTCCTCCACTCACCACCAAGCTGCCTGTGTATCCATGTAACCGCTGTAAAACTGCCATGAGCCTATTGTTTGTTATTTTAGGCCTTTGATAGCCTGTCTGCGGTCCCTACTTTAAATACTCCTCCACTCACCACCAAGCTGCCTGCCCGTGTATCCATGTAACCGCTGTAAAACTGCCATGAGCCTATTGTTTGTTATTTTAGGCCTTTGATAGCCTGTCTGCGGTCCCTACTTTAAATACTCCTCCACTCACCACCAAGCTGCCTGTGTATCCATGTAACCGCTGTAAAACTGCCATGAGCCTATTGTTTGTTATTTTAGGCCTTTGATAGCCTGTCTGCGGTCCCTACTTTAAATACTCCTCCACTCATCACCAGCTGCCTGCCCGTGTATCCATGTAACCGCTGTAAAACTGCCATGAGCCTATTGTTTGTTATTTTAGGCCTTTGATAGCCTGTCTGCGGTCCCTACTTTAAATACTCCTCCACTCACCACCAAGCTGCCTGCCCGTGTATCCATGTAACCGCTGTAAAACTGCCATGAGCCTATTGTTTGTTATTTTAGGCCTTTGATAGCCTGTCTGCGGTCCCTACTTTAAATACTCCTCCACTCATCACCAGCTGCCTGCCCGTGTATCCATGTAACCGCTGTAAAACTGCCATGAGCCTATTGTTTGTTATTTTAGGCCTTTGATAGCCTGTCTGCGGTCCCTACTTTAAATACTCCTCCACTCATCACCAGCTGCCTGCCCGTGTATCCATGTAACCGCTGTAAAACTGCCATGAGCCTATTGTTTGTTATTTTAGGCCTTTGATAGCCTGTCTGCGGTCCCTACTTTAAATACTCCTCCACTCACCACCAAGCTGCCTGCCCGTGTATCCATGTAACCGCTGTAAAACTGCCATGAGCCTATTGTTTGTTATTTTAGGCCTTTGATAGCCTGTCTGCGGTCCCTACTTTAAATACTCCTCCACTCACCACCAAGCTGCCTGCCCGTGTATCCATGTAACCGCTGTAAAACTGCCATGAGCCTATTGTTTGTTATTTTAGGCCTTCGAAGCCTGTCTGCGGTCCCTCCTTCCACTAGGCCTCCACTGACCAGACCACTGCTGCCCGTGTACCCCTGGAACCAATTTTAAAGTGCCTACAGCCAGCCCATTTTATTGTGTTAGGCCTTCGAAGCCTGTCTGCGGTCCCTCCTTCCACTAGGCCTCCACTGACCAGACCACTGCTGCCCGTGTACCCCTGGAACCAATTTTAAAGTGCCTACAGCCAGCCCATTTTATTGTGTTAGGCCTTCGAAGCCTGTCTGCGGTCCCTCCTTCCACTAGGCCTCCACTGACCAGACCACTGCTTCCCGTGTACCCCTGGAACCAATTTTAAAGTGCCTACAGCCAGCCCATTTTATTGTGTTAGGCCTTCGAAGCCTGTCTGCGGTCCCTCCTTCCAATAGGCCTACACTGACAAAGGTACACCTGACAACAGACACATGGACCTGTAGGCATGGCCACGGAAGGTTACGTGTCCTTTGTGGCTCAATGGGTTAATGTATTGGATGCATGGTCCACACAGGGGACAGCCTGCTAAGTCTGTATGCAGTCCCTAATTCAAGTTGTCCTCAACTGAATAAAGCTGAGCTTCTACCTTCTGGCTCTCATTAAGTGTTTTTTAAAAAACAAAATGGTGGTTCCGGCCTACTAACGGTGTCTGCCCCTGCCTGGTGTTGCCCTCAACTGAATAAAGCTGAGCTTCAACCTTCTGGCTCTCATTAAGTGTTTTTTAAAAAACAAAATGGTGGTTAGGGCCTACTAACGGCTTCTGCCCCTCCCTGGTGTTGCCCTCAACTGAATAAAGCTGAGCTTCTACCTTCCGGCTCTGATTAACTGCTGTTTTTAAACACATTGCTGGTTCCGGCCTACTAACGGTGTCTGCCCCTGCCTGGTGTTGCCCTCAACTGAATAAAGCTGAGCTTCAACCTTCTGGCTCTCATTAAGTGTTTTTTAAAAAACAAAATGGTGGTTCCGGCCTACTAACGGTGTCTGCCCCTGCCTGGTGTTGCCCTCAACTGAATAAAGCTGAGCTTCAACCTTCTGGCTCTCATTAAGTGTTTTTTAAAAAACAAAATGGTGGTTAGGGCCTACTAACGGCTTCTGCCCCTCCCTGGTGTTGCCCTCAACTGAATAAAGCTGAGCTTCTACCTTCCGGCTCTGATTAACTGCTGTTTTTAAACACATTGCTGGTCCGGCCTACTAACGGTGTCTGCCCCTGCCTGGTGTTGCCCTCAACTGAATAAAGCTGAGCTTCAACCTTCTGGCTCTCATTAAGTGTTTTTTAAAAAACAAAATGGTGGTTCCGGCCTACTAACGGTGTCTGCCCCTGCCTGGTGTTGCCCTCAACTGAATAAAGCTGAGCTTCAACCTTCTGGCTCTCATTAAGTGTTTTTTAAAAAACAAAATGGTGGTTAGGGCCTACTAACAGCTTCTGCCCCTCCCTGGTGTTGCCCTCAACTGAATAAAGCTGAGCTTCTACCTTCCGGCTCTGATTAACTGCTGTTTTTAAACACATTGCTGGTTCCGGCCTACTAACGGTGTCTGCCCCTGCCTGGTGTTGCCCTCAACTGAATAAAGCTGAGCTTCAACCTTCTGGCTCTCATTAAGTGTTTTTTAAAAAACAAAATGGTGGTTAGGGCCTACTAACGGCTTCTGCCCCTCCCTGGTGTTGCCCTCAACTGAATAAAGCTGAGCTTCTACCTTCCGGCTCTGATTAACTGCTGTTTTTAAACACATTGCTGGTTCCGGCCTACTAACGGTGTCTGCCCCTGCCTGGTGTTGCCCTCAACTGAATAAAGCTGAGCTTCAACCTTCTGGCTCTCATTAAGTGTTTTTTAAAAAACAAAATGGTGGTTCCGGCCTACTAACGGTGTCTGCCCCTGCCTGGTGTTGCCCTCAACTGAATAAAGCTGAGCTTCAACCTTCTGGCTCTCATTAAGTGTTTTTTAAAAAACAAAATGGTGGTTAGGGCCTACTAACGGCTTCTGCCCCTCCCTGGTGTTGCCCTCAACTGAATAAAGCTGAGCTTCTACCTTCCGGCTCTGATTAACTGCTGTTTTTAAACACATTGCTGGTTCCGGCCTACTAACGGTGTCTGCCCCTGCCTGGTGTTGCCCTCAACTGAATAAAGCTAAGCTTCAACCTTCTGGCTCTCATTAAGTGTTTTTTAAAAAACAAAATGGTGGTTAGGGCCTACTAACGGCTTCTGCCCCTCCCTGGTGTTGCCCTCAACTGAATAAAGCTGAGCTTCTACCTTCCGGCTCTGATTAACTGCTGTTTTTAAACACATTGCTGATTCCGGCCTACTAACGGTGTCTGCCCCTGCCTGGTGTTGCCCTCAACTGAATAAAGCTGAGCTTCAACCTTCTGGCTCTCATTAAGTGTTTTTTAAAAAACAAAATGGTGGTTAGGGCCTACTAACGGCTTCTGCCCCTCCTTGGTGTTGCCCTCAACTGAATAAAGCTGAGCTTCTACCTTCCGGCTCTGATTAACTGCTGTTTTTAAACACATTGCTGGTTCCGGCCTACTAACGGTGTCTGCCCCTGCCTGGTGTTGCCCTCAACTGAATAAAGCTGAGCTTCAACCTTCTGGCTCTCATTAAGTGTTTTTTAAAAAACAAAATGGTGGTTAGGGCCTACTAACGGCTTCTGCCCCTCCCTGGTGTTGCCCTCAACTGAATAAAGCTGAGCTTCTACCTTCCGGCTCTGATTAACTGCTGTTTTTAAACACATTGCTGGTTCCGGCCTACTAACGGTGTCTGCCCCTGCCTGGTGTTGCCCTCAACTGAATAAAGCTGAGCTTCAACCTTCTGGCTCTCATTAAGTGTTTTTTAAAAAACAAAATGGTGGTTCCGGCCTACTAACGGTGTCTGCCCCTGCCTGGTGTTGCCCTCAACTGAATAAAGCTGAGCTTCAACCTTCTGGCTCTCATTAAGTGTTTTTTAAAAAACAAAATGGTGGTTAGGGCCTACTAACAGCTTCTGCCCCTCCCTGGTGTTGCCCTCAACTGAATAAAGCTGAGCTTCTACCTTCCGGCTCTGATTAACTGCTGTTTTTAAACACATTGCTGGTTCCGGCCTACTAACGGTGTCTGCCCCTGCCTGGTGTTGCCCTCAACTGAATAAAGCTGAGCTTCAACCTTCTGGCTCTCATTAAGTGTTTTTTAAAAAACAAAATGGTGGTTAGGGCCTACTAACAGCTTCTGCTCCTCCCTGGTGTTGCCCTCAACTGAATAAAGCTGAGCTTCTACCTTCCGGCTCTGATTAACTGCTGTTTTTAAACACATTGCTGGTTCCGGCCTACTAACGGTGTCTGCCCCTGCCTGGTGTTGCCCTCAACTGAATAAAGCTGAGCTTCAACCTTCTGGCTCTCATTAAGTGTTTTTTAAAAAACAAAATGGTGGTTCCGGCCTACTAACGGTGTCTGCCCCTGCCTGGTGTTGCCCTCAACTGAATAAAGCTGAGCTTCAACCTTCTGGCTCTCATTAAGTGTTTTTTAAAAAACAAAATGGTGGTTAGGGCCTACTAACGGCTTCTGCCCCTCCCTGGTGTTGCCCTCAACTGAATAAAGCTGAGCTTCTACCTTCCGGCTCTGATTAACTGCTGTTTTTAAACACATTGCTGGTTCCGGCCTAATAACGGTGTCTGCCCCTGCCTGGTGTTGCCCTCAACTGAATAAAGCTGAGCTTCAACCTTCTGGCTCTCATTAAGTGTTTTTTAAAAAACAAAATGGTGGTTAGGGCCTACTAACGGCTTCTGCCCCTCCCTGGTGTTGCCCTCAACTGAATAAAGCTGAGCTTCTACCTTCCGGCTCTGATTAACTGCTGTTTTTAAACACATTGCTGGTTCCGGCCTACTAACGGTGTCTGCCCCTGCCTGGTGTTGCCCTCAACTGAATAAAGCTGAGCTTCAACCTTCTGGCTCTCATTAAGTGTTTTTTAAAAAACAAAATGGTGGTTCCGGCCTACTAACGGTGTCTGCCCCTGCCTGGTGTTGCCCTCAACTGAATAAAGCTGAGCTTCAACCTTCTGGCTCTCATTAAGTGTTTTTTAAAAAACAAAATGGTGGTTAGGGCCTACTAACGGCTTCTGCCCCTCCCTGGTGTTGCCCTCAACTGAATAAAGCTGAGCTTCTACCTTCCGGCTCTGATTAACTGCTGTTTTTAAACACATTGCTGGTTCCGGCCTACTAACGGTGTCTGCCCCTGCCTGGTGTTGCCCTCAACTGAATAAAGCTGAGCTTCAACCTTCTGGCTCTCATTAAGTGTTTTTTAAAAAACAAAATGGTGGTTAGGGCCTACTAACGGCTTCTGCCCCTCCCTGGTGTTGCCCTCAACTGAATAAAGCTGAGCTTCTACCTTCCGGCTCTGATTAACTGCTGTTTTTAAACACATTGCTGGTTCCGGCCTACTAACGGTGTCTGCCCCTGCCTGGTGTTGCCCTCAACTGAATAAAGCTGAGCTTCAACCTTCTGGCTCTCATTAAGTGTTTTTTAAAAAACAAAATGGTGGTTCCAGCCTACTAACGGTGTCTGCCCCTGCCTGGTGTTGCCCTCAACTGAATAAAGCTGAGCTTCAACCTTCTGGCTCTCATTAAGTGTTTTTTAAAAAACAAAATGGTGGTTAGGGCCTACTAACGGCTTCTGCCCCTCCCTGGTGTTGCCCTCAACTGAATAAAGCTGAGCTTCTACCTTCCGGCTCTGATTAACTGCTGTTTTTAAACACATTGCTGGTTCCGGCCTACTAACGGTGTCTGCCCCTGCCTGGTGTTGCCCTCAACTGAATAAAGCTGAGCTTCAACCTTCTGGCTCTCATTAAGTGTTTTTTAAAAAACAAAATGGTGGTTCCGGCCTACTAACGGTGTCTGCCCCTGCCTGGTGTTGCCCTCAACTGAATAAAGCTGAGCTTCAACCTTCTGGCTCTCATTAAGTGTTTTTTAAAAAACAAAATGGTGGTTAGGGCCTACTAACGGCTTCTGCCCCTCCCTGGTGTTGCCCTCAACTGAATAAAGCTGAGCTTCTACCTTCCGGCTCTGATTAACTGCTGTTTTTAAACACATTGCTGGTTCCGGCCTACTAACGGTGTCTGCCCCTGCCTGGTGTTGCCCTCAACTGAATAAAGCTGAGCTTCAACCTTCTGGCTCTCATTAAGTGTTTTTTAAAAAACAAAATGGTGGTTAGGGCCTACTAACGGCTTCTGCCCCTCCCTGGTGTTGCCCTCAACTGAATAAAGCTGAGCTTCTACCTTCCGGCTCTGATTAACTGCTGTTTTTAAACACATTGCTGGTTCCGGCCTACTAACGGTGTCTGCCCCTGCCTGGTGTTGCCCTCAACTGAATAAAGCTGAGCTTCAACCTTCTGGCTCTCATTAAGTGTTTTTTAAAAAACAAAATGGTGGTTCCGGCCTACTAACGGTGTCTGCCCCTGCCTGGTGTTGCCCTCAACTGAATAAAGCTGAGCTTCAACCTTCTGGCTCTCATTAAGTGTTTTTTAAAAAACAAAATGGTGGTTAGGGCCTACTAACGGCTTCTGCCCCTCCCTGGTGTTGCCCTCAACTGAATAAAGCTGAGCTTCTACCTTCCGGCTCTGATTAACTGCTGTTTTTAAACACATTGCTGGTTCCGGCCTACTAATGGTGTCTGCCCCTGCCTGGTGTTGCCCTCAACTGAATAAAGCTGAGCTTCAACCTTCTGGCTCTCATTAAGTGTTTTTTAAAAAACAAAATGGTGGTTCCGGCCTACTAACGGTGTCTGCCCCTGCCTGGTGTTGCCCTCAACTGAATAAAGCTGAGCTTCAACCTTCTGGCTCTCATTAAGTGTTTTTTAAAAAACAAAATGGTGGTTAGGGCCTACTAACGGCTTCTGCCCCTCCCTGGTGTTGCCCTCAACTGAATAAAGCTGAGCTTCTACCTTCCGGCTCTGATTAACTGCTGTTTTTAAACACATTGCTGGTTCCGGCCTACTAACGGTGTCTGCCCCTGCCTGGTGTTGCCCTCAACTGAATAAAGCTGAGCTTCAACCTTCTGGCTCTCATTAAGTGTTTTTTAAAAAACAAAATGGTGGTTCCGGCCTACTAACGGTGTCTGCCCCTGCCTGGTGTTGCCCTCAACTGAATAAAGCTGAGCTTCAACCTTCTGGCTCTCATTAAGTGTTTTTTAAAAAACAAAATGGTGGTTAGGGCCTACTAACGGTGTCTGCCCCTCCCTGGTGTTGCCCTCAACTGAATAAAGCTGAGCTTCAACCTTCTGGCTCTCATTAAGTGTTTTTTAAAAAACAAAATGGTGGTTAGGGCCTACTAACGGTGTCTGCCCCTCCCTGGTGTTGTCCTCAACTGAACAAAGCTGAGCTTCCACATTCTGGCTTTCGGCCTATACTATCAGATATTAAACTGCATTTGGCCTACTAGTGTGGTTAGGCCCTTGAAACAGTGTCTGCTGCTCTTGGGTTTGCTACTCCACTGAACAAAGCAATGCCGCCTGTTTAGTCCTGTTACCAATTTTGATCTGCATTTAGCCTACTTTATTCTTTGGCCCTATATCTGTTTCCTCATCATCCTGCCTATTGCCCAGCCACTGCTAGATGAGTCTGCTGGTACATTGACCTAGACCACTACATTCCCCTTGTACTCTACACAGCCAGAATCTGACCCTGCTGAAAGTAAGGTTCCCCTTCCCGCATATTATACCACCTTACACAGGGACAAAGAGGAAGGTGCAGATGAAAGTGCAGGTTCCTTCATCAGGTGGGGGGGCATACTCGTTGGCGACGTCACTGGCACAGGGCCACTCAGAGTACGCAAAAGTGTCGTTGCTGGTGGGAGGCGCCCCCGCCATGCAAACACACCGCCGTACTTTGAGGGGCCCTGTGCCAGTGCCAATGCGAACGAGTGGGCCCCCCCTGCTTGCTCAGGATCACAGCACTTGCAACGTTGAAATACTTACCTCTCCCTGCTCCACCGCCATGACGTAGTCCATGTTTCCTGGGCCCACTAAAACCTTGAACCAGCCCTACCCCCACAACTTTTGCCAAATGACCCCCAATTTCCAGTGCCCAACTATTATTATAAAGTTAATTAAGATTGACAAGCTTCAGAAAACAAGAATGGATGTTTTTGGCAGTAAAATGTGCACTGTAGGTGTTTTCCTGGCCTCCACTCACTGCCGGCTATGCTTCCCCATTGACTTGCATTGGGTTTCGTGTTTCGGTCGATCCCCGACTTTTAGCGATAATCGGCCGACTTCACTCGACTCGACTCTGGACTAAATCGGGTTTCACAAAACCAGACTCGATCTTAAAAAAATGAAAGTCGCTCAACCCTAGTCATCAGTTGTGAAGAGGATATGGCATAGATTTAGCCCCAGCAGCTGCAATAATCTCTCATTAACACCATTCACTGCCTGATAATATAGCTTTAGTGTCATCTGTCCCAGAGCCTGTGGGTTGTGTCCAGCATGTCTGCATCTCTCTACAATGAGTCTAAGCAGAGCTTCAATCCAGTAATGCCCCATTAACCACACCTCAGTCTCAAATAAAAGTTGTTGAATATGTAACAAAGACTGGTGAACTGCACCAATGGGGTATTGATCTCACGGTTATCAATGAACGATCCTATTGATTACTGAAATACAACAGCGTTGTCAACAGGTGTATGCTCACTCAGCTCAACCCATATGTGGAGCGCCCCCACGCAAGGGCAATGGGGTGCTCAGTTCAGGGGATGTCACGGGCGGCTGACCCGGTCCGTGGCCCTAGGGGAACGTCCGTTTCATAGATGGGGAAAAGTCTTTAAAGGGGAAATGTTCATGACACCACCTGTGGTATTCGGTCAGGGTGACCGACGCTGCTTAGGGGTCCGCTGGGGTGATGTTATGGCAGCAAGATTGTATACCTTCCCACAGGTGAAGTGTATCTCCAGGGCTTCCCAGAAGTATAGGTGGTGATGGTGGATGATGAAAGGCGCAGTGAAGAACGAGGACACAAGGTTGCAGTCTCTTTACCTTTACTGAAGACTTCAGCATCCACAGTCCAGGTCACAGACCACAGGGTAGGCAGGGTCCGGCCGGTCAGAAGGCAAATCTAGAATCCCCTTAACCAGGTGGAAATCAGTAGCCTTCCTCTAGCGCCTGTGTGTTGTAGTACCTCCCTGCTGAGATTCTTGGTAAGTTCCTCACAACTGTTGTAGATGTTCTAGATGTTATTTCTTCCTCACTGTCCCCCAGATGGTATGGATAGGACAAACCCGTATGACTGATGGCCTGAGGCTTTTTACAGGGACCCTAGAGATGCCCGACCCCCACAAGCTGCCACCGTGCCTCCTAGGTATTAAGGTCGGGCAGCCAACGTGGAATTGACTGTCCTGCTGGTCTCTGGAGCAAGGCTTAGAGACGGTTGATCCCTCGGTGTTCCGGCCACCGGCTTCTGCGCCTCAGAAGGAGGCAGCCTTTTACAGGGCAGAACTCCTTCTGGTTTTATCTCCTTGTGCTATGACTTCATTTCTCAACCTCTACAATACAATTCTCTTTGTGTCATTCCTTAGGATGCTGCCACACATGGGGCAGGCGCAGCTCCGTAGCCTTCTATCTAGGCCTCTGACAGGATCCCACCCCTGTCAGGGACCCTCTGTCTCCAGCTCAGATGTTCCTCCTTCCCCCTGTCTGCCTGACAGGGGTTGCCTGGGCAAAGCCCAGTCAGCTTTTGACTAACTTTCTATCCAGCCCACCAGTTTTACTCTTTTGTGAGGAGTGCCCTAGTAGATAGGAGCAAGGCTCCCCTGGTGGACTGGAGTGTGAAGTGTGGTGTATGGTTTGTGACACCTGGCAGGAAGATCTCCTTTATTGCCATCAGACGTAATATCACTCCCCCTGGTGGGAGAATAACATTACTGCAACGACTAGGACTCTGGGGCGCTGCATATGACTAAATCAGATGCTACCAAATAATGTGAAAACAACATACACATAAACTAAAGCATGCTTAATATTAGAACACGATAATATATGAAATAAAATGCAAATGTTCCTTGTCTCATTCTCAAAGATACATAGACAGGTAAAGTACCAGCCTATAACACATTTTGCCAGATTGGCAAATATGATAAGTATACGCCACATATTTATGCTACTGTAAAAAGTAGCAAACTATCTGCAAAGCACTCTACCTCAGTATCACTAACATCACTGTAAAACAATTACCATGTGTGAAATTAATATTATGTAATATCAAATTAAGCTTATTATATTTGTATCTAAACTGAAAGCACAAAAGGTGATTAACTCGATTTGATGCATTTTTAAATTATTGCTATATATAATCTAGAAGATCTAAAAGGCATAAAAACATATTAGTATTTTGAACCTTAATATACTCATTTTAAAAAGAGGATGAGCTCAGGTCATCCTTATCTTTCTGGTTTAACATTATCCACTGATCAGCTATAAAAGTACATCACACCCAATATGTTTTTCATAGCTAGTATTTGCTTTTCAGCAATGCTATAGTAGATCTTTGTGGTCTTGGACTAGACAGTACAGTCTTTGATCCAACGTACATTGGGAAACCTTTATGAAACCTTAGATGTCTATGACCTTGCCACCAGTTAACTATTTGGCCTCCATTGAACCACTTTGATTGGTACAATACATGCCAAAATAAAAATGTCCATACTGCATTGATTGTTAGTAACACATTTGTAAATTCTGCAACTATTATTGTTTTTCTTATTCTAATAATTATTAATAGTGTTGTTGTGAGTATGTATCTGTAGTATGTTTTGTATATTCCTGGCAGTAAGACAGTTATTTCCAACTGGGTTGATGTTAATGTGATCGGCAATTATCTCCTGATCTTGGCACTAAAGGTTCTTTAAGCACTAGGAGACCACAGTAGCCTATGACAGGTTCCTCAGCACTGCAGTTCAGAAGAAACAACATCAGAGAAATATGTAATTTACTGAGGAAACTGATGACATTACAAAAATAAAGAAAATCTCTGCCTTTCTTGACAAGGTATTATGCAAATATTATGCCAAAATGTTCTCCTTTAAAACTGTACTATTAAAAGAAGATCAGTGATATCCATTTATAGTGAATCTGCTTACAAGAAGCAGGGAATGTTGGGAAATCTATACTACAATTAAAACATCTAATAGGAAAGTTTTACCAGCATTTTTATACATTACAGTAAGGAATTTATACTTATACTGCAATTGTTGGCTTATTGTACACAGACCACCATTACTGAGAAGCATTCCCTAAAGCCTCCTAAATAGTGTTGAGCATTCCGATACCGCAAGTATCGGATATCGGCCGATACTTGCGGGTATCGGAATTCCGATACCGAGATCCGATACTTTTGTGATATCGGGAATCGGTATCGGGATTAATATCAATGTGTAAAATAAAGAATTAAAATAAAAATTAGGGATATACTCACCTCTCCGGCGGCTCCTGGACTTTACCGCCATAACCGGGAGCCGTTGTACCTAAGAATGCGCGCTTGAAGGGCCTTAGATGAGGTCACTGCGCTCTGATTGGTCCGTAGCGGTCACGTGACCGCTACGCGACCAATCACAAAGCAGTGATGTCACCTAAGGTCTTTCAAGCGCTTGAAATACCTTAGAAGACGTCACTGCTTTGTGATTGGTCGCGTAGCGGTCACGCGACCGCTACGCGACCAATCAGAAGCTGCGGACGTATTCTAAGGTATTTCAAGCACTTGAAAGACCTTAGGTGATGTTACTGCTTTGTGATTGGTCGCGTAGCGGTCACGCGACCGCTACGGACCAATCAGAGCGCAGTGACCTCATCTAAGGCCCTTCAAGCGCGCATTCTTAGTTACAACGGCTCCCGGTTACGGCGGTAAAGTCCAGGCTGCGTCGGAGGGTGAGTATATCCCTATTTTTTATTTTAATTCTTTCTTTTACACATTGATATGGATCCCAGGGCCTGAAGGAGAGTTTCCTCTCCTTCAGACCCTGGGAACCATACAAGATACCATCCGATACTTGGTGTCCCATTGACTTGTATGGGTATCGGGTATCGGTATCGGATTAGATCTGATACTTTGCCGGTATCGGCCGATACTTTCCGATACCGATACTTTCAAGTATCGGACGGTATCGCTCAACACTACTCCTAAATGCTAAAGTCATAAAATAAATCAAGTATTTACCCCATATTCAAAATCTAATTTAAAATACTTAAATACTTAATACATATATTACATGTAGCAGATTGTCATATGCTTACTTTATTACTCTAATAGTGAATGCAAGTGATAACTTAAACCTTAGCTGGTGTATAAGCTAAAAACCTGGGAGAATTTCAAGCTCCCTGTGGAGACTTCTATATGTGTGGGTTGTTCTCATAAGCCAATGGAGTAATCCATCCATTAAAATAATAGTGAGTATGCTACAGTAAAACTTACTGGTTACACTATATCTGAAATATAGTATACATTTTTTGGTCCTGTAGCATAAATAATCTTTACACAATTATGCAAGGATATCTATAGTAAATCTTTTTTTCCCTCAACCATCAAAATATGTTTTATTTGAAATAACCAAACAGGTAGGAAAATGTTCTACAACATTTTGGAATGTTCATGTGGCATTTTTTTTCCCATTCACCTAGAAGTGCATTTCTGAGGTTAGACATTGATGCTAGATAAGAGGGAATGGTGCACAATCTCCTTTCTAAAAATGTTCAATGGTGTTGAGTAGGAATGAGTGAAAGATAATGGTAAAATTTGAGGTCCATACTAGGCACCTAGTGTCCAGTAAATGAACCCCCGAACATGGACTTTTTACTGTATATCCAGCTTCCCTTTCAAGTTCGCCAGACTAATAAAGCTTGTTGAAAGTTCCACTGCAGCCAGTCAGCAAGCTTTTTGAGTATGGGTTCTTCCTGCGCCATCCTAACCATGCCATCGGCATGGCTGTGATTTCACCATGTGACCTGGCCTGCATAAAGACCCGTTCACAAGTGTCGCCACTCGCCACCATTCTGCTCTTATTAGTGTAAGGATAAAATGCAGCTGGAGTGAGGGACAGATTATGACTGTGGACTCTGCAAAAAATCTCCTATGTGTACTCTGCAACCCATATCTGTGGGAGTACTCTGCTGAAAACTGGTGTGTGAACTCTGAAACACATATAGAAAATAGAAATAGAAATACTGTGCCAAAAGCAGCAGCCAAAATCTGTGGGAGTACTGTCCTGTCCTTTAAGCCACTGTGTGTACTATGTACCCCCCACCTGTGGGAGTACTGTGCCTTTAAATTACTGTGTGTTTTTAGTGTTCTGAGAAATAAATAATTGGCATCAGCTGTCTCATTGCCATTTCTAGGCCAATTAAAAAATTTTTGTGGGTCAGTGTGTGTTTTCTAGTAGTCTGGGAAATAAATAATTGGCGTCAGCTGTCTCATTGCCATTTCTAGGCCAATAAAAAATAAATTCTGTACCGCTGTGTGTTTTTTAGTAGTCTGTGAAATAAATTATTGACATCAGCCAACTCATTGCCATTTTTAGACCAAAGAAATTTTTTTCTGGACTGGGTTGTGTTTTTAGTGGTCTGTGAAATAAATAATTGGCATCAGCCATCTCATCACCATTTATAGGCCAAAGTAATAATTTTTCTGGAGTGCTCTGTGTTTTCTAGCAGTCTGTGAAATACATAATTGGCATCAGTCATCTTGTTGCCATTTGTAGCCAAAAAAAAAAACTTTTCGGCACCAGTGTGTGTTTTACATTAAGTCTGTGAAATAAATAATTGGCATCAGCCAACTCGCTGCCATTTGTAGGCCAAATAAGTAATTTTTCTGCATGGATGTGTGCTTTTTAGTACCTTTTAAAATAAATAATTGGCATCAACCATCACATTGATATTTGTAGGCCAAAGAAATACATTTCTTGGACCAGTGTGTGTTTTCAAGTAGTCTAGAAAATAAATCATTAGCATCAGCTATTTCATTGGCCTTTGTACACAAAAAAATATTTTTTCTGAACCACTGTGTGTTTTCTAGTAGTATGTGAAATAAATAATTGTCATCAGCCATCAGGTTGCCACAGCCATAAGATGTTGAAAAGGTGTTAGATTGGATGGATGAGAGTGTCTCCTGTACCTTTGAATTATCTTCCACCAGGTGCACTGCAGAAAGTACACAGTTGGTGCCTGAGGACCATGGTTATCCAGCTTCCACTTCCAAATAAGCCAAGCAGTCTGAGCCCCATGTCATGCAGCAGTCTCATCTGCTTTTTTGACTAGCTGGGATTCTGAGGCACATCCAACTATCCCTGCCCCAGAAGAGGAAGAGTCTGAATGCACTGATGCCCAATTACTTGGTGACCATGAGGTGACCATGCTGCCCCAGCAGCATAGCAAAGAGGGAGCAGAGTGCAAAGGCATAGAGGGTGGTCCCTAGCCCATACATTGGCTGCTACTTTCCACAACACCACTAAGATCAGCACAAGACACCTCCAAAGAGATCCCCTGCATGGCATTTTTTCAGGGAATTTGCTGACAACAAGAGTCAGATGGTTTGCACACTGTGTCATCAGACCCTGAACCAAAGCATAAATCTTATGAACCTGAGCAGCACCTATATGACAAGGCATCTGACTTCCAATAGCATTTGGGCCTGTCGGTGGGTGGCTGGGAATTTTCTTTTTCATTGCAAGACCTGGGACAGGGACAGCTGAATGCTGGGCTGGGACAAGGATTTGGAAGTCACGGATTATGGTAAGTCAGAATATGCAAGGATAGGTGCACGGCAGGAGGCACCTGCGCCAGTGTTTTGGACATGCAATTGGAAAGAACCAAATACAGAGGAAGAGGCAGTGGTGTCCCCCCGATGGCACCAATTGTGGACCCAGGTGTTCGGCCTACCAAGTTGAGTGCTTAGCTGAGATATGCCTGATCATGCTGGTGGTGGTTAAGTTCTTGGCGGTCAGGCCCCTGCTGATCTTTGCATGGATTAGGTTGAAAATGGCCATTTTGTTTGTGTCAGAACTTTAACCCTTTCACGACGTGCCTTACTAGTACTGCACATGTCGTGTCTCCCCCTTTGATGTGGGCTCCAGTGGTTTGCCCACATCTTTCCCAGCACATGTCAGGTGGATGTTTTGAACAGCTGACATGTGCCCGGAACAGCCGAAGGTGGAATCGTGATCCACCCACGGCTATTAACCCGTTAAATGCCACTGTCAAACGTCGACAGCGGCATTTATCATGTGCTTCCAGCAATCACGCCAGAAATTTGCCCATTGGTGACCCCTGACACGTGATCACGGGTCATCGATGGGTTGGCATGACCACCAGAGGTCTCCTGCAGACCTCTATGGTTGTCAGTGCCGAATTGCTATGAGCGCCGCCAAGTGGTCGGCGCTCATAGCAAGTGAGGAATTCTGATACATACTGGTTTAAATCACCCCCCTTTAGCCCCATTCAAAATAAAACAATGTAAAAAATCAAATATACACATATTTGGTATCGGCAAATTCAGAATCACCTGATCTATCAATACAAAAAAATAACTAACCGATCGCTAAACGGCATAATGAGAAAAAAATTAAAAATGCCAAAATTAAGGTTTTTTTGCTAGCTGGAACATTGTATTAAAATGATCGTATCTACACTAAAATGGTATAATTAAAAACATCAGCTCAGCATGCAAAAAATAAGCCCTCACCCAACCCGAGATCACTTAAAATGACGCTACACGTATCAGAAAATGGGTTCAATTTTTTTTTTTTAACAAACTGGATTTTTTTTCACCATTTAAATAAAAAGGAACTTAGGCATGTTTGGGGTCTATGAACACATAATGACCTGGAGAATCATAATGGCAGGTCACTTTTAGCATTTGGTGAACTAAAAATCAATTGCACCTTTTTTTTAATTTCACCGCACTTGGAATTTTTTTCCTGATTTTGAATATATGATATGATAAAACCAATGATGTTTTTCAAAAGTACAACTTGTCCCACAAAAAACAAGCCCTCACATGGCCATATTGATGGAAAAATAAAACAGTCATGGCTCTGGGAAGAAGGAGAGCTAAAAACAGAAAAGCAAAAATGAAAAAGGATTCCGTCTCAAAGGGGTTAAAAAAAGTACCAAACTGGCGAACATCTAACTCTTTGACAGAGAAATTCAGGAGTGTCAGACATCTGTGGAACAGATGCCCTCTCTACCTCTGGTCACCCTACTGCCTCTTCCTGTCTTTTCCTGTGATGCTGATCTCTCCTCCATAAGCACTGCTGGAATCACTGTGCATGCAAGCTTCCCAGGTTGGGTCAATGACTTCATCTTCCACCACCGCACCCTGGTCACCCTGACTTTGTGACTTAACAAGAAGACTTAGCGGCAACTGTGTCTCATCATCATCATCCTCTTCCTTGTCCCAAAACTTGCCATTCCCCACCGTTATGTCCTTGTGGCCGTGACTGCTCTAAATTTTGTGCATCACTAAACAAGCATGTCGTCCTGTCCCCCTTAGAGCATGCAGGCTGAAAGGCCACAATTGATAAATGTTGTGATAAAAAGCTCCTATGAGTGTCCTAGCCTAGGATCACTAGTCTCCTGGGACTCAAGATGGTGTGAGGAAGGAGGATCAGGGAGAGGATTCAGTGATCTCAAGTGGCACTTTAGGCTGGTGAGATTGGACTGTGTGGAAGACTGGGTGGAGTTGCCAACCCTGCCGGAAGCAATATCTGCTATCTAACTGACTACCTGTTTACACTGCTCTGAAATGGTGTACCATGCCTACCTGCAAAGTGGGATAAGTGTGTTGTTGATGGCCATGTTTCTTGTGCTCCAGCAAAAGGCGTAGTGGCACCTGCCCCGGCATCTGTGTGCATCATCAGCACCTCCAATTCTCAGTCCCTTAATGTATGTCTTTTTTGTAATTGCTAGGTCTCTTGAAACCAAGCTTATTTTTAATAAAAGAAAAAAATTGGTCACCTGCAAGAATCAAAGCGGTTTTTGTGAGTTTACTCCATTGTAATGTAACTGAAAGAATGCAAAAGTGTATGGAAGACAATCAAATTCAATCCAGAAAAATGTTTAAATGCTTTTTGTCAGTTTTAGAGATCACAGAAATATTGACAGATCATGTAACACTATATGTCTTTTTCCAAGGCTTTATTATTTTTAACGAATATGAGGAACAGGGGAGGAATGAAGGGGGAGGGGGAGGAGGGGGGGGAGATAAGGGTGGGCCAGGAAAGATAAGGGAAGTGGAACAAGCAAATCACACATTAAAGTGCTGAGTGGCAACAATAGCCTTAATAAAGCAAGGGACGCAGCCCTTGGAACAAACTATCTAGTAGCTGTTTGTTATATAAAGTATAATGTGTAGCGTAAACAGGAAAAGAAAATGGGTTAGGAATATTCTAACTTGTATAACGCAAGGGTTGCAGCCCTTGGACGGACTAGGCATACTTTGGCTCATGTGAAACAAGGGTCATGTCCCTTGAACGGATTGATATTTCTAACATCGATTGTAGTACAGAGGCAATATAAGTTGAGAGCTCCCAGACAAGGCAGATATACTATCAGGGAGGAATTAGGTGCGGGGCAGGCACCATCTTGGTAACACTATATGTCTGAGAAAAGGAAGGCTACAAAAATTTTTTAAAGCTTTTTAGCAGTTTTAGAGATCACAGAAATGTTCACAAACTACGTAACAGTGTATGTCTGAAAAATGGAGGCCTACAAAAATGTTAAAAGCTTTTGTTCATTTTAAGAGATCACAGAAATTTACTCCACATTGTGAAATACTGTATGGCTGAGAAATGTATCCCAGGAAAAAGTTTCAATGATTTTTGGGTGTGTTATATAACACAAAAAAGACCTTAAAACAAGTAATACTTGATGGATCAAAATATATTCAATTTTTTCAGCACCCAGATAAAATACTGCAGCTACATATTTGTCAACAGCCTAATCACTGTCTACAGACTGAATTCTGTCACTCTTCCTGCTCCTGCGACCCTCTCTCTTCGTATGCTAAATGGACATTATATTTGCTGCAAACAATTAGCCCTTAGTAGGGCTTCAACACTAGTATCTACAGTGCAGGCCTCTGATTCATTAACTGTTCTCACAGGCCTAGACAAGAACTCTCTCCCTCCAATGTGAAGTGGCACAGAGCTGTTCAATGGCATCAGTGTGCTGAGCCATGCAGCATCTGTCCTTTTATAATCTCTGCTGATGTCAGAAGGCCAGCCTATCACAGTATGCCACAACTAAGATGGCTTCGGTATTACAGTGACTCACAAGAAATCCAAGCATGTTTATTGGCTGCATACCAGGCACATTCGAGTGCCCTGCTACTCGAGTGATAACCGAGTATCACTGAGCACATTTGCTCATCCCTATTAAGCAGTGAAAGTTGTGGTCAGATACTGGGAGTAGGAAATTAATGAATTCAAAAACTTGACAAAAGTTGAATACCATATCAATTGAGTGCTTGACAGTTAGCAAGCTATGACCTAGGGAGGTGGTTAAAAATAGAAACTGAGAGGCAGATGAACAGGTAAGGTAATCAATGATGATGTTAAAGTCCACCCTTTATGAAAGTAGATATTTCACAAAATAGGAACTGAGAAAGCCAGTCATCTTAAGGATCATGGATTGGCGTGATTAGCCAAAGGGTAGAAGACTATCCTTACTCTGTGAAAAGATGTCAGTATGGGTGTGGAGCTCAAAAGAGGGATCTGTTAGTGAGAACAGTTGTGTATTGGTGGATTGACCTAGAAAGTGCAGTGACAGAATGATGCTAAAGATTGATTCTTTGATATTTTCCAACTTATTGTAAAACTGCTTACACCCAGTAGCTTTATGAGTTTAGCATCTCCTTAGGAGGAGGCAGCACTGCTCGCAAGAACCCCATAATTTTTTCTAAGAGCTGGTCATTACGGATGCCAAGAGTTGAGCCCCACTAGAGATGAGAAAATCATTTGAAATTCGAACTCACCAGCTTCATCAAAAATTTCCCAAAAAGTCAATTAGCAGAGTATCCATTTGTCTCAAATTGTCAGGCTTTAATAATACAAAGGGCATATAGCACTCAAATGTCTCCAAATGCATCATTAGAAACGTTAAAGTGATGTTAGCATAAAATCAGATGATAACCATTGATAATCAAGTACCTGTTTAACAACACAGAACTAACACACTTTTTAGGCCTTTATTAATTTAACCCCTTTCTGCCAGCTGATGGAATAGTACGTCAGCTGGCAGATCCCCTGCTTTAAGGTGGGCTCCGGCGCTGAGCCCACCTTAAAGCCGCGACATGTCAGCTGTTTTGTACAGCTGACATGTGCGCGCAATGAGCGCGAGCGGAATCGCGATCCGCCCGCGCCCATTAACTAGTTAAATGCCGCCGTCAAGCGCTGACAGCGGCATTTAACTAGCGCTCCCGGCCGCGCGGCCGGAAGTGCTCGCACTGCTGACCCCCGTCACATGATCGGGGGGTCAGCAGTACATCGCCATAACAACCAGAGGTCTCCTTAAGACCTCTATGGTTGTTGATGGCCGAATGCTTTGAGCGCCACCCTGTGGTCGGCGCTCAAAGTACACGACCATTTCTGCTACATAGAGGTGATCTGTATTTCACCTCGATGTAGCAGAGCCGGTCGAGTTGTGCATGCTTCTAGCCTCCTATGGAGGCTATTGAAGCATGCCAAAATTAAGAAAAAAAAGTGTTTAAAAATATTAAAAAAATAAAAAAAATATAAAAGTTCAAATCACCCCCCTTTTGCCCCAATCAAAATAAAATAATTAAAAAAAAATCAAACCTACACATATTTGGTATCGCCGCGTTCAGAATCGCCCGATCTATCAATAAAAACAAAGGATTAACCTGACCGCTAAATGGCGTAGCGAGAAAAAAATTCTAAACGCCAAAATTACGTTTTTTGGTCGCCGCGACATTGCATTAAAATGTAATAACGGGCGATCAAAAGAACGTATCTACACCAAAATGGTATCATTAAAAACACCATCTCGGCACGCAAAAAATAAGCCCTCACCTGACCCCAGATCATGAAAATTGGAGACGCTACGGGTATCGGAAAATCGCGCAATTTTTTTTTTTTTTTTTAGCAAACTTTGGATTTTTTTTTCACCACTTAGATAAAAAATAACCTAGACATGTTAGGTGTCTATGAACTCGTACTGACCTGGAGAATCATAATGGCAGGTCAGTTTTAGAATTTGATGAACCTAGCAAAATAGCCAATCAAAAAACAAGTGTGAGATTGCACTTTTTTTGCAATTTCATCACACTTGGAATTTTTTTCCCGTTTTTTGTTACACGGCATGGTAAAACCAATGGTATAGTTCAAAAGTACATCTCGTCCCGCAAAACATAAGCCCTCATATGGCCATATTGACAGAAAAATAAAAAAGTTATGGCTCTGGGAAGGAGGGGAGCGAAAAACGAAAACAAAAAAACGGAAAAAGCTCCTGGGGTGAAGGGGTTAAAAATGATGCTAAAATTATTTCTTTTGGAAGACGGATGCCTGCTTTGCATGTGTCTACCTTTCTGGCCCAGATGTCCCCTCTCTGTTGTCCAGAATCCCGGAGTGTCTATCAGCCATATCATACTTCTCCTCTCGCTTCCTCAAACTCAATGTGGACAAATCTGAACACATCATCTTTCCTCCATCTCACAGATCTTCCTTACCTGACCTATCTATCGCAATTAACAACATCACGCTTTCCCCCATATCGGAAGTCCGCTGTCTCGGAGTAATCCTTGACTGTGCCCTGTCCTTCATACCACACATCCAAGCTCTTTCCATCTCCTATTGCTTCCAGCTCAAAAATATCTTCAGAATCTGTGCTTTCCTCAACCATCAATCTACTAAAATGCTTGTGCATGCCCTCATCATCTCCTACCTTGACTACTGCAACATCCTTTTCTGTGGCCTCTCTGCTAACACCCTTGCACCTCTCCAGTCCATCCTTAACTCTTCTGCCTGACTAATTAATCTCTCTCCTCGCTACTCATCCACTTCCCCCTCTAAAAATCTCTTCACTGGCTCCCATTCCCTCAGTGCAGGGGTGGAATAAGTGTAGCCAGGGCCCCGGGCTGTTCAGACACTGTGGGCCCCCCCGGTCATGTGACGGGGTCATGTGATGGGGTCATGCGATGGGGTCATGCGACGGGGTCATGTGTGTCATGTTACAAAGATTTTGGAAGAAGCCACCATAACACGGTAGACACTTTTGGCCAGGCCCTACTCTACTGTAACCTATTAAATATTTGTTAAAATATGCATTAGAATTTAGGTATATTTTGATTTATTTTTCAATTTTTAAAATGACCAATAATATCACATACAAGGAACAAATACCCTGCACCATGACCAGACCACATATTATAACCACAGTGATCGAATAATATCACATACAAGGAACAAATACCGCTACACCATGTCAAGACCACATATTACCACCACATGGTAACCAAATAGCACATACAAGGGACAAATACCGCAACACCATTTCCAGACCACATATTACCACCACATAGTGACTGAATACTACAATACTGATCAGTAATAAAAAAAAACAATACTATCACCATAAGTGCCAGTACTCACAGGAGATCTGTACTTAGTATGCAGTGTCTGTGTAGAGGTTATACAGTGATCACTGGTGACATTATACACAGGACCTCTGTATATAGTATACAGTGTATAGTGTCAGTGTATAGGTAACACGACTCACTAGTGACGTCTCTAGGTGAAGTCCTTCATCTTTCATCCAGCACAGACCGCCATCATTTCTTCCAGTCAGGGCTCGTTTCTGCAGGAAATAACACAGTTATCTAGAGCATTACTTAATTTTTCCCAACTTCTACAATACACCACATGAAGAAAAAAGGTGACATAGTGTCACTCTGCACAGTAACAGGACCGCCCCCCCATTTAAAACTGTATACTCAAAAAATAAAATAAATACATCACTGTAGTAATAATATCCCTTAATTAGCCCCTATGGTAATAATATTCCCCATCCTGGCCCCGTGTATCTCATTCCTGGCTCCAGCCATATGTTCTCGCATCCTGCCCTCAGGAGTATCCATTCTACCCCATATGATCTCCCCATCCTGCCCCATCTGTCTCCATCGTATCCATCCTCACTCATGATCCAATCCTGCCCCATGTTTTTCATTCTGCCCCGTGTCTCCAATCATGCCCCATATCTACATTCTGCCCATGCCTCCAGTCCTGCCCCCAGTGTGTCCAGCATATTGCCCCCAGTGTGTCCAGCAATCTGCCCCAGTGTTTCCAGCATATTGCCCCCAGTGTGTCCAGCAATCTGCCCCAGTGTGTCCAGCATATTGCCCCCAGTGTGTCCAGCATTCTGCCCCAGTGTCGCCAGTATTTCATCCAGTGTGTCCAGCAATCTTCCCCAGTGTGTCCAGCATATTACCCCCAGTGTGTCCAGCAATCTGCTCCAGTATGTCCAGCATATTGCCCCAGTGTCTCCAATATTGCCCCAGTGTGTCCAGCAATCTGCCCCAGTATGTCCAGCATATTGCCCCCAGTGTGTCCAGCAATCTGCCCCAGTGTGTCCAGCATTCTGCCCCAGTGTCTCCAATATTGCCCCCAGTGTGTCCAGCAATCTGCCCCAGTGTCTCCTCTCCAGCATTTCTCCCCAGTGTGTCCAGCAATCTGCCCCAGTGTGTCAAGACTCCAACATATTGCCCCCAGATAGTGTCCAGCAGTCTGCCCCAGTGTGTCCAGACTCCAGCATATTGCCCCCAGATAGTGTCCAGCAATCTGCCCCAGTGTGTCCAGACTCCAGCATGTTGCTCCCAGATAGTGTCCAGCATTCTGGCCATTCGCAAAAAAAAAACGAGTTCGCCTCACCTGACCTGCACTCCAGCGGCGAAGATCGCTCGAGCGGCGAAGATTCCGCCAGCAGCGCG
Source organism: Ranitomeya variabilis (assembly GCF_051348905.1). Classification (NCBI taxonomy): domain Eukaryota; kingdom Metazoa; phylum Chordata; class Amphibia; order Anura; family Dendrobatidae; genus Ranitomeya; species Ranitomeya variabilis. Next base: position 315,959,712 of record NC_135237.1, read on the forward strand.
CACTCACCAGTGACTGACAATGACATCAGATGCCAGCGACGTGTGCGCTGAACCTGTGGCCAACTTCATCTGCCAGCCTCCAATTGGCTGGAGGCTGTTGTTAACTATTGATGTGCAGGTGCGCTCATGCCACCCACACCACCCACACCACTGGGCCCTGGGCTACCACCCAGATTGACCCTATTATAATCCACCCCTGCCTCAGCGTATCCAGTTACTAATACTGACCTACAAGGCAATCTATAACCAGTAGTGTTGAGCGATACCTTCCGATACTTGAAAGCATCGGTATCGGATAGTATCGGCCGATACTCAAAAAATATCGGATATCGCCGATACTGATACCCGATACCAATACAAGTCAATGGGACACAAGTATCGGAAGCTATCCTGGATGGTTCCCAGGGTCTGAAGGAGAGGAAACTCTCCTTCAGGCCCTGGGATCCATATTCATGTAAAAAATAAAGAATTAAAATAAAAAATATGGATATACTCACCCGTCCGGCGGCCCCTGGACCTTACCGATGTAACCGGCAGCCTCCGTTCCTAAGAATAAGGAGTTTAGGACCTTCGATGACGTGGCGGCTTGTGATTGGTCACGTGACCACTCATGTGACCGCTCACGCAACCAATCACAAGCCGTGACATCATCGCAGGTCCTAAACTCCTCATTCTTAGGAACGGAGGCTGCCGGTTACATCGGTAAGGTCCAGGGACCTCCGGAGGGGTGAGTATATCCATATTTTTTATTTTAATTCTTTATTTTTTACATGAATATGGATCCCAGGGCCTGAAGGAGAGTCTCCTCTCCTCCAGACCCTGGGAACCATACACTGGGAACTTCCGATTCCGATTTCTGATATCACAAAAATATCGGAACTCGGTATCGGCCGATACCCGATACTTGCGGTATCGGAATGCTCAACACTAATAACCAGTCTTCTCCATATATCTCTGAACTAATTTCCCCATATCTTCCCTCAAGTAATCTCTGGTCCTCCCAAGACCTCCTTCTCTCCTCCACACTTATTCGCTCCTCACCCATCCGCCTCCAAGACTTCTCCCGAATATCCCCCATGCTCTGGAATTCTTTGCCCCAACATGTCCGACTATCAAACACATTTGGATCCTTCAGACGGAACCCGAAAACCCACCACTTCAGGAAAGCCTACAGCCTGCACTGACCCCGCTGTCTCCTCACCACTACTGAAACTACCACCTCACCAACACTGGAATTCCTGCAACCCTTAACCTATTGTCTCCTTCCCCACCATCTTGTAGAATGTAAGCCCACAAGGGCAGGATCCTTGCCCCTCTGTATCAGTCTGTAATTATTAGTTTGCTTACTGTAAGTGATATTTGTTATTTGTATGTAACCCCTTCTCCTGTACAGCATCATGGAATCAATGGTGCTATATAAATACATAATAGTAATAAATATTTTTATAGTTCTTTAAAGACATTATCATCATGGTCCCTATTGGGTTACACTATCTACGTAAATTCCTTATCAGAATGTCTTTAGCGTATGGGAAGAAACCCACCAAAACAGAGTGACAACATACTATCTCAATACCGACGTTATCATTGATGGGATTTTAACTCAGTATCATAACTGCATGGCTACCATGCTTACTACTGAATCATCATGCTTTCTTGAGACTGAATAAGCAATTGCTTCTCAACTAGGAGTGAAATAAGTATCATTTTTGGGAACCGCAACAAGTTTGCTATTGAAAAAACAAGTAAACAATTACAATTACAATGGCTTTTTACCATGTCATCCAAAAATTATCCCTTTATTTAAGGAGCATGAACAAGTTATCTGTTTTCAAAGTGAAGAAGCAATGATCTGAGAGCAAACTGTGCAAATATTATCCCTAATTTGGGAGCACTTTGATGTTTGTGTACCCTCAAACTGGTATGCTTCCCAGTAATAGTACAGTAGAGCCGTACAACACACTATACAAGAAAAATAATGGCAGTTGGCTATCTTCCAGTGAGGCTGGTGATGGAGAAGGTGAAGTGGGGTCAAAGGCTACCTCATGCTGCTGTGACTGAGATAAGAGAGATGTGACACATTACATTATGCCTTTTACTCCAATAATATGATTGTCAGAGGCAAAGAAGGCTAAGCATGACCAGTGTTTGGTTTTACTTCTGCTGGGATTGGTAGTGCCAGCAGTGCCAGTGGTGCTTCTGCTTTTAGCGGCTCCAACACTTTTAGCCGTGGTATGTTTTTTTCTCTCACACTACTACGTTCATTGCTAGTTCTACTTTTTTGGTTTACCATTCATTTTGGATACGAGTTGCCACTGGTTTACCGCAACAGAGAGGAGCCAGAATACTGCAGTGTCTGATTTCTCCTACTCCTGCACTGATTAGAAGCACTTACCCTTCTGATTAAATGGTGTAAATTTATTTTGGCAGTGCAGGGGTTAATCAGCTCTGTTGAGAGCTCCTGGAGCGTTTAGGCTCTCAGCTGTGCACTGTTAACCACTCCTATCTCTTATATTATCTGGCTCCTGGCTAGCACTCATTTTTAAAGCTAGCTTATGCTGCATAGCTGGAGATTGTTAGTGGGTATTATTGGAGAAAGCTGTTTGGTGAATTTATCTGTGACTATTGCTATGTTTTGAGAGTGTGATAATTCCCTTTCTTCTCCTACTTTGGTTTAATCCCATCCTCCACTCCCTGGTGCATTCCTCTGTTACATGTGTGAGTAAATTTGTATGAATGGTATTTTTTGTTACCTCTGTTCGCATTACCTTGTGAGTCTGGATTGGTGTCCTACGGTATACTACTACTCCACTCTACCCTGGGTGGGGAACGGGTACAGACTGAGGGTGGATTAAAGAGCTAAGGCAAGGCATGTGAACCCAACATCTTCACCATTAGAAGTAATCTGGTGAGCAGGGCAAGCTAGGGCACAGTGTTAGGGACAGGTAAGGAGCCCCTGGTCCCGGGACACCCGACAACAGAGTCGTGAAACAAGTATAACGTTTAAAAAAATGTTTAGCCACACTTATCCAACCCTGAAAAAATATGAAATTGACAGAAATTCTATATAGGGCGCATGAGACAGCTATAAATGCAAATGCAACAACAGCGCACCTGTAATATTGGTGTTGCATGTACATGTCTAATTGGCAAACTTAAACAGCTATGCCAAAGCAGACCTGCACAGTTAAATGTCTTGATTTAGTGTAATATCTTTTTAGATTTTTTTGTTAAGCAAATTCAATTCCCCTGCCTAAAAAGGAAAATGTAATAACAAATGCCAGGTAGGCAAATAGATTCAAAATCTATCAACATACAGGAGAACCACGAGTCAAAAATAGCCAAAGGGTTAACAAACTCATATAATTTATTGAAAATCCCAAAAATTTAATTTTCACATTATAAGTATAAAATGTTACCATATAATAAACAATGTGTGACTACATCCATAGATACAAACAGTGACCCAAGATCACAAACCGGGATGGTAGTAAACATAACAATTGCTAACAAGTGTTAAAAAATGGACAGCAAGCATGCTGCCGACACATCAAAAATAGTGTCACAGGTATATGGTGATTCAAATCAAAATTATAGGCCTATCCGTAATGTTGGTAAGATCGCCACATACCTATGTACATAAAAAGTATACCAAGTGAGATTAAGTAAGGGAATTAGTTACCCATGTGCCCAAGGGGTCCCGTCCGGATCCTAGTCAGCTACCCCAACGCGCGTTTCGCGTCCAATTGTCACCGCTTCTTCAGCGGCTATTTTTGACTCGTGGTTCTCCTGTATGTTAATAGCGTTGTTGGAGTCGCCATTTTGTGTTGTGGAATTTACAGCTGATGTTCATTTGTGTATAGATTCAAAATCTGTCACCCGCCCATAGTTTAGTTGTGTGGTGTATGGTTCAATTATTGGCAAAAAAATACAAGAAGCAAAACATGTATTATTTTTATCAAAATCAATAAACAGGTGCCGCGCTAGCAGGAGGAACTGTGACTAGGAATGAATCTCAGTCACCTACCTCGCTGTTATGAACTGACATGTCTACTTGGGACACTGGGCTGCTGCAGACCGTCCTTGGAAGATCCGTGATCCACACAATGCAGCAACGCTGGTAATGCACTACCAACCGGGGAGCGTCCTCCCGTAGTGCTGAAACCCCACCAGTCTCGCCGCTGTAACACCCGGCAAGCAGCTACGGCCGATAGCGCCGCCGTGCAGTGGTGTGGTGGGTGGGGGGCGTGGCTACTAAGGTGACATCACCAGTCCATATGATGGACACTAACATGGGCCAATCCCGACGCGTTTCGAGGGTACCGACCCTCTTTCTCAAGGTATAAACATTTATCTAGATTATGCCTTTCTAGTCCTCTCTGTAATGGGTCGTGTGCCATTACTTCCTACCTCTAGGCTGTAAAGTCTTAAAAATGGCTGCTGCTTTTTTTATAGTGGCTGTAATAGTGCACCTTGATTGGCTACTCTAGACAATGCAAAGTAATATCTGCAAGGCATTATAGGGAAGCCATAATGTCAAGTAAGCCCACTCTCTGGCTGACGCAATGTGTGAAACGGCTTCAAAAATATTTTTAGCGATTCACGCCAATCAAATCACAAATAATTTGAATCTGGCAGAAACTGCTAATTTCATGAAGATCGACTCAAAATCAATTCATAGTGGATTTAATTGATCATTTCTCATCTCCACTTGTCTCAAAATTATGGTGTATCTTAAACATAGACAATCAATATCGTGATCCAGGAAACACTTTTATGTCAGATTATGCAAAATATGCTCCAATTGGAATTAGTTAAAAGAATAAGTGTCTAAATATTGATCTTACCAATATGTAACATATTTCAAACATTCAACACATTAGGTGGATGTTCGGAGAAAGAATGAAAAGAACATTAGGGGGTACCATTTCAAGTATGAAACAGCAATATCTAGTCACAGGAGTAATTTTTTTTTTAATTATTCCTATTGAAAAATTGTTATATTTTGCATGATCTAAAAGAATTATTAATATTTTATTATGTAACAACCCCTTTAACATTAAAAATAAAATCCTGCAGTGTTCTTATTGATTTACTGCAACAAAAAATTATATTTTAGAATTTTCTCATCTCAACTATGTCTATTTAAATATCAGAAATACACCTTCAGTTTAGTTGTATATTATGCTGTATGTAGTAAACTATTAGTTAACGAAATATCATTTGATGTGATGTTATCCAATAAAATCTGCAGTTATACTGTTTTTCATTTTTCTCATTGTATGCTTATTTTGGGGGGTCTTTATAAATTAGAACCATTGAAAAAGCTAAAACAATGTATTTATTAAACTACATTTTTCTAGGTGAGCCAATATTTTATTATTTTGGTACATGTCATGCATGCATAGTAAATAGCATTGATATAGCTAACACATGGGCTCATGCATGAACCCTAATTAACTTAAGTTATACTGTTTTTTATGTTTACAGTTTTGTGCTTTTTTTGTTATTTTCCTAACTATAAATGCCATCATGGAAAAAAAAAGTCTTGGATAAGGAAACCTAATTAGTTAAAATGGACTATAATGTTATGATGCTGTTACAGTGGCTGAAATGTAAACATGGAAAACAAGTCGGAGAGAGCGGGACATAATTACTTCATATCAACAGTCAGATTAAAGAGAATCTATTATGGAGGGGCATGCTGCAATAATTATGTGGCATAAACCTCCAAAACATAAATAATAAAGGAGCTCCTACTAAACCTTAGAAGAGACATAACAAACCTATAGTATAGAAAATATATACATACAAACTGGAAGCAAAATATATATATATATATATACTGTATATATATATATATATATATATATATATATATATATATATATATATATATATATATAAAGCTGAATTTGCTGGTATACCCGATATTAGAGATGATCAAAATTCGATTTCACAAGCCGCAGCAAATTTTCCCCAAGAAACTATTTGTCAACACATTCTAAACAATGTGAAAGTAAACCTAACATGTATACCAATGGGTAAATGGATGGTAACCTGTGGTTACCAACAACACATTACACTAACACACTGTTTAGTTTTTCTAAATTGTAAAAATATTCAAAAAACTATCTGTTCTCTTCTTGTTTATACACAGGTGCTATACGCAATAGAGACCATACCTTTTTGACAATGATGGTCCCAATTTTAGGGAGTAGCAAATGTTTTGCTGACCTCTGAACAAGCTGCACAAAAATGATCTCTATTATTTTGACATCAGCAACTGGTTTGCTGTCTTCAAGCTGATGTCCAAAAAGTATCCCTTTTTTGGGAGCATGGTTCCTGCTTTGAAAGTGAGGAAGTCATAGCTTCTTGAAAAGTCATGCAAAAGTTATCTCTTTTGTGAAAGCAGTTTCAAGTTTACTTACCTTGAACAGAATAGGGTTCCAAGAAGTAGTTAATATAGCTATAGCACACAATAGACAAGCTGGAGGTGTGTGTGACCATCTATTGGCAGTGAAAGGGATGTGGCAGTAAACACACAGTGTAAAATATTACAGGGCAGGTAAAGGGATATCTTGCCAGTGTTTTCCTAGATGCAACAGTAAAGTACAGCTATAAGCTATAGTGGACAGGTAGGAGATGTGTGGCTGTTTGTCAGAAGTAGCAGTGGCAATGAAAAAAACAAAGAATAGGATGGTCAGACCGGTGTATGTCAGGCTGTGTATGGCCATCCTGGCAGCAATGCAATCTAAATAAAACTTGATGTACAGGCAAGAAATGCCAAGCTGGATGAAGGACATTGGCATTGGTGCAGAACAATAGTGTATAGGGTGGGCAATTTATATGGACAAACCTAAATACAATGGGACTGGTTGGTGATATCAACTTCCTGTTTGTGGCACATTAGTATAATGGAGGGGAAATTTTGAAGTCGGCCATTTTGGATCCAACTTTATTTTTTTCATTGGGAAGAAGGTCATGTGACACATCAAACTTATTGAGAATTTCACAAGAAAAACAATGGTGTGCTTGGTTTTAACTTAACTTTATTCTTTCATTTCATCCCACTCTTGGCACACTGATAGCAACATCACAGAAGAAATGCTAGCACAAGCTTCCAGTATCTGTTGTTTCATATGTTGCACATCTTGTATCTACACAGTATAGACAATGGCCTTCAGATGACCCCAAAGATAAAAGTCAAAGGGGGTCAGATTGGAAGACCTTGGTGGCCATTCAACTGGCCCACTATGACCAATCCACTTTCCAGGAAACTGTTCATGTAGGAATGCTCGGACCTGAAACCTATAATGTGGTGGTACACCATCTTGCTGGAAAAACTTAGGGAATGTGACATCTTCAGGGAACATGCCATCTTCAGTGAATCTTCAGCCACTGATGTTTCTTCATTAGTGACAGCTTTCTTGCGTCCACATTTTGGCAAATCCAACACTGAATCTGTTTCATGAAATTTGGCAGGCAGATTGCTAACTGTAGCATGGGAGATGAGTGGTCTCGTAGGGTGTCTTGCATTGAAATCTGCAATGACCTGGGTACTGCATTCACCAGACATCAATACAATTTCTATCCGCTCCTCATGTGTTATCCTCTGCGACATGTCAATGGCTGTAAGCAAAGAGAAACTTGTAAATAAACCATGAAAGAATAAAGTTACGTTAAAACCAAGCACACCATTGTTTTTCTTGTGAAATTCTCAATATATGTCATTCTCAGATGTGTCACATGACCCTTTTCCCATTGAAAAAAGTTGCAAAATGGCCAACTTCAAAATAGCCACCATAGTCACCACCCATCTTGAAAAGTTTTCCCCCTCCCATATACTAATGTGCCACAAACAGGAAGTTTTATTTAGGTGTATCCATATAAATGGCCCACACTGTATATTATGTAATTGCTGATGCTGCAGTCTTGGCTACTTGTTTTATACCTAGTGCTGACACACGCAGGAAAGCACCGGTGAAGCAAACATTTTACTGAGAAGAGAAGACAGTTAATCCTTCAAATACACCAATTTTGACTACCTTTCAACACTGGAAAAAATGTTGTTTCTGTAGCAAGGGCTTAAAAGCATGGCTATCAAATATTCAACCCATACAGCCAAATAGTCACATTGGTTCACTTTCTGCACCGCAAATGAAACGGTTGGTTGCCATGGCCAACATCTTCATTTTTGTCATCAATTTTCATTCATTCACTGTCCCTGCCTAAGTATTGGATAATTCAATGTCCCGTTCACATCCACCTGATGCTGTACGCCATCCTTTACATATTGCAACATATAACATTGAGGGCAATGATGAACATGTACAAGTTGTTGATTTTTGTGAGGATATGGCCGCTTACTAAATACTAAAGGGCAAATGGACTTAGAGCAGAGTCAACAGCACTATGAGATAGAGACTTTCTCCAGCACAGAGCACTGGTTTTGTCAATATTGTTGTGTTTTATTAGATATTTTCTTGCTGTGTTTTATTAGTGATTTGCGTGCTCATCAGTTCATCCCCAGGAATCAATGTTTCCATTCACTGACAGTAAGCAGACGTAGAGGAGCAAGCTAAATCTTTTGTAAACCTAAGGCCAGACAGTAGATTGCTAAAGGTAAATGTAAAGCAATCACCCTATCAATCTATCGTTCCATCAGCCTAGGCCCATTGTGTGGATGGATATAGTAGACCCAGGGGAGCTGTCATCACAGGGGATCTCACATGAAGCCCCATATGATGGAATATGCTTTGTTCTGTGAGCTAAGGAAAAATGTTTAAGGGGGAGGGAGAAAGACACATGGGTAGAATCAGGCAGTTGTTGGAGTGACTTTTATGGGAGAGGATCCAAGCTGGGATGGATGGATGATCTATGGAGTTTTGGAGATTGATTGTTGGCTGGAGGGGTATTATTGAGCTACAGTCATGATATTCATCATCTGGAGGAACATAGGATGTGACTACATACTATATCGGCTGGAGATACAAAAAGCTGTTGGCCAATCAAAAGTTGGGAGACAGTGGGTATCGCCTGGTATAGGGCCAGTGGAACTACTGATCTCAGAGTGGGAATTTGTGGACTAAAGACATTGTATGTTGGCCATCTACATGGATTTGTTGTACAATCATGGATGTATGCAATAAAAATAGTTGCATCGATAACCTGCCTAGGTGATTTTTCTAACCCACAACCTCAGATCCTCACAATGTTCCTCTTTTCCTGTGGCTTCTTTGTGAGCATTTTTCAAAGATAAAAATAAGAGGGGTGATATCGTTGATGTCACAGTTCTCCCTACTGACAAATTTAGTATCCTCTTGAAAAGGCTTCAGAAAGCAAGATACATCCCTCATCAGCTGCCAATGGTGCCATCTGCGCACGCGCGGCATCCCGCGGCCATTTTCCTGAAGCCGCGGCCAGCAGAGCGCCGCTTCTGCGCACGCGCGGCCAAAGGAAGATGGCCGCGCCCACCGACCACCAATGGAATAACGGACATCGCTGCTATTTTCACCCCCCCGTGCAGGATTGGGGACGTTGGACATGCGCACACCACTACGCCACCAACGGAAAACTACGCAATATCTGGGGGAAGAAGCCACGCCCATCCGACCTGACCAGCCTGATTGACAGGCGAAAATGACTACTTTGGTAACGTATTTCGGCAGCATAGGTGGGGAATCGGGGTCCACAAAATACACTATTGTAATGCACAGCTCAGGCCCTATTTAACAGTATTTTTATCTCATACCGAAAAAAACGGGGTGATAGGTTCCCTTTAAGTTAATTATATATCTTAATGTGGTGTTTTATACACATTAAAAACTATAGCTGACAATGAATTTACTACAGTATCTCTTTTATAGATTGCAGTGATCAATCTGAACATGAACAGCTACGTTACTGAAACCACAATCAGCATCACCTTGTAGTACTTGTACAATGAAGCAAAATCAATAGCTGACATCATCAAGGTGGTAATACCACTGTGTTCCTCAGTACTGTCTAGATTAATGAATATCACCAACCTAGTCAAAGAACATGTACAGTACAGTCAATGATCCTTGGCAAGTATTTCCTCATTTACCATATGTAAGAAAATGCCATCATTATTTCCTTTTTTTGCTATCATCAGTTCTTATTTGTATAGTACAAGTAAGATCAAATAAGCCATTAATAGATTTCAATACCAATGCTAGGAGCGTGAACAACCTGTACAAATGATAAAGACTCTTTAGAGAGATCAAAGTGTCCATAAGGCGACAAACACTGATTTCTCTCTCTACACTAATCTCTTTTAGTACAGGTTGAAGAAGCCACATACAATTTCACTGCTGTATATTATTTCATGGTCCTCTGCAAAACAAGGAACAGCATGGTGAACGGAAGAGGTTACGTTACCATTATTATTTTGGTGCCCTAACAGTAGGTGCATAGGATGGGTAGCGTTTTGATTTAAGTGTCTCAAAATGTATTGTTAGAAATCAAAGGTATTACATTTTATACTTACCGTATTTTCCGGCGTATAAGATGACTTTTTAAGCCCTGAAAATCATCACAAAAGTCGGGGGTCGTCTTATACGCCGGGTACGGCGTGTGCAGGCAGTGGTCCTGTATGGTTCCCAGGATCTGGAGCAGAGGAGACTCTCCTTCAGGCCCTGGGATCCATATTCAAAAAAAGAATAAAAATAAAAAATATGGAATATACTTACCCTTCGACAGCCCGCGGCTCTCAGCGGTGCAAGAGGCGACCTCCGTTCCTAAGGATGCATTGAGCGAAGGACCTTCGATGACGTCACGGTAGCATGACCGGTCACGTGACCATGACGTCATCGAAGGTCCTTTGCTCAATGCATCCTTAGGAACGGAGGCCGCCGCTTGCACCGCTGAGATCCGCGGGCCGTCGGAGGGTAAGTATATCCCATATTTTTTATTTTTATTCTTTTTTTTACATGAATATGGATCCCAGGGCATGAAGGAGAGTCTCCTCTCCTCCAGACCTTGGGAACCATCCTCACCGCACACGCCGTATAAGATGACCCCCGTCTTATACGGCGAGTATATCCCAAACTCCATATTTTATATGGAAAAGTTGGGGGTCGTCTTATATGCCCAGTCGTCTTTTACACCAGAAAATATGGTACTTTTGGAAGCGATAAGGACATTTGTTGTCACGAGAACAATCATAATTAAAGGGAACCTGTCACCCCCAAAATCGAAGGTGAGCTAAGCCCTCCGGCATCAGGGGCTTATCTACAGAATTCTGTAATGCTGTAGATAAGCCCCCGATGTATCCTGAAAGATTGGAAAAAGAGGTTAGATTATACTCACCCACGAGCGGTTCCGGTTCTGTTCTGGTCCAATTGGTGTTGCGGAACAGAACCGGGACCGCCCCTGGGTGAGTGTAATCTAACCTCTCTTTCTCATCTTTCAGGTTACATTGGGGGCTTATCTACAGCATTACAGAATGCTGTAGATAAGCACCTGATGCCGGTGGGCTTAGCTCACCTTCGATTTTGAGGGTGACAGGTTCCCTTTAAATAAGAAATATGCTTTAAAAACGTTTTGCAAATTGAATCTGTATACAAGGTTTATGTGATTTTCTGATTCTACATAAAAAAAATTACATTAGCTGGTTGCTTAGAAAATACATCCAGTATGCTGTCAATCTACCATTTTTCATACTTTATCACCAAAGATGGTAACCAGGTTCTCAGACTCCCCTCCAAAGTGGGCAACAGCAGTCTGAGATATTACCCATGAAGTTAGATATACAAGTGGTGATAACCACGAAGAGAAAAAGCAGTGGTGCAAAACACAGAAACGCAAAAATGAAAATGGGCTGCGGTGTGAAGGGGTAAAAAAAAAGAAAAGAAACAGGGTATTTTGTGGAAAAAAGGCACAATAATTTGAAGCAAAAAAGGAATGAATCCCATGCACAAGTCAAGTGGCATGGTTCTGTGCTTATCTTGGTTTAGCCTCCCACAAAATCGATCAGACTAGTCCTGTGTCAAAAATATCTGAAGCCCTAGATCTGTAGTCTTCTTTAAAAAAAATGTTTTTAAAACAATAACCATTTTATCCCCTCTCTGTATTTGCTTGAAAAGGACAGATGAGGACAAAACATCACACTTTATATTTTAAAGGATGAAATAAAAGCCATTTAAAAAAAATTACAAATCTGGTGTCTTAGATTTTTGGGGGGCATGTTGCTAGCAGGCATAATAAGTCAAAAGGAGGTCACTAGGCATAACCATCAGCTAATACACATTTTATGTGAAAGAAAAGGATTCATTTGCTTTCAGTTTCCTTTACTGTTTTTGTTCTAATTGTATGTTAATTTAAGAGGACCTATAGCCAGGTTCCAAAACAAGTTTTATTGTGATTCTGTAACAAATTTGCTTTGGATTTTATTTTTGGATTTGAAAGTAGATGAGATTTTATAAAGTCTCAGGAGATTTTTTCTTGCAGAAAAATTTGCTTTCTATTGATTTTAGCCAGGGAGTTCACTCAATGTAACAATGCTGCATCCGCTGGAAAAATGAGGATTTTGCTGTGGATTTGCTATAAAATCCAAAGTTGGTAATTTTGGCCATGTGTGGAACTACCCTAAGGGTTCGAGCAGACAGATGTATTATCGGTCCTAATGCAATCTGGCAAAACATCAGATCTCACTGGACCATGGTTACTCTATGGCAGTGTTCCTCAACGCTGGTCCTCAAGAGCCACCAACAGGTCATGTTTATAGGATTTCCTCAGTATTGCACAGGTGATAATTCTATCACCTGCACAGGCAATAATTCCATCACCTGTGCAATACTAGGAAACCCTGAAAACATGACCTGTTGGTCGCTCTTGAGGACCGGAGTTGGGGAACACTGGTCTATGGGGTCCGTTTTTTTTTACTTGGACAGAGCTAGTCCTGGAGGTAAAAATCTAATCATGCTCAAGTTTGGTTTGGATCACACATGGCCATGCAAGTCCTTGAGTCCATGGAAAACATCAGACTGCACTCGCACTACATCTGAGTGGAGTCCAATTTACACAGACTGATAGAATGGAGGATATGGAAGCTTTTTTCTCCTTCTGCTCATCAGAGAGAATTGGTTAGCACTAACCAGAGAGTGATTTGCATAATTGACCCAATTCTCTCGGATGAGAGAATATACGCTCTTATAACCCTAGTTTAAAAGTAAAGGAAGCTTCTCCAGGAAAAAATATATTCATGTGTAACTATCCACTGACATTGTTGTTGGATTAGATAGTTATTAAAAGGCATCATCTTCAGTGCCAGTTAAAATTAACTTAATTATGAGCTACATAGGAAATTTAATTTGGTTTCTCTGCATGTAGCTCAAGAGTTAAGTATTTTATATCAGCTTTATGTTTAAGTGTATTTATTGTCGATGTTTCAATTTGTATTTTTGCATCTGTTAATATAGCAGATACAAATATTGATTCAAATAGAGAAATCACAAGGACAGAGCTGGATTATTTATATAGGCTGCAGGCTATGTCTATAGCCATTCCAAGGGGAAGGATTCTTGCTACAGGGTAAATTTCCATATGAAAACACATCTGACCACTGTGTATAAGTATATGAGTAATGTATATATTTTGTTCTTGAAGCACTTTATGAATGAGCATACAACCTGGGAAGAACAAGTAACTGTAATCGTATAAGAAATGCACCCCAATGTTCTGCTGCACAAACACTTCGCAGGAAAAGGGGCCAATCCAAGGCATTAATATATGGTGTGAAGTTTATAATAGCAGAAGTGAAAACAATTTAGGCCACCTTATAAGCCATAGTGATATTTAGCAGGTAGAGGGGGCTTTCAATGTC